>NC_056630.2:18455767-19655767 GCF_002870075.4 Lactuca sativa | reverse complement strand
TACCCCTGCATATCATGTTGTAGTGACTTGGGAGAGGTTCACCAAGTTGTTCCGAGACGCGTATGTTCCCTAGGTGGAGAGGGAACGTTTGGCACATGAGTTTCTGTCTCTCAAGCAGAAGACAAAGTCGGTGACTAAGATTACGAGAATGTTCCATGAGAGGGTGTTGTTTTGCCCTGAGCACGTGTCCACTAAGCAGGCACATGTGAGTCGGTATCTGAGCATCTTGAGGAGAGATATACGGAAGTTTTTGGCGAACTCATTGATGCGTGCAAATAGCTATACCTAATTTTAAATTTAAAACCTAACTAACTTAACTAATTAAATTGCACCTAGGTGGTGTACCTAGTCAAATTATAGAATAGTTTAGGTAAGTCGGGTGTTGATCACAGGGAACGGATTTAACTAATTAATTTACCTACTATTAAATTAACCTAATTTCCTAGCAAAGTTGTGGGTTTATCTAATTTTGCAAGTTTAGATGAACTTAATTCCTTAGCACAATTTAATCAATAAACAAAACACTAATGTTAGTTCGAATCCACTTTCCCTCAATGGTTTATAAATTAATAATGATACTGCTGTTGATTACCAATTAAAACATTATTAGCAATTCAGTTTTAAATTTACTAATTTCAATTAATTCATGTAGATCTATGTAGGGTCACACATAAGTTAACATAGAATCAATTATTGAATAATATTGGAGTTATGTAAGATTGGGTTGACAAACACAAATTATGGTCATAATATGAGTTCTCTAGCACAACCTAATTTAATAATTCAATTCCTTAACAAAGATCGGTTCGATCTTAGCTCTAATAATCTAATGTTCATTAAATTACTAGGTGTTCAAATTCATGCAGAATAATGGTCACTAACTACACAGAATAAGAAGTTTAAGCAATCTAATTATCAAATCAAGCATGCTAGGTATACCAATCAAACACAAGACATAACCAACAAGCAAAGTCTAGATTAATAAAATAAAACCATGATTTTCAGCTTCATCTAGCTAACAGAAGCAGCTAGACTTAGGGGCTGTTTGTTTACCTCTTAATTGAAAAATTAAGAGGCTATCTCTTAAAAATTCAGATATACCATGTTTGGTAGCCTCTTATAAAAAACCTCTTAACTGAAAAATTACCTCTTAAAAATTCATATTTATACTTATATATGAAAAAGAAAGAAATATCTATATGCACTGGATAAAACACGCCTCCTTTTTTTCTCATACGTACGCCTTCTATTTTCCTTGAACTTCCTCATCCTTCCCCCTCTCCACATAGATCGTCGTCTCCTTCTTCCCCTCGCACTTCGACCGCCTCCGTCGGAGGCTGCTCCTTCCTTGTTGTCATCTTCGATCAAGGCAACAAAGGTACATGATTTTCTCCTGTTACTCATCGAACCCCACCTCCGGCCACTTGCTTTCCTCCGACAGGGCCGCCACTCCAACGCCTCCCTCCACCAATGCCACCGGTAAGCTTTTCTTCTCTGCCTTTGAAATCGATTTCCATCACACAACACATCTTTGGCGCCATCGTCACAAATCACAGCTCCAGTTGCAGGTAAGTTTTTTTCCCCCTGATAATCGACGCTGACCTTTGATTGTTTTTTTTTCCCCTAAAAATCGATTCTCAGTAATACATTGATTTGTACTTCGTTTTTTGACCCATAACTCGATTATGAGTTCATCCGATTTTGATTTATTTAGTCCATGGAGTTAATATGCCATTTGAGATTGATCCCTGGTTTTGATTTTCTTTGTATTCGTTGTTCAGTCCAGTCATTTTTTGCCACGATTTTTGGCCTCATTTTGATCAAAAATCCTTGAAAAAACGATCCTTTCTAATCTGAAAGTTCATAAATCCTTCATAGGTATGTCTTTATTTTATTGTTTGAAAACTGATTCAAGTTTGAACCATATTCTGTCCTCTGTTACAATCAATTTTATAATTGATTCAATTTTGAAAAATCTATCCTTTCAAATCCTTTTAGGAAAACCTTTGGATTGTTGAATTATGCTTCATATGTTCTTATAATTGTTTAAGAACATGACATGATGCATTTTCTTGCAATCAATTTTGTGTGACAGGTCTATGATGCTGATGGACATGGGGATCAATTATAAGATGGAGTATAAGGGTATGATATTGAATTATTGAGAAATAAATGAAAAGGTCTAGTTTTTTATTCAATTATGATGTTGAATCTTAATTTCAGTCGTTAGTAATAAAAAGTGCAACATTATATAGTGGTTGGATGTGCGTTAGAGATGAACAATTATGATGTTGAATCTTAATTCCAGTCGTTAGTTGTTAGGTTAGAGATGAAGTTAATTATTTTATTAACAGAAATATTGAATTTAGTAAAAAAATAATATAGAAGGGTAAAATGGTCATTTTTGTAATTCAGAACATTAATTCAGATGTTCCAACCAAACAGTCTGTTAAAAATTCAAATCTTAAAAATTCAGACCCTCTTAGAAATTCAGACCTCTTAAAAATTCAGAACTTAAAAATTCAGATCCTACCAAACAGCCCCTTAGCTAGACATTCTAACAAATAAACACAAACAATCCATAGTCAAAAACATATTAAAAGTACCAAACTAAATATCGAATTATGACTTCTTCTTCCTCCTTGTTGTTAAGAACAATTTCCAGGCCTTCTTTTTCTGTGATTTTCGACTTCTGAAACCTTTCCAAGTTAGCCAACCTCCTTAAATCGTATGGATAATGTCTTATTTATATTTTCTGAATTATCGGCGCTCACGTCGTGAGCAAATAAGTCTCACGTCGTTAGCTCGGCATCTATCCGTGTTTGACAAGGATTCTTCTATGCGATGCTTATCTTCTGGAATGCCCCAGCTCACGTCATGAGCCTTCAATACTCACGTTGTGAGTGAGTGTTTTTTCTGGATTTTTATTCTTTCAAGTCTTCATCCTCCAAAGTTCCATTCTTTGATGCTTTTAGTCCTTTTTCTTCAATATGTCTTCTATTTGGCTGCAAAATACAATTTAACCTTATAAGTATCATTATTCCGTGCAAATGACCATAATATTAATTAAAATGTACTTAAATATTGCCTAAAACATGTATAAATATGGCAATATCACTCATCTTATCGGACATTGGCTGAGCTGCAAACCAATGCCAGGAGGAGAGAAATTGAACTAGAGATTCAGACCAGGGAGGAGGGAGAGCGGTAGGGGAGAGATAGGAGACCGGTACAGTCACAGTTGGCGGCTAAGATGCTAACCCCGCTGATTCGCGAGCTGGAGGCCAGAAGGGTCGCACTTGTAGCAAGTGCGGCAAGAGCCACGATGGGTCTTGCCTAGCAGGGATTTTCTCCAAATGTGGCAAGGAGGGGCACATGGCAAGGGACTACCCCAAGGGATTTTCTGTTTGCTTTTACTGCAACCAGACGGGCCATCGGAAGGCCAAGTGTCCCCGGTTCACTTAGGGAGCAGCCCAAGCTGTTGCTCCTGCTGCTTTACGTGTTACTGATAGCCGCCCGGGGAAGGCCGAGCCTCGAGGGCTCGTGGGAGAGCATTTTAGCTAACTGCGGAGGAGGTCCATGCCGCGCCTGATGTTGTTGCAGGTACGTATCTCCTTATTTTATGTTGTTTTGAGATTTATTTATGCTTATACTGTGTTGTGTATAGGTACTTTTTTGTGAGTTATGTGCCTGCTTTGGTGTTATTTTACTTGGATGTGAGTCGATCTTTTGTGTCATTATCCTTTAGTTGTCACATTAGTGTCAGACGCAAGGAGTTAAGTCGACCATTGAGGGTTTCTATAGCCGACGAGCATGCGGTTATTTCCACTGATGTATTCCAGGATGTGTATTATAGATTTTCGGTGTGGATTTCCCGATAGATCTGGTGCTGATAGTGATGGGTGATGTCTTTGTCATAGTGGGCATGGATTGGTTGAGCCGGTTTGGAGCTGTGATTGACTGTGAGCGTCATATGGTGAGCATACGAGACCCTAGTGGAGGAGTGCTTACTATGTATGATGAGGGGACTAGATTTGAATCAGCTTTCTGTTCAGTTACCAGGGCGACGTAGAGTTTACAGCAGGGATGTATGGGGTATTTGGCATATGTTACGAATATGAGAGTTGCAACTGAAAGACCGAGTTCTATCTCCCATGTCCCGATTGTGTGTGAGTTCCCGGATGTTTTACCCGAGGAGTTACCAGGTGTGCCTCCTGAGAGGCAGGTGGAGTTCCAAATCGATTTGGTTCCAGGAGCGGTGCCTATTGCCAAGGCACCTTATCGCCTTGTGCCGCCCGAGATGCAGGAGTTATCCTCGCAGCTCCAGGAGCTGCTGGGGAAGGGTTTTATGACTTTTATCAGACCGAGTAGCTCACCATGGGGAGCACCGATCCTTTTTGTCAAGAAAAAGGATGGTTCACACCGGATGTGCATCGATTATCGGGAATTGAAAAAGTTGATGGTCAAGAACCACATTATCCACTATCGAGGATTGATGATTTATTCGATCAGTTGCAAGAGGCGTCTTGGTTCTCCAAGATTGATTTGAGATCTGGGTATAATCAGATGAGAGTTTATGAGGAGGATTTCCAGAAGACGGCCTTTAGAACTCGTTGTGGGCACTATGAGTTTGTGGTGATGCCTTTGGAACTCACCAACGCACCGGAAACGTTCATGGATCACTTGAACCGGGTGTACAGGCCCATATTGGACAGGTCGGTGATGGTGTTCATCAACGACATTTTGGTATACTCGAGGACCAGAGAGTAGCATGAGGAGCATTTGCGGTAGATTCTTGGGGTGTTGAGGACGTAGAGGATTTATTCCAAATTCTCCAAGTGTGATTTCTGGTTGCGAGAGCTCCAATTTTTAGGACACCTCGTTAACCAGAATGGGATTTTGGTCGACCCGACCAAGATTAAGGCAGTTATGCGATGAGAGGTGTCGAGATCCCCATCCAAGATCAAGAGTTTTCTTTGCCTGGCAGGATACTATCATAGATTTATCAGAAATTTCTCCAAGATCACCGTACTTCTTACTAGATTGATGAGGAAGGCTATTACTTTTCCTTGGGGGCCCGAGCAGCATACCTCATTCGAGACACTTTGTCAGAGACTATGCGAAGCCCCGGTGTTAGACCTTCTGGAGGGAGTGGAGGACTTCATAGTCTATTCTGATGCATCTATATCGGGGATGGGTGTCGTGCTGATGCAGAGGGGACATGTGATAGCGTATGCATCGAGGCAGTTGAAGCCTCATGAGATGAGGTATCCCTCCCACGATTTATAGTTGGGGAGGTGGTGTTCGCCCTTAAGATTTGGCGCCATTATCTATCTGGTGTCCAGTGTACCATATACATGGACCATAAGAGTCTGAAGTACCTCATGGATCAGCCCAACCTGAATATGAGACAGAGAATGTGGTTGGATGTAGTTAAAGACTACGACTGCGAGATCTTGTATCACCCGAGCAAGGCTAATGTGGTAGCCGATGCCTTAAGCCGTAGAGCAGCGATTGCTCTGATCCAAGACATGTGAATGAGGATGATGGTGTTGAATCCAATCTTAGATACCATCCGATAGGCTCAGGTGGTGGCCGTAAGACCAGAGAACCACAAGAGAAAGCGAGTGATCGGGCAGTTTTCTGAGTTTAAGACGGACAGTCAGGGGCTTATGACCTTCCGTGGACGGATATGGGCGCCATATACGGGTGGAGCTCGATGCATTTTGATGGAGAAGGCCCATAGGTCGAGATTCTCGATCCATCCGGGGGCCACAAAGATGTATTTGGATTTGAAAAGGGATTACTGGTGGCCCTGCATGAAGAGAGATGTGGCATGGGTAGTTGAGACATGCTTGACTTGTCGTCAGGTCAAGGCGGAGTACCAGCGACCGGATGGCCCGTTGCAGCCTCTAGAGATTCCCCAGTGGAAGTGGGATTAGATTTCCATGGATTTTATCACCAAATTACCAAGGACCGTGCGAGGTTTTGACGCGATATGGGTGATTGTAGATCGGTTGACGAAGAGTGCTCACTTCATGGCTATCAGAGAGAGCTCTTTTGCAAAGAAATTGGCCGAGATCTATGTGCGAGAGGTGGTGGCACGACATGGAGTGTCGACATCGATAGTATCAGATCAAGATGTGCGCTTTACTTCCAGGTTCTGGAAGAAATTTCATGAGGAGTTAGGTACCCGGTTGCACTTTAGTACCGCATATCACCCACAGACCGACAAGCAGAGCGAGCGGATGATTCAGACGCTCAAGGACATGCTACGAGCATGTGTTATGGACTTTGGAGGAAGTTGGGACACTTATTTGCCCTTGGCTGAGTTTTGATACAACAACAACCATCATTCTAGTATTGGTGTGCCTCCCTTTGAGCTCTTATATGGCAGGAGGTGTCAGACTCCCATCTGTTGGGGAGAGGTAGGGCAGAGAGTAATAGGGGGCACTGAGATAGTTCTCAAGACGAAGGAGCAGATCCAGTGGGTCAGATAGAGGTTACGGACGGCTCAGGGTCGTTAAAAGAGCTACGCCGATCGGCGCCGTTCAGAGCTAGAATTTTAGGTCAAAGATTTTGTCCTCCTGAAGGTATCCCCATGGAAAGGGGTGATTCGATTCAAGAAATGGGGCAATCTGGGCCCTAGATACAATGGTCCTTTCAGGGTAACCACACAGGTATGTAAGGTAGCTTATAGATTGGAGCTACCTGCAGAGTTGAGCCATATTCAAAACACATTCCATGTGTCCTAGCTTTGGAAGTGTGTAGCTGATGAGACGGTAGTGGTTCCTTTATAGGACATTTAGGTTGATGAAAGCATGAACTACATTGAGAGGCTGATAGTGATCTTGGATAGGAAGGTTAAGGTCTTCAGGAATAAAGAGCTGCCCTTGGTTCAGGTCCAGTGGCAACATCGGAAGGGATCCGAGTGGACTTGGGAGCCGGAGTCGGAGATGCGGGATTAGTACCCAAAGTTGTTTCCAGATGATGACTTCGAGGGCATAGTCTGATTCTAGTGGCGGAGAATTGTAACATCCCAACTCCCAGGTATAATATTTAATTATTTATATTCTTTAGTTCATAGGAACTCGACGAGTTGGATGCCCCAACTCGCCGAGTAGAGGAGTTAATGGCCGCATGATTTTTAGAGTCTCCTCGACAAGTTGGAGGACCCCAACTCGATGAGTAGGTGCTGAGTGAGAAAACCCTAATTTTCAGGGTTTGTGTCCTATTTAAAGGACCTTTAGCCTTCATATCCGCCTCCATTGTCACCTTAGAGCTCTGTGAGAAACCCTAGACCAGTTCCAATCGTTGTGTGTGTGTGTGTGTGTGAGAGAGAGAGAGAGAGAGAGATTAATTTGAGTGTTCTTGTGCATTTTTGGATGGAGATTTGGAGAGCAACACGGATTGGATCGAGGAGGGACTTTTGGATCTAGCGTTCTTCAATGATTAGCTTCTGTTTGGAGGTAAAAAGCTACCATCTTGACCATATCTTTTGTTAGATCTCATTCTAGGGAGTTTTAGGGTTTTCTCCCATCCATCTTTTGGTTATTGAGTCACTTGAGCATGTCGTGAGATTGAAACCTCAGATCTGGACTGTAGTAGGTCCTTTGAGCCTAAAGATCCAAGCTTTATTAAGCTAGAGGCAAGCTTTTATGTATCTAACCCTATCTAGAGCTTATGTTGGCATTTCGAGCCCTAGATGCCAAGCATGGACATAAATCTTGCAGCTTTACGTGGTATTTCAGTCTTAGGAGGCTAGATCTAGAGTTTGAGACCTTAATTCTACTTAGAATCATCTAAATGAGAAGTTGGCTAGGGGGACTCGGTGAGTGCATGAGCCAACGCGACGAGTCAGCTGGGGTTTTCCCCGATGAACTGTACGCACTACAACTCGGTGAGTTGATGAGACAACTCGACGAGTTGAGTTGGATTTTCCCAATAATCGAGAGAAAACGAAGGAACTCAACGAGTTGCATGAGTGCACTCAATGAGTTTAGTCAACATGGACTTTTGACTGGAGCGTTGAATTTCATTGACTTTTAAGGTTTGGTCAACTATGGACCTTAGAGACCATGGATGGGTAAAATGGTCTTTTCACCCTTTGAGATTTAGTGGAGGGGTTAGCTTATCATAACAAGTGGTTATTGCAATTTGCTTATTAGAGATAATTATATTATGTAGGCGGACTCTAGACTATTCGTGGGGTGCTAGATCTACTCGCTTACTTCCGAGGTGATTCTTCTCACTATACTTACCAGAGTGGTAATATGAGTGGCCGGAGGGTCTTATATGAGTTATCGACCAGAGGGTCCTATGTGCTTATAGTGAGTTATGTGATATTATGCATTTTGTCTTTGTGATATATGCTATACTATTCTGTGTTTTACTGAGATTAGACCAGATGGTCCAAACTGAGTTGTGAGACTGGATGGTCTTCACTGAGATGTAGGACCGGAGGTGTAACATCCGGACTTCCAAGTATATTGTTTATTTAAGTTTTTGGGAAGGACTATTAAGCAACTCGATGAGTTGGTACTACAACTCGTCGAGTAGGGTCGTGATATGCCACGCGGATTAATGATCTACTTGACGAGTCCGAAGAGCCGACTCACCGAGTAGACGCTGTGAAGAGAAACCCTAAATCCCTAGGTTTAGGGCCTATTTAAGGGCACTTATAGCCTCATTTGCGGCTCACCTTCACTGAGAGTAAACCCTAATCGACCATTGAGCTTAGAGAGAGAGAGAGTTTTGAGCTAACTTTGAGTGTTTGGTGCATCTTTTGAAGAGAAGGGGAGGATTCCAAGCCAAGGGACAAGAAGGAGCTGTTAGATCTGTGGTTATTTCACCTTAGAGCTTCTAGGAAAGGTATAAAGCTTGCACATTTCTTATTTTGTTTAGTAGATCTCACGATATTGGGAGTTTAGGGCTTCTTATCCATCTAATATGAGGACCTTGAGTGTTTTGAGTTCATATAGAAGTTTGGACTTTAGATCTGGGCCATGTGAGGTCCCTAGAGTCCAAAAGTCCCTACTTTATTCAGCCATAATAATGCTATTGATTGAAAAACCCTTATTAAGGTGTTTTTGGCATTTCAAGCCCTAAGTGCCATGCATGGACGTAAACTTTGTGACTTTACGTGATAAACGAGCCTTAAGATAATAGATCTAGAGTTTATGAAGGTTTTCTGCCTTGAAATTGTCTGAATGAGAAAAAAGTCAGAATGGACTCTCCAAGTCGAGGAGCCGACTCGACGAGTCGGTTAGGGTTTGTCCTGATGAGCTGGCTATGCTATAACTCAGCGAGTTAAGGGTTAACTCGATGAGCTGAACCTTCACGAAGATTCTGAGGGACCATTGGACTCGACGATTCACGTGAATGCACTCGGAGAGTCAGGTCAAACTTGGACTGTTGACTCGAGTTGACTTCTATTGGCTTTAGGGTTGGCCAACATGAGTAATGGGGACCATGGAGGGGTAAAATGGTCTTTTTCCCATTCCAAGAATTTGAGAGAAAGAGAGAACAACCTTGGTGTAGTTGAGTCCGAATAGAGTATTAATTAGAGATGGTTATCCTATGTATTAGGCGGAGGCTAGTTCGAGATTTTTGAGCACGAGGATTGTACTTGCTGGCTTATGAGGTGAGTCTTCTGACTATACTTACCATGAGTGGTATCCTTGTGTGATTGAGGTTCCTTATGTGCTTATTTGTGTTATTGTGCTACTTTGCATGTTGCTCGTATGATTTATGCTTATTGTTGTGAACTTATTGAGTTAGGGCCGGAGGGTCCTCCCGAGTAGTGGGACTGGAGGGCCTCCGGTGGAACACAATGACCAGAGGGTCGTATTGAGTTAGCCTTGAGTGGCTAATGTGATATGTGTGGTATTTTGGGGAACTCACTAAGCTTTATGCTTACCGTGTTATGTGTTATGTGTTTGAGGTACTTCTCCAAATCATGGAAAGGCGCCGACCTGATTGTACACACATCAACGATTGAGTTGTGATTTAGAGGATCTTGGAGTTTTGAAATATGAAAAACTTTTTGATATGGGATTTGATGATTTGACATTGTGACATTTTGTATTTTTTTTAGACAAATGTGTTTTTGAATTGAAAAAAATGGGTTTGAAATTTCACGTTTTTACAAGTTGGTTTCAGAGCCTTGGTTTGAGGGATTCGGATGCACCTCCGGGTGCGTTTGGACTCAAACTAAGGATTTGAGAGAATTTTTCAAAAGAAATGATTTTTCTAAAATGAGAAAGAGTTTTAAGAGAAAATGAGCTGGAGCGGTGTGTACAATCAGCCAAAGCCTGAACGATGATTTCCCAAAACACCTTACTTTTTTGTTATGCAATACTTATGAGATAGTTTACTAGAACTGCATGCTAGAGGGTAGGATAGGTATTTCATATTCTAGGGCTAGAGTTGCCTAATTTATGATGCCTTAGCCCAGGGAATGCTTCTGATCAGTGTTATCTGTTATTTGCTTGAGTATGTGATGAGTTCTGAGTCAGGAGATCATCTAGCAAGATATGCTTAGATGAGTTTAATAGGGGTATTCTGAGAGAGTAATCTATGATCTATGAGATATAGAGTACTTGTGAATTAGAAACCTAGGAGGAGGACTTGGGGTGACTACAGATGGGGTGTGGAAGGTAGTATTAGGCCCGTACTACTGATAGCACCCGGTCTGCAGGCAATCCAAGTAAGAATCCTTTGGATGCTAAGGAGCAAGTAGGGATGAGTAGTCGAGTGTGTGTATGCTCAAGCGAGTCTCTGATGATTTTTGTGTTTTGTTTCAGAGACATCATGGTAGGTACGCGCCACACCCCAGGGAGCGTTGGAGTTAGCGATGATGAGATTCGTAGGATGATTCATGATGAGGTGGCTGCAGCCATACGAGAGGCTATTCCGGAGATATTTGGGTCTAGCAAGACCACTTTGATTGAGACATTTGATGAGCGATATGCTGTAGTTTCTGAGGCGGCTGTTGTCGCAGCCACTGCAGCGGTCGCTGCTGCGAGGCCACAGGGGGTGACTCGTTGTTGTACCGAGAGTTCAGCAACACGAAGACACCAGAGTTTGATGGGACACATGATCCGATTATTGTGATGAGATTGATTTCTAATATCGAGGGGTGTTTTTACACTTGTTCATACCTAGAGCATTTGAGGGTACGGTTTGCGCTGAACCGACTTCGCTTGGGAGCGAAGGACTGGTGGAAGTTTGTGATGACAAGTTTTACTCCTGCAGAGCACGCTGCATTGACTTGGGAGAGGTTCACTATGATGTTTTGAGATAAGTATGTTCCCCCGATGGAGAGGGAACGGTTAGCCCAGGAGTTTCTGTCCCTCAAGCAGAAGACATAGTCGGCGACTGAGATTACATGGATGTTTCATGAGAGGGAACTGTTTTGCCTCGAGCATGTGTTGACAGAACAGGCGCGTATGAGCCGGTATTTGAGCATTTTGATGAGGGATATTCGTGAGTTCGTGGTGAACTCATCTTATCGGACATTTGTTGAGCTTCAGGCAAATGCTAGGAGGAGGTAGATCGAGTTGGAGACTCAGGCTAGGGAGGATGCAGAGTCTCAGGGGAGAGATCGGAGGCTGGCACAGTCGCAGCCAACAGCTATTCGGGCTAAGCCCTCTGATTCGAGGACTGGGGCCAGAAGGGCCACACTTATGGAAAGTGCAACAAGAGTCAAGAGGGGTCGTGCCGAGCGGGGATTTGCTACAAGTGTGGCAAGGAGGGGCATATGGCAAAGGATTGCCCCAAGGGGTTTGTAGTTTGCTTCCACTGCAACCAGACCGGCCACCGGAAGGTCGAGTGCCCTTAGCTTTATCAGGGACCAGCATAGGGATCAACACCTGTTGCTTTGCGTGCGACTGATAGTCGGCCAGTGAAGGCCGAGGTTCCGAGGGCTAGTAGTAGAGCTTTTCAGCTGACAGCGGAGGAGGTCCGTGCAACACCTGATGTCGCGGCTAGTACATATTTTTTCCTTTTATCTAATTATTTTGAAATTTATTGTGCTTATTTTGTGTTCTATTTAGGTACATTTCTTGAAGGTTTTGTACATGCTTTAGTGTTAGTCGACTCGTGTGTGAGTCGATCCTTTGTGTCCTTAGCTTTTAGTCGTCACATCAGTATCCAACATGAGGCATTGAGTCGACCTTTGAGGGTTTCTATAGCTAACGAGCATGCGGTTTTCTCTACTGATGTGTACCGAGGGTGTATATTGGAGATTTTTGGTGTCAAGTTTCTGATTGATCTGGTACCGATTGCGATGGGGAATGTCTGTGTCATTGTGGGCATGGATTGGTTGAGTCATTTTGGAGCCATGATCGACTACGAGCGTCAGTTGGTGACTATACGAGACCCTAGTGAGGGAGTGCTGACAGTGTATGGTGAGGGTACTAGATTTGGGTCGACCTTCTACTCTACTGTCAGGGCGAGGTAGAGTCTTCAGCCGGGTTGTATGGGTTTTCTAGCATATGTTTCAGATACGCGGGTTGCTACTGAGAGGCCGAGTTCTTCTGCTGAGGTTCCGATAGTGAGAGAGCTTCTAGATATTTTTCCCAAGGAGTGACTAGGTGTGCCTCCTGAGAGGCAATTGGAGTTCCGGATTGATTTGGTTCCGGGAGCAGCGCCTATCGCCAGGGCACCTTATCGCCTTGCACCGCCAGAGATGCAGGAGTTTTCCTCGCAACTCCAGGAGCTGCTGGGGAAGGGGTTTATCAGACCGAGTAGCTTGCTGCAAGGAGCGCCGATCCTTTTTGTCAAGAAAAAGGATGGTTCACACCAAATGTGCATTGTTTATCGGGAGTTGAACAAGGTGACAGTCAAGAACCGTTATCCCCTTCTGATGATCGACGATTTGTTCGATCAGTTGCAGGGGGCGTCTTGGTTCTCCAATATCGATTTGAGGTTGGGATTTCATCAGATGAGAGTCTATGAGGAGGATATCTAGAAGACGAACTTTAGGACTCGTTATAGGCACTACAAGTTCGTGGTGATGCTTTTTGGACTCACCAACGCACCGGCGGCGTTCATGGATCTTATGAACCAGGCGTGCAACTCCATGTTGGATCGATATGTGATCATGTTCATCGATGATATCTTGGTGTATTCAAGATCCAGAGAGCAGCATTTGAGAGAGATTATTGGGATTTTGAGATCGGAGAGGCCATATGCCAAATTCTCGAAGTGTGAATTTTAGTTACGAGAGGTCCAGTTCCTAGGACACCTCGTTAACCATAATGGGATACTGGTCGACCCGGCCAAGATAGATGCAGTTATGCGATGGGAGGTGCTGAGATTCCCATCCGAGATCAGGAGTTTTTTTGGGATTGGCTGGCTACTATCGGAGATTTATCAAAGATTTCTCCAAGATTGTCGTCCCCCTCACCAAGTTGACTCGGAAGGGTGTTACTTTTATTTGGGGTCCCGAGCAGCAGACCTCATTTGAGACACTTCGCCAGAGATTGTGCGAAGCCCCGGTGTTAGCCCTTCATGAGGGGGTGGAGGACTTTGTGGTTTACTGTGATGCATCTATATCATGGATGGGCATGGTGTTGATGCAAATGGGCACATGATAGCATACGCGTCAAGGCAGTTGAAGCCTCATGAGAAGAGATATCCAACCCATGATCTACAGTTGGGGCGGTGGTGTTCACCCTCAAGATATGGGGCCATAATCTGTAAGGAGTTCGGTGCACCATATTCACAGACCACAAAATCTTGAAGTATCTCATGGATCAGCCCAACCTAAACATGAGACATAGGAGATGGTTGGATGTGGTGAAAGACTATGACTGCGAGATCTTGTATCGTCAGGGCAAGGCTAATGTGGTAGTCGGCGCCCTAAGCCATAGATCCAAGGGTGCTCCGATCCATGATATGTGTATGAGGATCGCGGTGATGACTCCCGTATTAGACACCATTCGAGAGGTCCAACTAGAGGCCGTGAGACTAGAGAACCGCAAGAGGGAGCGGGTAACTGGGCAGGTGTATGATTTTGTGACAAGCAGTCATGGGCTTATGACTTTCCGAGGGCGGATTTGGGAGACCTATACAGGCGGAGCTCGGCATATACTGACGTAGGAGGCGTATAGGTCGAGATTCTCGATCCATCATGGGGCCACCAAGATGTATTTGGACCTGAAAAAGGATTAACGGTGACCTTGTATGAAGAGGGATGTGACCTGGAGTTCCAAGTCAGAGATTTTGTACTCCTAAAGGTCTCCCCTTGGAAAGGGGTGATCCGATTCAGGAAACGGGGCAAGCTAGGGCCCCGATACATTGGTCCTTTCAGAGTGACCGCCAAAGTAGGTAGGATAGCTTACCGGCTGGAGCTACCTACAAAGTTGAGTCAGATCCATAACACCTTCCAAGTGTCTCAGCTGAGGAAGTGTGTAGCCGATGAGATGACAGTGGTGCCATTAGAGGACATTCAGGTGGATGCGAGCCTGAATTACATTGAGAGACCAATTGTGATTGTTGATAGAAAGGTGAAGGTTCTAAGGAACAAAGAGATTCCACTGGTTCAGGTCCAATGGCAGCATCATAGAGGGTCCGAGTTGAATTGGGAGCCGGAATCCGAGATGCGGGAGCAATACCCTGAGTTATTTTCGGAGCATGACTTCGAGGGCAAAGTCTGATTCTGGGGAGGGAGAATTGTAACATCCGTACTTCCTGGTATATTCTTTATTTAAGTTTTTGGGAAGGACTATTAAGCGACTCGACAAGTTGGTGCTACAACTTGTCGAGTAGGGTCATGATATGCCATGTGGATTAATAATCTACTCGACGAGTCCGAAGAGCCGACTCACCGAGTAGACGCTGTGAAGAGAAACCCTTAAGGCAGAGCACCAACGTCTGCATGGTCCATTGCAGCTTTTGGAGATTCCCCAGTGGAAGTGGGAATAGATTTCTATGGACTTGATCACCAAGTTACCGAGGACTGCGAGCGGAGTTGATGCGATTTAGGTGATTGTGGACCGACTGACAAAAAGCGCCCATTTCCTCGCCATCAGTGAGAGTTCTTCTACAGATACATTAGCCGAGATTTATGTGAGGGAAGTGGTTACTCGGCATGGAGTGTCGAACTCGATAGTTTCATATCGAGACGTGCGCTTTACTTCCAGATTCTGGAAGAAATTTCATGAGGAGTTGGGTATCCGATTACACTTCAGTACCGCATACCATCCGCAGACCGACCGGCAGAGCGAGCATACGATTCAGACTCTTGAGGACATGCTGCATGCATATGTTATGGATTTTGGAGGATGTTGAGATACTTATCTGCCTTTGGCTGAATTTTCTTACAACAACAACTATCATTCGAGCATTAGTATGCCTCCCTTTGAGCTTCCTTATGGGAGAAGATGTCGGACTCCCATATGTTGGGGAGAAGTGGGGCAGCGATTGATGGGTGGCACTGAGATAGTACTAAAGATGACTGAGCAGATTCAACGGGTATGACGGAGGTTATTGACGACCCAGAGTTGCCAGAAGAGTTATGCGGACAGGAGACGATCCGAGCTGGAGTTCCAGGTCAGAGATTTTGTACTCCTAAAGGTCTCCCCTTGGAAAGGGGTGATCCGATTCAGGAAACGGGGCAAGCTAGGGCCCCGATACATTGGTCCTTTCAGAGTGACCACCAAAGTAGGTAGGGTAGCTTACCGGCTGGAGCTACCTACAAAGTTGAGTCAGATCCATAACACATTCCAAGTGTCTCAGCTGAGGAAGTGTGTAGCCGATGTGATGACAGTGGTGCCATTAGAGGACATTCAGGTGGATGCGAGCCTGAATTACATTGAGAGACCAATTGTGATTGTTGATAGAAAGGTGAAGGTTCTAAGGAACAAAGACATTCCACTGGTTCAGGTCCAATGGCAGCATCATAGAGGGTCCGAGTTGAATTGGTAGCCGGAATCCGAGATGCGGGAGCAATACCCTGAGTTATTTTCGGAGCATGACTTCGAGGGCAAAGTCTGATTCTGGTGAGGGAGAATTGTAACATCCGGACTTCCTGGTATATTCTTTATTTAAGTTTTTGGGAAGGACTATTAAGCGACTCCACAAGTTGGTGCTACAACTCGTCGAGTAGGGTCATGATATGCCATGTGGATTAATGATCTACTCGACGAGTCCGAAGAGCCGACTCACCGAGTAGACGCTGTGAAGAGAAACCCTAAATCCCCAGGTTTAGGGCCTATTTAAGGGCACTTATAGCCTCATTTGCGGCTCACCTTCACTGAGAGTAAACCGTAATCGGCCATTGAGCTTAAAGAGAGAGTTTTGAGATAACTTTGAGTGTTTGGTGCATCTTTTGAAGAGAAGGGAAGGATTCCAAGCCAAAGGGTGAGAAGGAGTTGTTAGATCCGTGGTTATTTCACCTTAGGGCTTCTGGGAAAAGTATAAAGCCTGCACCTTTCTTATTTTGTTGAGTAGATCTCATGATTTTGGGAGTTTAGGGCTTTTTATCCATCTAATATGAGGACCTTGAGTGTTTTGAGTTCATATAGAGGTTTGGACTTTAGATCTGAATGATGTGAGGTCCCTAGAGTCCAAAAGTCCCTGCTTTATTCAGCCATAATAATGCTCTTGAGTGAAAACCCCCTATTAAGGTATGTTTTTTTTGCATTTCAAGCCCCAAGTGCCATGCATGGACTTAAAGCTTGTGACTTAACATGATAAACGAGCCTTAAGAGTGTAGATCTAGAGTTTGGGAAGGTTTTCTGCCTTAAAATCGTCTGAATGAGAAAAGAGTCTGAATGGACTCGCCGAGTCGAGGAGCCGACTCGACGAGTCGGTTAGGGTTTGTCCCGATGATCTACCTATGCTATAACTCGGCGAGTTAGGGGTTAACTTGACCAGTTGAACCTTCATGAAGATTCTGAGGGACGACTGAACTCGACGAGTCAAATGAGTGCACTCGACAAGTCAGGTTAAACTTGGACTGTTGACTCGAGTTGACTTCTGTTGACTTTAGGGTTGGCCAACATGAGTAATAGGGACCATGGAGGGGTAAAATGGTCTTTTACCTATTCCAAGAATTTGAGAAAGAGAGAGAGAGAGAGAGAGAGAGAGAACAACCTTTGTGTAATTGAGTACGAATACAGTATTCATTAGAGATGGTTATCCTATGTATTAGGCGGAGGCTAGTTTGAGATTTCCGAGCACGAGACTTGTACTTACTGGCTTATGAGGTGAGTCTTCTCACTATACTTACCATGAGTGGTATCCTTGTGTGATTGAGATTCCTTATGTGCTTATTTGTGTTATTGTGCTACTTTGCATGTTGCTCTTATGATTTATGCTTACTGTTGTGAACTTATTGAGTTCGGGCCGGAGGGTCCTCCCGAGTAGTGGGACCGGAGGGCCTCCACTGGAACACATTGACCAGAGGGACGTATTGAGTTAGCCTCGAGTGGCTAATGTGATATGTGTGGTATTTTGGGGAACTCGCTAAGCTTTATGCTTACCGTGTTATGTGTTTCAGGTACTTCTACGGATCACGGGAGGGTGTCGGCTTGATTGTACACACTTCAACGATTGAGTTGTGATTTAGAGGATCCTGGAGTTTTGAAATATGAACAGTTTTTGATATGGGATTTAATGATTGGCATGAGTTAAACAGAAAGTATAAAATTGTAAACACTGAATAATCTAACTTTGAAAGTGATGTGTATGGATATAGATAGAGAAACTGAGAATGGAATAGTAAAATGCAGTGAAGTGTGTGCATGTGAAAAAAAAGAACTTTAAGGCAACACTAGTTGACTTATTTAGAGGCGTTGCGGAATATCTTGTTATTACTTACAGATTCATCAAGAAACTAAATTATGTGTATGATTCTTCACTTCGCGTTGTAATGAATTCCCTTGTTGATTATTATTTTTTGAATTCCTTAACATCACATAGAATAACCCGATTTGTACTTACCAATTATGTCTCACCGCTATGCGTATATTTGTGTCTAAGGCCTAGTTACTTCCGAAACCCTAAATACTGAAAATTCTCATAAACTTTTCCCACTTATTTTGAACAACATTCTTTTTTGGCATTCCTAACACATATACCATTTTATTTACTCTTTTTGTTTCAAAAGGTATTGCCATATTCCAAGTGGCACGACTTTAAAGAAAAAATAATCTATATAATAGTTGACCTAAGAATATAACTAGACACTTTTTTTTTGATTTTTTTAATCTTTTATTATAACTCTAACTTTGACAAAGTACACAAGAAAATAATTCTTATCTTTACTTCTATTTGTACTTTAGTTCGTGACTTTCTAAGAAATTCATTGGAGTGCTCGGAATTGCTTAGGTCACTAATGGAGTCCATGACTTTCAATGAAACCCTTTTAAACAATATATCTTCCCATCCATCCAATCTTTTATAATTAGGTGGATAGATATAAATATATCCCCGAGGGGGATACTCATTGAGTCCCAAAGGTTACAGATTGACTCCACTCCTGAACTATAACTTATTGAATATACAGCTAGACTCAAAATGAAAAAATTAAACAGATAAACTTGGAACTTGACTCAATTTGTTTTAACTAAGAGGCTTTTTGTTAGGTATAGATATTTACAAAGAAAAACTTTTTATATCCCTCAAACTATACAAGTTAGCGTTTTTGTCTCATGAGTTCACTAGGATAGGGAAGCCACAAATATAATATAACACATTGGCTTAACTAAACCTTAGAGCTCGCCTCAAATTATCCAACATAACATTAGTACTTGATGTATGCTATAACTCTAATTAGAGTATAACCATGAAGCTTGTTAATGATCACTGAAGTACCAATATTAGTTGTGTACTGAAGCAAACTGAAGAACCACAAAATTTAGTACTTTGAAAAATCATTAAAGTGTAGAGCTACTAACCTTCTTCATTTGCATAGTTGTGATGACAACTTGCATTTTCCTAAAAAAAATAAAAAAAATCCTTTTGGTATTTTCTTTTGTTAAAAGTAAAGAAAAAATATATAAAATAAAAACTTTTTGTAGTTTTCTCTTATGTAAAGTAAAAAAAAGTGAAATCTTTTTGGGGGTTTTCTTTTGTGGAAAATAAAGTAAAAATACAATAAAGAAGAAATAAAATATTTTTTGGAGTTTTCATAAAAAAATTGAGGAAGAAAATTTTCAAATGCCTAGAGAATCTGGATTAAGCATGCCAAGTCGTCTTAGAAAGTGTAAGAACTTGGATTCATCCAGAGCTTTCGTGAACACATCTGTAGTCTCTTCTTCTCTAGGAACAAAATGAAGCTCAATATGACCTTTATGAATATTATCTTTTAGGAAGTGGTACCTGATATCGATGTGCTTGGTCACTGAGTGGTTGACTGGATTGTGAGAGATTGCAATTGCACTCTTAGAGTCACAATAAATTGGGATCTGTTGCATTTTGAATCCATAATCTCTCAGTTGTGTTTACATCCAAAGCACTTGAGAACAACAACTGGCAGCAACAACATATTCAGCTTCAACAGTAGAGGTTGAAACACATGTTTGCTTCTTTGAGGTCCAAACTGACCAATCTGCCTTCTAAGAATTGACAGCTACCAGAAGTGCTCTTTCTGTTGAGCTTGCATCCTCCATAATTTGAGTCAGTAAAGGATTGGAGATAGAAGTTGCCTTTAGCAGGATAGAATAGACCCAGAGATGTAGTTCCCTTAAGATATTTGAAAATTCATTTAATTGCTATGAGATGAGATTCCTTGGGATTGGCTTGAAAGCGCGCACACAGACATGTTGAAAATATGATGTCTGGTCGACTAACTGTAAGGTATAGTAATGAGCCAATCATACCTCTGTAGTGTTTCTGATCTACATATTTTCCATCAAGGTCTGAATCAAGCTTGTAGGAAGTAGACATTGGTGTCTTTATAGTTGATGTGTTCTCCATGGAGTATCTCTTCAACATATTTTTGATATACTTCTCTTGACCAATGAAGATTCCCTTAGGAGATTGACGAACTTGTAGACCTAGGAAATAGTTGAGCTCACCCATCATACTCATTCTAAATTTTCTTTTCATCAACTCAGTAAACTCATCACTAAGGTCTTTGTTGGTTGAACTGAATATGATGTCGTCAAAATAGATTTGCACGACGATCAGATGGTTTTTATGGATTTTCCTAAAGATAGTGGGATTGATAGAACCTCTTTGAAATTTAGAGTCTTCCAAAAATTTGGACAGTGTTCCATACCATGCTCTTAGGGCTTGCTTCAATTCATAAACAGCCTTTTGAAGCTTATAGCAGTGGTTGGGGAACTTTGGATCTTCGAAACCAGGAGGTTGTTGAACATAGACATCCCTATCAATTTTACCATTCAATGCACACTGCACATCCATTTGGTAGACTTTAAAGCTCTTGTGTACAGCAAAGCCAAGAAAATCCTAATGGCTTCTATTCTTGTAACAGGTGCAAAGGTTTCATCATAATCTATGCCTTCTTGTTGCGAGTACCCTTTGACAACCAGTCTAGATTTGTTCATGATGATGACTCCATCTTCATCACTTTTGTTCCTGTAGACCCATCTTGAACCAACAACTGATACTCTTTCTGGTGTTTGCATTAGGTCCCACATGTTCTTGTGTTCAAATTCAACTAACTCTTCTTGCATTGCTTTTACCTAATTTGCGTCTTTTAGGGGCTATTTGATTCCTTTATGCTCTATCATGGATAGAAAGCTGCATATAGACATTCATTCTTGGTTACTAAATGAGTCACTACTCTAGAATCTAGATCACCTATGATTTGATCGGCTAGATGATCTTTTTTCCATTTTGTGAGGCGAGCTTCCTTAAGGATTTGAGGAGTGCAAACTACCTTATATTGTTCTCTTGGATGAGGAGGGTAGTCAGAATTGATTGTACCTTCAAAAAGACCGTATTGGAAGAGTCCAAAACTACTTGAAACAGGTGGTTCCCTCTCAACTGTTGCATGCTTGAATTCGACAGACGGAGTGGATGTGAAGGAACTTGAAGGACTGGAACCATCAGTGGGGTTCCCCCTGAAATCATGGACTGGATGGTTGGTAGGATTATTAAGTACCTTTAAGAATGGAAACATTCAGAGATGGTTCACCCTCAAAACATGTAGTGATTGGTGTTATGACTGGTCCAGATTGATGATGGGAGGTTGGAGTTGATGGTGCAGAAGGTTCTAAGGGACTTTTAGGGATAGAATCATTTGAAGATGGTTCCCCCTCAACAGATGCTTTGGTGGAACTTGAGTCTTTTGATGGCAGATGAGGTTGACAGGCATCAGGAGAAGTTGTTTGTGTGAGCTTTTTTGATTCTAGGGCAGAAGGTTGAGTTGGAAAGAGGAAATGAAAATCAACTTCAATAGCATGGACTAGAGTAGAAGCATTAGCAGATGATGGTTGGTTCATTTTGTCAAATGGTACTACCATTTAAGGACCAAAGTGGTTTTGATCTAGAACCCTTACATAAGTTTCATAAAAAATGACAACACTGCTTTCCTCTATCACCCTGGTTCTTTTGTTCAGAACTCTATAGGTTGCATCATGAAGGTAATATCCAAGAAAGAGACCTTCATTAGCCTTGGTTGAAAATTTCCCTAGTTGATCCCTATTGTTCTTGATGTAGCAACGAAAACCAAAAATGTGAAAGAATTTGACGTTGGGCTTCCTCTTTTTCATGCTTCATAGGGAGTGACTTCAATCTTGTTGTTGATTAGGGGTCTATTTTGAGTGAAACAAACGGCTACAGTGGCTCCGGCCCAGAAGTATTGCGGTAGGTTTGCGAAGATCAACATGGATCAAAGAAGCTTCACATAGTGTCTGGTTCTTCCTTTCAACTACACCATTTTGTTATGGAGTGTAGGGTGCAGAAAAGTTGTGCTCAATGCCTTAGGCTACAAGAAAGCTATCTAAGATGTGGTTCTTGAATTCGCCACCATTGTCACTTCTCAGTCTTCTAAGTGGCTTGCCTACCCTAACTTCTATGTAGCGAATGAAGTTGATTAGCTTATTGGTGGTTTCAGATTTGTTTCACAGAAAGTACACCTAAGTGAATTTGGTATGGTTATCCACAATCACAACAATGTATTTCTTACCACTTAAGCTAGGAACTGTCTGGGACCACACAGATCAATATGTATAAGTTGAAGAGGTTCAGATACATTGTGTTCTGTTATACTTCTGTGAGGAGATTTGGAAATTTTTCCTTGTTCACAGGTAGCACAAAGTATATGATTGTCAAGTTTTAACAATGGTAGTCCTTTCACAAGATCCTTTCCAATGAGTTTGTTGATATAACCAAAGTTGAAGTGAGAGAGTCTTCTATGCCACAACCAACTAATGTCAGAGGCAGCTTTGGAAAGAAGACAAATATATTGGGTTCCCTCAATTAGTTCAATATCAAGAGGATACATGTTCCCATTTCATGGGGAATCAACAAGGATGCGCTTGTTGGTATCCATAATCGAACTCTTGGTTTTGTTGAACAAAACCTCATGATCATTGTCACACACTTGTGCAACACTAATAAGGTTATGTTTAAGACCGTCTACATACGCTACACGCTTAACGGTAAAGTTTCCTATTTGAAATGTTTCCATGTCCCATAACTTCTCCCTTTATGTTGTTCCCAAAAGCAGGCGTTGTGATCTTGAAATCTCTGAGATATCCTTTGTGCCCGGTCATGTGCCTGGAGCATCCACTGTCAATGTGCCATGTATCATCATGTGGTACCCCGACACAAAAAGCCTGCAATTAGAGAGAAGGTTTAGGTACCCATGTTTGTTTGGGTCCTTGAGTGTTAGCTTCCTTCATACTTGTGGGAATTGGGACAATCTTTTCATGTTTTGAATTAACCTCTTTAGGTTTTGTTTGGTTTTTAGTGACCTTAGTTTTAGACTTCTTAGAGGTCTTCTATTGACGTTTGGTTTGTTGGAAAAATGGAGAGTTGGTGAACTGAGTAGGAATTCCTAGAGAAGGAAATCCATAGTTCACAGGCATTCGAAATTGATAAAACATGGGAAACTGGGTATTTCCCCCGAATCGATTGATCATTGGAAACCCAGAGTTTCCCCTAAACATGTGATTCCCTCCTATGGACGGAGAAAAACCACAATATGGCGCAAGATAGAATTCATAGGGTAGTTACTATTTTGATACATGAAAGGTTTGGTTTGAACAGGTCTTGGTCTCATCATTTCAGACAAATCAGGAAGATTGTTAGGTCTAAAATTATTCTGATAGTGAATTCCAGTTTGGTTTCGAAATCCAGAATTTGAGAAACCATGATTGGAAGGAGAGGTTCTTTGAGTCCTTGAAGTTTTGGCAGGACTGGTACGCATGGTCTTCCCTTGGCTTGGCATATCCTTAGGTACTCTCTTGGTCTTCCTATCCTTGTCATTATTTGTAGTCTTAACCAGTTTCAGTTTTGAAGGATGGACTACAGTTGAACCTTGTTCTTTAGAGATATCAATTTTCTCTTTTCCCTTGTCTTTAGAGACATTATTTGGCTTTACAATTGTCTCCTATTATTTAGGACTGGGTGAAGAGATTTTGATTAGAACAAAAGGTCTCTCGAGTATTTTAACAACAATTTTCTCATTACTCACAGTCTTCAAGGTTTCATCCTTGTTGACTGGAATTGGAGACTTCCCAGTCTGTTTTTTCTTAGAATATTTACATCCTAATTCCTTTGTTCTGGAGATAGAAGCATTAAGAGATGGGAATGTTTCTTGACCGAGGAATTCATTGGGTTCAGTCTTGGAATATCTTATTGGCTCGTATGATTTGGATTTTTTATCACTAGATTTAGAGTTAGGGATATTTGATTTTTCAGAAGTGGCATCTTTTGAATTGAAACTTTCCATGGTGGGACATTCAAGAGAAAATTCTACTGGGGAGTCAAACTTAGAGTCCAATTCTGGAAGATCATGGGGTGATTTGTCTTCTAACGGGATGCTTGAGGATGAAGTGGCAATTACATCAGGACTTCAAGTTACCACCTATTCAGGATCCTTATTGTTTCCAGTGAAGCGACTTGGATCACATGGTAACAACTCTGGTTGAGTATTGAGACCCATGATTTCCTTATTCATTTCATCATAACTAAGACCATATTTGATCCACGATGGTTTTGGTCCCCTAAGAATAGCATGTGAATTTTGTTCAAGAAGGGTTTTGGTTGCTTTATAACTACTGATTTTTTATTGATTTGGGCATTCATCTCATGATTGTCTTTTGCAATAATGTCACGTTGATTCAATACAATTTCATATTGTTCAACTGACGTAATATGTGCCTCAATTTTGATTGCAATGTCATTTTCTAACTTAGCCATACTACATATCAATTCTTCAAGTCTGAACTGAGTTTCGGTCAGTTCATCTTTATAGTAACTGACACGGTATTCGACATTGGTGACATATTCTTCGATTATTTCAGAAATATGGTCAATGTCATCAAGAAAAGGCTCAATAGTTAAATGATTATCACGAAGCATAAAATGTACCTTTTCAACAACTTGTTGATGGAGAGGAGAAGGCTCTTTGTCATCATCAGCCATAAAGCAGAAGTAGTTTTTGTAGGCTTCTGTTTCTTCTTCTTGATCCACTTCATTATCTATTTCCCAAACTTCCAGATTTGGAGTTTCCATGATCATGAAAGCTTTGTATTTTAACTGCTTCTTGCTCTACTCTGCCTTTTGAAGGTAGTATGCTACGTATTTGACCTTCTTGGTTTTCATTTTGCAATTCTTGGCAAAGTGATTTTCACCTTGACAGTTGTGGCACTGATTACTTCATTATCGTCATGGGAATTCAACTTATTATCCTGAACCCTTGTGTTCAACCTCTGAGAATTGTAACTTTCAGAATTTTAATTCTGAGATTTGATGGTTTGTTGACTTTTGCTTCATCCAATGAAGTTTCCAGAGTTCTGATGATAGTGTTGGGGTTGCTGATAACTTTGTGCTCTAAAGTTACCAGTTGTCTTGTTCACAAACTTCTTGAAGTTTGGATTGAACTTGGTCAGGAGTGCCATACATTCTTCATACTCCTTTTCCTCATTGATTTTATGATATTCCATTGTGGTTCCAATGAAAGCTTGATGATTAGCCATGTACCCATTTGTGATCTGAAGAGGTTGTTGAGTTGGCATGTAAGGATTTCGGTTGTACTGTTGAGTCATAATCGAACTTTGATAAGGGTGTGCTCCATATCCTTGGTTGGCAAACTGATCAGCAAAGTGGTTTGGGATTAGATTTTGACGTGCAATCAAGTTTTGTGAATGATTTGTCATGGGTGTTGAATTTCCAGGGCAAGTCCTTGATTATCAAAGGGAGTTGCATGAGCTAGCTTGTTTACTTTCGGCTCATGTTGTTGTTTTTTAGCATACAAATCAAACAAAGACATGGTGTCTAGATTAGTTGTAGTTTGCAGTATGATCATGTGCAGTGTATCCCATTTTGGAGATAGACTGTTCAACAATTTCATATTGAAATCCTCTTGTAATCTTTCTCCTTTGAGCTTCTTCACCGTGTTGAGAACAATGTTGTACCTAGAATATGGATCAAATAGAGTTTAATGAGGTAACATATTGAAGTTTTCCAGGTCTGTCAATGTGGCTTTCTTCATGTTTGCAAGGATCTTGTCGGTTCCCTCAAACTGTTTCTTGAGTGCATTCCAGACGTTGAAGGGTGAACTCTTGTCTTCATCAGGAATTTGCTCATAGATGTCATGAGGAATTCCAGATAAGAGCTCTTGCATTGCCTTAGCCTCAGACTTCTTGATTTTCCTATCACGAAGTTGAGCAGTAGAGGAAACAGATCCAGAGATAACTATGGAGGTTTCAGGAGAGACATCGGCTTCAGGAGCTTTGATGCCCTTCAAAAATTCTGGAGTATGTTTCTCAGTGGAGATGAAGGTCTAAATTTCAGAGTCGTGACCTTCCAGGTAGTACTTCATGCGATCTGCCCATGAAGTGCATTCAATAGGCACAAGGATAGGTGCACGATTTTGTGCTCCAAGACTATTTGCAACTGAAACTAAATAAGGAACATTTTGGTTTTGATTCACACTTGCCATTGAGAACAGGTGATACCGGTTTGAAACTTGAAAAAGTGTTTTTTGTGAAAAAAAATTCTAAGTCTCAAAGTCGATCACTCGAGCTCTGATACCAACTGAAGAAATGAGAAGAATTCAGTAAACCTAGACTAGAATAGTCCAAGTATTAAAATACTGAAACAGAGTTTCAGAATCATCAAGTGGAAAGTAGTGCGGAAAATAAAGAGTTGTGGATCAATCAAATTAATAGAAAAACATTTTTTAGACTTAAGATCAATGATTCAAATGTGTCTCATATTCATGAAGATTCAATTATAAGTGTTTGAATATAAAACACACTAAAACTCTCAAGTGCCTCTCTAAAGACTAGTCTAAGCATCAATTGTGAAGAATGAGCAGGAATGATCAGAAAAGAGCAACTTTATAATGTATCCCAAGGGGCCTATTTATAGGCTTTAGAAAATCCCAACCAATCAGATGCTGACATGTCATCATGACTTAGTCATCAGTTGACACCTTTGCCCTACTTAACAGAGAATGGATGGAATCTTCCAATTTCATTAGTATTCCTTTAGGGTTCCATCTAAGTTATGAGTCTTCACAATTCTTGAGCTTTAATGATCAACATTGAACATGTGATGAGCAAAATAAGCATCATGTTGCTCAATTGTCTTCTTAGATGTCATCAACTTCCATGTTGTTGACCAAGTTGAGTTGTTTCTTGAATGTAGGAATGTATATTGAACTTGAAGATGTACGACTACTTGTTCATGATGGACCATGAACGAATTACATGTGCCATTGAGTACTTGGACATGCCTTCATTGTACATGATGAGCCATGTGTAACCTTGTTGATCCATTAATGTGATCATGTTGATCCATTTATTTTAGTTGAGCCACCAAGTATTTATGTTGATCCATCGACCTCTTGTTGAGCCATAGAGTTGTGGATAATCCAACAATGTATCTAATGAGCCATAAATATTCCAGATGATCCAGCAATATCTTGATGCTCCACATATGATCTAGATGTGCCATCTGAGATCATGATAGTCCAACTTGCATTCTTCAAGTGCTCCATGTTCAGCAAATGCTCCATATCAACAACAACTGCTCCACTATATGATTCTTCAAACACATGTTGAATCTTTGGGATCTTTCCAACCTGAAACATTCTGATGATGTTTGTTATAGATATATATAAAAGGACTCAACTTATTTCAAGTGACAATCACATACAAATATTTTCCAACAATCACTCCTGTAACGCCCTGTTCTGAATCATTTCCTATTTTGAAGTTGTGGCTCGAAGGTCGATCATTATAAGGATTATGGATTTTGATAAGGTAAGATATAGGCCCATTTGGTGTGGGTGATGTATTAGAAGTCATTCGGGTGTTCTGTTCGTGTTTTGGAGCCTAGGGGTATTTCGGTAAAGTAGCAGTTCAGGATTTTGGAGAAAATTAATTTTTGTTAGAAAGGTTTTAAGAAAGGTATGATTTAATAAAAGATTAGGGCTTCTCGTTACCTTCCCGTGGATATAAGGATCGCCGGAATCGGGCTTAGAACGAACAAGTTATGGTCTATTGAAGTTTCATGGTTTTCAGGCTTAGCCGAGTAAGCGGGGCGTACACAAAGAGTACGTGGGGCGTACTAGCGAACAAGGGATGGTCACACATGCTCCCAAGAGTACGCTGGGCGTACTGACCAGGATGGTCACGAATGCTCCCAGGAGTACGCTGGGCATACCATATGTACGCTGGGGAAGTGGACAGGGCAGTAGCTAATAATTTCATTCGGGCAGCGTCTGCATTCGAGGTGAGTCTCCTCACCATACCAATGGGTCGAAGGCACCAAGACTGGCCCATTTTATGATATGTGATACACCAGCTTTAGTAGAGATATTTGGTATGATAGTTAGCTTTAGGCTAAGTGGTATGCTAGTGATTATATGATATTTGCATGGAAGACCCCAGGGGGAGCCCGTGGCAGTTGGATATTAGACCATGTGGGGGAGCCCATGGCATTCCTAGGTAAAGACCATGTGGGGGAGCCCATGACATAATGGTATAAGACCCTGGGGGAGCCCATGGCATCCTTATATGTTTATGTATGTGTTATGTAGTATGACAGAAACTTCTATGATATATGATATGCTAGTTGATTATGTGGTTAATGCATAGAAGACCCAGGGGAGCCTGTGGCAGTTGAGCCCGTGGCAGTTGGATATATGACCATTTGGGGGAGCCCATGACATTCCTAGGTAAAGACCATAGGGGAGCCCATGGCACATAGGCGTAAGACCATGTGGGGGAGCCCACGGCATCCTGGAGTAAGACCCTGGGGGGAGCCCACAACATGCTTTTATGTTTATATGCATTGTTTATGTGATATGTAGTATACTAGTTGTTTATATAGTATATGTTATACTAGTTGTTTATGTGATGTGTGACATGCTAGTTGCCTTTTTGATACTTGCATGGAAGACCCCGAGGGGAGCCCATGGCAGTGGATATAAGACCATGTGGGGGAGCCCATGGCATTCCTAGGTAAAGACCATGTGGGCCCATGACATGAAAGTATAAGACCCTGGGGGGAGCCCACAACATCCTTATATGTCTATATGCATGGATTATGTGATTATTATGGTTTATGTGGCGTATATAGCTAATACGGATTATGTAACTATGTGGATTGTGCGGGTATGCTCTGGGGAACTCACTAAGCTTCGTGCTTTCAATTTTCTTTATGGTTTCATGTATCATCATTTTGGAAAGGAAGGGCTCAACTTGATCGCAATGCACACATTTGTGTTTTCCACAATATATGATTTTGGGACGAACTCTAATGAATGTTTTTAATTAATTATGTTTTTGGAATGTTTGGATTTAAAGATATATGTGTTTTAACTGTATTAAAAATGAATTTTTTAGCCTTGATTTTTGGGTCGTTACAGGTTGGTATCTGTAACGCTCGTGTTTTAGGCTAGGCATTAATGATGATGTAATAGTTTAGGTCAACCTTTGTAACTTATTTTGAAATAATAAAGATCTATTATTTGATTATTATGTGTTTATTTCTTAATTATTATGATTTAATAAGTTAAGAATAAAAATAAGCGTCGAAAATAAATGTTAGATAAACCCTATATCTATGAAAAAATTTGTAGTGGTTGAAATAAGGATTCCAGAGATATAAAGAATACTGAAAACCGAGTTATAACAAAGAAGTTATGACCTGTCAAAGTTTCGCGACAGAACCGACACGACACTGTGTGATGTAAAAACTGAATTAACGATAAAATGTTTTTTAGCCTTAGTGATCTAAATGAAAGTCGTAGTATACATTAAACCAAGAGTGTGCATAATAAGAATGTCCAAATCTGACTTCGTATGAGGAAGTTATGAATTTTCTTAGATATGGTATAGGAGTATGTAGCCCGAAAGTCGAATTTTAAATCGAGTGATTTTTATCCGAAACAACCTAAACGAGAATCGAAGATCTTGTTAATAGTAGTTCAACGGTAAAAAGACAGACAAAAACGGACGTCGGATGAAGAAGTTATGAATTTTTAACAGACATATCCTGTTTCGGCCTGTTAAAAATATAACTTTAAACATAAAGTCAAAATTAGCCGATGGAGTCTAAAGAAAAGTTGTAGAGCATGGTCTCACCTACGCATGCATGTAAAGAATGTCAAAAAAGGAGATCATATGGGAAAGTTATGAATTTTTGAAGTTTGAAAATTCGGAGTACTCCCAACGTACTCGTGTGTGTGATCCAGAGTTGGTCACGTTGCCTACTTTCTTGCATGTGACACATATCTTGTACCATCAACACATATGAAGCCACTAATCTTCTACACCCAGCGTAGTGGCTACTAAGGATGTACGCCCAGCGTATGTAAAACTAAGCCCAACGTACGGATAGTTTCCAGCCACTATAAATAGAAACCGAGGGCTTACGGATTTTGTTTAGAAAATATACTATTTTCACCCCCTACTCTCTCAAAAATATCCCTAACACCCCCCCCCCCGGCCACGAAGCCTAGGAAACATCCCCGTCACCTGAAGAAAGTTCCGAAGTCCCCGAGAAAAGAGTTTTCGAGCCGAAACTCTACCCACGTGAAGCCCGATTTTTGAGAAATCATCCAGGTTTCATCGAAGAATATTGTTTTAAGAGACGAGGTACTGCCCAATTATCGTCTTATCAAGTGAGTGTATAGTCACCTTCATCTTACACATAGATATGAAGTATTTTCTATAAAATACGTGCTATGTGTAATTATATTTTGTGTTTATTTTTGATGGGTGTTGAATAGATGTTTTATACAAGTTTTAAACTGTATATGTATTTTTATCTACAAATATGTTGGGTAAAACATGGGTAGATGAAATAGTTGATGTGTGTTAAAATGATGAGAGGCCTCGATATTGTTGTTGTTTCATTCATCTAACGGAGTATAGATGATGACCACGAACTTTTCTAGACAGTCCAGTGGAACATTAGCAGACTCGCAACCTGTAGGTGTTTGTGAACTTAGTGTTCATTGGTATACTCCATCCCCCACATGGTTTCCTTATTTGACATAAATTGTTGAGGAATCTCCTAAAGCAGTGTTGTCACCCCGATGATAATCCTTAGACTAGGTTCCTTTTCATAGGTGTTTAGGGGCGTAAAGTGACGATAACAGAAATGGGTAATCAGGGTTATTGTTGGTCGATAAAATTAATAAATTTATTTTGGATTGATAAATTTATTGTTCAGTGATGAAATTAATAAATTTATTTTTGTTGATGAAATTAATAAATTTATTTATTTGTGGGTTGAAACCCCTGTATGCTCACCAGGCTCCCAAGCCTGACCCACTCAACTTTTTATATTACAAGTAGTGGACCCAGAGCATAATTTGGAGGTTGAAGAGAGATTTTTGGATTATAGGCCAGTAGTTGTAAATAACTGTTGTAAGGCTTATAATGTACTGTTTATGCTTTTGGTCTGTATCGGAACATGACATCCTGATGTTTTTGTTATATAATAAAAATATATTTCTTTAAGAAATGCTTTGATAAAATTTTATTATATTTTGTTTTGGGAAAAAAAGTCTGCAACATCTTTTGGAAGATTACTCTGATTTTATTTTAAAAGCATAAACTAAATCAGTCTTTTCTGGCCGAGAACTTTAGGGATGTCACAGTTGGTATCAGAGCATTAGTTTAAGCGAACTAGGAATTTGTAGGATTTCTAGACTTAAACTTAGACTACTAAATGATGATTGTGAGATGAGTGTCTACCATATTTTAGACACGAGCACTAATATATTTTAGGAAAGATGCCTAAAGTGCTTTTATGTGCTAAATGCTATATGTTTGACATATATGCCATTATTTGTTCGGATATATGGTTTGTTGCCGACCGAATCTGGAAACCTTATGTGTTCAGGATTCTAAGCGTAAGACTACGATATTAGAACTAGCATGTAAATGTTTCGGAGTGATAAGGAGAATTTAATATGTATTGTGAATGAAGATCTAAATTCGCCTTATTTGGTGTATAGATTAAAATGGAAAAAAACCCGAAGTGGATGCAAATACAAGGATTTCATGGCATCCAAACCACCGTGTCTATCTGGAAGCACGACACCGGTGGAAGTTATGAATTGGATCTCCGAAATGGAGACAATGTTTGAGAGTTGTGAATGCAGCAACAGACAGAAAACCGCTCTCGTAATTCCTCTATTAAAATCTGGAGCACTGAACTGGTGGAAGCTACTAGTTGATTCGATGCCTAAGGTAGAAGTTAGTAAGATGTCTTGGGAGGATTTTCTGGTACAACTGAAGATGCAATACTGCTCTGAGCAAGATCTTCTGGAAATCAATAATGAGTTCCAGAATCTGAAGAAGGGAGGAATGAGCGTCACTGAGTACCCTACTAACTTTACAGAAAAGATGAAGCTTGTTCCTTATCTAGTTCCAACTGAAATCTCCAAGGTTAACAAGTTTTCCCATGAATTACCAGTGGACTTTGGTCCAAAGGTCAAGCAAGCAACAACTCTAAAAGCCATCATCTGGCTGCTAAGAATGTTGAGACCCAGATTGGGGAGAAGGGTCTAGAGAGGACAGAGGTTGGTGAGAAAAGGAAATTCGATGGATCTTTGAGGTCCAACAAAAAAAAGTAAATTCTCGAAGTCTGTTTCGAGAGGAGGAGGAGGCAAAGCAAAGTGGTGTGAGAAGTGCAAGAAGAAGCGCTTTGGGAAATGTGACGAGAAGGTCACTTGTTTTAAATATGGAAAGCTAGGGCACTACACGAGCAAGTGCACAACCAACAAAATGGTGTGCTATGGATGTCATGAAGAAGGGAACATTTTGAAGGATTGCCCGAAGAAGAAGGATGTAGAAAAGCCTAATCTCCCATCAAAACCAAAAGCTAGAGCTTTCCAGATGACATTGGAAGCCGAAAAGGATGTCGCGGATGTTGCTTCAGGTACCTTTCTTGTAAATGGATTGCCTGCCAGTTTATTGTTTGATTCCGGAGCAAATTACTCCTTTATATCACATAAATTTGGTGAAAGACTAGCATTGCCTATAGAAAAGCTTGATGATGCCCTAATTGTAGAAGTTGCTAGTGGCAAATTCATACCTGTTCGCGATTGTATTAAAAACATTGTCATCGATTTAAATGGAAACAAATTCCATGAGAAGTTGTTACCCATTGAGTTAAATGGTTTCGACATCGTTCTTGGGGTGGATTGGCTTAGCGCAAATGATGCCGAAATACTGTGCAAGAAAAAGATAGTGAAGGTAAACCCGCCTGAAAAAGAGTCATTTATGGTGTACAAAGATAAGTGCATAGTAAATTCGGGAATCATTTCCCTAATGAAAGCCAGAAAATGTTTATCTAAAGGATGCACCTCATACTTGGCATTCGTGATCGATGCTAAGAAGAAGAAAAAGAATAGGAAAATTATACCAGTGGTGTGTGAATATTCAGAAGTGGAGTTTAGAATAGACTTGTTACCAGGACCAACACCTCTAGCAAAAGCCCCATATCGATTAACACCGACAGGGATGAAGGAGCTTATGACACAACTTCAGGAGTTGTTGGACAACGGTTTTATTAGACCTAATTCATCACCCTGGGGAGCTCCAGTGTTATTCATGAAGAAGAAAGACGGGATCATGAGAATGTGCATAGATTACAGAGAGCTGAATAAGGCAACAATAAAGAACAAGTACCTGTTGCCAAGGATTGATGACATGTTCGATCAGTTGCAAGGTTCGAGTTATTTCTCGAAGATCGACCTTAGGTCAGGATATCATCAGCTAAAGGAAAGAGAGTAGGATATTGAGAAAACTACGTTCAAAACAAGATATGGACACTACGAGTTTTTGGTTATGTCGTTTGGACTAACCAACGATCCAACAACCTTAATGGATTTAATGAATAGGGTTTGTGAACCATTCCTAGATAAATCCGTGATAATGTTCATAGATGACATTTTGATTTACTCAAAAAGCCAGGAGGAGCATGACAGACACTTGCGAGAAGTTGTATGCGAAGTTCTCCAAATGTGATTTTTAGATTCAAAAACTCCAATTTTTGGGTCATGTGGTTAACCAAGAAGGAATTATGGTTGACCCAGCTAATATTGAAGCTATAACAAACTGGGAACAACCAAAGAGTCCTACAGAGATCCGAAGCTTTCTAGGATTAGTTGGATATTACCGAAGGTTTATCCAAGGCTTTTCTTCGATAGCTGCTCCATTAACAACCTTGACCCACAAGGGAGCTACTTATACTTGGAGTGAGAAGCATAAGGAAGCATTCGAGAAGCTAAGGAAGAAATTATGTGAAGCACTGATGCTTTCTCTACCCACTGGAGTTGAAGACTTCATAGTGTATAGCGATGTGTGGGAGTCGGGTTGGGATGTGTTCTAACTCAAAGAAAAAAGGTGATAGCATATGCATCTCGACAATTGAAAGAGCTACCCAACTCATGATTTGGAGTTAGCAGCGCTAGTATTTGCCCTAAAGATATGGAGTCATTATCTTTATGGCACAAAGTGAAAACCTTTCACTGATCATAAGATTCTTTAGTATCTCTTTAATCAGAAGGAATTGAATATGAGGCAACGACGCTGGCTAGAGTTACTAAAGGACTACGACTGTGAGATACTTTACCACCCTAGTAAATCAAATGGTGTTGCTGATGCTCTCATTCTGAAGGTAAACCTTGAAAATAAAAGGCCAAGAGCATTGAGAATTGAAGTTGTCTCGACAATTGTAGAAAGCATTAACAAATCTCAGATAGAAGCTTTAGAGAAGAATGAATGAAAAGAAGAACGTTTGGGCAAAACGTTAGTGTTCAATACAAACGGTAAAGGACTAAAGGTACTCTAAGATAGGATTTGGGTACCTAATATGGGAGGAATAAGATATCTTCTAATGGAGGAAGCTCACAAGACCATGTACTCAATTCATCCCGGTGGCACGAAAATGTATAGGGATCTGAAACCCTACTACTGGTGGTCGATGATGAAGCTCGATGTTGCAAAGTATGTGGCCGGGTGTGTGACTTGTGCGAGGATTAAGTCACAACATCAGAACCCGTATGGGAGTTTAGAACCTTTACATGTACCCATGAGTAAATGGGAAGACATCACCATGGATTTTGTAACTAAACTGACCAGAACGAAAAGTGGTCACAACATGATTTGGGTGGTCGTTGATCGATTTACAAAAAGTGCACATTTCATAGCATCCAATGAGAAATGGTCTATGGATAAACTTGCTAATGCTTATGTGAAGGAGATAGTTAGACTTCATGGTATTCCTTTAACAATTGTATCGGATCGTAATACTCGTTTCATGTCAAGGTTTTGGAGAACTCTACAAGAGGAATTGGGTATGAAATTGTGTCTAAGTACAACTTACCATCCGCAAACCGATGGTCAGAGCAAACGAACGATTCAAACATGGGAGGATATGCTGAGAGCATGTACCCTGGAATTCCAAGGTAATTGGGATGAACATTTACCTTTGGTAGAATTTTCCTATAATAATAGTTTCCACTCGAGAATTAAGATGGCACCTTATCAAGCTTTGTATGGAAAAAAGTATCGAACGCCATCATGCTGGCTTGAAGCTGGAGAAAAGCAGTTTATGGGACCTGAAATAGTCCATCAGACTGCTGAAAACTTGAAAGTGATTAGGGAAAGGATGTTAGTAGCTCAAGATCGTCAGAAGGGCTATGCTGACAAGAAAAGACAACCGATAACATTCGAAGTTGGAGATTCGGTTTTACTTAAAGTCTCGTCATGGAAGGGGCTTATAAGATTTGGTAAAAGTGGAAAGTTGAGTCCAAGGTTTAATGGACCGTTTAAAGTTCTTCAGAGGATTGGGAATCAAGCTTACAAGCTAGAACTACCTGAAGAACTTTATGGTGTTTGAGGAAGTTCACGGGAGAAGTTCCCGACATAATTCCAATTTCTGAATTAAGGTTGGATGCAAGCAAGAGGTTAATCGAAGAACTAGAGGCAATCGTTGACCGTAAGACTTAAAATTTGAAATGCAAGATGGTCGAGTTAGTGCTTGTGTGATGGAAACATGCGAATGGGTCAAATCTCACATGGGATACGGAGAGTGACATGATGAGTCACCACCTGCATTTTTTTGCTGATGTATGATTCCGAGGACGGAATCATCTTAAGGGGAAGAGAATTGAAACGCCCGTGTTTCTAGGCTAGGAATTAATGATGATGTAGTAGTCTAGGTCAACTTTTGTAACTTATTTTGAAATAATAAAGATATATTATTTGATTATTATGTGTTTATTGCTTAATTATTATGATTTAATAAGTTAAAAATAAAAATAAGCTTAAAAAATAAACAATAGATAAACCCGGTATCTATGAATCAATTTGTAGTGGTAGAAATAAGGATTCCAGAGACATAAAGAATACCGAAATCCGAGTTATAACGAAGAAGTTATGATATGTCGAAGTTTCGCAACCGAACTGACACGACGTTGTGTGACGTAAAGAGTGAATTTACAATAAACTGCTTTTTAGCCTTAGCGATCTAAATAAAAGTCGTAGTATATGTTAAACCGAGAGTGTGCATAAAAAGAATGTCCAAATCTGACTTTGTATGAGGAAGTTATGAATTTTCTAAGATTTGGTATAGTAGTATGCAGGCCGAAACTCGAATTTTAGATCGATCGATTTTTAGCCAAAACAACCTAAACGAGGATCGAAGATATTGTTCATAGTAGTTCAAAGGTAAAAAGAAAGACAAAAACGGACGTCAGATGAAGAAGTTATGAATATTTAACAGATTTATCCTGTCCCGGCCTGTTCAAAATATAACTTTAAAAATATAGTCAAAATTAGCCGACGGAGTCTAAACGAAAGTTGTAAAGCACGGTCTCACCTACGCATGGATATAAAGAACGTCAAAAACGGAACTCGTAGGCGAAAGTTACGAATTTTTGAAGTTTGAAAATTCGGAGTATGCCCAGCGTACTCGTGTGTGTGATCTGGAGTTGGCCACGTTGCCTACTTTCTCATATACGACACGTATCTTGTACCATTGACACGTCCGAAGCCACTAAGCTTCTACGCCCAACGTACTAAGCTATTGTAACGCTCGTAGATCCGGGCTAGTCAATTTAGAGATAATAGGGGTCGAAAACGATTTTTCAGCAAAATATTATTTAGAATAAATAATCTTAACCAAATTGTAGTATATGTTACAAGGTTTCCGTACATATAAAGAACGCCGAATTCCGAGTTATAACGAAGAAGTTATGACCCGTCGAAGTTTCGCGACGGAACCGACACAATACCGGGAAACGTAAATAGTGAATTTATGATAGAGCGAGTTTTAGCCTTAGCGACCTAAACGAAAGTCGTAGAATACGTTAAACCGAGAGCGTCCATAAAAAAGAACGCCCAAATCTGACATCGTATGGGAAGTTATGATTTTTCGAAGTTTCGGCTTGGTAATGTATAGCCCGGAATTCGAATATTAGATTGAGCGGTTTTTAGCCAACACAACCTATACAAGAATCGAAGATCTCGTTAATAGTAGCGTAACGATAAAAACACAGACGAAAACGGACGTCGGATGAAGAAATTATGAGATTTTAACGGACCAATCTTGTCCCGGCATGTTAATTATATAACTTTTATAATAAATTCAAAATTAGCTGACGGAGTCTAAACAAAATTTGTAGAGTACGTTCCCGCCTACGCGTGGATATAAAGAACGTCGAAAATGGAGCTCGTATGTGAAAGTTACGACTTTTTAAAGTCGAGTGTGCAATTTGCGAAATCTGATGTGAAATTGATGACGTGGCTCGATTAGGGCCGTCGCTTGCTGACCACAGTGCTCACTTCGGATCTTGACACGTCGCACCTTGGACGCCCCGCATACCGTGTAAGCCTCGCTTACAAGCCTCACACGCTCAACATTCTACCCTTCCGCGGATCAGAGCAAGCCACGTCGCCCCACAGAAGCCGCAACACGTGTTGTACGAACGAAGCACTACGCCCAGCGTAGGTCCGAGGTATGCCCAACATACCGAGGCCTCGCAGGCTATAAGAAGGCAGCGAAGGCAGCCGGCTTCTTCACTCATTTCTCCACTCTTTCTCTCACTACTTTCTCTCTCTAGCTCCCCTAAACCCTCCTAAACCCTAGGTAAACCCCTTAGCTCCCGAAGGAAGCCCCGAGGCTCCCGGATTCCCGAGAAAAAGGGCCTTTCGGTTCGGAAACGTTGCTCCAAGCGAAGTCTGGTTTTCCATAAAACCCGCTGTAAGTGAGCTATGCCTACGCTATTTTAAATATAGCTTTTATTTAATTATAGTAACATTATTAGGGGCTTAAAATAATTATTTGGGCTATTATTATGAGTTATATAGTGTTGTTTAACGCTTATATAATAATAATAATAGCTAGACTATTAAATAGTCTCGGTGAATATTAGACTAAACCCTTGTGGTAATGATACTAGGTTTTGTCGAGGGAAATTGTTTTAAGAGTAACGAAGCTCTGTCCGAGTACCGAGTCACCACCTTATCACGTGAGTGCATAGTCCTTTTCATGAACATAATTTTAATACAAGTATTGTTTGAATGTATTAAATATATGTTTATGTGCGAATTATTTGATGTTGTCTGAATTACGTGTTAAAGAACATACCTGGTTATTTATAATGATTTAGGTTAATGAGTAAACCAAAAATTTGTTATGAGGGGTATTGGGTAGTATCTCCTTATGAGTACGAGTGAGATATACACGGGGAATAGAACCCTTAAACATGTCATTGATCCAAAAGCACAGATTAGACATAGTCATTCGTCCCTAGTCCGAGAGTACGGATTGGACTCAGTCAATTGTCGTTAATATGGGAGTATGGATTAAGACATAGTCATTTGTCCTTAATCCAGGAGTATTGATTAAGACATAGTCAGTTGTCCTTAGTCCAGGAGTATGGACAGGACATAGTCATCTGTCATTAATCCGGGAATATGGATTTTGACATAGACCAATTGTCCCTAATCTGAGAGTATGGAATGGGCACAATCATGGACTCGAGAGCATGGATTAGATCCAGAGTAAGAGGTAAAATTTAATGTCCATGAGTATGGATAGTCTCGTTGTGAGGATTGACGGGGTGGGGTAAGAGTTGATTATATATATGAGGAAATCGTATATTGTGTAAGTTTATATATATATATATATATATATATATATATATATATATATATATATGTTATAATATTGTGGGATTGAAATCCCTATGTACTCACCAGGTTTCCCAACCTGACCCACCCCGTTTATTTATATCACAGGTGTTGATATGAAGTCACATTACACTAAGAGATTAAAGAAATGTAGATCACTAGTGTAAATAAATGTAAGTTGTGTTTATGCTTATGTTTCTGTATTGACGATGGCATCCCAAATGTTTTAAAATGAATAAAATACATTTCTTCAAAAATGTTTTGATAGCGTATTTATCGTGTTTTTATGGGAACAAATTCCGCAACATTTTTATTAAAAGGGGTACTCTGATTTTCATAAAGCATAAACAAAATCGGTCTTTTCTGGCCATCAAAATGGGGATGTCACAGCTATACTCCAAGCGTAGTGGATATTAAGGATGTACGCCCAGCGTACAGACAGTTTCCAGCCACTATAAATAGAAACCGAGGGCTTACAGATTTTGTTTAGAAAATCTACTATTTTTCACCCCTACTCTCTATAAAATTTCCCTTACACCCCCCCCCTCCCTCATCTGAAGCCTAGGAAACATCCCGGACACCTGAAGCAAGTTCCAAAGTCCCCGAGAAAAGAGTTTTCAATCCGAAACTCTACCCACGTGAAGCCCGATTTTTGAGAAATCATCCAGGTTTCATCGAAGCATATTGTTTTAAGAGATGAGGTGCTGCCCAATTATCGTCTTATCAAGTGAGTGTATAGTCACCTTCATCTTACACATAGATATGAAGTATTTTCTATAAAATACGTGCTATGTGTAATTATATTTTGTGTTTATTTGAGATGGGTGTTGAATAGATGTTTTATACAAGTTTTAAACTGTATATGTATTTTTATCTACAAATATGTTGGGTAAAACATGGGTAGATGAAATAGTTTATGTGTGTTAAAATGATGAGAGGTCTCGATATTGTTGTTGTTTCAGTCATCTAACGGAGTATAGATGACGACCACAAACTTTTCTAGACAGTCCAGTGGAACGCTAGCAGGCTCGCAACCTGTAGGTGTTTGTAAACTTAGTGTTCAATGGTATACTCGATCCCCCACATGGTTGCCTTATTTGTGCTGAGGAATCCCCTAAAGCAGTGTTGTCACCCCGATGATAATCGTTAGACTATGTCCCTTGTGATAGTTTTTTAGGGACGTAAAGTGAGGATAATGGGAATGAGTAATTAGGTTTATTGTTGGTTGATAAAATTAGTTAACTTTTTTTGGATTGATAAATTTATTGTTGGGTGATGAAATTAATAAATTTATTTTTGTTGATGAAATTAATAAATTTATTTATTTGTGGGATGAAAACCCTATATGTTCACCAGGCTCCGAAGCCTGACTCACTCAGCTCTTTATATTATAAGTAGTGGACCCAAAGCATAATTTAGAGGTTGAAGAGAGATTTTTGGATTATAGGCCAGTAGTTGTAAATAATTGTTGTAAGGCTTATAATGTACTGTTTATGCTTTTGGTCTGTATCGGAACATGACATCCCCAGGTTTTTTTTTGTATAATGAAAATATATTTATTTAAGAAATGCTTTGATAAAAATTTATTATATTTTGTTTTGGGAACAAATTCTGCAACATCTTTAGGAAGATTACTCTGATTTTATTTTAAAAGCATAAACTAAATCTGTCTTTTCTGGCGAAGAAATTTGGGGATGTCATAGTATCAGAGCCTTTGTTTGAGGGATTCGGACGTGCTTTCGGGTGTGTTTGAACTCAACTAAGGATCTATAAAGTTATCAAAAGAAAATGTTTTTAAGTAAAGAATTTCTAAGACAAGAAAGGGTGTGGTGCATGCAATCAAACGAGCTCAAGTAAGTTTCCCTAGAATACCCATATATGTTATCTGTTATGACTTGATTTATTGATTTGTGAATCTCATGCTTGCTAGGGATAGGAGAGATGCCTTTGCATGCTGGATGACCTGGTAGACTTCCATGCTAGTGTTGTGTAGTCAGCGATAGATTGGCCTAATATGTGATGCTTGTAGCCTTAGAGATACTGGATGCCATGCTAGAATGAGAATGATTATTGGTATTAGTAACTGCTACGTGTATGCTTTTATAATTGTATACGGTTAGGATCTTATAACCTTAGAATAATTGATTTGGCCTTATTTCCTATTCCTTGTCTGGTTGTGGTCCTAGGGTAGAGTCTATTATTGGACATTCTGTTAGATCACGTTTTGTGGATAATTTTCATGCATAAGGCAGTCGACGGTGATGATGGATCGAAGTGGATAGCATGAGTTGGGATAAGTGGGCTGAATGTTCTATGGCAGTTCTTTGGATCATAGTGCTACTGCATGAATATTGCTTGCTTTGTGCTTTGTGGAACTCTTGAGTGATGGGAGTCAGCTACTAAGTGGATATGACGATATCCAGTAGGTGGATGGCTGGCATCGTGTGTAGTTCTTCAGCAGTTGATGGCAGGGTGAGGTTGGGAACCTAGGAAAGCCTATGATATGCACCAGTAAGTTAGTGGGGCGGTTCGATGAGGTTGGGAACCTAGGGGAAGCCTAAGAGTTGCTTCGGTGAGTATCGTGCTGATGTTTAGTGGATATTTGGTGCATCATAGGGGTAGGTGACTTAGAGGATTTGAGAGGTTTGCCATGGAAAGTATGGATAGGTGTGGAAGGTAGTATGGTCCCGTACAAATGAAAGCACATGATCCATACTCAAATCGGTGAGAGTCTTGGAGAATCTAAGAAGCTTATGGAAGGAGAATTATTGGTTATGCTTTGATAGTGGGACTAGCTTTTGTGCCAGATGAGGATGAGCATACATGAGGGAGGACTAGGGTTTGGTCCCGGCTCTGGTGATGACCCAGTTAGCGGAAGGACTAACAGGATTTTGAATTCGCCTTCGATCTCTTGTATTAGGCGACAATGATTAATTATGCGATCTATTGCACTTTCGAGATTAGAGACTATGTCTTGGGGGTAGTTTATAGCCCAGTTTAGGGCAGAGGTTGCTTCAGCTAGTGCAGTTCTGCCATGGACGATCGAGCCGGTGAGTGTGCCAGGGTGCGAGACCCTGAGTGATATAGGTGGGGCATCATTTCAAGGTGTCTAAGACTATTAGTCTCGCTGGGATTTGGGTATTGTTTGTCTGATCTTTAGGAGTTGTGTAGTCCTTGGGGTTTTGGCCAATAATAGAACGCTAGAATGGAAAAGCAGTAGGTTATCAGCAGTTGGTTATTTAAGAGTAAGAAGGATTGGGAATCCTTCAAATCTCACGTATTGCGAAGACTTAGTCGAATCTAATTGGGGGAGAATTGCGTAGGTATTCAGGACAGGGGCAATTATGAGATCGGGATGGGTTTCTCATTCCCATCAAGGAAAATGGCGGGCAATGTGGCTATTTGGTTGAAGGTTGTGTGAGTTTGGAGTTTGGTAAAACTTCCCGTCATGCGGATCGAATCTTTTGGGGGGCTTGATAACAGTATTGGGGAAAGTAGTTCGGGGCTCCAGTTATGAATTAAGTTCATTTTGGGTGTTCCGTTGAGTGGGTGATTTCGAATCGATAGATTAGGGGTAAGGTGTTGGGCTACGGTTGTGCCAGGATGAAAGTGTTGTAAGACTACGGGGGAGCCGTAGCATTCACTAATGGTCAGTTGGGGTGAAACTGTTGTAAGACTATAGGGGAGCCGTAGCATTCACTAATGGTTAGTCAGGATGAAAGTGTTGTAAGACTACGGGGGAGTCGTAGCATCCACTCATGGTCAGTAGGGTGAAAGTGTTGTAATACTACGGGGGAACCGTAGCATTCACAAATGGCCAGATAGTATGGGAGATACAGACAGACTGCAGGGTAGCTGTGTCATTCACGGATTCGTTCGGATGACTTAGACCAGTGTGGGCCAGTTCGCAAGGTTGTGAGTAGGTCACAACATAATTGGAATCAGGGAACGGTAGGTCGAAGGAGACCGGGTATGATGTAAGACTATAGTTGTTCTGGTAGCATTCACCTTTTTGCATCAAATTAGTGGCGAAAGATTGTCAGTTTATCATGATTGGATGGATCGAATGGATTGAAGGAACCATGATTAGCAGTATAGATATGACAGTTATTGTCAGACGAGGTATCTTTCGGAGGTCATGTGGGACTGATGTGCGTGTCATGTTGGCTCAACAATCGAGTAGGTGTCCAGTGTTCCGAACACTTGGCAGACAAGTTAGGATCAGGGGGTCCCATTCATTCTTCAGGGAAGCAGCTATGTGGCAGCAGGATGAGTTGAAGTGGTTTCAGCGATTAGGGGTCCGTGTGTGGAATTTCCTGTCATTCAGGGCATATACTAATTTGTTTACAGTTCGACTAAATAATATCAGGAACTGAATAGCCAGTTAGGAGATAAGTGTCATGAACTCGGCAATGATTCGATGTGGCAGTCTGTCAGGGATACATGCCATCTCGAGACTTCAGGACTCAGATTGAGTAAATGGAATTATGTTGCTCAGGTTTTCTGGTATGTCGGGGATGGTGATGCATGATTTCGAGGACGAAATCTAATCTAAGTGGGGGAGAGTTGTAATGCCCGATTCTGAATCAATTCTTAGTCTAAGGCTATGGCTCGAATGTCGGTCATTATAAGGATTATGGTTTTTGAGAAGGTAAGATCTAGGCCCATATGGTACGGGTGATGTATTAGAAGTGATATGGGTTTTTCGGTTCGTGTTTTGGAGCCTAAGGGTATTTCGGTAAATCGGCAGTTCAGGATTTTGTGGAAAATGAATTTTTGTTCGGAAGGTTTTAAGAAAGGTATGAGTTAATATAAGTGTAGGGCTTCTCGTTACCTTTTCGTGGATATAAGGATCGCGGGAATCGGGCTTAAAACAAAGAAGTTATGGTCTTCGGAAGTTTTGTGGTTTTCAGCTTAGCAGATTATGCGGGGCATACTAGTGAAGAAGGGAGTAAGCAGGGCGTACCTTGGAGTACGTTGGGCATACTGACCAGGATGGTCGCGAATGCTCCCACAAGTATGATAGGCATACCATATGTACATCAGGCGTACTCCAGTCAGATCAGAACCCTTATTTAGGGTCTTGGACCCTATTTAAGTTCCTTATCTCATAACCTAACCCTAATATCTTCAGCCTCCACCGTTTAAAACCCTAGAAATCGTCATATATCTTTCATGGTGACATTTTGAGCTTATGGAGTCCATTTTTGGGATGTTTGGCCCATTTTCAAGAATATGGAGCATGTTGCAAAGATGGAAATCAAGGAGGAGCTTATGGATCTGGCTTTTGGGACTCATTCTCAGTTTGATAGAGGTATAAAGCTTTGAACTTGATCATTCATCTCTTAGATCTATCATTTGTGAGTTTTTGTTCATTTTGGTCCCAAGTATGAGATCTATTGCTCTTGATTTCATTCCAGGAGCTTTGAGTTGCCCCTCTTAGTGTTTCTGAGGTTCAAGGTCCATAAAGTTGGCACCTTTAGAGTTTAAGACCATCTATGTTGAAGTTAAGCCATTTCCATTAAAGTAGAATGTTATTTGGTCTTATTGGGGGCATGCAAAGTCACCAAGTCAGTGACTTTATAGGATTAGACATTATGTGGGACTCAGATCTATGGTCTGGACTTATGACTTAAAGCATTAAGTGCTTAATGGAAGAAGCAAGGCTAGAGGGTAGTACGTTGGGCATACAAGACAGTGCGCGCACCGTACAAGCCATTAAGCAAGTACATGCAGCGTACTGATGAGTACGCCCTGTGTACTAAGCCAGGTTGGGTTTCGAACTTTGGGCTTCGGGTTTGGGCCACCTGTTTGAGGCCTAGACTCTTGGGCCCTAATGGACAATCAGAATGGTTATGTTCTAGACTAATTTAAGGATTGTACCTTAAGTTAAGGCCCAATAAGGAGTGTGGGCCTAATTTGGAAAATTGGGCCATTCATGGGCCTTTATGGATTTAATGGTTTTAGACTTTGTGTTTTGGGCCCTGTTGGGCCATCAAGTTTCGGGGTTGATATTTATTGTGGATGCCTATTATGGTTTTGAGCCCAAATTGGAAAATTGGGCCATGGATTAGTTCTTACGGAATTTTTGGTAATTGGGCCTTGCGGACTACTGGGTTTGGACCCAATTTGGAAATTAGGCCATTAAAGGACTCATGGACATTATAGTGTTGGACTTTTGTTTTGGGATTGAGCCTTAGTTTTGGATCATACTGGGCTAGGGGTAGAATGGTCATTTTACCCCATGCATGGATTAAGGAATATGGTACGGGACCCAGTTGCTAATTGGGTATATTGATCGGTATTAATAGCTTAGGAAGTGGACATGGCAGCAGCTAAGGATTTCATTCGGGAAGCATATGCATTCGAGGTGAGTCTCCTCACCATACCAATGGGTCGAAGGCACCAAGGTCGGCCCATTTTATGATATGTGATACACTAGTTTTAGTAGAGATATATGGTATGATAGTTAGCTTTAGGCTAAGTGGTATGCTAGCGATTATATGATAATTTCATGGAAGACCTCGAGGGAGCCTGTGGCAGTTAGATATAAGACTATGTGGGGGAGCCTATGGAATTCCTAGGTAAAGAGCATGTGGGGGAGCCCATGACTTAATTGTATAAGACCCTGGGGGAGCCCACGGCATCCTTATATGTTTATGTATGTGTTATGTAGTATGATAGATACTTCTATGATATATGATATGCTAATTGATTATGTGGTTAATGCATGGAAGACCCCGAAGGAGCTCGTGGCAATTGGATATAAGACCATGTGGGGGAGCCCATGGCATTCCAACGTAAAGACCATGGGGGAGCCCATGGCATCCTAGAGTAAGACCCTGGGGGGAGCCCACGACATGCTTAGATGTTTATATGCATTGTTTATGTGATATGTAGTATACTAGTTGTTAATGCGATGTGTTATACTGTAACATCCCGAAATATCAAGAGTAGAGTTGAAGGGCTAAAAGAGTAAGTTGTGAAAGAGTGACTCGGCGAGTCCATGGATGGACTCGGCGAGTAGAGTCGCGACTGGGTCGCGTGCTAAGTAGCCGACTCGGCGAGTCAGTGAGGAGGACTCGACGAGTAGGCGCTGATTGGAGAAAACCCTAATTCTCGGGGTTGAGCCCTATATAAAGAACATTATGTTTTCCTCCCAGCCTCCTTATCACCCCTTGAGCCCCAGAAAACCCTAAATCGCGGAGAAGCACCATTGTTGAGTGGATTGGAGCTTGGAGAAGTAATTGTTGAAGGAATTTTGGGAGATTGAAGGCTTGGAGCAAGGGGCTTTGCTTGGATTCGAATTACATTGCAGTTGGGGCATCTCTTGGAGGTAATATCTCGTTCTTGGGCTGTTAGTATGTGTTTCTTCATTTTGGGGTTTGTGGGAACTTGTCTATGGATGTAATGGGAAGTCTAGAGGTTAGATCTGAGGTTGCTACCTCAGATCTAGAAGGGAGAAGAATCAGAGAGCATGAAAGTCCCTGTGTTGGAGTGTTTAGTGAAGCTTTCATGTCCCAAACCCTAGCCCAATGTGCAAATGGCCTAGATCTCTTTGGATTCACGTAAAGTTTGCCACTTTACGTGATGGATGAGTGGTAGGAGGCTAGATCTATGTTTTGGAGCAATTGCATGGCCTGGAATGCTTCTGAATGGATTCAGACCGGTGGTACTCGGCGAGTCACATGGGTGTACTCGACGAGTTGGATGAAGATGGCCTGGAACTCGGCGAGTTGTATGAACAACTCGACGAGTAGGTTGATGATAGTCTTGGACTCGGCGAGTCTGTTCTTGGACTCGACGAGTCTTGTCGAAGAGTCCCGATATTCCCTGGTTGAGTCGAGAATCGGTGAGTCAAGGGATGACTCGGTGAGTTGTGTGCGAGTGGACTCAGAGTTGTTGGACTCGGCGAGTCTCGGAGTGACTCGGCGAGTTAGGTCGCGGATTGAGTGAAGTTCTGATTATAGAAACTCGGCGAGTCATAGAGTTGACTCGGCGAGTAGGGTCAGTCAGGGGTTGACTTTGACTGAGGACTTTGATTTTGACCAAGGGTTGACCGTTGACTTTTAGGGTTTGGTCAGCGATGTGGCCTTTGGGCCAAGAGAGGGGTAAAATAGTCTTTTACCCTTAAGAGGGTGCATTGAGAGGATTGATTCTAGTCTCGAGAGTTATCGTCATGAGAGTTTTGCCTTACGTGTTAGGCGGTGGCGAGTTCGAGATCCGAGTATGGAGATATCTGCTTTTTGCTTGCCAGGTGAGTCTTCTCACTATACTTTACCTTGAGTAGGTAACCAGAGTTATGTGACAGAGTAATTGTATGCTATGTATGTTATGTGTTGTACTGCATTATTTCTATGTGATTTATGTTGTGCATGGTTGCAGAGTTGGAACCGAAGGGTTCCTAGAGTTAGAACCGGAAGGTTCATAGAGTTAGAACCTGAGGGTTCACAGAGTTTGGGTGCACGGACCCATAGAGTTATAGCCTCGAGTGGCTTGTATGTGTTATGTGTGTGGTATTTTGGGGAACTCACTAAGCTTCGTGCTTACAGTGTTTTGTGTTTTGTTGTTTTCAGGTTTCTTTCAGTATCACGGTACGGCACCGGCTTGATTGTACACACCAGAGCAAGAGTCATATTTTGGAGGATCCTGGTTTTCTATGCAAGTGAAAATGGAGCTATGTTTTGTAATTTGATTATGAATGAGATTTTTAACAAGTGTTCTAAGAATAAAATGATTATTTAAAATGAAAGAATTGTTTTGAAATTTACGGTGTTACAAGTTGGTATCAGAGCCTTGGTTTGAGGGATTCGGATGCGCCTTCGGGTAATTCTGGACTCAAACTGAGGAAGTAAGAAAAATTTTCAAAGAAATAATTTTCTAAACAGTGAATAAGAGTTCAAAAAGAAAGCAAGAAAGAGCAGTGTGTACAATCAGCCAGAGCCCGAACGGTGATTTCCCAAAATACCCTTATTTTTGTGTTGTGAGATATTTATGATGCACTTTATGAGATATTATTGCATGCTAGAGGCAGGCTAGGTAGTTCACATCTTAGGACTAGAGTAGCCTGATCTGTGATGCCTTAGCCTAGGACTTGTTGTTATATGTGTTATGCTTTTGAGTATGTGATGAGTGAGAGTACCCAGTTAGAACCCATGAGGGGTAGAGTTGCAGAGTTCAGTGGTACTTCCGAGGATGAGCCGAGAAAGTGGAGTTATCACAGAGAGGGAGACCTATGTATTCTTCGATGCTCGAATGTTGCTTGCTTTGTGCGTTGTGGAACTCTCGATGATGGGAGTCAGCTACCAAGTGAATATGACGATATTCAGGAGGTAGATGGTTGGCATCACAGGGAGCTCTTCAGCAGCTGATAGCAAAGAAGTGGGTGGACAACGGAAGAGCCTAGGGAGTAACCCTAGCCAGATGAGTGCGCGGGTAGAGTAGAGAATTTCGCTGGGGAGCGAGCACGCACGATGGGATTGGTGACAAATCAGGTCGAGCAGCTACTTAGGAGCTCTGGGATGGTCCGTGTGGAAAGTATGGGTAGATGTGGCAGGTAGTATGGGCCTGTACTACTGAAAGCAGAGGACCCATACATGAAACAGGGAGTATTCTGAAGGTCCTAAGGAGCGGAGTGAAGAGTGATGTTATGGTTCGAGTACCATACATCGGAGCGGATTGAGGAGAGATGTTATGGTTCGAGTACCATACATCGGAGCAGATTGAGGAGTGATGTTATGGTTCGAGTACCATACATCGAAGCGGATTGAGGAGTGGTGTTATGGTTCGAGTACCATACGCCGGAGCATATTGAGAAGAGATGTCATGGAATGAATACCATGGTTCATAGGGAAAGATGTTTGTGGTTCCCCGGCTAACCGGTTATGATTGAATTCGGAGAGGCGTCCCTTGAGAGGAAGATCGAGAGCCTCTCAGAGTATTTTAGTAAGGAGTCAGTGAGAAGGAAGAATTTCAATCTGAGTTGAGCGATCAGTCGATAAAGGAGATGTCACCTTCTATGATCTGGGTGGTTCTGATTATGTTCGTGTGCAAATATGAGAAGCATGATGTTGAGTTTTGGGTTGGGGGTAAACCCTGCAGGTCGTCATTGATGATGATTTTTCCCCCAGTGTATTAGGTAGCATGTGTGCCGCGAGGCGGTGACTTATCATGAGCAGATAGTCAGTTGGGACTGAGGTAGTCGAGGACCACACTACACCTATTTAAGTATAGTAGGATGTATTATAGTGGTATCAGTGGGGAGTTCAGTCGAGTTTAGCAGTGCAGAGAGTTTTCTATTTATGTTGGGTGTTGAATATGGGAGTGGGTCCCTATTCTTGGGATGATCCCGGTGTTGGAGCGATGTTTGATGAGTTGAGGTGAGGGGTACGATGATTTTGCGGTTCAGTCTATGAGCCAGAGATGTTATTGAGCAGTTGAGATGCTTAGTGCTAGATTGGTATGAGATTTGGAACGACTAGAGGCAGTCGTGATGAGAAGTTCTTGAGGAGTTCATCAGAGGTTCACAGTATATGAGGTCGATTGATTTCCTTAAGAAGGAATTATCGGGCGTTGTGTAGCACTTTCCTGGGGCAGGTGCGATTTCGCTGGTGAAAAATAGTTGTGGGTTGGTTGCGTGCTAATTGGTGATGGTTCGAACCCTAAGTGGGGGAGAACCGGGTACAGTATGTAAGAAAGCAGAGATTTGTCAAGAGCAGTTATAAGTGGAGTATAGAGATCTGCTGTAAGAAATCATGAGACCAGAGATGTCGGTGATCGAGGAAAGAGGTCAGAGTGAGTTAATGCGGGAAGTACTTGTTGAGAATGATGAATGTCTCCACGGCAGGTGTTTGGTGGTCAGTGTTGTTGCAAGTAGATAGAGAATGATTGGGCAGCCAACTCCCGGGTCAGTATGTGTATCCTTGTTTGGATTTTGAGCGGTAGAAAATGGGTTCGGAGAATTATCAGCGTATTTAGTAGCGTTAGCGTTTTCTTGTATTCCAATTGAGAAATTGGATACACCGAGGTTGCAATTTGGAAAAAAAAATGCAGATCTAATTATGGGGTTCAGAGGAAATGTATTATTGTGTCTATATGATGCTTGGGGCAGGAGATCAGTGGTTGTGGCAGGATCTTGTGATGTTCTGTTGGGGTATTCCGAGATATCTGGGTATGATATCTTTATTTCGGAGTTACTCGTGAATCTTGAATTGAATCGACTTGTGGTATATCAGGTATCTATGGATCTAGTGGGAGCCCTTCGAGTATGGGCATCCAGGGAGATTATTTGAGAGAGTGGATTTTCGCAAGGGTGGGCATTTGTTATGTTGATTGCCTCCAGAGTCTGTGATGTGTATTCGAGTCGAGTATGGGTAGCTGCCTGTGATAGTCTGCGGAGCATGAGCTTGTGGAGTTAGAGGTGTTGTGATACTGCGGGGAGCCGTAGTACTCACTAGTCAGAAGGTGTAGTGATACTGCGGGGAGCCGTAGTACTCACTAGTCAGAGGGTGCTGTGATATTGCGGGGAGCCGTAGTACTCACTAGTCAGAGGGTGTTGTGATACTGCGGGGAGCCGTAGTACTCACTAGTTAGAGGGTGTTGTGATACTGCGGAGGGCCGTAGTACTCACTAGATGGCAAGAGAATGTGATGATGGAATGATCTCCGATCAGTGTATGATGTGGAAGAGTTTTGGGCTTGAGTATCCCTAGTATTGAGTTCTGGAGCCTGGGTGTTGAACCAGGGGCGAGACTGGGGTCATCGTCTCTGTCGGGAGATGCGGTGAGATGCGCAAGGGATATGCGCAGCAGAAACCAGAGATCAGAGTTGAGACGATCCTTGGTTGGACCGTATTTTCTCGCATGAGGAAAAGAGGATTTTATGACTTGCGCGTCCCTGGCCCGGGATAGTGGTCACGGGGAGGAAGTTAGTGGGTTATTTGGATCATGATATGGGTGACCTTTGGAGGCTCAGCTATGGAGTCAAAAGCTGACCTGGTGCTCAGTCTCGAAGAGAGATATGAGAAATGAGCTAGAGCTTATCATGATGATGTCTGAGGACACTTCAGATCGAGCGAGCGATTCAGACGCTCGAAGACATGCTTCGGGCATGTGTATTAGACCTCGGAGGGAGTTGCGACACGTATTTATCTTTAGTTGAGTTATCCTATATCAACAGCCATCATTAGTGCATTTGTATGCCACCCTTTGAGCTGTTGTATGGGAGGAGGTGTCGGACCCTCATTTCTTGGGGAGAGGTAGCGCATGGACCCGAGGGCCCTTGCGAGCAGATCCAGAGCATGTGTGATACATGGAGTAGTGGCAAGGTTGGCTAGTGGTTTCCCTGGGTAAGGGAAGAGAAAGGTATGTAACCCCCCCCCGGGGGGGGGGGGGGTGTTGGTTCATGGAAGTGAAAGTAGTAGTGAGAATGGATGATTTAGAGTATGAGGGTTGAATGCGGTGTCTGTTACAGTGGTATGGAATGACATCATGATGGGATGTCTGTTGAGGACGCGGGAGGGATTCCGCAGGTGTAGAGCCAGGAGGCTCGGAAGGGATCCAGGGAGAGAATCCTGGACTCTCAGTGTGATTCTGATCAGGGTATTGGGTATGTATCAGTGGTTCATCCTGGGGGGATGTTTGAGGATATCATCAGTGTATCGAGTTTTCCAACCTGAGGGTGTTGGAGCTAGTTCAGCATGTGTATGTGATTGCAAGAGGAGAACTCGTGAGAGTTGCTCTGAGAGTGAGAATGGGTCTCTCAGTCGTTCCGGAATGGATAAAGTGGGATTCGGATCGGGGATCCGATGGTTCATGGCTTTCTAGCCCTTATGGGTCGATCGGTTGTTGATATTTGGAGCAGTGATACATCTCGGGTAATTCTCGATTGTTGAGTGTGATTATCAGAGGGTACAGCCGGTGCCTGGTTTGAGACGGTGGTCAGGACACCGCAAGGAAAGAGGAAGTGAGTTCGAGTTCGATGGTTATGCTTTGATGAACCTGATCCAGTTAGGGCCAGGTGGCGCGCCGTGGAAGTATTTTGGAGTTGAGTTGCCATAGGCTTCGAGGACGAAGCATAATTTAAGTGGGGGAGAATTGTAACATCCCGAAATATCAAGAGTAGAGTTGAAGGGCTAAAAGAGTAAGTTGTGAAAGAGTGACTCGGCGAGTCCATGGATGGACTCGGCGAGTAGAGTCGCGACTGGGTCGCGTGCTAAGTAGCCGACTCGGCGAGTCAGTGAGGAGGACTCGACGAGTAGGCGCTGATTGGAGAAAACCCTAATTCTCGGGGTTGAGCCCTATATAAAGAACATTATGTTTTCCTCCCAGCCTCCTTATCACCCCTTGAGCCCCAGAAAACCCTAAATCGCGGAGAAGCACCATTGTTGAGTGGATTGGAGCTTGGAGAAGTAATTGTTGAAGGAATTTTGGGAGATTGAAGGCTTGGAGCAAGGGGCTTTGCTTGGATTCGAATTACATTGCAGTTGGGGCATCTCTTGGAGGTAATATCTCGTTCTTGGGCTGTTAGTATGTGTTTCTTCATTTTGGGGTTTGTGGGAACTTGTCTATGGATGTAATGGGAAGTCTAGAGGTTAGATCTGAGGTTGCTACCTCAGATCTAGAAGGGAGAAGAATCAGAGAGCATGAAAGTCCCTGTGTTGGAGTGTTTAGTGAAGCTTTCATGTCCCAAACCCTAGCCCAATGTGCAAATGGCCTAGATCTCTTTGGATTCACGTAAAGTTTGCCACTTTACGTGATGGATGAGTGGTAGGAGGCTAGATCTATGTTTTGGAGCAATTGCATGGCCTGGAATGCTTCTGAATGGATTCAGACCGGTGGTACTCGGCGAGTCACATGGGTGTACTCGACGAGTTGGATGAAGATGGCCTGGAACTCGGCGAGTTGTATGAACAACTCGACGAGTAGGTTGATGATAGTCTTGGACTCGGCGAGTCTGTTCTTGGACTCGACGAGTCTTGTCGAAGAGTCCCGATATTCCCTGGTTGAGTCGAGAATCGGTGAGTCAAGGGATGACTCGGTGAGTTGTGTGCGAGTGGACTCAGAGTTGTTGGACTCGGCGAGTCTCGGAGTGACTCGGCGAGTTAGGTCGCGGATTGAGTGAAGTTCTGATTATAGAAACTCGGCGAGTCATAGAGTTGACTCGGCGAGTAGGGTCAGTCAGGGGTTGACTTTGACTGAGGACTTTGATTTTGACCAAGGGTTGACCGTTGACTTTTAGGGTTTGGTCAGCGATGTGGCCTTTGGGCCAAGAGAGGGGTAAAATAGTCTTTTACCCTTAAGAGGGTGCATTGAGAGGATTGATTCTAGTCTCGAGAGTTATCGTCATGAGAGTTTTGCCTTACGTGTTAGGCGGTGGCGAGTTCGAGATCCGAGTATGGAGATATCTGCTTTTTGCTTGCCAGGTGAGTCTTCTCACTATACTTTACCTTGAGTAGGTAACCAGAGTTATGTGACAAAGTAATTGTATGCTATGTATGTTATGTGTTGTACTGCATTATTTCTATGTGATTTATGCTGTGCATGGTTGCAGAGTTGGAACCGAAGGGTTCCTAGAGTTAGAACCGGAAGGTTCATAGAGTTAGAACCTGAGGGTTCACAGAGTTTGGGTGCACGGACCCATAGAGTTATAGCCTCGAGTGGCTTGTATGTGTTATGTGTGTGGTATTTTGGGGAACTCACTAAGCTTCGTGCTTACAGTGTTTTGTGTTTTGTTGTTTTCAGGTTTCTTTCAGTATCACGGTATGGCACCGGCTTGATTGTACACACCAGAGCAAGAGTCATATTTTGGAGGATCCTGGTTTTCTATGCAAGTGAAAATGGAGCTATGTTTTGTAATTTGATTATGAATGAGATTTTTAACAAGTGTTCTAAGAATAAAATGATTATTTAAAATGAAAGAATTGTTTTGAAATTTACGGTGTTACATATACTAGTTGTTTATGTGACGTGTAACATGCTAGTTGTCTTTTTGATACTTGCATGGAAAACCCTGGGGGGGAGCCTGTGGCAGTGGATATAAGACCATGTGGGGGAGCCCATGACATTCCTAGGTAAAGACCATAGGGGAAGCCCATGACATGAAGGTATAAGACCTTGGGGGAGCCCACGACATCCTTATATGTTAATATGCATGGCTTATGTGATTGTTATGGTTTATGTGACTTCTATAGCTAATACGGATTATGTGATTATGTGTATTGTGTGGGTATGCTGTGGGAAACTCACTAAGCTTCGTGCTTACAGTTTTGTTTATGGTTTCAGGTATCATCGTTATGGAAAGGAAGGGCTCAGCTTGATCGCAGTGCACACACCTGTGTTTTTTGCAATATATGATTTTGGGACAAACTCTGATGAATGTTTTTAATTAAGTATGTTTTCGGAATGTTTGGATTTAAAGATATATGCGTTTTGACTGTATTAAGAATGAAAATTTTACCCTTGATTTTTGGGTTGTTATAACTCCTCAGCATCTCATGGTACTGGGCCTTCTTCATCTCCTCGTCTGCCACATACTACAGAACCAAAAGCGCCCTCTCCCTGAACATAGCGGTGATCTCAGCCACCGTCTCAGTAGTCTGACGGAGACCCTAGAACTCTTGCGCCAGCTGCTGCACCTTAATAACTGGTGTAAACTCAGCTTAGAACCTGGTCGAGAAATCACTCCAGGTCATCGAATCAATAGCAGTATCATCTCCGATAGCACGCCTTACCTCCTCCCACCAACTACATGTTTTGTTCTTCAAGAAGTAGGAAGCTAGTCTGACCTTGTTCCCCTCTGGACAACAGATAGTATGGAAGGCGTTAGCAACATCTACCAACCACCTGTTGCTCGCAATGTGGTACCTCTCCCCATGATAATCTGGCGCTCCACATGCCCGAAACTCACTAAAAGTTAGGGAGCGCATCCCAACCAAAGCCACAATCTCAACACGAAAGGTGCTCAACCACTCATCAAGAAGCTCCATAATTACCTCCTTGATTGATCCAAAGATCACAGGAGTCAGCTCAAGAATACTGTGCGTAATCTCAGACGAGATGAACTCCCTCATCTAGTCATCAAGCTGCCCGGCTCCAGATCATGAGCACAAACCCTCCCCAGCACCGGAACTGCCCACTGGCCTGCCTCGCAATACCACCATACTGAAAATTGTTGGATTAGGTGTCTAATCCCATAACTATAATTGGTGTGTACTTGAATTGATAGTGACATGGTCCTTTTGGGTTGTCTTCACACTTGCAACTAGACAAGATGATTAATTGAGGAAGAGGAAGAATTTATTAATTCGATTAATAAATTGGAATAAATGATTTATTAATATCTTATGGAAATAATATATTAATTAGTAATCATATTATTAGTTAATATTTAATCAAAAATTAATTTCAAATTAATTTTGGGATTAAAGGAATTAATTAAAAGTACAAGGACTAAAAGTAAAATTGTTCAATAGTTGAGCAAAAGGGTCCAGAACCTTCCTAGGAAAGGTGGTGGATGAAATTATATATATATATATATATATATATATATATATATATATATATATATATATATATATATATAAAAGATTATTCTAGAATTTCTAGAATATCTTATCATATATGGATAATCAAAGGAGGTGGATAATTTCCATATTTGAGATTAGGGTTATCCATAGCATCCTTGGTGCACTATATAAAGGGTCCTAAGCCCTAAGAATTTCGGCCACTCTTTAGAAGAAGTAGAAACAGAAAATTGATCTCCTTCCTCCTCTCTCATATCATTCTCCTGCATTGTGCGTTTGTGAGCCATTAGAGGTGTTACACTTGTGACACTAAGTTCTCAAGCTTCAAAATCTACAAGCGAATCGTTGTTATTACAATATAACAATTAAGGTATTAAACCAAACCCTAGTTTTATATAGATTTCAAAAATTGTAATCATTTCCTAGGGTTTCTCATTTTTGTGTTCAAGTTTGCATGTTCAATTAGAGAAAACCTAGATCCAAAGCATTAGGTTTGCATGTACACACAGGATTTGTTGTTATGCTCGAAACCCATCAAAAATAGACCATATAAACCATCAGAATACACATCAAATATACACATTAGGGAAATCAAAACTCCATAAGCTCCCTGGCTTCATTACAAGCCTCCTTGAATCGAGTACGGATCCTCTACTTCTAGTAGTACTGGCCCATACTACCTTCCACATCCACCTTCGCTTTCCTCAAGCGCCTTAACTTAGCCAAGTGACTATATATCCAACAATTCCGTCACAAATAAGGCTCCCAACACTAAATATCATCCTTGGTTTTCCTAGGGCAAACTCCACACCACTCTTCGTCATCAGCTGTAGAAGGAACTCTCACTAACTTCATCTAACTCGCTCACGAATACAATTACATATTACAAAAACTAGATAATTCTTCGAATGAGAGGTTTCGCACTACAACAGTTGGACTCAAACAAGAGCTACGCAATAGAGTTAAAACCTAACCCTTTAAATTTTTTTAGTTACCATAACATGTAACTTAACATATTCGCTTACTAGTTAGTTGAAGCTAGTTAAAACTCCTAAAAGCAGAAAGCAAGCAGCATTCGAGCATCAAGTAATCAGAACCAAGCGTACCCTAATCAGGCCTTCCTATTACCGATTGATCAGTACTAGCATGCAAATCTATAAGCTCATACAACAGGCATACAAGGCATCTCTCCTAGATCCTTAGCCCTAAACTAGCATGTGATCACAATTGACAATTTCAACATATCATAAACATGTATGGGTATTTTAGGATAACTTACTTGAGTTCGGTTGATTGCACGCACCATACCCTTTCTTCTTTTAGAAAACCTTTTCTTAAATATGTTTATCTTTAGAAAACCTACCAAATCCTCCGTTTGAGTTCAGACACCCTCGAGAGTGTGCACGAATCCCTCAAACCAAGGCTCTGATACCAACTTGTAACATCCAAAAATATGGTACCAAAAATTTTGTTTTTATAATAGATAAAATAGTGTTTTCAAACATCATCCATACATCTCAACAAAATCAATGTATCAAATGTATCAAAATCAGAGTAAATATCAAATGTGAAATCCCCATGCCGTGTGCGGTGCAGTCAACTCAAGCCCTTCCTCTTTGAACCAAAAGTACCAAAAACACAAACTAAAATCCGTAAGCATAAAGCTTAGTGAGTTCCCCAAGACACCACATATCAAACATATCACATAACGGGCCCCGCCTACACTCGAATAACGGGCCCAACCCACACTCGCCTAATGGGCCTTGCCCAATAAGCATACATATACAAATACATATAAGTATCACACAGACAACACGTATATCAACATAATCAACAAGGGTAAGCCTTGGTTCCTTAGACCTACTAAACCCGGTGAGGAAAACGTACCTCAAAAAGCTGAATGAAACGAATGATCCCTAACTGCTAGTCCTATAGTTCCCCGAGCTATTAATTACCAAATAAAAGGTAATTAACATTTGGGATCTACATCATTAAACAAAAATCCCTACTTGGGGTAAAAAGACTATATTACCCCTTACATAACATGGTCCAAGAATGAAACCCTAAATCACAATCCAATGCCCCAAAAGTTAAACAATGCAACAAGGCCCAACATATGGCCCAATTTCCAATTGGGCTCAATTCTTTCGCATGGGCCTTAGCCTAAGGCCCAATAATGCTTCCCTAGCCCAAAGGTTCTATTCTAGATGGCCTACTAAGGCCTAAGGCACAAAGTCCATGAAGGTAGACCATCCGAGGCCCAAACAACGCAAAGCCCAAATCCATTGAGTATGTGGTGCATACTCAACTGTACACTAAGCGTACAGGCTGCATGGCTTGTACGCTGCACGTACTAGCTTGTACGCCCATCGTACTCACTCGTTAATCCATAATCTCAATAAGCACTTAAATCCTTAATACTTAGGGTTACAATCACAAAATTGAGTCATATGAAGTGTATTAAACCATTAAGTCGTAAACTTGGTGGCTTTGTATGCCCCAAATGAAGCAAATCTCGAATATCAAACATTATTTCCATAAAATGAACCCAAACTCATGCATGGATGATTCAAAGCCTCAAAGATGGCAACTTTATGACTCAAGGACTAAATGAACACCAAGAGTAGCAACTCTAAGCTCCAAAAATAACAATAACCCACAAGATCTCATATAAGGGACCAAAAAGACCCAAAAATTCAAACAAAGAAAATCTAAGCATTAACAAGGCAAATTATGAGATTTATACCTCAAATGAATGGCAAAAGATGAAGATAATCCGGATCTTCAAGCTCAACTCCAACAACTCTCATTCACCAACTTCTTATTCTTCTTTCCAAAGCATCAAACTACCAAAATGCACTCCACAAGGTCAAGAACGCACCAAGATGATAAAGGGTTCGATTTTAGGGTTTCTGGACAATAGAGGCTGAAAATGAGGCTAACCCATGGGACTTAATTACACTATATAGGGCTTGAAACCTAAAAATGTAACATCCCAAATTTCGAGGCCAAAAATTTCATTTTTAATTAAGAGATCTATAACATAGTTCACCAAACATTGCCAATTTCATAACAATTTATAAATAAAACATAACAAGGTGTCTGAAAACCATGTCATCAAAGTAATGAAAATCAGAGTACAATCCCATCAACTCCATGCGCAAAACCATATGTGTGTGTCATGCGCTGCTACACCGCCGACTCTTTCCCCTTAGACGAAGAGGTACCTGAAACCAAAACTGAAACTGCAAGCACGAAGCTTAGTGAGTTCCCCCATCATACCGCATACCATACAATCACATATCATGCATACTATCGGCCAATTCTGGGGTGCCCGACCTACCCATGTCAATCCATTCTGGGGTGTTGACCTACCCATGTCAAGCCATTATGGGTGCTGACCTACCCATGTCGGGTCCGTGCCGACTACCCTTCAGTCTATCTCAACTGGAAACAGGGACTATTTCACCCCTAGCTCTATCACACAAAAACAAATATAATCATACAGTCAGGCATATCTGGGGTACTGACCTACCCTTCAGTCCTAACGACCGAGTCAGGGAAAAACTACTCCCTGTTGCTACCACTAACTCATATAGCACATCACATAAGCATGTCTCATAAGCATATCACATAAGCATGTCTCATAAGCACATCACATAAGCATGTCTCATAAGTATATCACATAAACATACCAAGATAATTATCACAAAGACAATTATCTATCAATTACTCTTGTTGGTGGGCCGACATTATGGCCTTAGACCCACCCCTACTAGAAGGTAACTCACCTCGATGTCGTGTAATGTCTGTACTGTCTTCGGTGTGAAAGTTGGTTCTCCTTGACTCCTCAATCCCTACATGACAACCCTGTTAAGTTATCAGTTTGTACTCACAACCCCTACAAGGGTCAACTGGAATCCAAGTCAAAGTTAAAGTCAAACCCTGGTCAAGTTAACTCATTGGTTGACCAGACTCGTCGAGTTGGTCCGCCAACTCGCCGAGTCCCTTCATCCACATAATACTACAAACTCGTCCCCACTCGTCGAGTCTAGCAAGATCTCGACGAGTTCACCTTCAACAACACTTCAGTTAATCTTCAACCGACACGGCGAGTTCTTCCTTGAACTCGTCGAGTTCATCTTCAACATATGAATGCGTCCAGTCTATGACTCGCCGAGTTGTATGAACAACTCGACGAGTCCATCTTCAAATATTGGGAGATTTCCTTGGCTTCACCAAGTTTACTCGAACACTCGTCGAGTCCCATGATTCCCAGGTCCCTTATGAGCCTAAACAACTGAGGAACCTTCCACACTATCATCCAGTCCATTGACAGAAAGAATTTGGTGGTCATTACACCCCGAATCGCTGAGTCCCAAGAACAACTCGCCGAGTCCATCCTTGATCATTACTATACAGTCGATTTAAATGGGTCTTAACACATCAAAACCATAGATCTGGCGTCCTAATGTCCATTTTACACATAAAGTTCCAAGCTTGGTGCACATGCAAGAGGTCTTTGGCTTAAAAAGCCATAAAAGATGTTCTACCAAGTGCATGGGGCTCTCATGGCCTTAGTGTTGGCACCTTTATGCCATGAGACCCCTCCAACGACCCAGATATGAAGTCAAAACTCCAGATAATCCTTCACAAATCCGAAAATGACTTAGATAGCCCTAAAGATACTCTAAATCCAATCCCTAAGGATGAATAAACACATGGAAGACCAAGACAGGGGAATTTTACCTTGAATGAGCTGGAAATGGAACAAAATCTCTGGATCTCCAAGCCCCAACTCTAACTCTTAAGCTTCCTTTCTCTTTTCAAGCTTCACAATCCTCCAAAATGCACCAAAATGGCCTTAGGACACTCACACAAGGCTAGGGTTTCGAGATAATGCTTTCTGGGAGTAATAGGGGCTGTGGAGGTTGAGATTAGTTGTTTAAATAGGGCACAAACCCTCAAAATTAGGGTTTCACCCATACAACACCTACTCGTCGAGTAGGTCATTTAAACTTCCCGCGTATCACGACTCTACTCGACGATTTGGGCCACCAACCCGTCGAGCCCCAGAGAAAAACATATGAAATACTTGAAAGGAAGCATACCAGGGATTGGGGGCTACAAATCTCCCCCACTCATTTTAGACTTCGTCCTCGAAGTCTACTGCTGGGTCCTGAAAAAGCTCGGGGTAATGCTCCCTCATCTCGTCCTCCGGCTCCCAGGTCCATTCAGAGCCCTTGCGGTGCTACGATTGCACCTTTACCAGCTCCACTCTCTTGTTCCTCAAATCCCTTGACTTACTGTCAAGGATTACCACTGGTTGCTCGATGTAATTCAAGCTGTCATCAACTTGAATATCCTGTCAAGGCACCACTTCCGATTCATCCACCAAGCACTTCCGCAACTGGGAGACGTGAAAGTTGCTAGGAATCTGACTGACTTCGGCCGGCAGATCCAACCTATATGCCACCTTGCCCACCCGAGCTATAACCCTGAAGGGTTTAATATACCTGGGGCCCAGCTTACCCCACTTCCTGAATCGAATGACGCCCTTCCAAGGCGACACTTTCAGGAGTACCATATCCCTGACCTGGAACTCCATATCCGATCGACGCTTTTCGGCAAAACTTTTCTGCCAACTCCGAGCAGTCTAAAGCCTGCTTTACACCTGCTGGATCCTCTCGGTAGTCTTTAGTACCACTTCGGTACTCCCCATAACCCTCTGACCAACCTCACCCCAACATATTGCGGTCCTGCACTTCCTCCCATACAACATCTCGAAAGGAGGACGGTCGATACTCGCGTGATAGCTATTATTGTGGGATAACTCTGCCAGAGGAAGGTAAGTATCCCAACTACCTCCAAAGTCTAAAACACACGCTCGCAGCATATCCTCCAAAGTCTGGATGGTCCGCTCGCTCTGACCATCCGTCTTTGGGTGAAAGGCAGTGCTAAAATGCAGACGAGTACCCAGATCTTCATGAAACTTCTTCCAAAACCTGGAAGTGAACCGCACATACCTGTCGGAAATCACTAAAACCGACACCCTGTGTTGCGCCATTACCTGCCTGATATAGATGTCAACCAACTTTTCGGCCGAAATGCTCTCCATAATCGGAATAAAATGGGCGCTTTTGGTCAATCGATCAACGATGATCCAAATCGAATCCACTCCCCGCGTGGTCCTAGGAAGCTTTGTGATGAATTCAATAGTAATATCCTCCCATTTCCACAGCGGGATGTCCAACGGTTGGACCTTGCCGTGAGGTCTCTGGTGCTCAGCCTTGACCTTCCTGCAAGCCAAGCATCTCTCCACAAACCAAGCTACATCCCTCTTCATACAGGGCCACCAATAATCAAGACGAAGATCCCTGTACATCTTCGTCGCCCTGAGATGGATAGAAAACCTAGATTTATGCGCCTCCTCCATCAATATCAGGTGCACACCCCCATGATATGGGACCCACACCCTACGGTGAAGAGTCAACAATCCCCGACTATCATAATCGAAGGAGGAAACCTGACCCACAATTCGCTCGCTCTTTTGATGTTCCTCCTTCTTGGCCTCCTGTTGGGCCTCCCGAATCTGCTCCAACAGCGAAGTCAAAATTGCCATCCTCATACAGGCGTCCCTGATCGCCGCTGCCTTGCGGCTAGGCGCGTCGGCCACGACATTAGCCCTCCCGGGGTGATAGAGGATCTCACAATCATAATACTTTACCACATCAAGCCACCGACGCTGTCTCATATTTAGATTTGTCTAGTCCATGAGATACCTCAGGCTCTTGTGGTCTGTGTAAATAGTACAACGAACCCCATAGAGGTAATGACGCCAAATCTTGAAGGCGAAAACAAAAGCCCCCAACTCTAAATCATGCGTCGGGTAATTCGCCTCGTGAGACTTCAACTGCCTTGAGGCGTAAGTGATAACACGCCCTCTCTGCATCAATATCGCGCCCAAACCCGAGATGGACGCATCGCAATATACTACAAAATCCTCCATGCCCTCTGACAGGGCTAAGATTGGCGCCTCGCACAATCTCTGTCTTAACGTCTCAAATGCTGCCTGTTGCTCAGGCCCCCAGCGAAAGACCACGGCTTTCCTCGTCAACCGGGTCAGGGGCATGGCTATCTTCGAGAAATCCTGAATGAATCTATGATAGTAGCCCGCCAGTCCTAGAAAGATCTGAATCTCAAATGGAGACCTTGAAACCTCCCATCTCATCACGGCCTCCACCTTGGCCGCGTCAACTGAAATCCCGTTCTGGTTGACAAGGTGCCCAAGAAACTGCACCTCGTGCAACCAGAACTCATACAAGCTCTCCTTCCTCAATGTATCCATAATTTCCTGTAAGTGCTCCTCATGCTGCTCTCGCATCTTGGAATAAACCAAGATGTCGTCAATGAAAACTATCACAGACTGATCCAACATCGGCCTGCACACGCGGTTCATGAGATCCATGAACGCGGCAGGAGCGTTGGTGAGCCCGAAAGGCATCGCCACAAACTCATAGTGACCATAACGCGTCCGAAAAACAGTCTTCTGCAAATCCTCCTCTCTGACCCTCATCTGATGATAACCTGAACGCAAATCAATCTTGGAGAACCAAGATGCTCCCTGTAGCTGGTCAAAGAGGTCATCAATCCTTGGGAGTGGGTAACGGTTCTCCCCATTACCTTATTAAAGTCCCTGTAATCTATACACATCCGGTGCGACCCGTCCTTCTTCTTCACAAATAAAATCGGGGCTCCCTAGGGTGAACCGCTCAGTCGAATGAATCCTTTGCCTAACAGCTCCTGCAGCTGTATAGACAACTCCTGCATCTCAGGAGGAGCCAACCAATACGGTGCCTTAGCTATCAGAGTCGCACCAGGGACTAGGTCAATCCTAAACTTTACCTGCCTCTCCAGAGGTATCCCAGGAAACTCCTCGGGGAATACATCCGCGAACTCTCGCACTACTGGCACATCGCCCACCGTCGCCTTTCCCGCCTCCCGGGTATCCATGACATAGGTGACATATCCTGCGCAACCCCGCTGAAGGTAGCCCCTCGCTCTTGCCGCCAAACATAAAGTTGGCACTCGCTATGGCCTCTTGCACTGAACCACCAATTCTCCCCCACTCGGGGTCCTAATCTGTGCCAACTGTTGCGCGCAGTTAATCACCGCCCCATTGAGGCTTAGCCAATCCATACCAATAATAACCTTTTTCCCCCGCAAGGGTACGAGAACCTAGTCTACCAGGTAACGCTCCTCGAACAACCTCAAAACACAATCTCGGTAGACCTCTGATGCTCGCAATGATCGGTCGTCCGCAATCTCGACCTCTAGAGGGCAATCCAACATGCCTGAGGACCCAGAAAACTTCTTGCTAAGTGCAAGAGAGACAAATGATCGGGTAGCACCCGAATCAAACAACACCTAAACTGGGATACCGTTCACATGGAACGATCCTAAACAAAACATAATATCACATATCAAAATCACAGTGACATAACATAAAAGATTAGAGAGAAGAAATCATACCCGTCACCACATTGGGTGCGGCGCGTGCCTCCTCGGCTGTCAAATGAAACGCTCAGCTCCGCACCACTGGAGCCTCTGCCTTGACCTTCCGACCATCCACAACTCATGCTGTCGTTGGAGTCGGCACCACCACTGGCGCTGTTGCTGGTACTGCTGACAATCTAGGGCAGTTGGCCTTCTTATGGCCTCTCTGATTGCAATGGAAGCAAATCAGGTCTGACGTCTGAACTGTGGGGGCAGGGGAAGTACAATCCATGCCAAAGTGTCGCGTCTTTCCGCACTTAGCAACCCGACGATCCTGCCCTACAAACTCCCTCATGCGGCCTGCCGCATTTCCTGCAGTGGCTCTGGCCCGACTGGCCCTTCTACCTAACGTCGGATCCCTTGGGTTTCTTCCTTGAAACCCCTGTAACCTGCTCAGTCTCCGCCTTCCTCTTCCTGAGGTGCTCCAAATCAACCTCCCTCTCCCGCACCCTGGCAGTCATGGACTCCAAGGTCGGGCAAGCTGAATAGTTGACGTACTCCCGAATGTCAGCCCTCAACATGTCATGGTAGCGGGTCTTCTGCATCTCCTCATCCCCAGCATACTGAGGTACCAACAAGGCCCTCTCTCTGAACTTGGCGGTGATCTCTGTCGCTGACTCCGTAGTCTGTCTCATACCCAAAAACTCCCTGGCCAGTTGCTGAAGCTCCACAGCTGGCGCAAACTCCGCCCTGAACCTGGTCACAAAGTCTGACCAAGTTATAGCCTCCACAGATGGGGTTCCCAGTGAGTCACCGACTGACTCCCACCAATCCCTAGCTTTGTCCCGCAAACAACCAGAAGCAAAGCAGACCTTCGACCCTTCCGGGAAGAAGCTCGTCAAATGCGCAGACTCGATGTCCGTGATCCATCTCCTAGTTGCAATGGGGTCCTTCGCCCCATGAAAATCTAGCGCACCACTCCCTTGAAATTCCTTAAAGGATAGTATGCGCATACCCGACTAGTTGGATGCCAAGTCACTCCTGAATTCTCGGAGGCGATCCTCCATCAGCTCAACAATCCCTTCCTTGATCGACCCGATAATAACCGGGGTTGCCTCAAGGATACCTCTCGTGATCTCAGACACGATGAACTCGCGTAGCCCGTCATCGACCTGCTCGGACCCTGCACCCGAGCCCGATCCTGATCCTGATCCAGATCCTAAACCTCCTGCTCCATGTCGTGTGACCACCATACTGGAACTAAAACACATAAATGTCAGGATCATACAGACTTTCGAGAGGTCTCACACACTCCCCAAGTTTCCTGGTTCCGTCTTGGCCCTCCTTGACTCGAGTACGGATCCTCTGCTTTTAGTAGTACGGGCCCATACTACCTTCCACATATATCCGTACTTTCCTCAAGGATTGCCTCAACTTCACCAAGTCCCTTAACCATTATCCCTCTCCAAATGATCTCATCCTAGGCTTTCCTAGGGCACCCTACGACCTACTCTCCGCCATCAGCTGCACTAGGGGTCCCTACCACCTTTCCCTAACTAGCTCGCAAATACTGTTACATATTCGCTTATTAGTTAGTTAAAGTTAGCCAGAACCCCTATAGCACAAAGCAAGCAACATTCGTGCATTGAGTAACCAAATCGAGCATAACCTAATCAGGCTATCTCGCTGGTAACTAACAGCTCTAACATACGGCTCAATGAGCTCCTATAGCAGGCACACAAGGCATCCTTCCTAGATCCTTAGCCCTATTCTAGCATTCAATTCTCATAAACACATAACAGGCATACAAGACATCCTCCTAGATCCTCAGCCCTAATCTAGCATGCAACTCTCATAATCATATCATACAACATAACAAGTATAGGTATCTTGGGGAAAACTTACTTAAGCTCGGCCGGTCGCACGCATCACACACCTCGTTCTTTCTCAAAACACTTTAATTTAGATTTAAAAAAAACTATTTCCTTGTAAAACTCTTTCAATCCCTCGGTTTAAGTTCAGACACCCCCCGAGGGTGTGTCTGAATCCCTCAAACCAAGGCTCTGATACCAACTTGTAACATCTTAAATTTCGAGGCCAAAAATTTCATTTTTAATTAAGAGATCCATAACGTAGTTCACTAAACATTGCCAATGTCATAACAATTTCTAAATAAAACATAACAACGTGTTTGAAAACCATGTCATCAAAGTAATGAAAATCAGAGTACAATCCCAGTAACTCCATGCGGAAACCATATGTGTGTGTGTGATGTGCTTCTACACCGCCGACTCTTTCCCCTTAGACGAAGAGGTACCTGAAACCAAAACTGAAACTGTAAGCACGAAGCTTAGTGAGTTCCCCCCATCATACCGCATACCATACAATCACATATCATGCATACTGTCGGGCAATTCTGGGGTAATCGACCTACCCATGTCAAGCCATTCTGGGGTGTTGACCTACCCATGTCAAGCCATTATGGGGTGCTGACCTACCCATGTCGGGTCGTTCTAGGGTGCCGATTACCCTCCGGTCTATCTTAACCGGCAACAGGGACTATTTCACCCCTACCTCTATCACAGAAAAACAAATATAACCATATGGTCAGGCATATCTAGGGTACTGACCTGCCCTTCGGTCCTAACGACCGAGTCAGGGAAACACTACTCCCTGCTACTACCACTAACTCATATAGCACATCACATAAGCATGTCTCATAAGCATATCACATAAGCATGTCTCATAAGCACATCACATACATAAGCATGTCTCATAAGCATATCACATAAGCATGTCTCATAAGCACATCACATAAGCATGTTTCATAAGCATATCACATAAGCATGTCTCATAAGCACATCACATAAGCATGTATCATAAGCATATCACATAAGCATACCAAGATAATTATCACAAAGACAATTATCTATCAATTACTCTTGTTGGTGGGCCGACATTGTGGCCTTAGACCCACCCCTACTGGCAGGTAACTCACCTCGATGTCGTGTAGTGTCTGTATTGTCCTCGATGTGAAAGTCAGCTCTCCTTGACTCCTCAATCCCTACACGACAACCCTGCTAAGTTACTAATTTGTACTCACAACCCCTACAAGGGTCAACTTGAATCCAAGTCAAAGTCAAAGTTAAACCCTGGTCAAGTCAACTCTTTGGTTGACCAGACTCGCCGATTTGGTCCACCAACTCGCCGAGTCCCTTCATCCACATAATACTACAAACCTGTCCCCACTCGTCGAGTCTAGCAAGACCTCAATGAGTTCACCTTCAACAACACTTCAGTCAATCTTCAACCGACACGACGAGTTCTTCCTTGAACTCGTCGAGTTCATCTTCAACATATGAATGCGTCCATTCTATGACTCGCCGAGTCCATCTTCAAATATTGGGAGATTGCCTTGGCTTCACCGAGTTTGCTCGAACACTCGTCGAGTCCCATGATTCCCAAGTCCCTTATGAGCCTAAACAATTGAGGGACCTTCCACATTGTCATCCGGTCCATTGACAGAGAGAATTTTGTGGTCATTACACCCCGACTCGCTGAGTCCCAAGAACAACTCGCCGAGTCCATCCTTGATCATTACTATACAATCGATTTAAATGGGTCTTAACACATCAAAACCATAGATCTAGCCTCCTAATGTCCATTTTACATGTAAAGTTCCAAGCTTGGTGCACATGCAAGGGGTCTTTCGCTTAAAAATCCATAAAAGATGTTCTACCAAGTGCATGGGGCTCTCATGGCCATAGAGTTGGCACCTTTATGCCATGAGACCCCTCCAATGACCCAAATCTGAAGTCAAAACTCCATATAATCCTTCACAAATCTTAAAATGGCTAAGAAAGCCCTAAAGTTACTCTAAATCCAAGCCCTAAGGATGCATAAACACATGGAAGACCAAGACATGGGCATTTTACCTTGAATGAGCTGGAAATGGAACAAAATCTCTGGATCTCCAAGCCCCAACTTGAACTCTCAAGCTTCCTGTCTCTTTTCAAGCTTCACAATCCTCCAAAATGCACCAAAATAACCTTAGGACACTCACACAAGGCTAGGGTTTTGATATAATGCTTTCTGGGAGTAATAGGAGTTGTGGAGGTTGAGATAAGTTTTTTAAATAGGGCAACAACCCTCAAAATTAGGGTTTCACCCAAACAGCACCTACTCGCCGGGTCAGTCTCCCAACTCGTCGAGTAGGTCATTTAAACTCCCCACGTATCACGACTCTACTCGACCAGTTGGGCCACTAACTCATCGAGTCCCAGAGAAAAACATAAGAAATACTTGAAAGGAAGCATACCAGGGATCGGGGGTTACAAAAAATTAGGGTTTTTGGTCCTAAGCACGTACGCTGCGTGTAGCTCTTTGTACGCTAAGAGTACGTGCATGCCCCCGAGTTCCTTAATGGACCATTACGCCCCACATACACTAGGATTACACCCAACGTACAACCTTAGCAAGCCCACCCAAATAAAGCCTAATACCACTAAGCCCACACAACCTACATAATTAAACAATTAGATAAATGATTAAATAATTAAGTAATACATTGGAACCATCGGGCGTTACAAAACCAATCTTACCAGAAGGATGATGGTCGATCGTAGCACTAGTACCGTGGATTGAAGCACCATCTTTGTCAACAAGATGGTACTTCTCCAAAATTTGCTCCAAGCGATCATGAGTCACAGTCGACGACGATACATGCATAGCAGAGCGAGACATTTTCTAGAGAAGACGAAGTAGCAATAACAAAGAGAATAATTGACAAGTCACTAAGGAAGGAACAAATGATGTGAAAACATTTATAAGGGTAAATAAGGCAAACCAATAGATCAAGCGGTTACACGAATACTCAAGCACATGTAACCAACGTCGGACACTTCAATATGTACAACATTTAAAAGCACATTTAAGCCTAACTATTAAAAACAGTTTCATAAATTCCCTTAACAATTTGCCTGGGGGCTTAATGGTGTGTGAGGGTCAACCCATACACAAAGACGATACAACACCACCAAAAGCAGCCTGACCATGTATAATAAGCCCATGAATTACCAGGCAGGTACTCCTTAAAAGAAGAAAACCAACTACTTAAACCGGGAAGCAATAATTTATGGCAACAAAATCACCTGTATGAATCCTTATGCAACTTCCCAAGAAACACAAAAAAGGCAGTATTGTTATATTGAATAGTACAACCCTTGCATCATATGCATAAAAATATCACCCGGTTAAAGGAGCATGAAACAGACCATCCTACATGTATAAAAGAACTTCGATACACATCGGCAAAGGCAACACTCTCTCATCTTAAGCAATTTTACTACACAACCCGACATCTAACTTAGGCATCAGAGAGTAATACCAGGGCCCATCCCCCGGTATCACTTTCTAACCTAATGTGTGTCTATCTTTTGCAGTGTGCCATCACGATTGTGCATTAGACGAGGATTCATCTGATTCGTTATCAGACATCTGAAGGGTTACGTAGCAAAAACTATCCCTCGCAATGTTAAATATTTGAGCATCTATAATTAAAGCAAAAAAATGATTGAGGTACAAAAAATATGAAACACTAAATTGGTGAATAAGTAAATTACTATTATTATATAAGAAATTGTGATGTCTAATGACCTATTAATAATTATACATATTAACTTATAAGTATAAATGAACATATTGATATAAAATAACCAAATCCATCTTTGGTGTGGTTCGGTGACTACGGTCAACATAATATCAAAAACTGCACCGCATCGTAAATCATCGGTTTTTAGTCTGATTTTGGTTTTTGGGCTTTGGTTTTTACGGGTTTTTTTATTTGTATTTTTTATTTCATTTCGGTTTTTGCTCATGCCTACCATTTATCATGTTCACATTTGTCCATAAATATTTCGGCCAAGTCTTCGGTATGCCCACATCAATATGATTAACTTGGATAGTACTATGTGCAACACTTGTGATGTTTTCGTTAAAACTTTGGATCACATTTTCTTTATTGGTAAGTGGAACTTAATATAGGGTAATTCTATACTTACCCTATATTAAATACTTTGATTTTGGTTTTTTCGGGTTTTTTATTTTTATTTTTTATTTCGGTTCGGTTTTTGCTCATGCCTACCATTTGTCATGTTCATATTTGTCCATAAATACTTCAGGTAGGTCTTTGGTATGCCCACATCAATAGGATTAACTTGGATAGTACTATGTGCAACACTTGTAATGTTGTCGTGGAAATTGTTGGTGATTTCATATAACTAATATTATTTAAGTGTAATTGGGTTAATTTGTTGATCAATGTCATATTGATAGTTATTGAATAAATTAGTATGGTGCGGAGTGCACATTTGTTTAATTTTTTCTTTGTTGAAAGTATACTACTATTTAGAGGCGAAGCCCCTGAAATGACGAGGTCTTGGGGCAACGCCCCTGAGAGCAGGGTCCAAGGGGCAGAGCCCTTAGCTGGGGTCGAGCTGGCTATATAAAAAATGGCATAGAAAACTGTATTTTGGAATAAACTCGGTTTTGTAACCCTGGTTGTAGACCCGTTTTTATGTTAGTTTGTGACATGTAATGTGACAGTTTTTTGGATAGGAAGTTGTTTTCCTGTAACTATCATATGTCAGTTTTAAGACAGGAAGTTAGTTCCTGTTATATGATCAATTTCGAAATCTTCTTGGGTACATGTCTTTATAACATCTTCTTCATTCTCCACTCTAGAAAGCACTGAGTTTTATCTGATTAAATATTTTCGAGTGTACCCTCGAAATGCTTTAATCTAAAAATGTTTCACAACTCTCATTGATCCAAATAATTCTATATTCCAATTTTATAACATAAACTTTGGATCACATTTTTTAATGGTAAGTGGCAATTAATATAGGGTAATTCCCCCTCCCCCCCTCCTCCCCATACGCACACAAACATTGCTTCATGTACCTACTTTGTGAATGAGTGATTGTATGTATCCCAATGATTTTATTATATACTAGTTGTGTGGTCCGTATATTATATGGGTTGGATAAAACAAAAAAAAAATTAAATATGAAGGTTTAAACAAAAATTTATTTAAATTTGAATTTTGAAATTTAAAATTTGAATTTAAAAGGAAACATATTTAATAGTATATGAGTTGTAATATTGTAATTTAATGGTTAGTTTTAAATAAGACAATTATTAATTGAGGTGTAAATATGATGTGTTAATTAAAAAAAGATAAACAATGAGAAAATGACACATGGAAAAAACATTTATTCAAAAATACCAAAAAATGACATGTATCAAAGTTAGTGATAAAGTGACATGTGGCAAAACTATTTTCATTTATTAGGGAGGATGAGTGAAATGTACATATAATAATATAATAAATAACTTATTGTGGGGAGATTGTCATGTTGATACTTTAACAACTCAATGATTTTCAAGACATGGATCAACTAACAAATAGTCACTTATTTACAAAAGAAGATGATTCATACACAACAATTTTTTTTCATACACAACAATTTATGTTTTAAAGTGTTGTATTGTACAACTCAATTAAACATACATTGCTGTATACGGATAAAAATTATTATGTACAAATCACTTTCCATTTACAAAAGTGCTTACATGTTATTCTTACAACAGTCTGTACGCTTTAGAGATTTCAAAACGAGACCATCTTTGTAACGGCAAAACTGTTAAAGTCTATCAAATTTTATTTTATAGCAACCCATTTTTTCTTTTGGTTTTACAATAAAAGTTCAAAGTTTAATAACTAAATCCTAGCTATAATTATTTTATAATTGGTTTGGTTGGTTTTAAAATCTAATTAATGTTTTATTTTATTGAAATCCGCCTTCCCCAATAAACAAAAGAATACAGTCGTCCACAAGCGATAACTAAAATTTTTGACAATGGAAAAACATGTACTTGAAAATTTCATTTACTCAAATCGAAATATAATTATATGACATTTTCCAGTGTAATAACAAATTTCAAAACTCAGAAATAACTAAACAAAACTAACATTTTCTAGAAGCACAAATAAATAACACCACTTTCCAACCCATCTGTAACACAACCCCAAACCCCAAAACAAAAGTTAAAATTGCTTTATTGCTGTCCTATTGACATAACCCAGCTTTATCACCACCATAAACATATCACTCAGTGTTACAAAACAACTTTTTTGGCCGTGACAACACATTCATTTTATTTTATTTTATTTCAAAATATTCTTAAATGGCCAATTGTTTAAAATACTTTTACATTTTTAATGATTTTTTCTTTTAAAAGTATCCACAAATGTTCTTTATAAAAAAATTATAATGAGAATGCCTCTATTAAACTAGAGAAAGTTAATAAGTTTATTATTATTATTATTATTATTATTATTATTATTATTATTATTATTATTATTATTATTATTATTATTATTATTGAAATAAAATTAAGTTATAAACACTAGTTATAATAGTATTAAACTATTAATAATATTTACAGTATGTTAGAGTGAAAGAAAAGTAAGCCACCTTTGTCATCTTAATTTGCTTGGGTTATTTGGTTTGTTAAACGAATAAAGATTAGTTTATTTGATTTGGGTCTGGTTAAATTTTATTGTTTTGCTTAATTCGAATATATATATATATATATATATATATATATATATATATATATATATATATATATATATATATATATATATATATATGTTATTTGTTATGATTTAACATTTAATTTTTAATTTATAAGCTAATTACCAAAAGTTCTTTATTAATTAGCTTGTTACTTAGTAATAAATAAATATACTTAAGTTGTATTTGTAGGCATCTAGGGGTAATTTGTGTTTACGTTTGCCTTTTGTTAACTTGTTATGATTTTTTTTATTTACTTGTTCTAGTGCTGTTTCTTTCTGTGATGTGGCCGACAGTTTTTTAACAAATTTTTGGTAACATGTTGTTAAGGTTAAAATATTTATCCACTCAAGTAAAAATCTTGGGTATCACTAATCACATGATTCAACATACTTTATAATTTTATATATTTATATTATAAAATCACCAAAGTTACTCTCTCTTTTATACATTTACAGTTACGTATATACTTATTTTTCATTAGTTACTAGTTACTCTTTCTTTTTTAATGGTCCTGAGCACATGCGGGACATGCCACCGTACATGGCCCATGTTGTAAGAGTGGAAATTTTAATATGTCATGGTTCCGTCACTAATTCATCGCTAATATGTTGTTAATCTGTCATATATGTCTCTATCCGTTGCTAATCCGAAATTATACCGACACATTTTTAATTTTCTCCCAAGATCTTCAAAGTTAACGGACCGACGATACCTTTAATAAAGATGTTTTTGATTATGTTAAATTAGAACACAAACTTAAACAATTAAATAGTAATAATGTAAAATTTTAATATGTTACTCCAGTTAAGTTTCATTCGTTTTAACCGGTAACCTAACCGGGCCGAATAAACCGAAACCGATTAAATCAAGCCTTATTTGATTTGGTTAAGATTAATATAAGGAGATTTGGAGAAACAATTATCAACCGAATAACGCCATAGATGCGGACTTCGTGAGAAACCTTAGACATGGAGGTCTATTTTTGTCATTTCAATTTTCATGTTATAAAAAAAATAGGATTTTGATTTTGACATATTTTAGGTCATTTTGATATTTTACTTGTTTTACATTTAACACCATACTAAATTTAAGTTATTTTAAAAAATATTCATTGAATACTTTTAGTTTTTGACATTTTGATTTATATGTTACATTTAATAACATTTTTGAAATAATAAACTAAATATATTATGTTATATATTTAAATTAATAAATTAAGTATAGTAAGAGCTTTTATTAAAAAATAAAGTTATCCGACGATTTTGAATCTTTTTGAAATTCTATATTTCCTCCACTAGCGGGATCAAACACCAGTAGGGTTCTCATCAGAGTTTAATTCCATCTGTCATCCCCTCCGATCAGCGTGTGCTGGATTGCTTATTTGATTTTAATCGGCTTGTTAATTGCATATGGAGAATCGATGGCGTGGTGATGATTCTTGGAACAAGAAACAAAAAAGTTAAGAAAGAAACAGGAGCCATCGTATTGGTCCTCACATGAATCGTCTTACTATAAGTCTTGACATCCAATCTTTCTATGTTACATATTTTCTTGAATAGGTACATTTCATTAATCTTTGGAAGGTTTGTTCCCGTCTGGGTAATTTATTTGATATCTTCATCTCTAATAAAAAAATTTGACTAGGTAAATGTTTTGGATTCGTTCGTTTTAAAGGAGTTCGTAACGTAGATGAGATGGTTAATAATCTTCGTGACATTTGGTTTGGCTCCTATAAGTTATTTGCTTCCTTAGCAATAATTCATAAGAATGATGTCTCCCATTTTCCTCATAGGATTCCCTCTAAAGTCGTGAAGCAGGTTTCTCAAGGGAATTCTTATCCTAGTGTGCTTAAAGGTCCTTCTTTGAATCATTGTAATAAAGCTCCGGGGGATGAGATCATTGAATTACATGCAGGAGATTTTTTTTTGAAAAAAAGAAACTTGCTTGTCTTTCCAAGGCTATACACTTTCCTACCTTGCCTAATCTTCGAATGTTATGTCAAGATGAAGCTTTTTATGATTTTGATATCCATTATGTGGGAATTCTTTGAATTTTTTTTAATTCAAATCTCAGGAAGCTTGTAGAAATTTTATGGATTGTGAGGCAATTAATCATTAGGTTACTGAAAAACGAAGTTGGGATAGGAATTTTGTGCCTCAAGGTCGTATTGTATTGGTAGATATTGAAGGAATTCCTCTACATGCATGGAGTAAGCCGACATTTAGAAAAATTATGGTGAAGTGGGGAACTATTGTACAACTTGGTGATGTTCATGGTGACGATGTTTATAAAAACCGTGTTTGCAGATGTCGTATCATGGAATTATTTCTGAGGAATTAAAAGTTAATGTTGATGGGGTGTTATTCCTCATTTGTGTAAAAGAATCCCCTAAATGGACCCCTTCGTTTTCTCATATTGTTTATTCTTCTCAGGGTGATGAAGGTGAAGATAATAGACATAAGCTTGATGATGAAATCTCTAATTCAATTCAAGATAAAGATGATGCTTCCTTGGGACCGTTCAATATTTATGAAACATTGGAAAGGATGGATAGAGAAAATGTTAATGTTGTGAATTTTCCTTTAAAAATAAACTTTAATAACAGTGGGTGTGGTAAAAAAACTCTAGATGTTACCCCTCCTCGTGTAAATCTTAAGATTGCTATTGCATTATATCTGGAATTTCCTTCTCTTCCAGATGAATCCGCTACGCTGGCTGTGTAATTAGCTGTCTTACCTCCGGATGCGATCAAATCGATTCCATCTCCTCCTGATTTGGTCACTCCTATCATTCTTGTTCATCATGCAGCTTCACTGAATTCTACATGTTCAGCCACGGTTAATGTGGTTCCTGTTGTGGAGTCTCATCCTAATGTTACAGTTAGATCAAGCTCCATTCCTCTAGGCTTTTCAGGTGGTTGTGGTAGGATTTCAGGTATTGATATTGATGAGGATGATCTTTCACATCCTCCGGGTTATTCTATTCCATGCAACTCTTTTGGAGATGGAAACAAATCTTTTTCAGAGGGCTCGTTTAACAATCATAAGTTTTTTATTGAATTAAAGAAAAAAAATGGAGATGGGTGAAGCGATTGGGTGCAATATGGAGGGATGTTTTGATTGGTTGAAACAAGTTGTTGAAGGTCACGATTTGAATCATAATTTACTATGAATTGTCTCTCATTAATATACAAGAAGCGAGGTGTGTGGATAAATGATCTTGGATTTGTGTCACCTTCATAAGGTGATTTTTCTTGCTATTCAGGAAACAAAGATTGAAAACGTTAATTTAAATTTGATCAGATCATTTTGGGGTAATTTATCTTTCACTCATGTTTTTCTCCCTCATGCAGTGCTTCGGGTGGTATTCTTTTTATATGAGACCCTAATCAAATTACTCAGAAGAGGGTGGTTGTTTCTGACTGGTTTGTCGCGGTTGAGGCGGTGGGTCTACTTCTAGTATTGATGTTATGTTTATTGTAGTTTATGCTCCTGAAGGAGCTAATTGCAAGAGACAACTTTGTTCTAATATTTCTAGCTTGATTACTACTTCTCTGGGGGAGTGCATTATTATGGGAGACTTCAATGAAGTTTAGGTGAGTTAGAAAGATTGGGATCGACTTTTCATCCTGCCTCTGCTATAACCTTCAATGAGTTTAATGATCAAGCTGCTTTAATTGATGTCCCTTTAGGAGGTCCTAGATTTACGTGGAGTTCTAAGTGGGAGTCCATGTTTAGTAAATTGAATAGTTTTTTGTTACAGAGGGATTTCTTCATTCTTTTCCCTATGCCTCGGGTTTGATTTTGGGAAAGAAAATCCCTGATCATCATCTTATTCTTTTATTGGAGCATTATGTTGATTATGGCCCTACTCCTTTTCGTCTCTTTTATTCCTTGTTTGAGTTAGATGGCTTTGATGGTGTGGTTGGTGACTTTTGGTCAAATTCGGTTGAGGGGTTGGATATTTATAGCACATGAGTGATTTTTAAGAAGAAATTATAGCTTCTTAAATCGAACCTACATGCATGGAATGTGACAAGTCGTTCTCATCTTGCCATCTGCAGAAAGGAGTTGCAGGTTTTGATTAAGGATATTGATTCTCATTTCATAGAGGATATGGACTAAGCGAAACTGAGAGAATACATGGTGTCTTTTTAGAAAGATTGGATGGATTTAGATCACTTGATACAGAGTGAGATTACATAGAAAGAGGAGATTCGATGGAGTATTAGGGGTGATGAAAATTCAAGTTACTTCCAAGGTACTCTTAATCGAAAAAGGATGAAATTAGCTATTCGGGGAGTTATGATTGATGGGATGTGGGTGTATGATCCTAATCGGGTTAAGGATGAATTTCATTCTTATTATGCTTACCTCTTTTTGGCTCAAAGGGGGTTTTATCCCAAGACGGTGATGGGTTTTGGTCATAAGACATCCTATGTGCTCATACAAACCCTAATGCTTGGATCTAGGTTTCTCTATTGTACATGCTTTGAATCCAAGACTATAAACCCTAATTCTAGCATATGGAAATCGATATTAACATATAATTAGGTTTATGATATTACCTTGATTGTTATGTAGCAATAACAATCCCAATTCCTCCTTGAATTGACTTTGGAAGGCTTAGAGTCACAAGTGTCACTCCTCTAATGGCTTACAAACACCAAGAGCAAGTGGAGAAGGTATAAAGAGAAAGGAGAGAGGTAGAAATTCGTCCTTAGATGCTCTAGGGATCAAGTGTATGAAATCCTAAGGCCTTAGGGGTCTTTATATAGGGTTGGGATTAGGGTTTTAGTCCTTATCCTTATCTAGTTACTTGCCCACCAAGTAACCATAAGATAAGCCTTGAAAACCCTTATCCTAGTCGAATTCTAAGGCCTTATCACCTTAAATTCGTCCAACCTATTAATAAGATAATCCTTACCTTATTTTGTAACTATCACATAATTACAATTCAGCCCCTCTAGTTTAATTAATTACACTTGATCACAAAATTAATTCTTAATTAAATATTGACCAATATTAATTAAACAAATATGATTTCTCCTTTAATATATTATTCTTATAACATATTAATAAATCATCATAACCTCTTTCTTTATTTATTTCTCCAATCAAGTTGCTTTGGTGAAGGCAACCCAAAAGGACCATGCACCATCGGGTCAAGTACATACCAAAATAGTTATGGACTTAGACACTAATCCAACAGACGGATCCTATTCTCTTTAATACCCTCTCGATGTTGCAGGTTTCTTCCCTTGAGGCTACTTTCTCTCGTGAAGAAATCAAATGGGAAGTTTGAGATTGTGGTTTGACTAAGGCTTCGGGTCTAAATGGCTTCACTTTTGATTTTTTGAAGTGTTATTGGGATATGGTTGAAGATGTTGTCATGGCGTTTGTTTTACATTTCTATTCCTATTATTCTATTTCTAAAGGGTGTGATGCCTCGTTTTTTACTATCATTCCTAACGTGGGAGATCTGAAGACTACGAAAGTCTTTAGACCTATTAGTTTAGTTGGTTTCCAGTATAAGGTTATTGGTAAATTTTTAGCTAATAGGTTAGTCGATGTGATGGATAATATTATGAGTATGGAGCAATCTGACTTTATTAAAGGTAGACAAATTTTGAATGGTCCTTTCTTGCTGAATGAAGTTGTTTCTTGGATTAAGGCTTCTGGAAATCCTTTGATGCTTTTCAAGGTGGATTTTGAGAATGCTCATGATTCTTTGTCATTAGATTACTTGTTAGAGATTATGCAGATCATGGGTTCTGGTTCTCGGTGGTGTGGTTGGATTCTTGAGCTTATGAGATTAGCCAGAGCTTTAGTTTTAGTTAATGTTTCTCCTACTGATGAGTTCCAAATCAAAGAGGGCTAAGACAGGGTGATCCTTTATCTCCTTTATTATTTATTATTGCTATGTGTAACATCCCGAGATTTTGCAGGTATTCCGAATCCTCTCCTCTATCATTATTCTGTCATTTGCAGCCCTTAAGGCTGGAAGTGTCAAGCCAAGACAAGTCTAAGGGCCAAGGTTGCAACCTTGGATCAGGAAGGAGTACTCTGAGCGTACATAAGCATATGCTAAGCATATTAATGTGCGCCTTAGTACGATGGTCGTACACTTGTGAACGCTAGGCATGCTTATGTCAAGAGAAAACCTTAATATTTAGGGTTGGGGGCTATGTAAACACCCTTCTGGCTCATTTTCTCTCATCACTTCTAGCCTTCGTCTTCCAGAAACGTTCCAAACCCTAGTTTTGTGTGTGAGTGTGAGTTAGTGTGTGTTTTAAGCTCTTGAAGGTGAAGGCATTGTATCAAATAGTTGGAGAAGGAAGGCAAGCTTGTAGATCAAAAGTTGCCTTGTGTTATAGAAGCTCCAGAAGGTAAAAAGGTTCAAACTTTATGCTTGTATGTTATAGATCTTGCAATGCAAGTTTTATGGAACCATTTCTTGTCCAAAAATCCCAATTTGATGCATGATATAATTTGGACGAGATGAGCTGTCCTTTTAGGCCCTTGAGGAGGTCCTAAGTGATAAAAATGATGTCCCAATAGCTAATTGTATCCCATGCATGGAGTAGGAAGGTCTTAATGGATTAAGACCATATTTTAAGAGCTTTCTGGACATCCAAAATCTTAAAGTTCGTGACTTTATGGTTCAAAGACACATTTGGTTGATGGATCTGGAATTTAGGCTTAAGTGCTTAAGCCATTAAGCACTTATTATGGTTTTAGAAAAACCCTGCGTAAATCCTGTACACCCAGCGTACTGAGTCAACCACCCCGATGGTGGTCAACGTCAGGAAGAGTATGCCCAGCGTACCAGAGGAGTACGCCCCGCGTATGTCCTCTGTTGGGCTTTTGTCAAATTGGGCTTCAGGATTGGGCTGCTTTTGGACTAACTAGAATTGAGCCTTGTTGGGCCCTCTAAATAATTACATTTGGGATTAGTGTCTAAGTCTATAACTATTTTGGTATGTACTTGACCCGATTATGAGCATGGTCCTTTTGGGTTGCCTTCACCACAGCAACTTGTAGGATGAATTAAGGAGAGAAAGGATTAATTATGATTTATTAATATATTATAAGAATAATATATTAAAGGAGAAATCATAATGTTTAATTAATATTAGTCAAGAATTAATTATGAATTAATTTTGTGGCTAAAAGAGATTAATTAAACTTAAGGGACTGATTGTGTAATTATAAGATAGTTACATAGATGGGCTAATGGACTCCATAGAAGGTGGAGTGGACGAATTCTATGAGAAAGCCCATAAGAATTCGTCCAAGGCTTCTAAAGAGGGAGTCCATGGGTTGCTTAGGGCTTAAGCAGTCAAATTAGGGTTTCCTTGTTAGATAACCCTAATTGCCTACCTATTTAAAGAACCCTTGAGACCTAAAAACGTGGCTAACACTTTAGAAGGGTTTTCTGGACGTTTTTAGTCTTCTCTTTCTCCTTCTTCTTCAACCTTATTGCTAGTGGTGTTTGTGACTCCATTAGAGGTGCAACATTTGAGGCACTAAGCTTTCTAAAGCCAATTACAAGAAGGATTAGATTGTTATTGCTATATAACAATCAAAGGTTAGATCTAAACCCTATTTTATGTTAATATGATTAATTGTATGCTAGATCTAGGGTTTATAGCTTTGGATATTCAATTTCATGTTCATTAGACAAACTAGATCCAAATGCTATTAGGGTTTGCATGTACACCATAGGAATGATGTAGTGTTTAAAACCCATCAATACTCTGATGGTATCTTTCCATCAGGTCCTGGTGCATCTCAAAAGGGTAGAAGTCCTCATAGTACTCTTGGAGTTTAGCCGACATTGTGGCAAGCATGATACAAACTACCTTGGTAGCATCCTTCTCATGTGCCCTAAATTCAGCAATCTCCGCGGGAGTAGCAGAAGAGTGATCAATTTCCTTTAGCTCCTTGTCAAGGACATATTCCTTGTCCTCATAGAGAGTGACCATCCTGATATTCCCAATCTAATCATTGAAGTTGGAACCATCGAAGATGACTCTCCCATAAAGTTTCACGAGAGAGAATGAGCCAGTAGGGTTTGAGCCAAAAGCAGTGTTGGAAGATATCTAAAAAAGAAGAAAGACAAACTTTAGATTAGATATAGAATCCTTAATATAACACCCAAATGAAATATTAAGGCCAGGACCCAACACAATGTTTACCAAAATTGGAAGAGGGATGTCGTAATCTAACTTGCAAAATATTTGAAGGTAGGTAAATGACGATTTACCAATTTCCACCATGAAAAATAAAATAGATATTAGGTTTTAATGGGATTGAAACTCCTAGATCCTTTGAGATTCATTGAACAATTTAATGACATGTTTAAATCTCGATTATGCCCTTCAGGCTTGTGACTAGGATACCTAGGATCACAAACAATGTGTGAATAACCATGCAAAATGTGTTTGGTACTCTCGACTTTATCACCCAATCAATGTGTCGGTTAACCACACACACTCCATTGATCTTATGATACACATCGAGCCACCCTTTGCCACCCTTACTAGTCCAAGTTAATGTGCGGTTAACCACACACGCTCCATTAACGACTTGGTAATGTGCAAAGTGAAATATCCATGGATTAGCATCAATTTCACATTTTCCTAAAGTAACTAAGATTGAGAATTTAATAAAACATTTAGTTACATTATCATCATCATACTTAATGAGAATTATAGTCCTATCCTACCCGTTCGGATAACGACCCTCCACCATTCAAGGAAACAATGGATGAGAGTGGACACCCATTAAACTGTCATTTTATAGGCATTGACCTTATACCCGCCCCTTATAGACCGACTTCGTGAATGAGGCCTACTAACGGTAAGAATGAATTGAACTTATATATATATATATATATATATATATATATATATATATATATATATATATATATATATATATATATATATATATATAGGTTTAGGTACTATGGAAAACAAAAAACCCTAAAAAAAACCTAAAATGCATAAAAAGTACTTAGAGATCACAAAACTTTTTGTTTACTTTTTTTTATCAAAAAATCGCAGATTTTTAAATAAATTCGCTGATTTTTTTTAACTTTAAACAAAAATTTGATTTTTTTTTCAGCGAATTTATTAAAAAGCCTGCGATTTTTTATAAAAAAAATTAAAAAAAAAAGTTTTGTAATCTCTAAGTATTTATTATGCATTTTTATGATTTTTAGGGTTTTTTTTTCTTTTCCAAATAACCCTTCCTTATATATATATATATATATATATATATATATATATATATATATATATATATATATATATATATTAAGTATTAACTTATAATACTATAAAGTATAATGACTGAATTTTACACTTATAAAATTATAGGGTTTGGAATTAAGGTTTTCTTAAGTGACTTTACAAATTCCAAAACTTGAGAGCAAGTTTTGAAACTATTCAAAACCTTTCATTTCTATAACTTATGAGTTTTAATGACTTTTAAGGAAAAGACTTTTGGAATTCCATAACTTAAGGACAAGTTATGGAGTCCATTAAAAGACATTTAGATCAACAATTAAACTAACAAGCAAGTGTCAAATAATATGATCTACCAAAAAAACTCATAAGCATGGATAATTCAAATCAACAAATTTCAAGAATCATATAAACTAATATAAAACTTGAAACTTTGACAATTATCTATAAAATTGGATTAGCATGATCATCAAAACATCAAAAAACAGGTTTATAAGTTCAAAAACAGTTTAGGGTAATGATCCTAGTCTAATTCCAGCCTTAAAAGTCGAAAATCTAGACTCTGGAGCACCAACTCGTCGAGTGCAGGAGCTGACTTGGCGAGTTGGATGAATTTGTGCTTGGACTCGGCAACTCCCCTAATGGACTCGGCGAGTCCACTATCCAGGAAGCCAAAAATTTGATTTTTTTTCAAGCTATAAACACAAGTTGCATCAAGTATAATTGAAAACAAGCCTAGGCTTTGATACCACTTAAGGGTTTTGAACATTTGAACACTCCTAAGGTGTGCATGCAAACCTAGAAACCTTGGATCTATGTTTTCTATATTATACATGAAACATTCATTTTTCCAAGGTTTCATCCGAACAAGCACACCATGAAGTATATGTAAAACAAAAAAATCTAGTAGAATGACATACCTTTTCTTGTAGCTTGATTCCTTGGACCTTTATGAGCCTAGCACCCGAAGTGTGATGCCTCAAATGCTTCACACAACACCACCAACAATTGGAATGACTTGAGAGAAGATCACTTGCACTCAAAATCGGCTATAGCTCTCTAAGAACACTAGGGTTCCAATTTTGGTAGCCTAGGGGCTTCTTATATAGTGTGGTGGAATTAGTCTCTTTTTATCACAAAATTAATTCTTGATCAATACTAATTAAATAATATGCTCTCATATTAATATATTAGAACTTATACCATATTAATAAATCATAAATATCCTCTCCTCATAAGTCCATCCTTACAAATTCTTTCGGTGCCATGCAACCCAAATGGATCATGCTACTCTTGGGTCAAGTACATACCAATTATAGTTATGGACTTAGACACTAAATCCAACAATATTTTATGTTAGTGACCCGTTAGGTCTGTATCCTGGTAATAGGATGTTGCTATGATTAGTGATCGGTTAGATCGTTTTGACTGTTATATATGCTAGCATATGATATGTATGTGCACATGTTTGTTGATAGGGGGTTAGGTTGAGGTGGTCCTACTTTGTGCTGAAGGCCAACATACCCAGGGCGGTCCGGATAAACTGAAGGTCTTGCAAAGGGGTTCAGTTAGGCTGAAGGCCCAACGAACGGTCCGCATGGGCTGTAGGCGCTACGAGGCAGTCCAGACGTACCGAGGGCTCAGAGAGCGGTCCAGATAGGTTGAAGACCTGCGAGGCAGTCCAGTCAGGATGAAGGCTCATTATACATGCTGTTTTCTTATATGTTATATGATATGGTTATATCTGTATGGTGTTGGTATTTTAAGGGTAACTCACTAAGCATTCGAGCTTACATTTATCGATTACTGTTTTAGGTACTTCGTATGATCGCGGAAGGCGAAGGCGTGATCGTACAGCTTGTCATATTTCATGTTTTATGATTTGATTCTGGGATACTCTAACATTATACTATTTTGGAAACATGTTTTGTAATAATCTTGGTTTTGAAAATGTTTTAAATAGTTTAAATTTGGCATGATTTTTATGGGTGTTACACTATAGAGGGGATTCATGTTGCTCTGGTTAGGGCTCAATAGGCCAATGTTTTCAGAGGTATTTCCTTACATGGGATCGAGATCTCTCACCTTTTCTATGCCGATAATGTTATGATTTTAGCTGATTGGGACCCTAAGATATCAAAGTACATTATCCGGATTATGAGATGTTTTTTCTTGGCTCCGGGTCTCAAAATAAATTTTCTTAAAAGCAATTTGATTGGAGTTGGAGTTCCACATACATAGATCTTAAGTGTGGTAGATTCGATTGGTTATACACCAGGTCTTCTTCCTTTCATGCGTCTTGGAGTTCCAGTAGGTTAGAATATGTCCCAGACTTCTTCTTGGACACCTATTATGGATCACATTCAGAGTAGGTTATCGACTTGGAAGGCTAAAGGCCTTTATTTTGGGGGTCGTCTTACATTGATTAAGTTTGTTCTTGGTTCGTTGGGAAGCTATTTGACATCGTTTCTTCTTACCCCGATTTCAGTTCTGACAAAGTTGGAGGCTATGTGGGCTAGATTTTTTTGGGGCTTGGACTTGGGTGATAGAGAAATGCATTGGACTTGGCCATGCAGAAATACAATTTTCTTGAACATCCGATGACGAACCACTTATTAATCCAAAACTCGCAACTAACTCCACTATCTTCATGCTACCAATCCTTCCATAGCAACAGTGGTGCCTTGAACTCCAAAGTTCTTTCATAGACAGCTAACGACCATACCCAAACAATGATAGAGCCATTGAACCCTGACTTCACTGGAGAACTATTGCTCTAATCCTGACCCAATATTCTCTGAATAATATTCCAGCACAGATCCTGACAAAGATCCGAGATAAGAACGGTACACACGGAATCCACTCTGTAATATACACCCCTTTACAGGTTCATCAAGGACTTCTGACATGCAGGTTGGCATATGAAAATCCTTGATAACCTCAACAGTAGTAGAAAACCAACCTGGGGTCTGACTTGTCCAAACTCACTCACGATTCCAAAGCGATGCATATTCCCAACATCCATCTAGTAGCAGTAGAAAATGACATACCCGCAACATCTGGAGGAATAAAGATCACCCTCTCCAGAGGTACTTATACCATCCTAAGAACACGACACAAAAATCTCTCCGAATCCTGATGATAGGAACTAACAATAGGTTCCTCTTTCCTGAAGGATTCTAAGAATCCACAGACCTTGGGTTTCAAATGAACCCCTAACTTCCCCACGACAAATCTGGCCCAAAAGGCCCCGAGACGACTACCGAGAGCTCCCAAAGTGCTTTCCTTGGTTGAACGAAAGACCACCGAGGTCCATTCCCATAACTCTACAAGTAATCTCCGATGAGATGAACTTCTGCAATCTCGCATCAACTGGCCCAGGCACTATTCCTGAGTTGGAACCAGAATCTGAATCTCATTCTTAGGTGTTTAACACCATACTGAACTGACATTCCAAGGATTCGAATATAACCAAGAATCCTTATCACCTTTTGTTGACATGGCCAACCCCACTACCTTGTAGCAGCCTAAGCCCTTGGAGCGACAAACTCCCTTGTGCACTTTCTGTACGTACTGCACTGACTCCGGCCCTGCTGGCCTTTCACCTGATGATCAGAAATCCTAGGTCTCTTCCCCGGACCCTTTACTATATGCATCTAGCACGAACCCATCTTCTCAAAGTGTTCCAAATCAATCTCGCATCTGCAACCTCGTGGAACTCATACCCTTCAGGGTCTGACACCCTGCCACACTCACTAAATCACTTGCCAATGGCTAAGCTGCAACACCTGGAACATCCTCTGTCCCCAAACGGGGTCACAAACTCTTCCTTAAAGCTTCTTATATTCTCCAAGACTCTCACCGATTCTAGTATGGATCATGTGCTTTCAGTAGTACAGGCCCAATACTTCCTTCAACATTTATCCATACTTTCCTCAGCAATCCTCCTGAATCCTCCAAGTCACCTCCTCAAATTGGTACACCCAAGTCTCATTGAGTATCACCCCTAACCCACTAAAGCATATCCTAGGCTTTCCTAGGTTCCCGAACTCACCTAGTCCTCAGCTGCTGAAAGATTCCCAGTAATGTCAACTAGCTACCTCATGAATATAGCTAGCTCACATTACTAAGAGTCCTACAAAGCACAAAGCAAGCATCATTCAGACCATGGAAAATCTAACCATCATATTCCAATCAACCCATTCTATCCTCTACTCAAGAATCTATACATGCAATTCAAGGCTCATACAATCAGGCATAACCTAAACAGGCTATCCTATCACTGACTGATCAGTACTATCATGCAGCTCATTAAGCACATACAATAGGCATATAAGGCATATTCATAGATCCTTAGCGCTAAGCTAGCATATAGTTCTCATAATCATATCATATCATAACATCTCATAACATGTATGGGCATCTTGGGGAAAACTTACTTGAGCTCGACTGAATGCACGCATCACAAACCTTGTTCTTTTCACAATTTCTTTCTCTTTCCAAATTCCTTTCAAATTCTTTTTGTAAATTGATTTTCATTTGAAAATTTTTCGTACCAAGTCCTTAGTTTGAGTTCAGACACACCCGAGAGTGTGTCCAAATCCCTCAAACCAAGTCTCTGATACCAACTTGTAACATCCCAAAAATTACAGGCCAAAAATTTTGTTTTAATTATGTTATTACATAAAACCATCAGTATAAAAACATTCATAATAATGTCTCATGTTAAAACCCAAGTGTCAATAATCCAAAACATAGTATCATAAAACCATATCAGAGTGTAATCCCAAGGATCTCGTGTGCAGAAAACATGGTGTGATGCGTTGCGATCAAGCCGGCTCCTTCCCTTTGAAAATGAAGTACCTGAAACCAAAACTGAAAATTGTAAGCACGAAGCTTAGTGAGTTCCCTCGTCATACCACATACCATAAAATCACATAGCATACATACTGTCGGGAAATTATGGGGTGCCCGACCTACCCATGTCAAGACATTGTGGGGTGCTGGCCTACCCATGTCAAGCCATTGTGGGGTGCTGGCCTACCCATGTCAGGCCATTTTGGGGTGCCAACTACCCTCCGGTCTATCTCAACCGACAACGGGGACTATTTCACCCCTACCTCTATCATACAATAACAAAATATAATCATACAGTCAGGCATATATGGGGTACTGACCTACCCTTCGGTCCTAACGACCAAGTCAGGGAAAAGCTATTCCCTGCTACTACCACTAACTCACATAGCATATCACATAAGCATATCTCATGAGCATATCACATAAGCATATCTCATAAGCATATCATAAGCATACCAAGATAATTATCATAAAGACAATTATCTACCAATTACTCTTGTTGGTGGGCCGACATTGTGGCCTTAGACCCACCCCTACTAGAAGGTAACTCACCTCACACTGCTGAAGTCCCGTAGACACAATCCTAGATGTTGGATGACAGCTTCCCGAACTATCAATATCAAAATAACACCCAATTAATAATTGGATTCCACTACATAACCATAAGTACACACTTTGGGTAATTACTAGATTACCCCAAGATTGGCTTTATTCAAGCCCAAGGCCCAATACATAGGCCCAAATTCAAGCTAGGAATCAAGGCCCAACATATGGCCCAATTTTCCAAACTGGGCCCAACCTTTAAAAGGTCTTACCTTAAGGCCCAATCATTAATTCCAGTCCTACAATTGGCATTCAATGGCCCAATGTCTCGTAATCATCTAGGCCCCAAACTATGGCCTATTTATGGCCCAATTTTCCAAATTGGGCTCAACTCCTTATATGGGCCTTACCTCAAATCCATTAATTATTCTAGTCCATTTTCTTGATCTTGGATGGCCCATTAATAAGCCAATCATCAAGGCCCAATAGAAAGGTCCAACAATAAACCCAAGTGAAATTAGGGTTTCACATAAAATGACGATTAGGGTTAAGTGTTTCTCACTTAACCCATTAAGGACTTAATCCATTAAGTCCAACACTCTTCTAAATAACTCATATGGTGTGATTGGGCTTAATACACACTTCCATACCAATGGCCCAAATGTGGATCCCGATAAGTCCAAGCCCATAAATCAAATATTAGGGTTTTCTAAACCCTAATTAGCGTTTCCAATCCCATCTTAGCCCAATAGGCCCAAAACCAAGTCCTAAAGCCCATTAGGGTTTTCTTTAGACCAATTAGGGTTTATTACACCCATTAGTCACATGTTTGGGCTTTTAGGTCCATTAGGTATTCATTGGGCCCATTAGGGTTTTAGTCCTTTGTCCAAACATCCAAAAAGTAATCCCAACACAACTAAGCACACCGCCACTCGACACGGCGGCCGGTGGCGGCAGCCACCACCTCACGGTGGTGGTTATCAGTTTTCTTTTTATTATTCCATTACCAAATACAACATACAACCTGAAATTCCAATTAAACCCACATACACACGCTAATTAAACACACACACAACCACCCTAGTGGTGGCCGGTGGTGGTAGATGGTGGCAGCCATCAACACTACCTACAACACACACACACACGAGTTGGACACGTGAAACACACCCTATCGGTCATCTTGAGGCGGCAGCATCGTTGATTTGCAAAGACAGCTACCACCTCATGGTGGTGGCAAGCTTTCTTGAGTCCCCATCAGCAACATGTGCCTACAAAACACCCACTAGTCGGGGGCTTGACCCTGAACACACTCCGATCTCAGCTATTCTCGTGGCGGTACAAGGCAGTCGGGAAAGAAACCAGCCGCAACAGTGGCACTCGCGACGTCAAACACCTCGAGGAGCACAAATAAGCGAGACGAGGTGGTCTAACCGAGAGGTTATGGCTGTTCGTGACCTGCCCCTTTTCGTTCACACCCACACTCCGATCTCGGGGGTTTCTCTGGCCATTTCTGATTGAACTACACTCCTTCGCTGGTCTCCTTCTCCAGCAACAACAAGAACGGCGACAACGACGCTTGACTCGATGGGTTGTGTCCTCCACACGGTGGTGCACGATGACTATAAGAGAGATGGTGGCTGTGGGAGGAGAAGGAGGGTGGAGAGGATGGCAGCTGAATATTGGTTAGGTTTAGGGTTACGGAGAGCAATACAACAGTTAAATACCGTGTCTTATCAAACTTCTCTCCATAAAGGCAAGAATGGTCCCACTCTATAACATTTCCTTTCAAAATGAATCCGATAATTACCATTTTAACCCTTAGCATTAAAATCCTTTACAACTTAGGTACAAAATTTACCAAACAGCCCCTAATATCTTAATTATGACATATTCAGCCCCTTTCACCTCATCTCCTTTTAAAATAAATCCAAATAATTACCACGGAACCCGTGTCCTCATAAATATTTATAAACTAAGCCCGAAACTTACACTTTTAACCCGTGACTTCTAAAATTCTGACAATTAGATCTTTGAGACCATCCTTTTATATATAATTATTTATTTAGGGCTACTATTCGTCATTAATTTATTTATTTATCTAATAAATAAACGGGGTGCTACAAGCGTACTAGGGCAAGCCCTAGTACGCTGAGCGTACATCAGTGTATGCAGGGCGTACTTGCCAGATGAGGAAAACCTAATCTTTAGGGTTTGGTTCATATATAAGCACTCTTATGGCCTTATTTCCTTTACCTCAACTGCCTCCAACCCTCTCATATATGTTTGCAACCCTAGTATCATCTTTAGGAGTCATTTCTAAGCTTGTATATGTGTTTTGGTGCTCTTGAAGAAGAAGGAAGGAAGAGGAGACCACCTTGAAGGAGTAAAGCTCTCTAGATACAGGATCACACCACCTTTTGGCGCCATTTTGAGGTATCAAGTTCTGAACTTGGTGTGCTTTCTTATAGATTTTGTTTTGGGTTAGTTTTTGGTTCGTTTGTCCCAAATGTGGTGTTTCATGAACAAAGCATGTTCTTGGCCCATTAAGCTATCGTTTCAGACCCTTTGGAGGGTCTTGAGTCATAAAAATGGGTTTCAAATGGTTGGTTTTGCTCCATGCATCTTGTAGAATGTCTTAATGGGTTAAGAAGTTGAGTTAAGCACTTAATGGGCATGAGAAGTCATAAAGTTGGAAACTTTATGACTCTAAAGTGTATTTTAGTCATGGATCTGAAATATGGATGTAAGTGATTAAGCCATTAAGCACTTAATGAGTTTTGATGGTCTTGGGAGTACACCCCGCGTACTCGGAGTATGCCTTGCGTACGAGGTCAACCACCTCGATGCAGTTCAACATGCGAGGACTCAAGTATGCCCAGCTTACCTTCGGTGCATGCCTCGCATACTCACTCTGAGTCAATTTGGCTGAGTTGACTTGGTTGGGTTGACTCATTTGACTTAGTTGGTTTGACCAGTTTTACTTTGAGTTTAACCAAGTTTGACCTTAAGGGTATTTTGGGTATTTCGGGATTTTGATTGAGATTGGTCATTTAGTTGGAATAGGTGATTGTTTGAGTTGAGATTTGGAGTCGGGACCTCATCAGCTACTTTTCAGTTTGTAAGATGAGTTTTCCTCACTGTACATGTCGGTCAAAGGCACCAAGGACAACCCATTAGTTGATATTCACTGATATGCTAAGTATGGAATAGATATGCATGATAATGCTAGTTACTTATATCCTAATCTGGTAGATCTTTAGGACTACTTGTGATTCTATTTGCATGAATATCTGTATATGTTTATTATCTGGTATATGTCGACATATTGTGTTGAGTTGAGGTTGTACTGCTCAATGCGGTAGACAACAAACCTTGGGGCATTCCAGATATGAGCTGAGGGCCGGGTAGGGCATGCCGGACTCATACTGAGGGCTCATGAAGATTTCCAGATACGAGCGTATGCCATACCCGTACTGAGGGGTTGATGGTATTTCAGTCCAATGACTGATCTGGTCAGTGAGAAAGCCAGACTTATGTTGAGGGCTCAGGGTAATCCAATCTTGTAGTTGTGGACCCATTTAATGTTGTTGTTGTATATATTATTTGGTTATGTGTTGGTACTTTGGGGGAACTCACTAAGCGTGGGCTTATAGTTTTGGTTTATGTTTCAGGTACTTCGGATGACCGCGGGAAGGCAAAGGCATGACTGTACACATCCTCTTGTTATGATTTATGATTTTGGGAAAACTCTGATGTTGGAAATGTTTGAAAACTATTTTTGTAAACACTTTATCATTTTGGTTTGTATTTAAAAAGTTTAAATTTATCAAGATTTTTATGGGTGTTACAAGTTGGTATCAGAGCCTTCGTTTGAGTGAATTCGAGGAACACTCATGTAAATCCAGTCTCAACCTAAGAAAAAAGATTTTTCAAATTTTTTTCAAAATAATTAAAAAGCATGCGATGTGTACGATCAGCCGGAGCCAATAAGTAGACCCCAAATTACCATACTGTTATTTGACTTATGTGATATGTTAGAGCAACATGCTAGTGATATGCTAGGGATCTTCAGGAATTACAAGATATAATTTCCTGATTATATGATGATAGCCTAGTGTTTTTCCTTATATGAAATTGACATCGTTACTGTAGTTCGTTAGTGTATGTATCATAGTTGTACATAACGAATATTGTATAGCATGAGCATGTTTGGTTTGGCCTTATTTATTATTCTTGTTTGATGAAGGTATTAGGGTAGAATCAAGTATTTGACTGTCTATAGGATCCAGTATTATGTATGATTAGCATACACGAGTGATGCACGGTTGGTGGAAGTTTCATGTATGTGTTGTGTGGGGTCAGTCGTCCAGTTTCGTAATGTTATCCTTTTTCTAGGAAGTAAGGATTGAGTGTATGCGTATGCTATTGTGTATTGTTAGGGTTTTTGTGATGATCTTCTGAGACAAATATGTTGGATTAGTGTCTAAGTCCATAACTATAATTGGTATATACTTGACCCGACCCGGCATGGTCCATTTGGGTTACATGACATCAAGCATTTGGATAGACTAAAATGAGAGAAATAACACATAAGGTTTATTAATATATTATAAGTTCTAATATATTAATAAGATTATTTAATTAGTATTGATCAAGAATTAATCTATAATTAATTAAGTGATCAAAAGAAGACTAATTAAATATATGGGTTGATTGTGTAAATCATCCATACTTGCATAGTGGGCTAAGACTCCATGGATTATCAAGTTGGGCTAAAACCCATAGGATACTCCATGGATACTCCATGGTGTATTTGAACCCATGGATCCAAGGAAATGGAAATCCATGACAATTAGGGTTTACCCTAATTGTAACAACTATATAAGCATCTTATTCTTGTGCAAAATCGGCCACTGTGTGTGTAGGTAGAAGGCAAGCCGATTTCATGAAGTGTGCATTTTCTCTCAAGTTATTCCATGTACATTTGGTGTTGTGTGAACCATTTGAGGTGTCACACTTAGGGCACTAGGATCTTAAGCTCCATGAAATCAAGCTACATGAAAGAGGTATGTATTCTAACTTGTTTTATTACTATGTATCAATGTTTCGGTATGCTAGTTAGGATAATACCTTGGATATTCATATTTGCATGTATAATAGAGAAAACATAGATCCAAGGTATTTAGGGTTGCATGTACACTTAGGAGTGTTAGAATGCTCAAAACCCAACAGTGGTATCAAAGCCTAGGCTTGTTTTCAATTATACTTGATGCTATTTGCAAGAAAAATCATTTTTTTGGAATCTGCCAGTTCACCACGAGGTGGTAAAATTTACCACGAGGTGGTGACTATTCAGTGAAAGAAAACATTTTTTTGGCCTGTCTTGGATTAGAATCATTACCACAAAGTGTTTTTGTTCATAAAACTTGATTTTGGTGTTATGGTAATGTTCATTCTCATCCAAATAAATGATAATTGTCAAAGTTTCAAGACTTCCCCCTTTTTTTAGTTTATGTGATTAGCTAAGTTCTTGAAATTGTTGATATCAATTATCTTGTTCTTATGAGTTGTTTTAGATTAATAGAAAACTCATATGAAATTGTTGATATGGATTGTTCATGCTTATGAGTTTTGGTAGATCATAGGAATTATTTACAAAAGGTGTTTGTTAGTTAATTCTTGATCTAAATGTATTTTAGTGGAGTCCATAATTTGTCCTCAAATTATGGATTACCAAAAGTTTTTTTGTGTTACCTTGTGTTATGAGTTATTTTAGATCAATAAAAAAATTATGTGTTAGTTGTTTTTCAACCCAAATTGATCTAAAAGTTGATCATAAATGTGTTCTTGTAACTTGTCCTCAAGTTATATGAAAAGTCACATTTATTAATTTTTAAAAACTCATAAAATTGCCTTAGGTTACAAAAAAATGAAGAGTCATTTTCTTATAAATAGTTTTTTTAGACTCCATAACTTGTCCTCAAGTTATGGATGTTTAAGAGTCTCTTCATTAAAAGTTTTTTAAAACTTTATTAAACTCATAAGTTATGAAAATCCAAGAGTTTTGAATAGTTTTAAAATTTTCCCTCAAGTTTTGGAATTTGTAAAGTTAACCCCCCATGTATACTTTAATTCCAACCCTTAGAATTTTTAAAAGTTAAAATTCAAACTTTATGGACTTCATTAAATTAATTAAAGTTTTTTAATTAAAAGAGTTAATAATTCCATAAAGACATGATTTAAGTTTAATTAAATTAAGAGTATAATTTAATTAATAGATTAAACCACTAAGTATTTTAAATGTTTAAAATACACCCTTATACTATTATTATAATTTTAATTATATAGATATGTATAAGACAAAGTCAATCTTACCTTTAGTAGGCCTCATTCATGAAGCCGTCCTATAAAGGGGTATAAGGTTACTGCCTATAAAATGACAGTTTAATGGGTGTCCACTCTCACCTACCGCTTCCTTGAGTGGTGGAGGGTCGTTAGCCGAACGGGTAGAAAAGGACTATAATTCTCCCTTCATTAAAAGTATAATGATAAATACTAAGTAAATAAACACTTATAAATTCCCAATCTTAGTTACTTAGGAAAATGTGAAATGGTGCTAACCCATGAAATTACACTTTGCACCTTTGTTAAGTCGTTAGTGGAGCGTGTGTGGTTAACCGTCACACTAACATGGGACTGACAATGTGTGGCAAAGGGTGAATTAAGTTTTATCATAGATCGATGGAGCGTGTGTGGTTAACCGGCATATCGATTAGGTGATAAAATTAAGGGTACCAAGTCAATTTTCATGGTTATTCACACCTTGTTTGTGTGACAACCCAAGTTGTCCCGTTACATTTCCCCGTTACCGTTAACGGAATATTACACTGTATAAAAGTTCCGTTAATTAGAGGGCGTCAGTTTAATAAACATTTCCGTTTGATTACCTTTAACATGCCGTTAAGTCGTGATAAAAGGAAATAAAAACCCAGGACACACATTTCCATTTATTTGGAAAATGTCAAGTTTCAATATTACGACCGCTAAATCGGGTGCGACCAAAAGCCCCGTTTAACGACAGTATCGGGTAAAATTCCACGGAGCCCCGACTGTGAAACATATATAAGGGTGAGTGGAGTCCATTGGAGACTTTTTACACTCTCTCTCTATACTCTCTCTCTAGACCCGTTTTCGCCCCGAATCCGCAACCAAACACTTCCAAATTGTAAGTCCACTTACCCTAGCGTATTCTAAACGTATTGATTTATGTTAATAGCCCAAAAATCATCCAAGAAGGCATGATATAAGGAGTTTACGGCCCAGGACACACATTTCCATTTATTTGACCTTGCTAGACGTATCTTTCATTTGATACAGTTTGGGGTCTGTAGTCCTTGTTTTGACCTTGCTAGACGTATCTTTCATTTGATACTGTCTGGGGTCTGTAGTCTCTGTTTTGACCTTGCTAGACGTATCTTTCATTTGATACAGTCTGGGGTCTGTAGTCCTTGTTTTGACCTTGCGAGATGTACCTTTCATTTGGTATCGTCTTCGGTCTATATTCACTGTTTTAGACCTTACCAGCTATACCTTTCATTTGGTACCTTCTGGGGTCTATGTCTCCCCTTGTTAGACTGAACCAGGCGTGTCGTTAGTTCGATACTCTCCTGGAGTCTATGATTCTTTGCCTTAGTCAGCAGTTCTCACTGCTGAGGCATAGGTTATTCCCTGATGTCTCTCGCTTTCTTTAACAATCAAATTCAGTATTTTGATAATAAAAGCAATTAAGGGAAAACTACCTTTTACCACATTACACCGAACAGTCTTGGTAGAAGGCTGCTTTATTTAAAGAAAATATAGGATTTTCTGGAAAGAACACTGATGCACTGAAACCACTGAAATTGCTACTTATTAAAGTTATTTGACTAAATGACACTAAATACTTATGAACTCACCAGCATTTGTAAAAATGCTGATACTCGCTTTTCAAATAACTTGTAATCTCAGGTCAGCAATTAGACAGGTACATCGCCGGAGCTGCTGATGAAGATGGCTTAAGTACCTTGCTGCACTTTATATATTTTGCTTGTATTACTTTGATAATATGTAATGTAACCATGTAAAACTATTACTATTAATGCAATTTTTTGTTGTACGTTGATTACTATATGCATGTGTTGTGATACTTGACATGACATCATCCACCCCAGAACGTTTCCACCGTTCTGGTTTTGGGGTGTGACAGATTGGTATCAGAGCATTGTTTATAGTGAGCTAAGTATATCAATTCATAAAAGATATACAGCCTATAAATACAATGGGATAAAACACTCTGACCAAGAATTATACTTTAAAATATAACCATATTTCACCAAAGTATAATAACATCCAGAATCTAAACACTCGAACAAAAGTATCACAAGAAGAACAATAATAAAAGTCTTCGGATGTTGAGCACTACAGTCAAACATTGGCAGTTATGTAATCGTAAGCTGGGATAAATGTAACCTGATCAACTACATTTATCCGAGATGCGATGAACGTGTGCTCGGGAGTGATAGTGGTGTGCAGCAGTTCTGAAACTTACCAAATAGGAATTCTAGAGCCAAACATAAAGTTAAAATACTATAGGAGTATTTTAGAACGCTAAAAGATCCACACTAATCCCAGAATGAAACTTAGAGGATAAGAATCAAACAAGAGTTAAAATACCATATGGGTATTTTAGGAAACATAAACAACCTTGCGTGAATAACTAAAAAGATCCTTGTTGATATACCTACAACTACAGAGGGTGTACTCCCAAGGTGATATATAATAAGGACCCCATAGGCTGAGAATGTGTGGTTTCGCTCTATTTCCTTTTCCTCGTTGGGATGTGGTTCTGGAGTAGTATCACATATTCGAAGGCCTATCGGATCTAAGCTATATATGATTTGTATACCCTATGTAATCGTAGCAGGACTCGATATGGATCATACAGTGAAATGTTAATAATCCCTTAGGATTCTTTAGACATTTCCATTCTCGCGCGAACCCTGTAGAAAACCCTACCCACTTCATTGCTTAACAGAAGATTTGATTCCGACCCCGAGGAGATTCATTGAGAAGATTTCCTGTTCGGAAATAAATGAACTGGGTCGAGACTATTGAATGCACCAAGTGCGCATATCCTTTTAGGGAAAGTGGTGAGAGATTCGCCTAAACCTCGGAGATTCCCAGTCATCCATCATGAAGTGATGACACCCACAGTTGGAATCAGAAGGAAGGCGGAGTAGAAATTCAATATGTCCATACAAGAAGAGAACCTAGGAAACTACCCGAAGGAAACCAACGCCGATTCCAGTCAAAGATACGAGGCAGACCGAGGGAGCTAGTACATGGAACCCGGGAATTGTCTTTTCCTCGTATTCGTCACGATAATTCACCCTTAAAATAATGCAATTTAGTGAGTTAGTGGTTACACTACTCACGCTATGTGTTAGGTAAATCGTCGTTTCCCGTTGCCAGATACACGATTAGGACGGATCCCCGCATCTCTAATTGAGAGAATTTTAGCTATCTGCCCTTGTGAGCCTCTCTTTCCACGATTTCGTTCCGAACCGTTCTCAATTCTCTCCAGGCCGGAGAGTGAAACCTTTCCCAGTATAAAGGTAACTTAGTAGGAACGACTCGCATCTTATGGCCTTTTTCCGATACTCATACTCTTACCTTGATTACCAGGATTACATCATAGGGATGTAGGTCGACACTCAGACAGCCAGAACCCGAGGCACCGGAAAAATTTATGCCTAATACGTTCAGGACAGAAATGTCCAGGGTAATCCATCGTCTCTCATTTCTTTGCATACCTTTCCGTGTAGGAAAACCATGCCACCGAAGAAGCATAACCAAGCCACAAGCAAGAAACCTGCTCTCTTATTCGATGAAGCTACGTTCCAAGCTGCAGTCTCAGCAGCCGTAGCAGCTGTCATGGCTCACCTGAATGCTAACACCGCCAATGTTAGCAAGGGCCCTGTCGGGATTTCCAATCCTGGCGATAGACAGCAGCAACCCACTCTTCCACACTCAGCCACCCGAGAACCTCCACTGAACCCACTAAAGAGAAAACTCAAGCTGGAGGAGGGAAGTACCTCGGCTCAGGGACCTTCCGAAGGGCAACGAGCTGAGGCGGTCTATACCCCTGTCAATCCTTCCCTCCCGACCTCAAGAAGACCATACCTAGGAGACCTTCCCCACTGCAACAAGTGCAGCTACCATCATCATGGTGTCTGTCGGGAACTCTATTGTGCTAGGTGCCACATGTTGGGGCATACTGCTCGCGTCTGTAGAACCCTAGTTGAGTTCATTACATCAAACACCAATGTGGCGACCCGTACAGTTTGCCACCTATGTGGTAAAATGGGACACTTTAAGAGGGACTGCCCAGCCGAAGAGAAAGACAAAGACACAGAAGGAGCCTGACACTACTGCTTAGGGGGATGCAACAAGGAACTCGTTAGATTTTTGGTACGTCTCTCAATCCCGGATAACTAAGCTAAGAACAATAAAAGACTAATACAAATATAAATTCTTTCCAGTAAGGCGAAAGTCGCAGCACTGTTATAAAATTTAAAAATTCATTAGGTAAAACTATAATGGCTAAACATATATGTTACGGCCGTGTATATTTAAGATGGACAGACCTAGAGTGAGCGAATGCCGCCTCATTTCTTGTTCCTCGTTTGGTTGTGGATTTAGGGCGGGGTCGCTCAGTCAACAGTCCTCCCCACCTTAAATATACATGACTAGTATATGTGAGGCGATTATAGAAATGCCTTGTGAGAATCCGTTCATAAAAAGATACTCTATTCGGAAACACTTAGAACTCTCTATAGTTCCGCGTCGACTCTATCGGTCCAAGTATCCGCGTTAGCGATACATAGGACGAAACCCGAGACGCCTAGAACTAGTGTACCCGTTCGGCACATGACTCTATCGATCTTCACTTTACATCATGTCGGAGTGTGCCAACTTCGACGACTCTATTGATCATGGTTTGACTTCGTGCGACCATGTGTACATTCTTAGTGCTGAGAGCTTTCTCCATAGCCATATCGACAAATAAAGGTTCTTCCGAACCTGAACCTAACACAAATAAACAAACCTAATGCGATCCGTCAATCGTCCCTCTTATCTCAAACCATCCGAAGTACCTAAGTGGGGATACCGCGCACCGTCGACCGACCCCTCGTAGTCGGATGAACACCGAAGCGAAAGGCACTGCAGATACCTCAGAAAATGACAACCATCCGAGGCATACTTCGTAGAGTCCCCTGGGAGACCCTTCTCACCTCGCACATTAGGTTCGTGAACCCAGAGAATAGAACTCATGAGGCTTACCACTATAACCAGGTATGCTTCTGGCATCCATCAAGTATTGGCGGTTAAGCCAAGCATGAGCTCTACCACGAACCTCTTCGCAAAACACTTTCACCCTAATCGATAACATAGGAGCCGGAGTCAAGAGAACCACTGCGGGATGAACTAGTAAAGTCCCGAGTGATGAAGATCCTATACCCACTAGATTTGACCTAGACCGAGAAAACTCAGAACCTTCGGGAGAGTAGTTGCAGTAGATGCTCGCACTACTCATGCACCTCGTCCACCCAGTTATAGACAAGTGGTGCTTATCATCCTCCACCCTCTCGCAAGGAGGAAATCGTCGTCGCCCTGTAGACGATGAATTATATTTTCCGAAGTAAACACTAGGATACCGAGAACCACAGGATAACCTTCGCAGCCAAGAATACTTGGTCAAGTGCGAAGGTAGTTGCGTTAAATCTCATGAACCGGATCCCGAAGAGATTATAGACTCGACACCAGCCTTGGTGTTAGTCGAGGGGTTATGCAGGAGCACTCACTTTCCACGCTAGAATAAACCACAGTCTTAGAGATTCCTTGGACTAATAGGTGTTCCACGAATACTATCTCAAGAACAGATAGTAGAACCACCTCCCGAGATAGTCCAACACTTGTCTGGTGAAACCCTATCTCCCCGACCCTCAGGGTTTCTGTATCTCAAGGTTCGTTAGTGCAGGTCCATTTTGCACAATGCTTGAGATAGACACTCTACAGCAAACCGATAACCATAGTCACGCAACCCACTCGATGATCTAGAAAGTCCCTATCAACCAGTTGGCAGAAAAACACGAAACTGAAGACCACTTGAGATTCCTAAGAACCAACCTGAAGGACTACACTACCAGTACGAGAGAGAATGTTAGGAACTTTGGAATGGCGATCACGCCAGTGATGATCTTGCCATAGAAGTACACTATGTTCTAAGTACTGAAAAGCTCTACCCTTCTGAGAGCTTAGGACCATATGGGAATCCCCATGGAGACTTGGTCCAACCCTTTTCAGGCTGCCACTACCTTCAGATATACCACGAGATTCACACCCGATCGATCCACTTCTTAGACTTGATACGTGATTTCCCGACAACACTCTTTGTGCCTCAATCATCTTGATAGAATCCACTGGGAACTCTAACCCTATAGATACACCTGTTAGAACCCGCTAGTTATCTTGACGGAATCTGCATCCAGTACGTGAAGGTCTGTCTGAATGACAAGCACAGACTGGAGTTCACTTGGGAATGCGAGGGGAACCGTATAGGAAGTACTCTCTTACCTACTCGGCCATTCATACCTACTTCCTTGCCTATACTTGAATTTCGGGACGAAATTCCCTCTAACAGGGGGATGATGTGACAACCCAAGTTGTCCCGTTACATTTCCCCGTTACCGTTAACGGAATATTCCACTGTATAAAAGTTCCGTTAATTAGAAGGCGTCAGTTTAATAAACATTTCCATTTGATTACCTTTAACATGCCGTTAAGTCGTGATAAAAGGAAATAAAAACCCAGGACACACATTTCCATTTATTTGGAAAATGTCAAGTTTCAATATTACGACCGCTAAATCGGGTGCGACCAAAAGCCCCATTTAACGACAGTATCGGGTAAAATTCCACGGAGCCCCGACTGTGAAACATATATAAGGGTGAGTGGAGTCCATTGGAGACTTTTTACACTCTCTCTCTATACTCTCTCTCTAGACCCGTTTTCGCCCCGAATCCGCAACCAAACACTTCCAAATTGTAAGTCCACTTACCCTAGCGTATTCTAAACGTATTGATTTATGTTAATAGCCCAAAAATCATCCAAGAAGGCATGGTATAAGGAGTTTACGGCCCAGGAACATTCTAGGGCCGTAAACCCCTAAATTGGTGCCAAACATGCCTTTAAATTTGTCCATAAGCTTGGAAATAATTAGGGGATATAGCCTAGGGGTGTTTAAACACTAAAATGCATGGATTTAGGACTCAAAGAAGAGTTTACGGCCCAAGCACAAGCTTAGGCCGTAAACTCCTCAAAATCATGTCAAAAGTGCCCCAAAACACTCCCAAACTCATCCTAGGGCTTATTACATAATTTAGGGACTTATCCTCTTGAGTTTAGGCCCTTGAAACACTCCAAAATTAATTATTAAAGGGAGTTTACGGCCCAGACAAGGGTCAAGGCCGTAAACACCCTTAAACATGCCCAAAATAATTGTTTTGTCCCCCAAATGGCCTTATACACTTACCATAAAATACTAGGAGGGGATTTAAGGACTTAAACTCAAGGAAATGAGGGATTTCTTGGAGTTTACGGCCCAAGCAATTCTCTAGGCCGTAAACTCCCCAAAACCCCCTCAAATGTTGGTTTTAATCACCCAAAATAGCATCAAACATCATAGAAAAATCCTAGAAAGGCAATAGGGGCTTTAAACTTCCCAAAACTCTAAGGATTAGAGTTTACGGCCGTAAACTCCTTTGGGAGGGGTCCTTTGGCCGTAAAATCATGGAACATACCCTTAGAGACCTCAAACCCACTCATGCCTTTTAGGAAAAGTGCTTGGAATAATTCGATGAACAAGCTAGAAGCATCAAACACGCAAGAATTTGACCTTGGGAGTTTACGGCCGTAAACTCCCTTAGGTTGGGCCGTAAACTCCTTGTTTGGTCCATGTTGATGTTTTAAATCCATTCACACACTTGATATTTGAGTTTAGCAAAGTTCCACAACTGATAGGAGACCCTTAGCACCCTTAAACGCTACCCGGGACCCCAAACACTCAACCAAAAGTGTTTTCCGCTCCTTTGAGTGTGTATAATTGTTAATTAGTATATTATATACTAATTGTATGTGAACATATGTTATCATATGTTAAAAATAGGTCCTTGTATGTGTTCAAGTCCTTACGTGACCCCGAACACCCAAACGACACCTTCGTCGGACCTACTTACACCAGGTGAGTTCATACCCCTAAATGAACCTTTTAAATGCTTTTAAATGTTTTCATAGGGGGGGATTACAAGTTAAACATGCCAGTTATCATGTCAATCACATGTGATTGTTAACCCGCATGTACAAGATTTTACCACTGTACACTGTTTTACCGAGTAGGACACTGTAAATGGCTTTCAAAAAGGGTTTTTAAATTGTTCAAGTTCTTACTTTTATAGCTTATCAAAGATTCATTTTCAAACTGATTTATAAAAGATTCCCAAAGATTTCTAAAGGTTTTCACACCTATTTTATCAAAGAATACAAATGCGATTTTCCTGAGTAATAAAGTTTTCAAAGGTTTTCATGAATACTTTTAATTGTTAGTTACTGCTGCTTCGCTTATACTTATTTTATACTCCTACTCTGTAATGCTTTCGCTTATACCTGAAGTCACTTATACCTGATGACGCTTATACTTATTCACCCTCTTACTTAGTGATGCGAGTCTACTTCGCTTATACTTGAGATCGACTTTATTTCACTTATACTTGATACGCTCTTACTTCACTTGTTGTCATCTCCACTTCGCGATGCGCTTATACTTATTCAACATTTATACTTCACTTGCGACCGCTCTTACTTCACTTGTTAGACACTCTTACTTCACGAGAATCACTTTTACTTGATACCCACTCAAGCATAGTTAGATGTATGTCTGTGCTTGTGTAGATGCATATAAATAATGGTTGAAGGACTTAGGAAGGTTTGTCCGCCCTATTTCCTTTTCTTCGTTGAGATGTGGTCTGGTGGGATCGGATGTCCATCCGAATGTCATTTGATTCATTAGTTATATACCATGTATACAAGCTTAGGCATACAGGTTACTTCAGTTAGTTCAGTTAAGAGTCTCTACTTCAAGTCTACACTTTCATTAGAAACCCACTATTGGGAAGTCTCTACCTCTAGTCCAGCACTTTCATTAGAAACCCACTATTTGGGATGCATCTTCAGGACACGGCCTTCTCCGTCGTCTAGTTGGTAACCAGAGTCTCCTGTAGGGAGAGCGGACATTGTGTGTATAGATCTATACGGGATTGACACCCCCGCACCCTGACTGCTAGCTACAGTCCACGGCTCACCAAGCCAAGGGGTGACAAATGTCACATTATATAGATGCTTGTAGGGCGTCTGGAACTCTAGTCAGTATGGTTACGAGTATCCTGGGTTACCTTATAATTCATGGCTTTAAGGTAACGGTATTTTCGTCAGCAATTTACACTGTATTCTGATGTCACTCTTCAGAGTCACACTGTTTTGACCTTGCTAGACGTATCTTTCATTTGATACTGTCTGGGGTCTATAGTCTCTGTTTTGACCTTGCTAGACATATCTTTCATTTGATACTGTCTGGGGTCTGTAGTCTCTGTTTTGACCTTGCTAGACGTATCTTTCATTTGATACAGTTTGGGGTCTGTAGTCCTTGTTTTGACCTTGCTAGACGTATCTTTCATTTGATACTGTCTGGGGTCTGTAGTCTCTGTTTTGACCTTGCTAGACGTATCTTTCATTTGATACAGTCTGGGGTCTGTAGTCCTTGTTTTGACCTTGCGAGATGTACCTTTCATTTGGTATCGTCTTCGGTCTATATTCACTGTTTTAGACCTTACCAGCTATACCTTTCATTTGGTACCTTCTGGGGTCTATGTCTCCCCTTGTTAGACTGAACCAGGCGTGTCGTTAGTTCGATACTCTCCTGGAGTCTATGATTCTTTGCCTTAGTCAGCAGTTCTCACTGCTGAGGCATAGGTTATTCCCTAATGTCTCTCGCTTTCTTTAACAATCAAATTCAGTATTTTGATAATAAAAGCAATTAAGGGAAAACTACCTTTTACCACATTACACCGAACAGTCTTGGTAGAAGGCTGCTTTATTTAAAGAAAATATAGGATTTTCTGGAAAGAACACTGATGCACTGAAAACACTGAAATTGCTACTTATTAAAGTTATTTGACTAAATGACACTAAATACTTATGAACTCACCAGCATTTGTAAAAATGCTGATACTCGCTTTTCAAATAACTTGTAATCTCAGGTCAGCAATTAGACAGGTACATCGCCGGAGCTGCTGATGAAGATGGCTTAAGTACCTTGCTGCACTTTATATATTTTGCTTGTATTACTTTGATAATATGTAATGTAACCATGTAAAACTATTACTATTAATGCAATTTTTTGTTGTACGTTGATTACTATATGCATGTGTTGTGATACTTGACATGACATCATCCACCCCAGAACGTTTCCACCGTTCTGGTTTTGGGGTGTGACAGTTTGTGATCCTCGGCATCCCAGTCACAAACTTGAGAATGCACAATCAAGATTCAAACATGCCATTGAAAGTTAAATGTATCTCAAAAGATCTAGGAGTTTCAAATCCAATTAAAACTTAATTATATTTCGTTTTTATGGTGGTATTGGTAAATCGTCATTTACCTACCTTCAACTATTTTATAGCTTGGATTACGGCATCCCTCTTCCGGTTATAAATAGGTTGTTGGATCCTAGCCTTAATATTTCATATTGGGTGTTATATTAAGAACTTTATATCAACTAAACTTGAATTTATCCCATTATAGATGTCTAGTTAAGACAACTATGGTCTTCCCAAATCTTTAGGAACTAGCTTTCCTGGTGAAGATGATATCCCACATGATAATCAAGGTGAAATATTAATCCCTTTGTTATGCATTGATGGGACTGGAATCATACTTCACTTCCTCCACCTCCTCCAATTATTCTCCATATCCCACAAGTTTCAAGACTTGATAAGTTCTAAGTCACTCAATCCCTATTGGCAAGAAAATTCTATATGTGTTTACATCTTAGAGGTTAAGTCACATATTGACAAGCCAGGAGAGTCGAGTGTCGAAGTCTGAAGGTAGCTGGCGGTAGACTTGGTTATTCAGTCACTCCCTGATGACAGATCACCACATGACCCTTAATGATCTTACCTATTTGCTTAATGATGTTGAATCAGCAATGATTTGGAGCATTGGTAAAGCAAATTAGATTGGAAGATCTACTTCCCAAACCTATTTGGACATTGACAATGGTGACATTGGAAGTCCAGAAAACTTTCTCTTCCCAATTGAAAGGGATCGGCCATGGTCAAGTCGTTTGACCTAATGGTAAGGAGAAAGTCTAAGTCTGTGATAGTCCCGTATACCATTTCCAAAGAGTCCATATATTTCTTTTGCCAATAAAGGGACATTGGTTGCGAAGCTGCCCAATTTACCTGAAATTTCATAAGGAAGGTAAAGTCAAAAGGTTTGACTTTGCTTCGGGTAAACTCCATTATCTAACTCTATTAAGTCTCTTTTTGAGATTCTTAATACATGATGTAATCTAATCACATTTTGATGTTTTGGAAGAATCAAAGGAAGCTTATAGTATGATTATGTTGATTCTGTTCGCGAAGATGGATTTCGATCGCATGGTCTGATGATCAGAATTTTGAGCTGCTGCATAAGAGTTATGATATATATATATATATATATATATATATATATATATATATATATATATATATATATATATCGCTTAGGAATAGACAACAAAATGTTTTTCATATGTATTTGCATTGTAAGGACATGTTTTTCCGCAAGTTTTTAAAATAAAAAAAATTGTTTTATTTATTTTAAGTATCCTTACAATAGCATTTGTGAAAAAATTGTTGTTTATATGTTTCCATTGATCTTTTGGTAAAAGGGTTTGATTCTTTCATTTGTGGTAGTGTCATAATTTCCCAAATAAGGAAAGATTCTCATCACCCAAGTTTCAGTTGGATAGAAACTTGGAATCATGCAACTTGTATTGTATGATGAATGAGATTTTTCATCTTTGGGAAATTAAGACTAAGTCCTTGCTCACATGCTTGTGTGAGTCAAAGTGAAGGACTGGAGGATTGGGTACACTTGGTTGTGCGCTGATCAGTTTCACCACAAAGGTTGATAAGATTATTCATTATGATTTACTAATGTTTATTAAAAATGGTTATGCTTACAACTTTAAGTGTAATTCTGAAACATTGGAAAAGTTTCAATGTATGGCAGAACGGATAAGAAGAATCAAATAAGGCAAAAAGATAAAAGTTTATCCAATCTGAAGAGATGGGAGAGTACTTGAGTATCATGTTTTATGACTATTTTAGTGATATGAAACCATATCACAATTGATTCTCTAAGGACACCTTAGTGCATTTGTTTCAATAAGGAGAGGAATCATGAATTGTGAAATGGTTAAATTAAAAGATAAATCATACTTCGTTCCAAATCAAATCTTAGAGTCATACTCCAAGATTGAGCCTTGAGTGACATAATCTTAAGAAAGGTTTAAAACACTTGTCAAATGTAGAGTAAAATGTTTTCTTACCTTGGTACATTTGAGATTGGTAAGTTGTGATGTTTTGGATAAAATAAAGACCAACTAAGGCCAATTGTGTGAAGTGTTTGTCTTGATAAGAATCCACACTAACTCTCGAATATTTGTTTAGTCAAGGAATGGTTATTGACAAGAGAGTCTTATATGTCAAGAGGACAGTGGGAGTCTAAAAGATCCTGAAATAATTTCAAGAACTAATCAAGAGTATTGTTAATCACTAGCCCATGACCTTTAGTCCATATGTGTTTGGATTTGCCACTGACCTTGTCTTGTGATTATGGTTATGACAAATTCACATGGATAGGAACACTTACACCACATAAAATCTAAGTGTCATAAGGTTTCTCTCCGATTCATGAAAATGATGGTGAGGAAACTCCTTCACTAAGTAGATTTTAAGTAGATAGCAATTATGATATTTGCATTCTCAAAGTCATTAGTGGAGCGCATGTGGTTAACCGACACACTAACATGGACTTGTGAGAATGGCAGAAGGCCTAAACATTATGATTACGGCATCCCTCTTCATAATTGTTTAGACAAACATGTAAGCTATCTAAGGAACGGTGTACGATTTTGATAAAGTCTTATCAAAGCATATCGTATCAGAAATCTAAATTTTGGTAAGAAATTCAATAAAGTATTGTTTTTTTTCTAGAAGTCCAACTGATTTCTGAGTACATGTCAAAGCTAGTGGGAGCATAAGTGTTATGCTAGTAAGATAATAATCATTATGCTAGTGGGAGCATGATGATTATGTTGCAAGTTAGCAATGTTAATTATAGAAAACAAAAGTTTCAATTCACTTTGAAAAGTTGTTTTCCTATAATTAAGGGAGAGGATTTTATACTTCATTCCAATTCTACAAGCTTAGATTGAGATTTTAATCAACTTTAGTCAAGGATATATATGAATGTTATGTTGGAATGGTTCAACATAAGGAAATTCTATATATGTTGCGTTCTCAAAATTCGATTATGATTACGGCATACCTCTTCATAGTTCGAATTGTGAGAACATGGCAAATAAAAATTTTATAGCATGAATCATGTCCCATATGCTTTCGGTATAGGTTTTTTTACATGTGCTATAATATTTATCCATTCTAAATTTTCCAAATGCCTAGGACAATAGGAGGAAAAATGAAATAGAACTGGATATGAATAAAATGATTAAGCAATTGTCGAGGACAATCTGAGGTTTACCAAAGATTGGTTGCGCATGGACAATTGGAAGTATATGGTTAGGACCATATTGGCATATTCTGAAAAGAGGCAACTCTTGTTTAGAAGTGATAGTCAAAATGGTAATGTAGAATTGTTTCCATAGGTGGAAGTTATTCTTTGAATCTGTGTGAGATTAGAAAACTTAATGCAAAGAAGGATGTTCAAAGGAATGTGCTTTGAATTTGAGATTTCATTTCCATGGGATTGCTTTCCATTGGAATACTCTGTAATGTCTGTTGCCAAGTCTTTCTGACTTTGTGCATAGTCATTACAAGGGGATCATTGCATATAAGTTTAGAATCTAACAGATTATAGTAAATGGCAAGAGTTTGGTATTCTTCCATTTACAATAAGGATTGGAATTGTGAAATAAACATCATTGAAATGTTGTTAATCGATCTGTTTCACAAAGAGAGGACCATATGTAAACATAGTGTGCGTACTTGGAGTATGTCATAGCTATTGTTTAGACAAACATAGTGTGCATGCTTGGAGCATGGCATCACTATTGTTTTAATTCAAGTATTAAGTTGATTAATCGAAACATGAATAATGAGTAATCCATATGGTGCTTAGATAAAAGATGTTTTATTTACACTCAAAGTGTTGAGGCCATACAAGATTAGTATTATTTTTGTGTTTCACTTTGCATGTTTTGACTTCCAAAATAACTAGGTCATTCTTCCCGAATGACTAAGTTATTAAAACCATCCACAGTCGGTCATATGTTAGAAGTAGATATGAATCAAGACTGTCATGAATCTGGCTTGTAAGATTTGTCTAATGTGCATTAGACATAGAAATGATTGCTACAACATTCATGAGTGCTCATAAGTTCTGAGTATTGGATTCAACCCACGCTCATTTGGATTCACTTCATGGATTTTATCACGAGTGAATCGTGAGACGATAATATCTTATATTCTTCAAACCTAGAGATATGAGTTGTTGACTATGAGTTGGTTATTGATTGCACGAAAACGCATTGGTAACTCGATTTTATAAAACGTGCCTTTGTGTATGATTCAAAAAGTAGTCAGTACAAGCATATGAGTCGAGGTTTATCCATTCCTTTTACCCTTAATGGGATAAAAGCGATATATGTGGGCCCCTCGATGATTTAGTGACGGCACCCCTAAGTGCTTGGCCAAGCCTGGACTGATTTGATTTGTTCACTTAGTTGGTCGTCATAAATCGGAAATCGGGAAACAACAAATGGACAGAGAGAATGATTATAATCCATGTATCAGTCCACATGATATCCAAAATGGAAGAATATATGATCACTTATCTAATGGACGCATCATTAATTTGTTCAGAGTTCAACATCATCTTTTAAGAGCTACGATTGTTGGTCGGGTTGTGAAGGCGTACTTGCAATAATAGTTATTAGACTTGTCCAAGTGGGAGATTGTTGGATTAGTGTCTAAGTCCATAACTATAATTGGTATATACTTGACCCGACCCAACCCGACATGGTCCATTTGGGTTGCATGGCATCATGCATTTGGATAGACTAAAATGAGAGAAATAACACTTAAGGTTTATTAATATATTGTAAGTTCTAATATATTAATAAGATTATTTAATTAGTATTGATCAAGAATTAATCTAGAATTAATTAAGTGATCAAAAGAAGACTAATTAAATATATGTGTTGATTGTGTAAATCATCCATACTTGTATAGTGGGCCAAGACTCCATGGATTATCAAGTTGGGCTAAAACCCATAGGATACTCCATGGTGTATTTGAACCCATGGATCCAAGGAAATGGAAAGCCATGACAATTAGGGTTTACCCTAATTGTAACAACTATATAAGCATCTTATTCTTGTGCAAAACCAGCCACTATGTGTGTAGGTAGAGGGCAAGCCGATTTCAAGAAGTGTGAATTTTCTCTCAAGTTTATTCCATGTGCATTTGGTGTTGTGTGAACCATTTAAGGTGTCACACTTGGGCCACTAGGATCTTAAGCTCCATGAAATCAAGCTACATCAAAGAGGTATGTATTCTAACTTGTTAATTACTATGTATCAATGTTTTGGTATGCTAGTTAGGATAATACCTTGGATATTCATATTTGCATGTATAATAGAGAAAACATAGATCCAAGGTATTTAGGGTTGCATGTACACTTAGGAGTGTTAGAATGCTCAAAATCCAACAAAATACGGGTAGGTGTGGAAGGTAGTATGGGCCCGTACTACTGGAAGCACAGGACCTGTACACGTAATAAGGAAGTTACAACCCCTAGATCTTTGTTGGGAGTTGGTTCCATGGGTATGATTTGTGTGTTATCCAATATCTCCCTGGTTTATTTTTAGTATACTGATGACATGACGTTTCGAGGCAGGATCTGGATCAATATCAGGGATAGGTGAACAGAATGGGTTGACTGTGTTTGAGGACAGGGTTAGGGAGATCCTCTTGGAGGAGGTTATTGCTCACTTTCGAGAACAGTTGCCAAAGATGCTTAGGTCTATCAAGACTGCCATGATGGATTATTTTGATGAGTGATACGCTGCTCTCTCTGAGGCTGCTGCTGCTGCAGCCACCGCAGTTGTTGTCATTGTTGGGAGGGTCTTCCAATATCAGGACTTCGACAATACGAAGCCCCTGACTTTTGACGGAATTCAAGATCTGATCATAGCTATGAGGTGGATGTATGACATTGAGGGGTGCTTCTTCACTTGCTCTTGCCCAGCTGATCAGAAGGTCAGGTGCGTTCTGAATCTACTGAGGTCTGGAGCGAAGGATTGGTGGAGACTTGTTACCAACTCACATTCTCTTGAGCAGAGGATTGTAGTGAGTTGGGAGCAGTCCTTGGAGATGTTTCGTTCTAGATATGTTATGCTGGTGGAACGTTAGAGGTTGGCTCATGAGTACTTGGATTTGAGACAGGGGACGGAGTCGGTGATGCAGATCACCAAGATGTTCACGAAAAGGGCCATGTTTTGTCTTGAGTTTGCTACTTCTGAGCAAGCTCAGATGACCCATTACTTGAGAATGCTTAAGACAGACATCAGGCAGTTTGTATCCATTCAATGTTACGGTTCATTTTTGGAGTTGCAGGAGGCCACCAGGTGGCGTAAGATTGAAATAAAACTCCAGACGAGGGAGCAGAGACCGGCCTCAGAGCAGTCACAACCTGTGCCAAAGCGGTTTAAGGCCATTGATGTCAGATCTGGGGGTTGGAAAGGCCGCACTTGTGGGAAGTGAGGCAAGGTTCATTTGGGTGCTTCCTGATCATCTTCTAGGTGCCATAAATGTGGTCGGCAGGGCCATATGGCGAGGGATTGCTGCCAGCAGGCCCCAACACTCGTCTCCAAGATTTGTTACCGTTGTGACTAGGTTAGCCATGTGAAGGCCAACTATCCCTCGCTTGCTGCTAGGACATCGCAGACTCCAGCTATGGCTACTCTAAGGATCACGGATGGGAGTCAGGGCAGGGTGGATCCCCCGAGAACTCGAGGTCGTGCTTTCCAGCTCACGATAGAGGAGGCCAGGTCGGTACCAGACGTCGTGACCGGTACGTTCTTAGTGAAATTTTTCATACTCTTGTGTTATTTGACTCGGGTGCAAGTTGGTCCTTTGTATCTCGATCATTCAGTAGGGAGTTTGATATACCTATTAGAGAGTTAGAGTGTCCATTACGAGTTTCCATTGCCAACGAACATGGGTTTTCCACAGTGTATCAGGGTCGTATATTATAGATCTTCGGGGTGCATTATCTAATTGATTGATCCCTATCCCCATGGTGGATGTATGCGTGATAGTGGATATGGATTGGTTGAGCGGATTTGGTTCCATGATTGATTAAGAGGGCCATCAAGTGGTAGTTCAAATCCCAAGTGGGGGAGAACTGGTTATCTATGGAGAGGGAACCAGGGTTGGTTCCGGGTTTTAGTCGGCAGCCAGGGCTCGTCAGTATATTCAGCATGGGTGTATAGGTTATTTGGCATATATGGTTGATACTCAGGTTGGGGATCAGATTTCAGTTTTAGAGGTTCCAGTTGTTAGGGAGTATGTGGATGTGTTCCTAGAAGAGTTACCCGGTGTACCTCCTGAGAGGCAAGTTGATTTCAGGATTGATCTTGTGATAGGTGCGACTCTGATTGCCAAGGTGCCATACTGATTGGCACCACCTGAGATGCAGGAGTTGTCATCTTAGCTTCTGGAGTTGCTAGGCAAGCAGTTCATCAGACCGAACAGTTCTCCGTGGGGAGCGTCGATATTGTTCGACAAGAAGGACGGTTCACACCGGATGTGCATTGATTACCGGGAGTTAAACAAGTTAATATCTCCTTCCGTAGATTGATGGCCTCTTTGATCAGTTGCAGGCTACATCTTGGTTCTCCAAGATTGATATGAGGTTTCGGTATCATCAGGTGAGAGTGAGAGAGGAGGACGTGGAGAAGACCACATTCCAGACTCATTATAGGCATTACGAGTTTGTGGTGATGCCATCTGGGCTCACTAATGCGCCTTCTGTATTTATAGATCTCATGAATCGGGTATGCAGGCTGATGCTCGACCGATCTATTATCGTGTTAATTGATGATATCTTGGTGTATTCCAAGACCAGAGAATGGCATGGCGAGCACCTTCGAGAGATTTTCAGGGTTTTGAGGAGGGAACGGTTATATGCCAAGTACTCAAAGTGTGAGTTTAGGTTACGAGAGGTCCGATTCTTAGGGCATATCGTTAACTAGGATGGGATTTTGGTCGATCTGTCCAAGATTGAACTTGTGATGAAGTGGGAGGTTACGAAATCTCCCTCAGAGATCAGAAGCTTCTTGTGTTTGGCAGGGTACTATCGGAGATTAATTCGGGAATTCTCTAAGATTGTGGTATCCATCACTCATCTGACTAAGAAGGGGTGGATTTCTAATGGGTCCCTGAGCAACATTCGACGTTTGAGACTCTTCGACATAGATTATGTGAGGCCCCGATATTGACCCTCCTGGAGGGAGTTGAGGATTTTGTGGTATTCTCTGATGTATCCATTAACTATTTAGGGTCAGTCCTCATGTAGAGAGGATGATTGATTGCTTATGCTTCGCGGCAACTGAAGCCGCATGAGACGCGATATCCTACACATGACCTAGAGTTGGGGCAGTGGTTTTGCCCTCAAGATTTGGAGGCATTATCTTTATGGGATCCGTTGTACTGTCTACACGGATCACAAGAGTTCGAGATACATGATGGACCATACGAACCTGAACATGAGGCAGCGCAGGTGGTTGGACATGGTTAAGGATTATGACTGCGAGATCCTTTACCATCTAGGTAAAGCAAATGTGGTAGTAGATGATTTGAGCCGCAAGTCGGTTGGGTCTTCGGTCAGGGAGATGCGTATGAGGATATTTGTTGATTATCCACTTTTGGGATTGATCAGAGAGGCTCAGGTTGAGGGAGTTCAGAAAAAGAACTGGAAATAAGAAAGGATCAGAAGTGAGATTGACAAATTTGTCACGGATAGTTGATGGTTATTGACTCGATGTGGTCGGGTCTAGGTTCCAGTTTCTGGTAGGATCAGATAGATTGTGTTAGAGGAGGCTCATAACTCTCACTTTTCTATACACCCGAGAGCCACCAAGATGTATCGGGATTTGAGATTGAGCTACTGGTGGCCGTGTATGAAGAGGGAGATAGCCTGGTCTGACGAGAAATGCTTGACCTATAGGATGGTCAAGGCTGAGCATCAAAGGCCATATGCCAGGCTGCAACCTCTGTAGGTTCCCATGTGGAAGTGGGAACATATCACCATGGAATTTATCACCAAGTTGCCGAAGAAGACAAAGGGTTTTGATGCTATATGGGTCATCGTGGATCGATTGACCAAGAGTGCCCACTTTTTGGCTATCTGGGAGAGCTCTTCGGCCGAAAAGTTGGCCGATATTTATGTTCGAGAGACCCTTTCTCTTCATGGGGTTCCGGTATTCATTGTTCCAGACCGTGATGTTCGGTTCACTTCCCGTTTCTGGTAGAAGTTCCACGAGGAACTGGGTACAAGGCTACATTTCAGCACCGCATATCATCCGCAGATTGAAGGCTAGAACGAGCGGACTATATAGACCCTTGAGGATATGTTGCGGGCCTATGTTATTGATTTTTGGTGGAAGTTAGGATTCCTACCTACCTCTTGCAAAGTTCTCCTACAACGACAATTATCACTCCAGCATTGGTCCTCCGCCATTTGAGCTTTTGTATGGTCGGAGGTGTCGCACCCCCCGTTTATTGGGGAGAGGTTGGTCACAAGGTTGAGGGAAGGAATAAAGTAGTCCTTCAGACGATGGAGCTTATCCAAAAGATTAGGAAGAGACTGCAGGCCGCTCAGAGTCGGAAAAAGAGCTATGTCGACCGATGCCGATCAGAGTTGGAATTTCAGGTCAGTGATATGGTGCTTTTGAAGGTCTCATCGTGGAAGGGTGTGATACACTGCAAGAAGAGTGGGAAATTGGGCCCCCGGTATATTCGACATTTTTGGGTGATTTCCAGGTTTGGCAAGGTAACTTACATGTTGGATCTATCTGAGGAGCTCAGTCAGATTCACAACACTTTCCATGTTTCGCAGTTGAGAAAGTGAATATTAGATTATGAGGCAGTGGTTCCATTGGACAATATTCAAGTGGATGAGCACATGAACTATGTTGAGGGACCGGTGGCTATTCTAGAAAGGACGATGAAGGTCCTGCGCAACAAGGAGATACCTTTGGTAAAGGTACAGTGGCAGCATCGGAGAGGCTCTGAGTGGACCTGGGAGCCGGAGGTCGAGATACGGGAGCATTATCCTGAGTTATTTGTCGCAGCCGACTTCAAGGATGGAGTCTAGATCAAGTTGGGGAGAATTATAACATCTCGATGTCAGGTACTTCTACTTGTAACCCCTTTAATTCATTTATATTGCATTTTGGTCCCAAAGTTCAAGAAATGTATGCAAAAGGGCCTTAATGACATTTTCTCAATATTGGCCTTGGGGGAGTACGTCGTGCATAAGTGTGTACTCTTAGCATACTAGGGCACGCCCCAGTATACTGGGCATACATCAGTGTACGCGAGGCGTACGTGCCAAGTGAGGAAACCCTAATCTTTAGGGTTTGGATCGCATATAAGCACTCTTATAGCTTCATTTCCTTCACATCAACTGACTCCAACCCTCTCATACATGTTTGCAACCCTAGTATCATCTTGAGGAGGCATTTATAAGCTTGTGTGTGTGTTTTGGTGCTCTTGAAGAAGAAGGAAGGAAGAGGTAACCACCTTGAAGGATTAAAGTTCTCTAGATCCATGATCACACCACCTTTTGGCACCATTTTGAGGTATCAAGTTCTGAACTTGGTGTAATTTCTTATAGATCTTGTTTTAGGTTAGTTTTAGGTTCTTTTTGTCCCAAATGTGGTGTTTCATGAACAAAGCATGTTCTTGACCCATTAGGTTGTCCTTTCAGACCCTTGGGAGGTTCTTGAGTCATAAAAATGGGTTTTAAATGATTGGTTTTGCTCCATGCATCTTGTAGAATGCCTTAATGGATTAAGAAGTTGTGTTAAGCACTTAATGGGAATGCAAAGTCATAAAGTTGGAAACTTTATGACTCTTGAGTGTATTTTAGCCATGGATCTGACATATGGACGGAAGTGCTTAAGCCATTAAGCACTTAATGAGTTTTGAAGTTCCTGGGAGTACACCCCGCGTACTCAGATTACGCCCTACCTACGAAGTCAACCACCCCGATGATGGTTAACATGAAAGGACTCGAGTACGACAACGTACCTTCGATGTACTCCCCGCTTACTCACTCTGAGTCAATTTGGCTTAGTTAACTCGATTGGGTTAACTCAGTTGACTTAGTTGGTTTGACCAGTTTGACTTTGAGTTTAACCAAGTTTGACATTAAGGGTATTTTGGGATTTTGATTGAGATTGGTCATTTAGTTGGAATAGGTGACAGTTTGAGCTGAGATTCGGAGTCGGGACCTCATCAGCTACTGTTCAGTCTGTGAGGTGAGCTTTCCTTACTGTACATGCGGGTCGAAGGCACCAAGGCCGACCCATTAGTTGATATTCACTCATATATTGAGCGTGGAATATTTATGCATGATTATGCTAGTTACTAATATGCTATTCTGGTAGATCTATAGGACTACTTGTGATTCTGTTTGCATGATTATCTAGTATGTGTTTATTGTCTAGTGTATGTCGACGTATTGTGTTAGATTGAGGTTGTACTGCTCCATGCGGTAGCCAACAAACCCTGGAGCATTCCAGATATGAGCTGAGGGTCGGGTAGGGCAAGCTAGATTCATATTGAGGGCTCATGAGCATTTCCTGATACAAGTTAAGGACCGGGCGATATGCTAGACTTGTACCGAGGGCTTGATGGTATTTTAGTCTGATGACCGATCTGGTCAGTTAGCAAGCCAAAGATAAGTTGTGGGCCCCGAGGGCAAGCCATACTTATGATGAGGGATCAGGGGTAATCCAGTCTTCTAGTTGTGGACCTATTGCATGTTGTTATTGTATATGTTATTTGGTTATGTGTTGGTACTTTGAGGGAACTCACTAAGCCTTGGCTTACAGTTTTGAGTTATGTTTCAGGTACTTCAGATGACCACGGGAAGGCGAAGGCATGACCGTACACATCCTATTGTTATGATTTATTATTTTGGGAAAACCCTGATGTTGGAAATGTTTGAAAACTATTTTTGTAAACACTTTATGGTTTTGGGTTGGATTTAAAAATTTTAAAATTATCATGATTTTTATTGGTGTTACACGTATGTTGGGTCAGCTTCATGGTAAGGGCTATGATCTTTGGTCTTTATGCCCAATCAGGGTGGGAGATGAGAGCGTTACTTCTTTTTGGCATGACGTATGGATGGGAGACTTGCCCCTGGCTATGTCTTTTCATCATATTTATACGTTGGATGCCTTTAGATATGTTACTATCATAGAACAAATTTAAATTGGGTGGGATTTGGAGAATTTTAGGTGCAACCCTAAAGGTGGTATTAAACACACCTAGTGGGTTGGTTTCACTCTTTTGTTGCAGGATTTCTAGCTAGCTCAGCCTCTTACTAGAATGGGATGGATTCTTGACACTTCATATGTCTTTTCAGTTCCGTCTTCTCATGGTTTTCTTGATGGTGGTACACTTTTCTTAGGAGGTGTGAAGACTCTATGGAATAATCTAGTCCCTTTTAAGATTAATATTCTTATATGGAGGATTACAATTTTCAACATACCTACTAGGGAGAGACTGTCTCATAGAGGCATTATGGTTGATTTCATTTTGTGTGCTGTTTATTCTCTATTTGTTGAGTCTGTTGATCATAATTTTGTTGGGTGCATCGAGTTACTTGAAGTGTGGTTGTGAATTGCTATGTGGTGGAATGTTCAGTGCCCGACTCAGTTTTCAATTTGTTCTTTTATCGAGTGGCCATACTCGGTTAACTTGAGACGTGGCCAAAAGAAGGTTTTTGATACAGGGATTACGACTACTTTTTTGGTGCTTATGGAATTTTCATAATTCCATAGTTTTTGGAACAGTCGTCCCTAGGAAATCCTTACTTTTAGATGATGTTGTTCCTAGATCTTATTTTTTGGATTTTTAATAGGTGTAGCAAAGCTAAGTTAGGTTGGACAATGTGGTTACACAACTTTGCTTCTGCTTGTATCTTTTGTAATGTTTCATTTCTAGCGTCTTGCTAATTTAAATAAAATCTCCGCCGTTCAAAAAAAATAAATTATGTATATTATGTTAGAATTTGAAATTTACTATTAACGTTGAAATAATAGAAAATTTAATATATAATAAAATCAAATTAATATGACCCAAAATAAATATTTATTTTGAAACATATGAGAATAGTCCATGAAATATATATAAAAAAATCCTGAAATCTGAGGTGGTAGAGATATTATTTATTTTGAATTGTTTTATAAAATATATAAAAAAATCCCAAAATCCAAAAGTGGTCTCATTCGATATTGGTTATTCCAAAAAATACATAAAATTAGATCCTTTATATTAATTCTAAGGAAATATACCTAAATATCAATATAGTTTTGTTGAGGTGCAAAGTTTTTTTTAAATGTTTTTGTAGGCTTACCTTTTTTAGATGTGTAATTAGTTGAACTTTCTTATAAATAAGAAGTGATATGCTCCTATCTGTGTAGCATAAGAGATTTGGTTTAGTGAGAAAATTTTTACGTGACCCATCTTGTAATCATCGTTCTAGAGTAATTGAGCTTAAACAAAGAATTATTTACATTGTGTGTTCTTCATTATGTTTGATTCACATTGATCATTACTATTCCGCATTCGTCATCTATTCTGGGATCTTTCTATACAAATTAGATATTTTGGATATTTTGTTTTGTTTTTGCTGTTAAACCAATATATTGTATTTCAATCGATGAAAACAACTGATTTTTGAAAGAAATTTCCACCACGATTACATATTTATGATTTAACATTTTCTAAAAACTAAAACCTGACATGGATTCTCATTAACTTACATGTCATTATATGTACACCCTAAAATAACTTCCAATTTTCTAAAATAACATTTCATTTACCCACATGGTAATGATGCGACATAATAAAATCAGTGCAACTAATTTAGGGGTTGGATGTGGAACGAGTGTCTTGGATTTATAAGTGGTTAATGGATTTTTGACTTGGTTCCTATCTACCATCACATAAAAAAATATTTAGGATCGTCCTAGAGCATGTGCCCTGGAAGAGGCATCTTACGATATTATTGGAGATGGTTTCTCTTGATAAGGATCAACCATATCTATGTGTAGATATGATAATATATGTGTTGGAGGAGAGAGTCAGGTGGATGTTTTTGGGATCCTTTTCAAATGGCAGATGGAATATGACTAAATGAGAGGACAATAAGAGAGAAGGGAGATACAACACGCTCTTACTACATTCTCTCTTAGTGGATGGGGACAAAAGGTGACTATCTCTTTGTAAGAGGTGGTAAAGTCATCAATTCCCCTTAATTAGTCCGATGTGGTTGGCTTCCGACCAATCATATTAAACTTAATTAGGTTACTGTTCATTCTCTTTATGCAATAGTGAAAAAGTAATAAGGATTAACGAGATGATGTAACTTCATTCCTTACGATCATCTTGATGTTTGAACCATCAAGTTCTTTGGTCAGGTGTAGTTAGCTCTCCACTAACAATATTGAATGATACAATCCACAACACCACAATTTAAAGTAAATCTTCAAGGCTCAACCACATGCACTAGTTATCCTTCTGAAAAGTTGTCATATGGGACATATACCATGAGGTATGTATATAACCTACTAAACCAACAAATATATGGTGTCATTATATTTAAAGTCACTAAAGTTAGGCTATGTTTGACGGATTAGCTGAAAAGCTAGCTGATGGCTGGAAAGCTAGCTGTTAAATAAAAAGCTAGCTGATAGCTGAAAAGCTAGCTGATAAAAAATAACATTTGGCAAAACTAGCTGAAATATATAAAATTACATAAAAGAACATGTAAGAGTATGTGTTTCTATAATTAATTAAGGGGTGTATTTGAAATTTTTTTATAGAAGCTCCTAGAAAGCTAGTCTAAGTAGTTTTTCAAAAAGCTAGCTTATAAGCTACTTTTTGGTTTACCAAACACGACAACATAAAAAAGCTCGAAAAATAAGCTAGTTTATTAGTTAGCTGTGGTGCGCCAAACACAACTTTAATCATTTTTATTTATATATAATTACCAAAGTTATTCTCTCTTTGTAAATATTCATATATTTAAAAGTATTGGGTGTTTGGGAGAGCTTAAAAAAAGTTTTTAGTTTTATTACAATTTCACATCAGTAGAAGATAATAAAAATATTTGAATATATATATATATATATATATATATATATATATATATATATATATATATATATATATATATATATATCTATATATATCTTATAGTTGTCCCATATTTATAATAAGTAATTTTTAATGAATTAGTTCCCGACAACTTACTAAAAATTCATTATAACTTATAGTTCGTCTAAGATGTTGTTTGTTTTTTTGAAGGAAAAATCCATAAAGTCTGCAGATCACCTCTGCAACCCTCTGCAGTAGAAGAGGTGGACCAAACGACTGCAAACTGTAATAAAAAGCGTGTTTGTTTTTTTAATATATGCATGCTGTTGCAGATATTAAAAAAAATTAAAATAGACTGATTTTATAATTTGAAAATAGTTTTTTAATACCGAAAATTTAATAATGTATAACATTTCGGTAAAAATTTATGATATTTCAACAAAAATAATGATATTTTAACAAAAAAAATAATAATATTTTAACATAAAATAATGATATTTCATCAACAGATTATTATTATTCAATATTAAAAAAAATCAACAAGAATAAACAATAAAACATGAAATAAGATTTTAGAAATATATAATCAATATTTTAGCAAAAAAAAAAAGAAGAAAAGGTCGGAAGAGGTCAAACAAGTGCTGCGTCAAAAAGAACACGCACAAATGTTTTTTAATCCGAAAACTTCTATAAAACAAACAACTGCAAGATGAAAAGTGTTGCGTGCGTGCTACGCCGTGCAACAATAAAAGGTTTGAAGATGTGTTTTCCAAAAAACAAACAACACCTAAATCTTTAAGAAGCTTCTTTTTCTTTGGTCATGTAAAATATTTATCAACTTTAACACCATATAAACTAATAAAAACTAATAAGTTAAAAAAATATTTATCATATTCCCAAACCCTTTATAGATAAAAAAACGTTCGAGTCTATCCGACCCGCCCGTTTTAGTTGGTACCCGGTTGGACCCACCCGTTTGATTAATTTTGTTTCCAATGGAGAAACAGATTTCAAACTAAACCTATGGCGTTTGTCAAATATGAAGGGGCCGTTGTGATCTGTATGCCGTTCCTTTTTGCCGGCAAAATTCTCTTTCAAAAGTTGGTTTCCTTATACAAAGTCCGATCAAATTTTGTTCTTCTAGACGCTTATCTTCAACCCTAGCTTTCTATATTTCAATTGTTGATCTTCTTTTATGGGCTGTCCAGAAACCGTTTATTTTATCTTCATCTAAGATTCTCTGCTTATCTTTCTTTCTTCGATCTATCCCACTTTCTCTTCTTTGCTTTACACAAGCCAAGAATCTATCTATTTCTCTATCAGAAAAACTGTACCTTTCGTTACCCTTTCAGAGATTCCCCCTTTCTTTTCTTCCTCAAACAAATTAGCTTTTTATCTACAATGATGCCATTGTTCTTCTCCCCATCTCGCTCTGCTAATCTTCTTTTTTTTCTTTTTCAAACCACCCTTTCGGTCTCTATCGCCATCTTACTCCTTTTCCAGTTTCACCATTCGTCTTTTCTCCTTCTTGAAATCCCGGTGGCCAAACTATACATACATCCCACAACCCACCAGTCATGTCTTCTTCAGGGAACGTCACTCACCTCTCTCAGCCTTGTATCTATGGTACGAACAAACAAGAACACTTTTCATCATTGACTATTGTTTGATTTATGGGTTTTGTGAGTGCATCAGGAAACTGTTTGATGAAATGCTTGAACGAACTATACTTATGAAACTTTTCTGAAACAGGGGACTTTGTTTCTCCACACGCAGAGAGGAAGTCCGGTTTCATGAAATGGCTGAATAAGCTTCTTAAAGGTGGATCAAGTCGTGGTTCAGTCAGTGGTGGAAATCCTCCTCAGTTTATTGGAGATGAAAGTATGGTATTACGTGCTCCTGTTAGATCCTTGGTAAAACCATATTTCCTTTTTTCTTTTTTTTTTTTCATTTTACATTCGATATATATGTATTTATTATAGCTATTAATGCAAGAAATTCATATAGGACAACCGCACAAGAAGTGATAAAGAAAAGGAAGAATTAGATCGAGCAATTGCACTTTCTTTGGCTGAAGGTTTAAGGAAACCAAATGGTAAACTTTAACTAAATCAAAAGTCATCAGCTCATCACCCTCATTTTAAATCTTTATCAAGATCACAGATGAACATTTTGTGTGTTTGAATTACTTTAGGATACGGGTGGCAACCAGGCAATGATAATAATGATCTTGCAAAATCACATCAAGATGACTTTCATCCATCATACCCTCCATATGTACCCATGGGATATAGGTACTTATTATATCTTTTTATTACTAAAAACATGATATAACCTTGATTTAATCTTTGTATTCATCTCTTAATTTCAGGGTATGTGGTGGATGCAACCGTGATATTGGTTACAGCAATTACCTGGGTTGCATGGGGACATTTTTTCATCCAGAGTGCTTTTGTTGTCGTGCTTGTAGTTACCCAATCACTGAACACGAGGTAATTTGTTCTTTTTTTTAATCATTATTACAATGCATTTTGTTTTTTCAAGACCTTATTAGTTTTTTTTCTGTTGATTCAAGTTCTCTTTATCAGGGAAAGATGCATACCATAAGTCCTGCTTCAAAGAGTTGACTCATCCCAAGTGTGAAGTCTGCTTTCAATTTGTAAGGGAAACTTTACCTTAAATGTGTTTCTTTTTTTAAGTCCTGATAAAGTGGCCAAATGGGTAAAGATGTATGTATGGATAAAGTGCTGTATACACAAAGTCTGTTTCTATTTGGTCCGAATAAACCGCATGAACATAAGTAAATGACCATTTTACCCTTACACTCCACAAACAATTTTCACCATACCCACATCAGACTCGAAATTACCCTAATAAAATCCAACATTTATGTGATGATTTGGGTCTGAATGTATTAAGCCAGCATTTTGAGCTTAATGTATTAAGACATGTTGTATGGATCAAGGCAAAAAGAAACAACTTATATATATCTGTCCACATTAAGTTCTAACCCATTAAGCCCGTCAGTCAAAAAGAAAAACCTGCTTAGTTGTATTGATTCTTAAAACAAGATTTGATTTTGGATGCTAAAAGATACAAAAGAATTGCATATACGATGATATATTCCTTTACAAAAAGTGTAATATCATGTTTTTTACTTTTTAGATTCCCACAAATGGAGCTGGATTAATCGAGTATCGATGCCACCCATTTTGGTCACAGAAATATTGTCCAGCACATGAACATGATAATACAGCTCGATGTTGTAGTTGTGAAAGACTTGAGGTATGGACATAAAGTTTCAATCTTTATACCTTTTTTATAACATTTTTTATAATCATGTTGTTTGGATGTATATATATATTGAAGTGTGTGAATGTAAGATACATCTCATTGGGAGATGGAAGGAGTTTATGTTTGGAGTGCATGGAATCTGCAATAATGGATACAGGAGATTGTCAACCACTTTATCATTCCATTAGAGACTATTATGAAGGAATGAACATGAGACTTGATCAACAAATTCCAATGCTTCTTGTTGAAAGACACGCCCTTAATGATGCTATCGTAGGGGAGAAAAACGTAATTTATCAATCTTCCCTTTTTTTATAAAGTTTTTGCTACTTAAATTCTTGTGATTTTTACAATTCTTTTATCTTTCAGGGGTTCCATCATTTGCCTGAGACAAGGGGTGTGTGTCTTTCTGAAGAACAGACTGTTCCAAGTGTATGTATGCCTTAAAAGAATATGATACTTGTAATTTTGCAAATACTTAATATATTTTTTCTGAGTAAATTACAGTTTTGGTCCCTGAGTATAACTGTTTTTTTCAATTTAGGTTCCAAAAATGTAATTTACTTGATATTAATTATTTTGTTGCAGATATTAAAAAGGCCGAGAGTTGGTGGTCATCGATTGGTGGGAATGAGAACTCATCATCAGAAGCTGACCCGAAGATGTGAAGTTACTGCCATTCTTGCTTTGTATGGTCTTCCAAGGTCACATTTTTTTTCCTCCATTCTTCTATAAATAATTTAAGTTAAGAAAATAAAAAATAAAAAACTATGACCCGAATTTTGTATGTAACACTTGAGTATATTGTATGCAGATTACTAACTGGAGCCATTCTTGCTCATGAGTTGATGCATGGCTGGTTACGTCTTAAAGGTAACAACTTACATGAAGTTTCTTGAATCTTAAATTTAATCTTTTTTAAGATTATGTTTTTTTTGGTAATAGTAAAGTTGTGTTAAAAGTTTTTGAAATTTTGACAGGTTACAGGAACCTAAATCCTGAGGTTGAAGAAGGTATTTGTCAAGTGCTTTCATATATGTGGCTCGAATCAGAGATCATGCCTGGATTAAAAAACATGCCATCATCATCATCATCATCATCATCAACATCAAAGAAAGGTGGGAAATCAAGAAACGAGAACAAATTAGGTGAATTTTTCATGCATCAAATAGCTCATGATGCATCACCAGCATATGGAGGAGGGTTTAGAGCTGCAAATGCAGCTGTTAATACATATGGCTTACGAAGAACACTGGATCATATTCGCCTTACTGGAAACTTCCCTCTCTGAGTTTTGTTTTATAAATAAATTATTATTTATTTTTAATCTGCTTTTTTTTTTCTTTGCACAAGTAGCTCTTGAGGATCAAAGTGATCGAATGACACCAAGTTTTTAACTATTTATGGGGTCATTTTGGAGATAAATGTGGAAGAATATCAGGAAAGTTGGTCTTGATTACTTTTTTTTTATAAACCTTAAAAGGATTTATTTCTGTAATTGGTATTGTGGGTTTCTGTTTTGAAATTGTTTGTGAACTTTTGTGATTTATTAGGATCTTTTTTTTTTCTTTTGAAGTTCTTTGAATTCTTTAATTGAATATGCTATTCTTTGTTCCCTTTTAATTCAATGGTTCTGTTTCACTTGAGATTTCTACGATGAATGGTGATTAAGAGAGACAATATCATGACACAACATAGTGTTACACCCCAAAGTTCTTTACATGGAGTTCTTTCACAAATTAATATTATTTTATTCATTTATCTATTACATATACTTATATAATTGTTATTGTGGGATCATAATAATACTATGTGAAGAAACTTGCTGTAATGGTTGTTTGAAAAGCTTTTTGGGTTGGTGATGTGGCACCAAAGGCTATTTTATGATGTAGAAATATGAAAGATGGAACATCAATGTATAATGAAAACCCCTTGTCATTTTCTTCTTAGAGTCGATGTGAAACTTCTTCATACCACAAAATATGATATGTCTTCTATTATCATTAATTTATACCTTTTTTCTTTTACAAACACAATAAGGTAGGTCATTAATAATTACTTAAGGTAGGTCCTAAATATATTTTATATATAACTTGTTAAATTTTTTTAATTTTTAGGTGGGTTAAGTGACCCATCTTCACATAACTACCTAAAATTTTAAAAATTAAAACACATAAGGTGATAAGGTGATGTCCATTCCTTATCCTAGTAATGGGTACCCATCCTATACATAAATAACATAAGCGTCATATCAGTTTTTCTTTCTTTTCCTCTATCTTCTCATTTCATACGTAACTTCTCTAATACATATAGAAATGATCATTCCTAACATACATCTATTCCCTAAACCATTTTATTATTAAAATAAACAAAAATTAATTCAAACAAATAAAAACTAATCCAAAAATATAAAATAAGAAATTAACTAGTATTTGATTATATAAATAGAAGTGTAAATAACATAAAGAAAAAAAAAAATTGTTGTACAGGTTTGGTATGTTGGTGTTTGCATTATGTTCCACGATATGGTCACATCTTTTTTATTCTTTCTATTAAAATAAACAAAAACTTGTGGTAGGCTTCTTGGTAATGCCATTCCTTAAGAATACATTCATTTACTTCTCGATTGTTTGGAGCATCGACAACATAACTAGGACATATGGCCGCATCTTCATTTTTAAATTATATTCATTTTTAAATTATATTGTGTAAAATAATGCAAGTGTATATTATTTGTCTAATATTCTCATTGCTCGTGCAGGAAGTTCAAGTATACACCAACTTTTAGGATGCCAAAAGCTTGTTTGACTTCTTTTTTCCTGATTATTATGTTGCCTTGAAAAATTTTCATTTGACGTAATTCGGATAAGTATATCATTGGGACATCAAAAAATGTATGTCCATATACTTCATGAACCATTTCTTTACACGTCTCCACCATTCAATGATGGTATTATATTATTATTTATAATCAAAAACTAATTATACAAATAATCCTATTTTATACATAAAAAAATAAAATAAATTATCTAAATAAATATATGAATACTCTTTTAAGTGTTTTTTTTAATTGAAAGTTAGACTTGGCAGGGTTGATAAGGATGATGAAAATTTTGGATAGGGTTGGATTGTGTAGAATTGTAGATGTAGGAGAGATAAATTAGTTTTTTAATTGAAAATTAGGTTATATTTTGTTATTAATGAAGATAGTCTAAGACTCTTAAGTGGTAGGCGACGCAAAGTATGGGGTGTTTAGTGTCATTAAAATATAGTATATGGATAGTAATGAAAACTTTGTGAACTTGAAACAATTCCAGGTTTTTCTGATTCTCCTTCTGAATTACCGATGAAAGTTCCTGTTTATTCGAAATTTCTGTTTCTTCCGATTGGTCCTCTCTCCCTCCTCCCCTTTCTCTCTCTCTACAATCCTCTGCAACTCCTTCCGTCTAATCTTTCCATTACAGTCTTGTTCTTCATCAGCCATTTCTGCATGGTTAGATTCTTAATCTTCTATCATTTTCCATTACATAAAAGAATCACATTTGGGATTCGTTTTCACTTTCTAGTTTTGTGTAGACGTCTGAAGATAAGAAAATGGTGGTTTGAAACAATAAAAGTGGGTGAAACTCTTTCGAAAAAAAAAACGATTTTGTTCATCGAAATTGATTAGGAGAAAAGAAAAGATCCCAAATTGGTCGTTATGAATAGTCGTTTATCAAAACTTTATTTCGTTTTTCTAATCGTGTTTTTCTTCTATTTTTTATAGGTCTGAGAGAAGGAATGGCATATAAGGTGGATCACGAGTATGATTACTTATTCAAGATTGTATTAATTGGGGATTCTGGAGTCGGTAAATCTAACATTCTTTCTCGGTTTACCCGGAATGAGTTCTGTCTGGAGTCTAAATCCACCATCGGTGTCGAATTCGCGACAAGAACTCTTCAGGTTGAGTAACCTCCGGCAGTTTTTTTGTGGGTTATGCCTACAATTTCCTATAGATATCACTTTTTACGTCAATCATATCCATATATAATAGTTTGTTTCTTGAAAATAGCAACATATCGACGGAGACTTAGTAATGCCCATAAGGTGTTTGTTGAAATTACCCACAGAGATTAGTCTGTCATAACTTGTACTAGGTGGGTGTAAATTGTAAATTGTAATGCAGGTGGAGGGGAAGACAGTGAAGGCACAAATATGGGACACAGCTGGTCAAGAAAGGTATCGAGCAATCACAAGTGCTTATTACAGAGGAGCTGTAGGTGCTCTGTTGGTGTACGACATAACAAAAGCACAATCATTTGAAAACGTGACAAGGTGGCTAAGGGAGCTAAGGGACCATGCAGACTCCAACATTGTGATCATGTTGGCTGGAAACAAGTCGGATTTGAGCCATCTTAGAGCTGTTCAAGAAACCAATGGTCAAAAGTTAGCAGAACAAGAAGGGTTGTCGTTTTTGGAGACTTCTGCACTCGAAGCACAAAATGTTGAAAAAGCCTTTCAGATGATTTTGTTGGATATATATCAGATAGTTAGTAAGAAAGCTTTGGCTGCTCAGGAAGCAGCCAAAGCGGTTGTTCCTACACAAGGAACAACCATAAATGTTGGTGATTATGGGAATAATAACCAAAGGAAAGGATGTTGTTCTAATTAGAGGGGACATAAAAGAGGAAAAAAGATTGTACTTGTACATGTTTGTTCAAGACTTACAAGTGAAGTGAAGGACCTATGAATGTAGGATACTTATTTCTGTAAAAGGTCAAAGAAAAAGAAAATGAGAAGGAAATGGTAGGAGATTGGTGTTATATATATGTTTTTTCCTTTTATTTCTTTTGAGTTTTGATAGGGTATAGAGAATAGACTAAAGAGTATTGAATATGTATTCTTTTTGTTGCTATAATTTAACTTCTGTAAATCATTTCAATTTATACTAGCATGAAATATTCGTATTTATATATATATATATATATATATATATATATATATATATATATATATATATATATATATATATATATATATATATATATATATATATATATCACTCTACAACAGGTGATTACTCATCATTTGTGAGAAAAAGAATGAAAAATGGTAAGTTTATGCATAAGGTTGTGAAAAGTGGGACAAAAAGATGAGAAAGGGTGCTAAGTATGCAATACGATTGCATAAGGGTGGATACACTAGTAGAAAAAGAATGAAAAATGGTAAGTTTATGCATAAGGTTGTGAAAAGTGGGACAAAAAGATGAGAAAGGGTGTTAAGTATGCAATATGATTGCATAAGGGTGGATACACTAGTAGATGTCCCTTAACAGCCATTGTGAGTAGATAGATTAGTAGAGTTTGTCCATTGCATTGAAAATGCAAAGAAATAGAAAGTATTCGGGTTAAAAGGTTTTTTAAAAAAAAAAAAGAATAACCTTAGAAATGGCTCATTAAGTGCGAAAATGACAAAGAGAGTAAGAAAAGATTTTGAGGACACAATCTCTTTAATGAGGATAGATTCTAAGCACCTTAAATTTAGAGAGAGTTGATTTTGAGTCAACTATTGACCAAAATGGCAAAATGATCATTTATAAGAAAAAGATGAGATTACGAATTTGTGACTTTATGAAAATGGCCAAAATGAATTTAAGTCCCTAAGATGAGGTTAGATGAGTAAGTTTAAGAGAAAGAATGCATAAGAAGATGCATTTTTGCCAAAGAGTAAAATGAGTGTTTTATGTTTTTTGGGCAAAATTTGTGACTTAATAGATTAAGACCCATATTAAGTTAGTGAGAAATGTCGTAACAAAATTGTAGAGTATGTTCTCGGGATGCAACTCAGACTTAACATTTTATATTAAATAAATATAATAAGAATACCTCAAGGAATCCGGATGTTACACTTTTTACTTTTTATGCATAAAACCCGGTTAAAATCAATTAGATTGGTAACTCCTTCCCTACCTTCTATCAATGTTACAAACTTCTTACTCCTCCCCCCACGTTCTTACTTTCCCATGATTACTTGATTGTGACCGGAAGTTTTTTAGTGAAGGAGTATAAGAAAAGGCCTTTAGCCCCCGTTTCATTATGTTTTTATTTCTTTCTTCTTTTACTGTTCCTAATTTGATTTGATTTGTCGTTGCATGTCTCAGGTAATTTAAAGAAGTTTATTGCTCAATGACATCAAATATCCACTTAAATAAACAAATCTGCAAGGTCGTACAATGTCATTTGTTCTCGGTTCTGCATCATCTTCCTTGCGGTAACATTTTTCACCTACACAATTCTATACTGACTCTAATCGTTGTGTTGAGTCGATGGTTTTGTCAATTTCATTTTGTGTTAGATCGGCTGGTGATTTTGGTGCTTTTTGTCCTTCGTTTATTAGTTCCACATCGTCTTCCTCGTGGTAAGATTCTTGACCTACACAATTTTATACTAATTATAATTGTTTTCTTGAGACAATGGTTTTGTTAATGTCATTTTGTGTATAGATCGACTGATGATTTTGGTGCTTTCGTAATTTGACTTAAACATGATTTATTCAAAATAAATTCTTAAATAGGACTTCAATGGCAGATGGTTCATAGTGATTTATCATCAGCATCATGTGTACCTATAAAAGTTTATGGAATGTTGATAAGTACGTCGATAAGTGGTAATTAAATTTGTTATTGTGTACCGAGGGCTTTTTTGTGATGTATATTTTATTCATTATTGTTTTGTTCTATTTTGTTTCAACACTGGTGTGGATTTTGGTGTACCTGTAACTAATTCATTTGTAGACATACCATTTAAGATGTGGCCACCACATATGTTTTCATCTTTCTATCACTTCGATCTCCTCTTTCACACTTCCAAGGTTTCATCCTCAGTGTATTCAGGAAGGGGGATTCTCAGGACATACACCACTTCTAGAGTAGTAAGGAGGAAATCAAATAGATCCATATAAGCGGTCGTTGAGAGAAGTCAGGTATCTTCCTCATTCGAAGTTCAACTTCTTCCCTACATCCTTCCTTTAACCTCCTTCAACCTCCATCACGAACGATAACTCCTTTCCTACCTTCTATCAGTTATAGAATTTTGTTACCCTTCCCCCATATTCTTACTTTCCCATGATTGCTTGATACAAGCCTGAAAGTTTTTTTCATGAAGGAATATAAGAAAGGCCTCTAACCCCCTTGTCATTATTTTTTATTTTCTTTCTTCTTCTGCTGTTCCTAATTTGGTTTGATTTGTTGTTGCAGCTATGAGGTAATTTGAAGAAGATTGGGGCTTGATGACATCAAATATCAATTTAAACAAACAAATCTGCAAAGTCATAAAATATCCTTCAATTACATGACCTTTAACTTGTTGGGTTTTGAGCATTCTAACACTCCTAAGGTGTACATGCAACCCTAAATACCTTGGATCTATATTTTCTCTATTATACATGCAAACTTGAATATTCCAAGGTATTACCGTATAACTAGCATATAATCATATGTTACTTGCATAATAAAACTAGATAGAATTACATACCTTTTTTCTTGTGGTTGATTCCTTGGAGCTTTAAGAGCCTAGCACCAATAATGTGAATGCCTCAAGTGGAACCACAAATCACCAAAACAACTTGGAAGAACTTTGAGAGAATATGGAGCTCACTAAAATCGGCCACCTTTTCTTTCACACACACTAGTGCCAATTTTGTGAGCCAAGGACCCCTTTATATATTATGGAGGATTAGGGTTACATCCATGTAAACCCTAATACCCATGACCTTTCATTTACATAGGATCCATGGATTAAAAGCTCCATGGACTATCCATGGACTTCCATACACTCTTAGCCCATCCTAAATAAACCTTGGCCCATTCTCTCTCTCTCTCTCTCTCTCTCTCTCTCTATATATATATATATATATATATATATATATATATATATATATAAGTCCATATTTAATTAGCCTCTTTTGATCACTAAATTAATTCTTGATCAATACTAATTAAATAATATGATTTCATATTAATATATTATAACTTATAATATATTAATAATCATAAATATCCTTTTCTCATAAGTCTATCCATACAAATTGGTCCGGTGAACTGCAACCCAAATGGACCATGTCAGGTCGAGTCAAGTCATACCAATTATAGTTATGGACTTAGACACTAATCCAACAGTCTCCCACTTGGATAAGTCTAATAACTATTATTGCAAGTACGACTTCATAAACTGACTAGCAATCGTAGCTCTTAAAGCCGTTGTCGAACTCTGAACAAATCAAATGATGCGTCCATTAGATAAGTGATCATATATTCCTCAATTCTAGATATCATATGGACTGAGAAATGGATTATAATCATTCTCTTTGTCCGTTTGTTGTTTCCCGATTTCCGATTTATGATGACTGACTAATTGAACAAATCAAATCAGTCCAGGCTTGGCCAAGCACTTAAGGTGTCATCACTAAATCATCGACTAGACCACAGATATCTCTTTTATCCCTTTAAGGGTAAAAGGAATGGATAAACTTCGACTCATATGCTTGCTCTATCTACTCATCAAATCACACACAAAGATGCGTTTTATAACACCAAGTTACTGGTGCGTTTTCACATAATCAATGTGCAACCGACTTGTAGACTACAACTCATATCTCTCAACTTGAAGAATATAAGATATTATCGTCTCATGAGTCACTCGTGATAAAATCGATGATGTGATTCAAATGAGCGTGGGTTGAATCCAATACTCGAGTCTTATTCCAAAAGCACTCATGAATACTGCAGCTAAGTCTAGCCACCTAGACAGACTACAGACCAATTCATGACACTCTTGCCTCAATACCTACTTCCAAAGTATGATCGACTGTGGATGGTTTGAATAACCTAGTTATTCGGGAAGTCAAAACATGCAAAGTGAAACACAAGAATAATACTAATCCTATATGGCCCCAAACTCTTGAGTGTAGATAAAAAACCCTTTTATCTAAGCACCATATTGATTACTCATTATTCATTGTATAATGTTTCGATTTATCAACTTAATACTTAAATTAAAACAATAGTCATGCCATGCTCCAAGCATGCACACTATGTTTACCTATGGTCCTTTCTTTTGTGAAATAGATCAATTGAACACGACTCCAATGATGCTCATTTCACAATCCCAATCCCTTTTGTAAATGTAAGAATACCAAACTCTTGCCATTTACTGTAATCTGTTAGATTCTAAACTTATATGCAATGATTTTCTTGTAATGACTATGCACAAAAGTCACAAAGACTTGGCAACAGACATTACAAAGTATTCCAATGGAGATCAATTCCATGGAAACAAAGTCTCATATTCAAAGTACATTCATTTTAACATCCTTCTTAGCATTCAATTTTCTAATCTTACACAGATTCAGAGAATAACTTCCACCTATGAAAACAATTCCATATTACCATTTTGACTATCACTTTTGAATAAGAGTTGCCTCTTTTCAGAATATGTCAATATGGTCTTTTCCAAAGTTTACACTATACTTCCAATTTTCCATGAGCTACCAATCTTTGGTGAACCTCAGATTGTCCTCAGCAATTGCTTAATCATTTTATTCATATCCGGTTCTATTCCTTTTTCCCTCTTAATGCCCTAAGCATTTGGAAATTTTAGAATGGATGTAATCGATCCTATACCCGAAACATATGGGACACGATTCATGCTATAAAATATTTTATTTGCCATGTTCTCATAATTCGAACTATGAAGAGAGATGTCGTAATCATAATCGAATTTTGAAACGCAACATATGTAGAATTTCCTTATGTTGAACCATTCCAACATAACATTCATATATATATATATATATATATATATATATATATATATATATATATATATATATATATATATATATATATATATCTTTGACTAAAGTTGATTAAAATCTCAATCTAAGCTTGTAGAATTGGAATGAAGTATAAAATCCTCTCCCTTAATTATAGCAAAACAACTTTTCAAAGCGAATTGAAACTTTTGTTTTCTATAATTAACATTGCTAACCTGAAACATGTAACATAATAATCATTCTCTTACCAACATGATAATTATAATTTAACTAGCATAACACTTTATGCTCCCGCTAGCTTTGACATGTACCCAGAAATCAGTTAGACTTCTAGAAATCAATACTTTATTGACTTTCTTACCAAAGTTTAGTTTTCTGATACGAGATGCTTTGATAAGACTTTATCAAAATCATACACCTTTCCTTAGATAGCTTACACGTGTGTCTAAACAATCTTAGAACTATGAAGAGGGATGTCGTAATCATAGTCTCAATTGTTTAGACATTTGTCATTTCTCACAAGTCTATGTTAGTGTGTCAGCTACCCACTAACGCCTTTGAGAATGCAAATATCACAATTACTGTCTACTTAAAATCTACCTAGTGAAAGCGTTTCCTCACCATCATTTTCATGAATCGAAGAGAAACCTTAAGACACTTAGATTTTCTGGTGTATGTGTTCCTATCCATGTGAATTTGTCATAACCATAATCATAAGACAAGGTTAGTGACAAAACCAAACTCATATGGACTGAACTTGTTTTAATCTTAATTTCTTGCCACCTGACAGCACAGGGCCTATCATTGCTTTCAGGTTGTTATGAAAACAATTGAGAACTCATAGAACTCACAAGCATAGTCAATTTTTAACTGGAATAGACACATAAATAAGAATATGTCAACACGATAGGTTACAAACCTCAAGTCGTGGGCTAGTGATTAACAATAATCTTGATCAGTTCTTGAAACTATCTCAAGATCTTTTAAGACTCCCACTGACCTCTTGACATATAAGATTCTCTTGTCAAGAACCATTCCTTGAAAAAACAAATTTTCAAGAATTAGTGTGGATTCTTATCAAGATAAACACTTCTCATAATTGGTCTTAGTTGGTTTTTGTCTTATCCAAAACATCACAACTTACCAAACTCAAATGTACAAGAGTAAGAAACATGTTACTCTACATTTGATAAGTGTTAGAAACCTTTCTTAAAATTGTGTCACTCAAGTTATAATCTTAGAGTATGACTCTAAGACTTGTTTTAGAACAAAGTATGATTTATCTTTTGATTTGACCATTTCCACATTTCACGATTCCTCTCCTTAGCCAAACAAACGTACTAAGGTTTTCTTAGAGGATCAATTGTGATATGGTTCTATAATCACTAAGATAATCATAAAACAAGATACTCAAGTACTCTCCCATCTCTTCAGATTGGAGAAACTTTTTTCTTTCCGCCTTATTTGATTCTTCTTATCCGTCCTGCCATACATTGAAACTTTTCCAATGTTTTAGAATTATACTTAAACTTGTAAGTATAACCATATTTACTAAACTTTAGTAAATCATAATGAATAATCTTATCGATCTTTGTGGTGGACCTGACCAGCGCACAACCAAGTGTACCCAATCCTTTAGTCCCTCACTTGACTCACACATGCATGTGAGCAAGGAGTTAGTCTTAATTTCCCAAAGATGAAAATTTCTTATTCATCATACAATACAAGTTGCATGATTTCAAGTTTCTATCCAACTGAAACTTGGATGATGAGAATCTTTCCTTATTTGGTAAATTATAACACTACCAAAAATGAAAGAATTAAATCCATTTTCCAATATTGTTATCAACAAAATCATATATACGACGTTTTTTTTCACAAATGTCATTGTAAGGATACTTAAAATAAATAAAATCACAACTTTTATTTTATTTTAAAACTTGCGGATAAACTTATCCTTACAATGCAAATACATATGAAAACATGTTGTTATCTATTCCTAAGCAATATATCATAACTCTTAAGCAGCAACTCAAAATTCTGATCATCGAACCATGCGATCGAAATCCATCTATTCGCGATCAGAATCAACTTTCTCTTTCTTTAAGCTTCCTTAATTTTCTTTGTTTCTACAAAACATCAAAATGTAATTACATTACATCATGTATTAAGAATCTCCAAATAAGAACTTAATAGAGTTAGATAGTGGACTTTACCTGAAGTAGAGTAAAATCTTTTTTGACTTTACCATCCTTATGATCTTTTAGGTGAAATGGGCAGCTTCGCAACCAATGTCCCTTCTCTTGGCAATAGAAACATATGGACTCTTTGGAAATGGGGCACGAGACTATCTCAGAATTAGCCTTTCTCTTTACCATTAGGTCAAATGACTTGACCATGGCCAATCCCTTTCCATTGGGAAGAGAAAGCTTTTCTAGACTTTCAGTGTTACCATTACCAATGTCCATGGAAGCATGGGAAGTAGATCTTCCAATCAAATTTGCTTTATCATTGCTCCAAATCATTGCTGATTTAATAGCATCAAGCAAATATGTAAGATTATTAAGGGTCATGTCATGGTCTGTCACATAGCGGTCCTTAAAGAACTCACTATATGACTTGGGAAGTAATTGAAGAACCCAGTTAACAGTCAAATTCCATAAGACTTTGACACCCAACTCTCTCGGCTTGCCAATATGTGACTTAATCTCCAAGATGTAAGCACATACAGACTTTGCTTGCCAAATAGGGATTGAGTGACCTTGAACTGGTGGGTCAAGGAGAATTATTGGATGAGGTGGAGGAAGTGAAGTATGATGTCTAGTCCTATTAGTGCACAACAAAGGGATTGATCTTTCACCTTGATTTCCATTTGGGATATCATCTTCTTTAGGAAATCTCTATCCAAAAGGATGAGGAAGACCATAGTTGTCTGAACTTAGACATCTATGAGGGAGAAATTCAAGTTTCAGTTGATTTAAGTCCTTAACATAACACCTAATATGAAATATTAAGGCTAGGACCCAACAAACTATTTTATAACTTGGAAAAGGGATGCCGTAATCCAAGCTACAAAATATTTGAAGGTATGTAAATGACGATTTACCAACTTCCACCATGAAAAACAAAAATAAATTATTAAGTTTTAATTGGATTTGAAACTCCTATATCTTTTGAGATTCATTGAACTTTCAATGGCATGTTTAAATCTCGATTGTGCCCTCTTAAGTTTGTGACTGGGATGCCAAGGATCACAAACAAGGTGTGAATAACCATACAAATAGACTTGGTACCCTTAATTTTATCACCCAATCGATGTGCCGGTTCACCACACGCGCTCCACCGATCTATGATAAAACTTAAGTCACCCTTTGCCACACAATGTCATCCCCATGTTAATGTGTTGGTTAAGCACACACGCTCCACTAACGACTTAATAAGGGTGCAAAGTGTAATTTCATGGGTTAGCCCCATTTCACATTTTCCTAAGTAACTAAGCTTGGGAATTTATAAGTGTTTAGTTACTTAGTATTTATCATTATACTTTTAATGAAGGGAGAATTATAGTCCTTTCCTACCCGTTCGACTAACGACCCTCCACCAGTCAAGGAAGCGGTGGGTGAGAGTGGACACCCATTAAACTGCCATTTTATAGGCAGTAACCTTATACCCCCCCCCCCCCCTTATAGACTGGCTTCGTGAATGAGGCCTACTAACGGTAAGACCGACTTTGTCCTTATACATATATATAAGTATTAACTTTTAATATTATAATAGTATAAGTGTGTATTTTACACTTTTAAAATACTTGGTGGTTTAATCTTATTAATTAAATTATACTCTTAATTTAATTAAACTTAAACCATGTCATTATAGAACTACTAACTCTTTTCATTAAACACTTTAATTAATTTAATGAAGTCCATAAAGTTTGAATTTTAACTTTTAAAATTATAGGGTTTGGAATTAAAGCATTAATGTGTGTGAGACTTTACAAATTTCAAAACTTGAGAGCAAGTTTTGAAACTATTCAAAACCTTTCATATTCATAACATATGAGTTTAATGTCTCTTTAATAGCTAGACTCTTGAAAATCCATAGCTTGAGGACAAATTATGGAGATCATAAAACAATTTATGGAAAAGAGATTCTTCAAGTTTTATAACTTATGACTTTTAATGATCCATTTAAAAAAACCTTTGGAATTCCATAACTTGAGGACAAGTTACGGAGTCTATTAAAATCATCAAAAAACAACAATTCAACCAAGAATGTTACAAGTTCTAGATTAAACGCAAATGAACTAGGTAATTCAAGTCAAACAAATTCCATGCAATTAGACTTAATAATATAAACTAATAGAAAACATGAAATTTTGACAATCGCCTTTCAAATGGATTATCATGATCATTATCATATCTTAAAAAAAATTATGATTCAAAACAGTTTGAAATAATGATCCTATCCATTTAGGGGAAAAAAACGTTTTTCTGCACTCTATCCAGCCAACTCGGCGAGTCCATGAACATGACTCATCGAGTAGCACATTTTGTACATGGACTCGTCGAGTCCATCAGTGGACTCGGCGAGTTCATCACCCAGAACACAGAAAACTAAATTTTTTCAACTTTAAACAGCAAGTAGCATCAAGTATAATTGAAAACAGCTCTAGGCTTTGATACCACTGTTGAGTTTTAAGCATTCTAACACTCCTAAGGTGTACATGCAACCCTGAATACCTTGGATCTATGTTATCTCTATTATACATGCAAACTTGAATATTCCAAGGTATTACCGTATAACTAGCATATAATCATATGTTACTTGCATAATAAAACTAGATAGAATTACATACCTTTTTTTCTTGTGGTTGATTCCTTGGAGCTTTAAGAGCCTAGCACCAATAATGTGAATGCCTCAAGTGGAATCACAAATCACCAAAACAACTTGGAAGAACTTTGAGAGAATATGGAGCTCACTAAAATCGGCCACCTTTTCTTTCACACACACTAGTGCCAATTTTGTGAGCCAAGGACCCCTTTATATATTATGGAGGATTAGGGTTACATCCATGTAAACCCTAATACCCATGACCTTTCATTTACATATGATCTAGGGTTAAAAGCTCCATCGACTATCCATGGACTTCCATACACTCTTAGCCCATCCTAAATAAACCTTGGCCCATTCCATATATATATATATATATATATATATATATATATATATATATATATATATATATATATATATATATATATATATATATATATATATATATATATAAGTCCATATTTAATTAGCCTCTTTTGATCACTAAATTAATTCCAAATTAATTCTTGATCAATACTAATTAAATAATATGATTTCATATTAATATATTATAACTTATAATATATTAATAATCATAAATATCCTTTTCTCATAAGTCTATCCATACAAATTGTTCCGGTGAAGTGCAACCTAAATGGACCATGCCGAGTCGGGTCAAGTCATACCAATTATAGTTATGGACTTAGACACTAATCCAACATAACTTCCCCTTTAAGCTTATTGACCTTTCATTTAGTGTGTAGCTCTTATAAATGTTTTAAATTAGTCTCAACATTTTAACCTATTTTTATTATGCTATTTGATATCCTTTTTCTAAAATCCCATTTTATAAGAATGGCCAACTACAATGTCCCTTGGGTGATCATAGGATCGTGATCTACAGGGGCTCCTTCTGATATTTATGGATATTATAATGTCATGTATATCACGATGAGGGTGCATCATCATGGGTTTTTCATAGGCCGGTTTGAGAGGAAGTATGAAAGAGAACGAGTGACTTATATGGAGTTATTCTACATTCATAAGTTGAATCCTCAAACACTACAAGGCATTGCACATGAACTTGAGATTAAAACAATGGTAAACCGGTGCTCACTCATATGTGGTCAAACATTGGATTACGGTCTCATACCACTACACACTGAGTCTAACATTCAAATTTTTAAGAGAAGGATTTTCCATGAGTATTGAAACAATATAGTTTACATGTTCATTGATCGAAACCACCAAGTTATAATATTTTCTTGCCAAATACACTTAAGAGGGCTTGTCCTAAAACAAATGAAAATTTTCTTTATGAATTTGTCTTCGCCAATCCGGATTCAACTCTTGAAGAAGCCACTAACTACCTTTGGAAACAATAGGTTGCTCGAATTCATATATCTTACATGTTACTAAAGCTAGATTATGCAAGAAGAATGGTTAGATATTGGCTAATTGTAGAATCTATATGAGGATATCTATTGATGAAAAGTCTTTGTCCTGTGTTTGGTTTACGTTTGTTTTACTGTGAAGGATAACAAAATAAATGTATTATTTGTTTGACTTCTAAAAAAAATATCCTATATATTTTTTCTGTATATTTGTAGTATGTACCTTTTTTTAGTATACTTTCAGTGATTAAAAATATTAATGTTGGAGTCTTTAATTTGATATAAATGAAATATATTTTTATTTCATGTATTGTTGAGGGTTTGTATCAATCGAATACACTCACGTATAAACAATAAGGAACAAACAAATAAAAAAGAACAGTATGATCAAAAAGATGATTTCACTTAGAAAGAGTGTTCTCACAAAGAGAACATGTCACAAAGACGACACAAGCTCTATTGGGTTTAGGTTTTCTTATCCAAATTTTGAGAGACGATTTAATAATAATAATAATAATAATTATTATTATTATTATTATTATTATTATTATTATTATTATTATTATTATTATTATGCGATAAACCTCATAATTCTCATAATGGTTTTTTGTTTTATTACGTGTTTGACAAAATTAACTAGTAACGTTTTATTAAACATTATGTGAGATAATTTTTAGATTTAAAACATTTTGTTTAAACTAAATGTTAAAAGCTTGTAATGTTAAACGAAACTTTTTCTTCAAAACGGAACGTTTTGTCAATGCTCTATGCAAAGATATTGTTTTTGTTCATGGAACCGGTTATTTGGCTAACTTGAAATTTCATAAAAGCGTAATTTTCCAAAAATTCTTACATTTTTTAAGAGAAAGACATGAACTAATTAACTTAAAATTATTTATAAATCGGTTTTTTATGATACGTTTGCATGTGTATAAATTAAAATTTTAACAAAGAAATTTATGCATGTTCATCACAAAACAATGATTTCATTCATAAATTAGTTTTCTTAAAATAATTTTTAATAAAAAAGCAAAACTTTATTTTCTTATTTTTTATGGTTTATTTAAACTATTTGATAAGATCTGAAATAAGCTTTTTATCACATCCAATAAAAAACATATAAAAAACATATGAAAAATTATATGACCAAGTTAGAAGTATCAAATCAATTATAACTAATCCATACACAATCTTTTACTACTAGACCCGATAAGAAATTAACACTTTCATAAATTTGTATGTGATCCGAATAATTGATTTAATAGGTAAAAAAGTTATTAGAAAAAAAAAAGTTACTTTGAAAATTATCACAAAAAATAAATGAAATAATTACGGATGCTTAGAAAACATTTCGTAATTTAAGGGCTTTGTTTTTGGAATTAACCGATCATTATGTGGATATAATCATCCTATAAAAATCCATATAGATATTTTGATTGCCAAAAAGTTAATTGAAAGGCTCTTTCAAAATGTATATAAAATAAAGGTTACAGGCTTTTTATAAATATCTCCTTTTCACTCACATAAATAGTCACACAAGATATACAAATACTATCAGATACATATGGAGGGGGATTGGAAGGTATATATAGAAATTGCCAAAATAAATTTGTATTTTTCTGTATTTCATAACTTGAGTGTACGATGTGCTACGATTTTTCCAATTGCGAGAAAAAAGTGAAATGAATAACAAAAAACCCATGGATACGTTTTAAATTTGACTTATAGTTAAAGTTTTTGTGTAGGAGTAAATTACACGAATGATCCCTATGGTTTAGTGTAATTTGTACGTTTGGTCCATAACTAATTCTTTTTACCTTGGAGGTCTTTATTGTTTGTTTTTATTACGTGTTTGGTCCCTATTAGGCTAGACGAAATGAGTGCGGGAAAGAGGTGAGAGAAGCTTCCCTCACTCCTGCACACCACTCCGTGGGTGAGGGAAAGAACCGTGGGAAAAGAGGTGGGGGAGGGGGTGCCGCACTCTCTCTTTCCTCATGCTATTGGCCAGTTTTTTTTTTCTTTTTTCTTTTTATCTTTTTTAATATTTATAAAATTATATATCTACTATAAAAATATAAAAAATATATCAAAATTCGTGGTTTTTAATTCCCTACAAAATGAGTATAATATATGTATGAAATATATTAGAAAAAAAAAGTGAGGGAAGAGCTTCCCATCCATTCCTTGGCTTTTAGGTGAGGGAAAGGAAAGTGAGGAAAGACGGGTATGACCCACCAAAAGTGAGGGAAGAGTCCCTCCCACACCCTCCGGTCTTATATATATATATATATATATATATATATATATATATATATATATATATATATATATATATATATATATATATATATATATATATATATATATATATTACTTTTTTGTTTTGTTCAAATTTCTACTATGAATTTGTGCAGATTCACAGTGTGAATCTACAATCTAAATTCCCAATAATATATGATTTATTTTTTAACATTCACAATGGGAAGTTATGAATTAAATATTTTTAGATTTTTTTTTTCTATAAAGAATAAACTATAAAACACTTGAAAAAAAAATATTTTCTTGGTTATATGGTTTAAAATGGTTCATTGTTTAACTTTTATGTGTGTGTGTGTGTGTGTGTGTGTGTGTGTGTGTATATATATATATATATATATATATATATATATATATATATATATATATATATCAAAGTCGTAAAAATTGTTCGGCGGTCGACTGGGGGCAAGCGATTAATCGGTTTGACTGGGATTAATCGGAGGATTAATTGGGACCATAAAGTACTAATAAAACTATTTTAAAACTTAATATATCCTAAGAAAAAATAGTATTTGAAAATTTAAAATTTTGAAAATTTGAAATATTTGGTATAATATTTGAAAATTTGAATATTTAAAAATTTAATATTTTGAAGTTTTGAAAATTTTGGTGTAATATTTGAAATTTTGAAATTTTGAAAATTTTAAAATCTTCCTGCCAAGGACCGTCTAGCTTGAGTTTGACCGATATTGATCAATTTCCGCCAAGCATACCTAATCGTAATCAGTTGCGGACCGCCTAGGCCGATATTTACAACACTGATATATATAGTAACGTCACAAAACCCCGAACCAAAAACAAAAAATTGTTTTCATAAATAATAAAAAAAATCAACCAAACGTGTTTATCAAACCCATAAGGAAATCATAGTGTATCAATAATCATTCAAAATCCATTAGAGTGAATAAAACGGAAAGACATGGTGTGTGTGCAATGCTATCATCTCGAGCCATTCCTTTTCAAACTGGAGGTAGCTGAAATATAAACTGAAAACCGTTAGCATGAAGTTTAGTAAGTTCCCCAAAACACCACATACCATACATACAATGGGTTGTGCCCCACAACCATCAGGCCCCGCTCGGAACAGATCTGTCAGTAAAATGCGATAGGCCCTACCTAACACACTCATTAGACCCCGTCTGACATCGAGCCCCGCCTGGTATACATACAAACACATACAATACATGTAGGAGTCGCAAAGAAAGCTAGCATACTATAACATAATCCAACGGACTCGTATTGGTGCCTTCGACCCGCAAGTACTGTGAGAAGACTCAGCTCGTAAAACATCTCAAAAGTCAATATGCCCTCAAAATCCCACAATAGGTGCTAAACACCACCTAATCACACAAGACAAGACCTTAATCTACCTATTAACAGCTGAACGAAAGTCCACAAGTCAAAAGTCAACCATCAAGGTCAATGGTCAAAGTCATTAGTCAATGTTGACTCCAGCCGACCACCACGATGTGGTCTTCCTTGGGTACTTCGTGGCCCGCATACGACCAAACAGTCAGGAAAATATCAGTCGCCACGCTGTGGTAACCGGGGGTTCCAACAACTTAATGCATTAATTTGTTTTCTTCGATTCCAAGAGCTCTAAATTAGAGATGGCAACGGGGGCGGGGAACACAGGGGACCCCAATCCCCATCCCCATCCCCGAATCCTCATTCCAATCCCCATCCCCATCCCCATCGGGGAATATAAATAAACCCCCAACGGGACTGGGGATCCCCAACGGGGAAACGGGGATTTTTTTCTCTTTTAACATGCAAACTTTTACGTAAGAAAAAACTCTATATTTCAATTTTACCAGCATAAGTTTAAAGATTTTATAAAATATATAAGTACCCATAAATTGTAGAAAAAATATAAATAAATTTTCTACCAAATTTAAATACATACATCAAAAATCAAGTAAAAAAAATTATCAGATTGATATTTAAGGTAAAATAGATCAACCAAAGAGAAAAAAATATATATACACGAGTTTAAATTAGATAAAAGAAAAAGCAAAAAGTATAATTTCAACCAAGTAATACTAATGAGTTAGGTTACTTAGCTTAAATTTTATGTATTATAAACTATACTATAAATATATGTTATGTATTATTTTTAGACAAAATTGCAAAAATGGTCCCTATGGTATGCCAAATTGTGGGGTTTTAGTCCAAACCTCAAGTTTTTTGGATTCATGGTCCTTTTGGAGTGGTTTGTATGTGAAAATAGTCCTTCCAAAAACCGAAATGACTATAATACCCTTGGGGAATTTATTTTTCATTTTTCCTTATTTTTTTTTATAAATTTAATATTTATTTTAGCAATTAAAAATAATAAAGGACCCACCCCAAGGGTATTATAGTCATTTCAGTTTTCGGATGGACTATTTTCACATACAAACCACTCCAAAAGGACCATGAATCCAAAAAACTTGAGGTTTGGACTAAAACCCCAAAATTTTGCATACCATAGGGACCATTTTTGCAATTTTGTCTTATTTTTATATATTAATATACATCGGGGACGGGTCCAGGGTCGGGGATTAAAGGTATCCCCATTCCCATCCCCATCCCCACTTTTTTTATTCGGGTATTCCCCATCCCCGTCCCCATCCCCGGTCAACCTGGGGATTCCCCAGTCAAAACGGGTGCGGGTTTCGGGTTCCCTATTGGGTATGGGGATTTTTGCCATCCCTACTCTGAATCTCAGATCTGGTCCAAAATGTGATCTAGAAGGATATAGTTTCTAACTTTATCCATTAGGACCACCCAAAAGGTCCAAAACCCAAATCCCTAAGTCCCAAAAGTCTTAATAATGCAAGAACTTAACCAATAAGCACTTATTCCATAAGCTCTAAAGTCCGTCCTTTTCAAAAGTGATTCTAACAACAAAACTAACCTAAAAGTTATTGTTTTATAGACATGCATGTCTAATGCATGTCTTGAACCCATATTAGGTCAAAATGAGGGGTTATGACCTAAATCACATGCATGGATTGAAAATCCAACCAAACTCCAGATCCAAATCACAAAATACACGAAATGCCCCAAAGATTCATAAAGTTGCAAACTTTAAGAGATCTCACCACCCCAACAAACAAGAACAAGAAGTTAATGGGACAAAACTTAAGATCTAGCAACCTAGCATGATAAAAATCGAGTCTTACACACTTACAAAGGTCTAGAAGAGTGCTAAGGTGAAGAATGGAGATTTGCTTGCTTGATCTTTGTTTCCTTTTTCCTCATTCTTCCTTATTTAGCTTCAAGGAACACCAAAACTAGCTAAATAATGGAGGAAATGGTTTAGGTTTTTCAATAGGGTTTAAGGGGGCTGAGGGAAGTTGAGGATGAACAAACCCTAGCTTCCTTATTCCTTTAAATAGGGAGCAAACCGGGGAAAATAGGGTTTTCATGTCAGTCATCCACCACACAGTGGCCAATACTGACACGTCGTGGGGGCTTAAATAAAACACACGAACCCTTTTCGCCTCGCCGTATCGTGGTGGTGCCTCCACCACATCGTGGCAATCCTCAAAATGATAATTCTAATTATAAATAAAGTACCTCAAGATCAATGCATTATATATATATATATATATATATATATATATATATATATATATATATATATATATATATATATATAGAGAGAGAGAGAGAGAGAGAGAGAGAGAGTTCTTATGGATATTTAAAAATAAAATATTTTCCTTCATTCATTTTTTACAAGAAGTATAAGTACAATGTTAGTAATTTCGAATAAAATAATATTTGTTAAAACATTTATTTTTAATATATACATATATTAACATTTTTTAATATATAAATATGTTGTTTTTGTGATTCTTTAATACCTGAAATCCATCCGCAGGCATCGAAATTTTGGACATGTTACTTAAGGCCATTCGACATGGGAGAGGAAACCATGTGTCAAGGCTGATGTGGCAACTCTACCCACGCGTGAACACCGCCCCCAAGGAGCGTGGGTGTGTTGTGGCGTGACCGGTTCCACGCGGGAAGACAACCAATGATGGAATAACTTTACAAACGACCAATGGGATTCGTTTATTCCAAACGGTCAAATGGTCGTTGTTCACGAAGGAAGGCGCCAAAAATTCTTGAATGAGGCTCGTCGGAACAAGAATTACATGAATAAAGGGTGTTGCAAAAACCATAAAGAAGAAGATGAAGAAAATAGGCGATGGCTGAAGAAGAAGAAAAAGAAAAGAGGCGATAGCTGAAGAAGAAGAAAAGAGGCAATTAGGAAATAGGGTTTAAATTAAAAAGATTGAGATTAATTAAATTTAAGTGGGCTAGATATATTTTTAGTGGACTAACATTTTTGTCAATTAAACTTGGTTTGATAATATGAAGTAATTTTTTGAGGGTTTAATTGATTTGGTAATATAGAATAATATGGAGTATATTAGGGATGAGCATATGGACCGGGGAACCGGCCGAAACCGATACCGGAACCGGCACCGGAACCGCAACCCGATGGAACCGGTCGGGCCGAGACCGGGACGTTATTTTTAAGGATTTTTGGAACCGGGAACCGGTAGGAACCGAAACCGATATAACCGAAACCGGTAAAACGGCAAAAACCGGAACCATATGATGCTATTTTTCAAGGACCGGTTCCAACATTTGAAGACACGACAAGAACCGGTAGGAACCGGGCACCGATAGAACCGCCAGGCCGGTTCGGTTCTTGATTTTGGCCGAAGCCGGTTCCGAGGCCGGTTCGGTCCTTTTGCTCATCCCTAGAGTATATATATGTGTGTGTTTATATATATTTAAAAACTAATAAAATATTTATTTAATTTTAAAAATTATGTTTTGTTTATTTAATTTAAGTAAAAAATAGGTATAAATAATTGGAGTGGTAACCATACTATTTATAAATGTTATTTAATTTTATAAATTATGTTTTTTTTTTCAATTTAGTGTACTTTTTTATTAATAAAATATTTTTTTATGTTTAATAATTATGTTTTTCATTTAATATAATGTCAACAAAAAAAATAAAAAGATAACTAATGCGGAATGATAATCATTTCCAAAGGCTAGTGATTTGATAGTGAACATGTAGTAGAGTTGACGTAGATTAGTAGTTTGATAGTGAACATGTAGTTGAGCCTACGTGACGTTGAATTGAGAACGTTTTTTTCTAGTGAATTGGTGGTGACTATATCTCTTAGCCAAACTAAAGGAGATGAAGACCCAAAGTAAAAAAAAGAATAAATTTAATAAAATATGCATCATAGTCTATTCTTTTTCCGGTTTGTAGTTAATTCAAAATTAATTTTTTTCCTTTCTTTGAATGAAGAAATTCCATATCTACTATATAAAGAATTGTTGAAATCCACGTTAATTTTTGTCTTTCAACCCAATTTTTACGAATAGGTTTCTTAAATCCCGCGGGGTTTATGAATTAGTCACAAAATCGTCAAATAATGTGAACGGGATCATGAAATAAATGGGAAAGTCATGAATTTCAGTTTAATTAATTGTTCTAGAATTATACTTTATATCCGTGCAAGATTAATATAATATGATAATTAAATAAAAATAGACAAATAAATTTATTTAAAAGATATTTAAAAAATAAAAATGAGTACCGATGAAACCTACCATATTTCTACCTTACGAAAAAATATAATATAGTATTGAAAATAGAATACAATATAATCTAAAAAATAGTTCAATAATAAAGTTAAAACATATATAATAACTATCGTTGTATACCGTTTTTTCAAGTTTGGTTTTTAGATAAAATGATTATTTAAATATACTAACAACTAAATAATAACTTTAACAATTTTTTTTATCAAATTAATACAACTTTTTATTAACACTATTTTTTATATACACCATTTTTTTTATCATACACACAACACTCACCATAAATTAGTGTTTTTTTTTCCATAACCATATTGACCATGATTCTAAATTACAATCATATGATTGATTCAATTATAGGTTTCTTTATCTCATCCTTATTAATAAATAATTTATATGCATAATTAACACTTAAATATTTAGTTAAATACAATAAAAGAGACATATTGTATCGACTTTCCTTTTTGTAGTATCCATATTCTGATGGACCTGTGAACACGTTGCAGATGATTGACCCTTCTTTCTAGAAGAAACACCGGTGTCATTTAAATAGAAGAAGCCACAAGCTCAAATTTAAATTAATGCAAATCTTTTATCAAAGTGAAATTATTTTTGCACAAAGAAATGGGTATGCATAGCTTCAGGAATCTAGGAATCTTGCTATTGCTTTTGATGATTTTTGAGTCATCACAATGTACAAGAGATTTTGGTTTTCGACCACAGTCTCTTTACCCTCAAAGTAAGAAATTTTTATATCATTTTCTTTATAATTTGTTTGTATTTATATACAACTGAACTCAATAAACACTTGTGTTCTTAAAGCTTGATATGACTCGTATTGTAGGTAACACTTAAACTCGTACAAAGCTCATGTCTCAAAATTATACTATCTCAGAAAATTTTAACATGGTTACTGTTTATGTATAGTCGAACATGTTAAACAATCACATATTAGACTTCGTTGAAATAATGACGTTGTCTCCATTTATGTATGTTTAAATTCAAATATACAAAGGTGTTTGAATTTATGTTTTCCTTTGATAAGCATAATATGATCCATGTTTAAACTTGACTACTAATCAAAGGGGGTTGTAACGCGACTATTACCTGAGATGTTGACATAGTGCCTCTGAGTCCAAATGGTTGATGTTTCGAGTCGTCAAGAACAGTGATGTAGTTTAGGACTAGAATAGAGAGTGTATTGATGTTTTCAAGAAAAAGTCTTACTATTCAATTATGCTATTGATACATGTATGTGTATGTAATGTATAGGGTATGCAAAGGTATTTGCTACACTTGGAGTGGAATGTAGATGTTGTGATGGAGAATTAAGTGATAAAAAGTGCAAAAGCATATGGGAAGGATCTTGCTCTAAGCTACAATGCATCCCATGGAAGTATCACAATGTTTAATTATGCAAGGTTACATGATTCATTTAGGTTATTCATTCTTTTGGAATCTCGGTATTGTTTTTTTTATCTTATTGTATGAGAAATAAGAGCATCTTTAATGGTAAAGATATATGTTAGCTCAAAAAAACTGTCATCTTATTATTTAATCATCTTATTATTTAATTATATTGAGTTCTAATTAAATTGTTTCTATAATGGTTAATCTTTTTTTTTTATTATAAAATTTTCATTAATTTGACTATTTTATTCTTGTCTATCTAAAATGTTATATAAACCCTCTCGTTTAACTAATTATTATTTAAACATGTTTTGTTTTAATATAAACATTCACTCATGTACAAACAATTCACATATCACTATAGTATATACTTACATATTATATATATATATATATATATATATATATATATATATATATATATATATATATATATAAACTTTAGATAAATAATAAATACTTAAAATTAAATCAAAGCGATAAAATGTAATATTACTAAAGAGAAAGGGTTAGAGTGTTTAAAGTATTAAACTATATTGATCATTCAATATATATTGAATGGTCAATAAAAATTAACAAAAACATAATCTATTCTAATGGTGTTAAATTGTTTTGATCACTCGATCAAATTGTAATAAGCTATAAAAAAATTATCATTTCTAAAGATGGAATTCGAAACAAGTACTTGTATATAATAAGTTTTATCGAATTGTGTGTGAAATAAAGATGGAACTCTAAAATAAGTACCTGTTATATATATATATATATATATATATATATATATATATATATATATATATATATATATATATATATATATATATATATATATATATATATATATATATATATATATATATATATATATATATATATATATACTAGGAACCTATTGAGGGCCGTGATAATCACGGCCCTAGAGAATTGATCACTAAGTTGGTTTTACTTGGCTACAGAAAAACATTATTTATAAAGTCGTATAAATTTTGATTGGATTTTTTTTATTGTTCCTAATACTATCACGGAACAAAGGGAGCACATGTTATGTTCTCTTGCCCATTCTTCAAATCGATCTATAATCTCCATAAATGGAATAGTTTTATCATGACAATCCTTGTAAAAGAGTTTTTGCAATTTAAAACTAAAATAGGTGTGTAAGGATGTTGAAGTGAATAGTTTACCAAAAGTCATGCAAGAGTAACACAATGGTAGGGGGAAGGGAAAAAGGAAACAAATATCCCATTTTTTCTTGCTTTTACAAGCCGCAAGGGAGGTTCAACATTTAATTAGACCAAACATAGATGAAACCAACCTAAGAGAAACTGTCCTGGAAGATGCTTATTCAGATCTTTATTGCAATCTGCTAACCATAAAGAATTTGATCTAAAGTAATAAAAACAATCAATGTAACATTATTGCTAATAAATTTTAGGATACAACACAAAAACTATGTATCATGTAATTTCTCTAATAGTAATAGTGGTACATTAAATCAATCAAATACATGCAGATAACAATATCTTTTCCTACAATAGCTAGGGGACTTTTGACCAACCTTTGAAGCTTTGATGTTTGGTATATATAGGTTCCCAAACAAAGCCCTTCATCATGTGTTCGGTGCAAAAGGTAACCTAAATTACATACAAACTGATTAAAATTTGTAAAAAAAAAGTCAAAATCTTCAAGTTGAAGACAAACCCTTTGATATGTGGACTTCAAAGATGTCCACGATACACTTCCTTTTTAGCCTAAAGCTTAAAAAAGTATATATATATATATATATATATATATATATATATATATATATATATAATTGTTACCTGTACAAATTCACCATCCAATTCTTTCAAAAACTTCGGTACCTGCAACTATGAACAATGGACTTAATTAACACTTCAATTGTGTATGAAATAGTTGTATATTTGTATTATGTAAAAATTGTGTTTTACAAAGGAAGATAGATCAACCGAGTTACCTTCACAACATCATTGACTTGAAAATCAGTCGATAACAATGCTTGTAAATTGATGGTTTATGGATTTCTGATCTTATTTGATCAAGGATAAAAAAAAAAGTTAAGCATGATACTTATTGTGAGGTAACTAAAACTTGTAATCATTGTATGTGGTATCGAGAGTTTATATTAATTTGAAAAATATTTAACATCTATATATTCCGATTCTTTATCAAGATTTCATAGACCAAACATCCCTTTATCTTTTTAGCTGCAAGAGGTTCAGTTGTTTGGTTCTTACAGCCATCCAAATTTTCAGCAAGATCTCCTTTCCTCTCTCTCTCTCTTCCCTTTCTTTCACTGCAATAAAACGAAATTTCAAGTTTTTCAAAAATATACATTCAAGGGAAGAAAAGTATGTTGCAAAAGCAAACAAGATGTTATATTAGTCTATTTTAGCTATTTTTAGAAAACATATCTTATTCTTAGATAAATGTAATGACCCTAGAGGTTGAGCATGATTGAAACAGATGATGAACTTCAATAGAAGAGTGAAACCGAACTAAATGGTTAAATTTTGTATTAGTGCGAGGCATCATATCAAAACTCTCATGTCATATCAATGACTTCAAGAACATTTTTTATATCATATATTTGTCAATTTTGCACCAGTGTATCATTATAACTTCAAGAGTACATCAAAAAAAGCAAATATAATATAATTCACCGTACAAAGGGCAACTCCAGTGTATCAGCAAAATTATTCAAATCAGAAATACCATATTCAATATGTGAAAACCTTCATCTATAATCTAAAATAGTTTGTTCATCTCCTTAATCACCATCAAGACTCGTCTATGAAAATAGAAAGAAAAAATTAAAATTTTATTTTCGTGTTGGACTACTTGTCCGTACCAACAAAATATTGAGATAGGTTGATTAATAAAATTCACATGGGCATTACATCGAATACCTGGTGGGTAGAAGATCGATAAAGGCAATTATAACTATGAAACTAATTTACCTGATATGATGGAACTGATCAAGAAAGACATCAAGAGAATACATAGAGAGAGTAGTAGGTTCTGGGAAACTTTTCTTCAAATTCGATCCAGTTTAGGAAAACATATGGTATTGAAAAAAAATGCATTTTATATAGAATTATGAATAAAATATGACAATAGCATAAGATATTGAGTTATAACATAACTGACCTAAGCATCCTCCTTCATCAGGATCAATTTCTCCATACTCTCTTCTGTAGTGCATCAGATTTTACTCCCATTGAAATTTCTTTACCGAGTGTTCCTGTGGGAACGAGCTGTGGTCAAAAATTGAAGAAGAAGGAAACAACTTCTCTTGGTTAAGAAATGAGCCAAGCCGACATCTATAAAAATGGATGCATAAATTTTTTTTGTTTAATTTTGGATATTTTGAGTAATCGATTGTTTATGAAAGAGGGCCAATCTCAAGAGACTTGAACTCAATTTTGAAGGTTTGTGTTCCGATAAAGAAAAGGGACGGCGAAGAAACCTAATAAAGTACTCCTTCAACAACCCTGTTTGCTTCAAATAACAAAGATTCTGAAAAACCCTTTTTTAATTTTTTTTACAATAATCTAACATAGATTTCAAGAACAGAAGGTTGTGGTTTGTATCAAGAAACAACAGAAGAAGGATATGGTGGACGTTAGCTGTCGCAGTGCTAGGGTGTCGTTTATTGTACTGATGATAATTGAGAAGAGTATAGAGTCTTTCAAATATAAAGTAAAACAAACAAGAGAAGCGGTGGTATAGTATATCAGTGGAAAAATGTGTCTAGTGGCATCTGGTGAGGCAATAAACCAGGAGGTGGCAAGTCTAGGAGGAAAACCCCCCATGAAGTCTTTTGTTAACGATCGGAAGAGTATGATGGAAGCTATGGGCGGCAGCAACCCTCTAATTGGAAGATGATGGTAAGCAAGCACGCACATTGGTGACACAAGGAGGCACCCAAGCTGCTCACTGTTGTATACGTTAAAAATAGCCGATTCCAGTATTTGTATTCTACTGGGGGAGATAAGCAAGGAGAGAAACAGTTCATCGACGTGGACCAAAGCATAAATCTCTTACATATAGGTAATGATATATATATATATATATATATATATATATATATATATATATATATATATATATATATATATATATATATATATATATACGAGTTTATAATCCGTGAAAACTACTGTAATAATATTAATTAAACTTTCATAGTAAAAACTTGGAATTATTAATCAGATTTTTCAAATAAATTATTTTAAATAAATTATTAATGAAAAGATATTTTTTTGTTATATAAAATTATAATCGTTGATTTAAATAAATACATGAAATTATATTACCTTATAGTATATATTAATTTTATTTTAATTTTTTATTCTAATGTTATTAATTTAATGTAATTAGAGTGTGGAATTTAAAATTTAAAATTTAAATTGAACATTCATTTATTAATTTAATGTAATTAGAGTGGGAAATTTAAAATTTAAAATGTAAAATTGATAATTAATAGATTGACATGTGGAATGATAGGTAACACATAATATTAATGATGAGAAATTTAAAATTTAAAATGGATAATTAATAGATTGACATTTGGCATGATAGGTAACACATAATATTAATAGGTGACATATATATATATATATATATATATATATATATATATATATATATATATATATATATATATAGAGAGAGAGAGAGAGAGAGAGAGAGTATGGATGCGAACTTAAAAATTGGTGAGACCGCTAAGACAAATCTTGACGTAAGATTGAAAAAAAAGGATAGATATTTGACTTTATTTATTGTTAAAATATTGCGAAATAATATGACATTTTGGTAATTTTGTGTGAGATATTGGTAATTCCGGACCAATAATAAATGTTTTGAGGTTTAAAATGAAAAAGAAAAAAAAAAAAAAAAACAAAACAAAACGAAAACTCAACCCCCTCCCTCCGTCCCCTCTCATTTCCCTCTCTCTCACATGTTTCCAACCATTGACTGAATTTTTTTTTCGCCAATTTCATTTTTCGGCTATAACTTTTTTTTTTCGTTGAAAAAAAAATTATGAAAAAACCAAAGTTCTTAAAGTTTAACTCACTACAAAATGAGCACAATCATGAAATTTTGAATATATATATATATATATATAACCAAGAAAAAAAACTCCAAAAAATTATGAAAATTTAAGAGATATTTCTACTCATTATACTAGTGAAACTGTAAACAGAACTTTTTAAAAATATGTTTATGATTTGTTTATATTTTAATTTATAAAATATAACAGAAGTTTTTTTTTTTATCCAAATTCAGAAAAGCAAATGATAGAATTTTTCTTAATACTATTTTAGTGTATTTGTAAAAAAAAAAATTAAAATGTTATTGTTAAAGATACTAACGTTTTATTTAAATCATTCTAAATTTGTATACAAAATAAGACATGAAAATTTCATTCTTCATTTTAATGATTTATTATATATCATATATTATGAACATTTTGAAAAGAAACTTTATGAAAAAAAAAAAAGTTGTTGAGATACCAAATTTATTTTAAAAGAGTACAAGTATTTCTTTTAACTGATTAATATAATATGATCAAAAATATAATGATTCAAAAAAAGTTAGGATTTAACATGTTTATGATACTTAATTTGTTATTATCTAAAAATAGTTTGGTTCAAATATTTTATGAATCTTAATTATATTTTTTATGATTCAAATTATATAATGATCCAAAACTTGTTTTAAATAAAAACTCAATTTAAATGAATATATTATTCTTTTAAAATCATATGATTAAAAAAACATATGATCTAAAATACTAAGATTTAAAATGATTTGAACCAAACTTTTATGATAAAAAAAATAGTGTGACCTAACAACATTATGATGCTTTGTGTCTTCACGATTCAGAATTTTTATAATTGTTAAACATTAAAAACTCAAACCGATATTTAGTTCAAAAACATAAAAAAGTAGAAAAAATAAAAACAAAAGCCACTAGTAAATCCAAATATACAGTAAAAAATAAATAAAAAACGACAAAAGATTAAAAAAAAATTGAAAAATACGAAATTATATATATATATATAAAAGATTAAAAAATTGAAAATATGAAATTAAATAGAAAAACTTATTTAAATTATGTTCTGTAGGCGTTCGTCACACATAACTAAATCATCAAATTTGTATTATGCAACACGTACGTGCATCACATGGGAACGCGATATGTCCAAATACTGAGTTTCACGTTTGTGCCCTTGACGAAGTGGGTAGTGGAGAATTGTCATTACGGTCCTCACCATTTCTTGAGTCCTCACGGATCCACACCAGATATATATATATATATATATATATATATATATATATATATATATATATATATATATATATATATATATATAAGTGGATGTACGTTTAAATATATATAAGGTTAGGTACCCTAACCCACCATAATACGTCGTTTTATACCATATATGAATTATAATGTACTTTAAAGGAACCCTAACTTGATTTACTTTCATGATTTTTCAAAATTTCATTATTATCTTCCTATTATATCACTTCTTTCTGCCAAACACCTACCATATATATATATATATATATATATATATATATATATATATATATATATATATATATATATATATATATATATTTGTAACATCCATAAAAATCATGCCAAATTTAAACTTTTAAAAATATTTCAAAACTAATGATTATTACAAAACTTGTTTTCAAAATTGTATAATGTCAGAGTACCCCAGAATCAAAACATGTAAACATAAGAAGGTGTATGTGATGGGTTATGAGCATACTAACACTCCTATGGTGTTCATGCAACCCTAAATACCTTGGATCTATGTTTTCTCTATTATACATGCAAATATGAACTTTCCAAGGTATTACCTATAACTAGCATACAATTGTCATATACAACACAAGAATCTAGTTAGGATAACATACCTTATTGTGGAGCTTGAAGTCTTGATGTATCCAGCCTTAAGAGCTTAGCCCCAATAGTGTGGAAGCCTCAACTGGAATCACAACACATCATGGACAAAGAATGAACTTGAGAGAGAATCTCCATGCACCAAAAACTCCATGAACTCGAAGACTAGAGTAAGTCATGATTTTTGGACTAGAAGCATCTATTTATATGTGTGAGGAATCCAAGAGTCATGAGTATAACCCATATCCCAAATCCATACCTATGGGTTTAATGATCCATGGTTCATGTGGCCCAACTCTTTATGTATCCATACATAAACTTGGTCCAACATGGATCATAAGCCCAACACATATAAATATAACTAATTAACATAATTAGTCCCCATAGATTTAATTAGTCTCTTTTGATCACTAAATTAATTCCAAATTAATTCTTGATCAATACTAATTAAAACACATGATTTCATATTAATATATTATAACTTATAATATATTAATAAATCATATCCAACATCTTCTCTCAAAAGTCCATCCTAACAAATTGCCCTGATGATATGCAGCCTAAATGGACCATGCTACTATCGGGTCAAGTACATACCAATAATAGTTATGGGATTAGACATCTAATCCAATAGTCTCTCACTTGGATAAGTCTAAAACTATTATTACAAGTACGACTTCATAACCTGACTAGCAATCGTAGCTCTTAAAGCTGCAATCGAACTCTAAACAAATCAAATGACGCGTCCATTAGATAAGTGATCATATAATCCTCCATTCTAGATATCATATGGACTGAGACATGGATTATAATCATTCTCTTTGTCCATTTGTTGTTTCCTGATTTCCGATTTATGACGACTGACTAATTGAACAAATCAAATCAGTCCAGGCTTGGCCAAGCACTTAGGGGTATCATCACTAAATCATCGAGGTGCCCACATATATCGCTTTTATCCTTATGAGGTAAAAAGAATGGAGAAACTTTGACTCATATGCTTGTATGAACTATTTGTTGAATCATACACAAAGGCATGTTTTATAACATCAAGTTACTGATGTGTTTTCGTAAAATCAATGTATAACCAACTCATATCTCTAGGTTTGAAGAATATAAGATATTATCGTCTCATGACTCACTCGTGATAAAATCGATGAAGTGATTCAAATGAGCATGGGTTTAATCCAATACTTAGAACTTATGAGCACTCATGAATGTTGTAGCAACCATTGCTATGTCTAATGCACCTTAGACAAATCTTACAAGCCAGATTCATGACAGTCTTAATTTATATCTACTTCCAACATATGACCGACTGTGGATGGTTTGAATAACTTAGTCATTTAGGAAGAACGACCTAGTTATTTTGGAAGTCAAAACATGTAAAGTGAAACACAAGATTACAAGAATAATACTTAATCCTATATGGCCCCAAACTCTTGAGTGTAAATAAAAACCCTTTTATCTAAGCACCATATTGATTAATCATTATTCATTTTTTCGATTTATCAACTTAATACTTGAATTGAAACAATAGTTATGCCATGCACCAAGCTTGCATACTATGTTTGCCCATGGTCCTTTCTTTTATGAAATAGATCAATTGAACACGACTCCAATGATGCTCATTTCACAATCCCCAATCCCTTTTGTAAATGTAAGAATACCAAACTCTTGCCATTTACTGTAATCTGTTAGATTCTAAACTTATATGCAATGATTCTCTTGTAATGACTATGCACAAAAGTCATAAAGACTCTGCAACAGACATTACAAAGTATTCCAATAGAGATCCATTCCATGGAAACGAAGTCTCATATTCAAAGTACATTCCTTTGAACATCCTTCTTTGCATTAATTTTTCTAATCTTACACAGATTCAGAGAATAACTTCCACCTATGGAAACAATGCCATATTACCATTGTGAATATCACTTCTAAACAAGAGTTGCCTCTTTTCAGAATATGTCAATATGGTATTTTCCAAAGTTTACATTATACTTCCAATTGTCCACGATCAACCAATCTTAAGTAAACCTTAGATTATCCTCGACAATTGTTTAATCATTTTAGTCATGTCTGGTTCTATTCCTTTTTATTTTCCATGTTCTCACAATTCAAACTATGAAAAGGGATGCCGTAATCATAATCGAATTTTGAGAATGCAACCTATATAGAATTTACTTATGTTGAACCATTCCAACATAACATTCATATATATCTTTGACTAAAGTTGACTAAAAGCTCAATCTAAGCTTGTAGAATTGGAATGAAGTATAAAATCCACCCCCTTAATTATAGCAAAACAACTTTTTTTCAAAGCGAATTGAAACTTTTGTTTTCTATAATTAACATTGCTAACTTGCAACACTTAACATAATTATCATGCTCCCACTAAAATGATGATTACTAGCATAACACTTATGCTCCCACTAGTTTTGACATGTACTCAGAAATCAGCTGGACTTCTAGAAATCAATACTTTATTGATTTTCTTACCAAAGTTCATATTTCTGATACGAGATGCTTTGATAAAACTTTATCAAAATCATACACCTTTCCTTAGATAGCACACATGTGTGTCTAAACAATTTCAGAACTATGAAAAAAGATGTCGTAATCATAGTCTTAATTTTTTAGACCTTTGCCATTTCTCACAAGTCTATGTTAGTGTGCCGGTTAACCACACACGCTCCACTAATGACTTTGAGAATGCAAATATCATAATTACTATCTACTGAAAATCTACTTAGTGAAAGAGTTTCCTCACCATCATTTTCATGAATCGGAGAGAAACTTTATGACACTTAGATTTTCTATGGCGTAAGTTTTCCTATCCATGTGAATTTGTCAAAACCATAATCACAAGACAAGGTTAGTGACAAATCCAAACTCATATGGACTGAACTTGCCCAATCTCATTTTCTTGCCACCCGGCAGCACAAGTGCCTACCAATGCTTCCAGGTTGTTATGCAAACAATTGAGAACCTATAGAACTCACAAGCATAGTCAACTTAAACTGGAATGGGCACAAAAACAAGAAAATATCAACATGATAGGTTACAAACCTCAAGTCGTGGGCTAGTTATTAACAATACTCTTGATTAGTTCTTGAAACTATCTCAAGATCATTTAGGACTCCCACTGTCCTCTTGACATATAGGATTCTCTTGTTAAGAACCATTCCTTGTCAAAACAAATATTCAAGAGTCAGTGCGGATTCTTATCAAGATAGATACTTCACACACTTGGTCTTAGTTGGTCTTGGTTTTATCCAAAACATCACAACTTACCAAACTCAAATGTACAAGAGTAAGAACCATGTTACTCTACATTTGCTAAGTGTTATATAGCTTTCTTAAAATTATGTCACTCAAGTTACAATCTTAGAGTATGAATCCAAGACTTGTTTTTGGAAAGAAGTTTGATTTATCTTTTGATTTAACCATTTCAACAATTCACGATTCCTCTCCTTAGCCAAAAAAATGCACCAAGGTGTCTTTAGAGGATCAATTGTGATATGGTTTCATAATAACTAAGATAATCATAAAACAAGATACTCAAGTACTCTCTCATCTCTTCAGATTGGAGAAAACTTTATCTTTCTACCTTATTTGATTCTTCTTATCCGTCCTGCCATACATTGAATTGAAACAATAGTCATGCCATACACCAAGCATGCATACTATGTTTGCCTATGATCCTTTATTTTGTGAAATAGATCAATTGAACACGACTCCAATGATGCTCATTTCACAATCCCAATCCCTTTTGTAAATGTAAGAATACCAAACTCTTGTCATTTACTGTAATCTGTTAGATTCTTAACTTATATTCATTGATTCTCTTGTAAGTTGTAATGACTATGCACAAAAGTCATAAAGACTTGGCAACAGACATTACAAAGTATTCCAATAGAGATCCATTCCATGGAAACGAAGTCTCATATTCAAAGTACATTCCTTTGAACATCCTTCTTTGCATTAAGTTTTCTAATCTTACACAGATTCAGAGAATAACTTCCACCTATGGAAACAATGCCATATTACCATTGTGAATATCACTTCTAAACAAGAGTTGCCTCTTTTCAGAATATGTCAATATGGTCTTTTCCAGAGTTTACATTATATTTCCAATTGTCCACGATCAACCAATCTTAAGTAAACCTTAGATTATCCTCGACAATTGTTTAATCATTTTAGTCATGTCTGGTTTTATTCCTTTTTATTTTCCATATTCTCACAATTCAAACTATGAAGAGGGATGCCGTAATCATAATCGAATTTTGAGAATGCAACCTATATAGAATTTACTTATGTTGAACCATTCCAACATAACATTCATGTATATCTTTGACTAAAGTTGACTAAAAGCTCAATCTAAGCTTGTAGAATTGGAATGAAGTATAAAATCCACCCCCTTAATTATAGCAAAACAACTTTTTTTCAAAGCGAATTGAAACTTTTGTTTTCTATAATTAACATTGCTAACTTGCAACACTTAACATAATTATCATGCTCCCACTAAAATGATGATTACTAGCATAACACTTATGCTCCCACTAGTTTTGACATGTACTCAGAAATCAGCTGGACTTCTAGAAATCAATACTTTATTGATTTTCTTACCAAAGTTCATATTTCTGATACGAGATGCTTTGATAAAACTTTATCAAAATCATACACCTTTCCTTAGATATCACACATGTGTGTCTAAACAATTTCAGAACTATGAAAAAGGATGTCGTAATCATAGTCTTAATTTTTTAGACCTTTGCCATTTCTCACAAGTCTATGTTAGTGTGCCGGTTAACCACACATGCTCCACTAATGACTTTGAGAATGCAAATATCATAATTACTATTTACTGAAAATCTACTTAGTGAAAGAGCTTCCTCACCATCATTTTCATGAATCGGAGAGAAACTTTATGACACTTAGATTTTCTATGGCGTAAGTTTTCCTATCCATGTGAATTTGTCAAAACCATAATCACAAGACAAGGTTAGTGACAAATCCAAACTCATATGGACTGAACTTGCCCAATCTCATTTTCTTGCCACCCGACAGCACAAGTGCCTACCAATGCTTCCAGGTTGTTATGCAAACAATTGAGAACTTATAGAACTCACAAGCATAGTCAACTTAAACTGGAATGGGCACAAAAACAAGAAAATATCAACACGATAGGTTACAAACCTCGAGTCGTGGGCTAGTTATTAACAATACTCTTGATTAGTTCTTGAAACTATCTCAAGATCGTTTAGGACTCCCACTGTCCTCTTGACATATAGGATTCTCTTCTTAAGAACCATTCCTTGTCAAAACAAATATTCAAGAGTCAGTGCGGATTCTTATCAAGATAGATACTTCACACACTTGGTCTTAGTTGGTCTTTGTTTTATCCAAAACATCACAACTTACCAAACTCAAATATACAAGAGTAAGAACCATGTTACTCTATGTGACATCCCCAAAATCTCGGCCAGAAAAGACCGATTTTCATTTATGCTTTTAAAATAATTTCAGAGTAAATCCTTTTGATTTGAAAGAGTTGCAGAATTTGTTCCCAAAAACAAAACGTGATAAAACAATGTTTACCAAAGCATTTCATAAAAGAAATGTATTTTCATTATATAATCAAAACTCGGGATGTTATGTTCCGATACAGACCATAAAGCATAAAAGATAACATTACAAGTCCTTCAACAAATATATACATATACAGACTTGTAAACAAAACAACTTGATGGTTCATCCATCTTATGCCCTTGCGCCACTTCCTGTAATACAAATAAAACTAAGTGGGTCAGGCTTATGAGCCTGGTGAGCATATAGGGTTTTCAACCCACAATAAATAATCATATTTAACTTCCACCAACCAACAATAACCCAATTACCCATTCCCGTTATTCTCACTTTACGTCCCTAAGACAACTAACATAAGGGACCTAGTCTAAGAATATTTCATCGGGGCGACAACACATGCTTCGGGGGTTCCTCAGCAATATAAGTCAAATAAGGCAACCATGAGGGGGACGGAATACAGCAAATGAGCACCCAAGTTCATTAACACCTACAGGTTATGAGCCTGCTAGCGTTCCACTGGACTGTCTAGAAAAGTCTGTGGTCCTCATCTAAATTCCGCTAGATGACTGGATCAAAACAACATCGAGGCCTCTCATCTGTTTATTACACATCAACTATCTACCCATGTTCTACCCGACATATTAGTAGATAAAAATACATATTTTTATACATAGTTTAAAACCTGTATAGCATTTTCATTCAATACATATTCCACATAACAGATGAGGCACACCCACATAACACGTATTTCATAGAAAATAAATCAGATCTATGAGATAGAAGAAAGTGAATATACATTCACACATATAACAACAAAGTATACACATAACACGTATTTTATATAAAATACTTCATAATTATGCGTTAGAAGAAAGTACCTAAACACTCACTTGATCAGAAGATGATCGGACATCACTACGGCTTGTAGAGTAGTATTCTTCGGCAGATCTGGAAGATCTTCACAAAAACCGGACTCCTCGCGGGCAGAGCTTCGGCTCGGGAATCTTACTTCTCGGGATCTTCGGGACCTCGGGACTTGCTTCGGGGCTCGGGAATGATGCCGGGGCTTCGGGATAATTCTTGCACGAAAAACGAGGCAAAAACGCGAGAAAAAGGGAAGAAATGAGCAAACAACTCGGTTGCCCTCGACCTCCTTTTATAGGGGCTGGAACTTCAAATTACGCTGGGCGTAATATGAAATTATGCTGGGCGTAATGACGATAAGGTCGCTGACTCCCCCAAGGATAATATCGGTTAATATATATCTAAATTAAATATCGAAAATATTTAATAAACTTCAAAAATTCATATCTTCCTCATATTAACTCCGTTTTCGAATTTCTTAATATCCCCACGTAGGTGAGACTACGCTCTACAACTTTCGTTTAGACTCCGTCGGCTAATTTTGACTTTATTTTTATTATTTATTTTTAGTAGGCTGGGACAGGAAAACTCCGTTATAAAATCATAACTTCTTCATCCGATGTCCGTTTTCCCCTATCTTTTTATCGTTTTACTCCTATTAACGAGACCTTCGATTCTCGTTTAGATTGTTTCGGCTAAAAACCGCTCGATCTCAAATCGAGTATTCGGGCTGCATACTGCTAAGTCCAAACTTCGAAAAATCATAACTTCCTCATACGAAGTAAGATTTGGGCGTTCTTTTTATGCACACTCTCGGTTTAACAAACTCTACAACTTTCGTTTAGATCACTAAGGCTAAATATTGCTCTAACGTAAATTTCACTTTTTACGTCATTCAGCGTTGTCGGTTCTGTCGCGAAACTTCGACAGGTCATAACTTCTTCGTTATAACTCGGATTTCGTCATTCTTTATATCTTCGGAATCCTTGTTTCGACCACTACATCTTTATGCAAAGATATCGGGCTTATCTCATACTTTAATTTTGACGCTTATTTTATTCTTAATTCATTAAATTATAATAATTAAGAAAATAAACACACAATTCACATAATTCACATAATACTCCAATATTTCATCATTAATACTCCAAAAAGAGTTACAAGGGTTAACCTAGACTATTACATCAATGATAATGCCTAGCCTGGAAACGTGGGCGTTACACTCTACATTTGATAAGTGTTATAAACCTTTCTTAAAATTATGTCACTCAAGTTACAATTTTAGAGTATGACTCCAAGACTTGTTTTTGGAACGAAATGTGATTTATCTTTTGATTTAACCATTTCAACAATTCACGATTCCTCTGCTTAGCCAAAAAAATGCACCAAGGTGTCTTTAGAGGATCAATTGTGATATGGTTTCATAATAACTAAGATACTCATAAAACAAGATACTCAAGTACTCTCCCATCTCTTCAGATTGGAGAAAACTTTATCTTTCTGCCTTATTTGATTCTTCTTATCCGTCCTGCCATACATTGAAACTTTTCCAATGCTTCAGAATTATACTCAAACTTGTAAGTATAACCATATTTACTAAACTTTAGTAAATCATGACGAATAGTCTTATCGATCTTTTATGGTGGACTTGACCAGTACACAAGAATGTGTACTCTATCCCTTTGTCCTTCACTTGACTCACATATACATGTGAACAACGAATTAGTCTTAAATTACAAAAGAATAAAATTCTCATTCATCATACAATACAAGTTGCATGATTTCCAAGTTTCTATCCAACTGAAACCTTGGGTGATGAGAATCTTTCCTTATCTGGTAAATTATGACACTACCACAAATGAAAGAATCAAATCCATTTACCAATATTGCTTATCAATGGAAACATATAAACAACAATTTTTTCACAAATTCCATTGTAAGGATACTTAAAATAAATAAATAAAAAACAAAAATTTTCTTTTATTTTAAAACTTGCGTAAAAACTTATCCTTACAATGCAAATACATATGACAACTTGTTTTTATCTATTCCTAAGCAATATTCCATAACCTTTATGCAGCAGCTCAAAATTCTGGTCATCGAACCATGCGATCAGAATCAGCACACTCTTTCTTTAAGCTTCTTTTGATTCTTCCAAAACATCAAAATGCAATTACATTGCATTATATCGTAAGAATCTCCAAATAGGATCTTAATAGAGTTAGATAATGGGCTTTACCTAAAGTAGTGTCAAACATTTGACTTTACTATCCTTATGGACCTTTTAGGTAAATTCGGTAGCTTCGCAACTAATGCCCCTTCCTTTGGAAAAAGAAACATATGGACTCTTTGGAAATGGTATACGAGACTATCTCAGACTTAGCCATTCTCTTTACCATTAGGTCAACTGACTCGACCATGGTCGATCCCTTTCCATTGGAAAAAGAAAGTTTTTCTGGACTTCCAATGTCACCATTGTCAATGTCCAACTAGCTTCGGGAAGTAGATCTTCCAATCTAATTTACTTTTATTAATGCCACAAATCATTGTTGATTTAGCATTATCAAGAAAATAGGTAAGATCACTAAGGGTCGTGTTAGGATCTGTCATCAGGGAGTGACTGAAGAACCAAGTCAACAGTCAGCTGCCTCGAGACTTTGACACCCGACTCTCCCGGCTTGCCAACAGGGATTGAGTAACTTAGAATTCTCAAGTATTTGAACTTGTGGGATAGGGAGAATAATAAGAAGAGGTGGAGGAAGTGAAGCATGATTTTCCAATCCCATTAATGCACAACAAAGGGATTGATCTTTCACCTTGATTTCCATTTGGGATATCATCTTCATTAGGAAAGCTTGTTCCTAAGGATTTGGGAAGACCATAGATGTCTTAACAAGACATCTATAATGGGAGAAATTCAAGTTTAGTTGATTTAAAGTCCTTAACATAACACCCAATATGAAATATTAAAGCTAGGACCCAACAAACTATTTTATAACTTGGAAGAGGGATGTCGTGATCCAAGCTATAGAATACTTGAAGGTAGGTAAATGACGATTTACCAACTTCCACCATGAAAAACGAAATTATTCATTAAGTTTTAATTGGATTTGAAACTCCTAGATCTTTTGAGATACATTGAACTTTCAATGGCATGTTTGAATCTCGATTGTGCCCTCTCAAGTTTGTGACTAGAATGTCGAGGATCACAAACAAGGTGTGAATAACCATGCAAATTGACTTGGTACCCTTAATTTTATCACCTAATCGATGTGTCGGTTAACTACACACGCTCCATCGATTTATGATAAAACTTAAGTCACCCTTTACCACACATTGTCAGTCCCATGTTAGTGTGCCGGTTAACCATACACGCTACACTAACGACCTAACAAAGGTGCAAAGTGTAATTTCATGGGTTAGCACCATTTCACATTTTCCTAAGTAACTAAGATTGGGAATTTATAAGTGTTTAGTTACTTAGTATTTATCATTAAACTTTTAATGAAGGGAGAATTATAGTCCTTTCCTAGCCATTCGGCTAACGACCCTCCACCAATCAAGGAAGCGGTGGGTGAGAGTGGACACCCATTAAACTGCCATTTTATAGGCAGTAACCTTATACCCCCCTTATAGACCGGCTTCGTGAATGAGGCCTACTAATGGTAAGACTAACTTATTCTTATACATATATATAATAATTAAACTCTTAAAATTCTAAGGTTTTTATTTGGAAATAAGGTATTTGAGTGTAAGACTTTACAAATTCCAAAACTTGAGGGCAAGTTTTGAAACTATTCAAAACTTTTCATATTCATAACTTATGAGTTTAACGTACATTAAAATGAAGAATCTTCTTTTTATGTAACTCCTTATTCTTTAATAACACTTTTAAAGAACTGACTCTTAAACATCCATAACTTGAGGACAAGTTATGGAGTCATAAAACAATTTAATGAAAAAGACTCTTCATTTTTGTGTAACCTATGACACTTTTATGAGTTTTAAGATTCATAAATAAGACTTTTCATATAACTTGAGGACTAGTTACAAAAACACATTTTATGAACTTCGTTTAGATCAATATGGATTGAAAACATCTAACGCATCATTTTTTTATTAATCTAAATCAACTCATAAACAAGGTAACACAAAACTTTAGGGAATCCATAACTTAAGGACAAGTTATAGAGTCCATACAATTTCATTAAAATCAAGAATTACACTAACAAAACAACTTGCACATAATTCCTATGATCTAACAAAAACTCACAAGCATGAATATTCATAATCAATAATTTTCAAGAATTACATAAACATATATAAACTTGAAACTTTGATTATAGCATTGAAATTGGTTTAACATAATCATTACCACATTAAAAACAGGTTTATAAGTCCAAAACAGTCAAAGGTAATGATTCTAGACCAATTCCAGCACCAAAACTCGAAGATATGTTGTCATGGGGTCCAACTCGTCGAGTGCATGAACCAATGTAACGCCCGTAGATCCGGGCTAGTCAATTTAGAGGCAATAGGGGTCGAAAACGACTTTTCAACAAAAGATTATTTAGAATAAATAATCTTAACCAAGTTGTGGAATATGTCACAAGGTTTCCGTACATATAAGGAACGCCGAAATCCGAGTTATAACGAAGAAGTTATGGCCCGTCGAAGTTTTACGGCAAAACCGGCACGGCACCGGGAATCGTAAATAGTGAATTTATGATAGAGCGAGATTTAGCCTTAGCAATCTAAACAAAATATGTTAAACTAAGAGCATCGATAAAAAGAACGCCCAAATCTGACTTCGTATGAGGAAGTTATGATTTTTCTAAGATTCGGCTTAGCAGTGCACGGCCCGAAACTCGAATTTTAGTTCGAGCGGTTTTTGGCTTACGCGACCTAAATGAGAGTTGAAGATCTCATTAATAGGAACTCAACGGTAAAAAGATGGATGAAAACGGAGTTCGTATGAAGGAGTTACGAATTCTTCACGGTCATTTAACAGTCTAAACGCCTCCTACTGTTAAATTTGAGATCGGTTGAGAATTAGCCGATAAAGTCTAAATGAAAGTTGTAGATCTTGTTTTTACCTACGCGTGGAAAAAAATAACGTCGAAAACGGAGCTCGTATGCGAAAGTTACGGGGTTTAGAAGTCGGCAGGGTGCTGCTGCAAAAGGGGTGACGTGGCTGAATATGGGCCAAGGCTTTCTCCCCAAGGAAAGCCATCAGATGATGACACGTGGCACTGACTCGGTGAGTCAGTGAACCGACTCGGCGAGTCCGTCAGGATTTCACCCTATAAATAGAAGTGTCGGGTTCTCTCATTTCTCACACCTTTCCCCACTTCTTTCTCTCTCTACACTCTCTCTCTAGCCTATCCTAACCCCCAAAGCCTAGGGTAACTCCCTAGCACGAGGCGGAAGCCCCGGAGCGCCCGACGGCTCCGAGAAAAGAGCCTTTCGGCTCGGGAACGCTGCTCCAGCGAAGCCCGGTTTTCGAGAAAACCCGCTGTAAGTGAGCTACGCCTAACCCATCTTTAGTATAGCTTATGTTTTAATATAGTAACATTATTAGGAACTTATAATTAGTATTTGGGCTATTATTATGAGTTATATTGAGTGTTATTTAACGCTTATATAATAATAATAATAGTCAGACTATTAGTTTGTCGCGGTTATCGTTGGACTAAACCCTAGTGGTATTGATACTAGGTTTTATCGAAGGAAATTGTTTTGAGAGTATCGAAGCGTTGTTCGAGTGTTGAGTCACCACCTACTCAAGTGAGTGCATAGTCCCTTTCATCTTACACATAGATATGAAGTATTTTATATAAACTATGTGCTATGTGTGCATATTATCTGAATACTTGCTGTCTATGCTGGTTGAACGTTTTATACATGTTTTAAAGAATTTAAACTATATACGTATTTTATATATACGAATATGTTGGGTATGAGATGGGTAGATGAATGATGAGAGATAGAAGATGACGTGAGTATACATTGGCAGCTATAGACTTAGTGCCTATGGGACAAACACCGGTAGCTATGGAATTAGTACCTTTTAGACGTTGGTAGCTATGGATTTAGTACCTATTGGGAATTGGTAGCTATGGACTTAGTACCTATTAGTTAGACGCTGGTAGCTAAGGATTTAGTACCTATAGGAATTGGTAGCTATGGACTTAGTACCTGTTGAACATTGGTAGCTATGGACTTAGTACCTATTAAATAAAGACTGGTAGCTATGGATTTAGTACCCGATGAATAGACTATAGCAGCTATGGAATTAGTGTTTTATGTACGAACATTGGCAGCTATGGATTTAGTGCCAGTCCTATAACCCTGGAAGTAAGGGACTTCGGAATAAACGAATGCAGGATAGATGACTCTCAGGTTAAATCCTTAAAGAGTAAAGAAGATAATGGGGATGGGTAATTGGGTTGATTGTTTGATTTAACATAATAATTATATTATTGTGGGTTGAAAACCCTATGTACTCACCATGTTTCCCAACCTGACCCACTCAGTTTATGTATATCACAGGTGACGAAGTGAAGTGACATTACACTGAGAGATTTAAAAGAGATGTAGATCACTAGTGTAAATCATTGTAAGTTCTGTTTATGCTTATGTTTCGGTATTAACGATGACATCCCAAACATTTTAAAATGAAATAAATACGTTTCTTCGAAAATGTTTTAATAACGTATTTACCATGTTTTTCTGGGAACAAATTCCGCAACCTTTTTATAAAACGAAGTACTCTGATTTTTATAAAGCATAAACAAAATCGGTCTTTTCTGGCCGTGATTTTGGGGATGTCACAACCAACTCGTCGAGTTGGTTCGTTTTTGCCTTGGACTCGTCGAGTCCCTTCATGGACTCATCGGCCCCCCTGTCCAGACAACACAAAACTTCGATTTTTAAGCAGTTTTCAACAAGTATAAGTGAAAACAAGCCTAGGCTCTGATACCACTGTTGGGTTATGAGCATACTAAAACTCCTATGGTGTTCATGCAACTCTAAATACCTTGGATCTATGTTTTCTCTATTATACATGCAAATATGAACTCTCCAAGGTATTACCTATAACTAGCATACAATTGTCATATACAACACAAGAATCTAGTTAGGATAACATACCTTATTGTGGAGCTTGAAGTCTTGATGTATCTAGCCTTAAGAGCTTAGCCCCAATAGTGTGGAGGCCTCAAGTGGAATCACAACACATCATGGACAAAGAATGAACTTGAGAGAGAATCTCCATGCACCAAAAACTCCATGATCTCTAAGACTAGAGTAAGTCACAATTTTTGGGCTAGAAGCATCTATTTATATGTGTGAGGAATCCAAGAGTCATGGGTATAACCCATAGCCCAAATCCATACCCATGGGTTTATTGATCCATGGTTCATGTGGCCCAACTCTTTATGATCCATAGTTCTTCATGATGGGCTAAACCCATGTGGCTACCTATGGATACTCCATGGAGGTTTAAACCCATGGATCATGAGGAATATGGAAAGGCATGAGTTACATGGTGTAACCCTAATGCGCACACTATATAAAGAAGCCTCATCCTTGTCAAATCGGCACTTAAGTGATAAAAGTGAAGGCTAGCCAATTTTCGGTGCATAAGAATCTTCTCTCAAGTTATTCCACGTTGTTGGTGGTGTTGTGTGAAGCATTTGAGGCATCACATTTGGGGTGCTAGGCTCACAAGGTATTACAAAATGAAAGCTACAAGAAAAGGTATGTCATTCTACTAGTGTTTATATTACATATACCCCATGATTTTAGGATGAAACCTTGGAAAAATGAAATTTTGCATGTATAATAGAGAAAACATAGATCCAAGGTTTCTAGGGTTGCATGTACACCATAGTAGTGTTAGAATGCTCAAAACCCTTCAGTGGTATCAGAGCCTAGGCTGTTTCCAGTTATGCTTGATGCTACAAGTTTTTTCAAAGTTGAAATTCTACCATTTTTTGCATCTGACTGCTCACCACGACATGACAGTCTTTACCACGATGTGGTGATGCAACTGTGTGCAGAATTTCGAGTTTTTGCTTGAAATTGGATGAGGACCATTAACCTAAACTGTTTTTTGAACCTAGAAACCTGTTTTTCTAAAGGGTAATGTTCTTGCTTGTCACATTGATAGATAATTCTCAAAGTTTCAAGTTTTATATTAAGTTCATATGATTCTTGAAAATTGTTGACATGAATTATTCATGCTTACGAGTTTTGTTAGATCATAGAAATTATTTGACATGCTTTTTAGTTTAATTGTTGATCTAAATGTTTTTAATGGACTCCATAACTTGTCCTCGAGTTATGGAATTCCAAAGGTCGTTTCCATTAAAATCATTAAAACTCATAAGTTATAGAAATGAAAGGTTTTGAATAGTTTCCAAACTTACCCTCAAGTTTTGGAATTTGTAAAGTCACTTTAGAAAACTTTAATTCCAATACCTAGAATTTTGAAAGCTTAAAATTCAACCCTTATACTTTATAGTATTATAAGTTAATTATATATATATATATATATATATATATATATATATATATATATATATATATATATATATATATAAGAACAAGTCAGTCTTACCGTTAGTAGGCCTTATTCACGAAGTCGGTCTATAAGGGCCTATAAGGTTGTTGCGTATAAAATGGCAGCTTAATGGGTGTCCACTCTCACCCACTGCTTTCTTGACTGGTGGAGGGTCGTTAGCCGAATGGGTAGGACAAAGAGTATAATTCTCATTAAAAGTATAATGATAAATATAAAGTAACTAAACCTTTTATAAATTCCCAATCTTAGTTACTTTAGGAAAATGTGAAATTGATGCTAACCCATGAAATTACACTTTGCACCTTGCTAAAGTCGTTAGTGGAGCGTGTGTGGTTAACCGAGACACTAACTTGGACTTAACAAGGGTGACAAAAATGTGGCTTAAGGTTTATCATAGATCGGTGGAGCGTGTGTGGTTAAACGACACATCGATTAGGTGATAAAATTAAGAGTACCAAGTTAATTTGCATGGTTATTCACACCTTGTTTGTGATCCTCGGTATCCCAGTCACACACCTGAAGGGCATAATCGAGATTTAAACATGCCATTGAATTGTTCAATGAATCTCAAAAGATCTAGGAGTTTTCAATCCAATTAAAACCTAATAATATATTTCGTTTTTCATGGTGGAAATTGGTAAATCGTCGTTTACCTACTTTCAAATATTTTGTAACTTGGATTACGGCATCCATCTTCCAAGTTATACAATATGGTGTTGGGTCCTAGACTTAATATTTCATTTGGGTGTCTTATTAAGGACTCTTTATCTAATCTAAACTTGTCTTTCTTCCTTTTCAGATGTCTTCCAACAATGCTTCTGGATCAAACCCTACTGGCTCCTTCTCTTTCATGAAACTTTGTAGGAGAGTCGTCTTTGATGGAGCTAATTTTAATGATTGGATTAGGAACATAAGGATGGTCACTCGTTATGAGGACAAGGAATATGTCCTCGAGGAGATTGCTAAGTACACTACACATAATAAGGATGACACTAAGGTATCTTGCATCATGTTGGCTACCATGACAACAGAACTCCAGAAATCCTATGAAGATTTCTACCCTTATGAGATGCACCATGACATGATGGAAAGATACCATCAGAGTGCTCTTCAGGAAAGGTATGAAATCATCACCTCCATGATAACAAGAAAAATGAAGGATGAAGAGTCTATCACGGGCCACCTGCAGAAAATGCAGAGATTCGTGGATCGTTTGCTTAAGTTAAATGTGAAGTTTGATGAAGATTTAGCAATAGATATCATTCTACACTCCTCACCCTCCTGTTATGATCAGTTCCACATGACCTATCATATGAACAAGGGGGAGGTCACACTTAGCAAACTTCAAGGGCTTTTGAGGACTGTTGAAAGTAGTCTCAAAGGTAAGAATGTTGTTACCACTCCTACCACAGCCCCTGTTCTGGCAATCGGGCAAGGGAAAGGGAAAAAGAGGAAGACCCCTTCTAAGGGTACCAAGGGAAATTCTCTTGATGGATCCTCTTCGAGCGGAACCAAAGGTGGTTCTGCCACTCCCTCTTCCAACCCGAAGGATGCACAATGCTTCTACTGTCAGGAAAAAGGGCACTGGAAGCGAAGCTGCGCCAAGTACTTGCATGATATTAAGGATGGGAAAGTTAAACCCACCCATGCAGGTATTTACACTATATTGTCTAATAACTCACCACATAGTAATTCTTGGGTCCTTGATACAGGGTGTGGAATTCACATTTTCTTTGATTTGCAGGGCCTAAAAAGAAGTGAGGATGTGGAGCACGGTAAGATAAACTTGATCATGGGGAATAAGAAAGCTTCACCTGTCACCAAGATTGGAGTTTATTCTTTATCGCTTAGTAGTGGGTTAATATTAGATTTGAATAAATGATGTTAATCGTCTGAAATGGTGAGAAATATTATTTGCTTTCATAGTTTGTACAAACAAGGATTTACTTTTTCATTTGATAATGAATGTGGTGGTATTAATGCTTTTTATAATGGTGTTTTTTTATTTTAAAGCATTACCTTGTGATGGTGTATATGAAACTGGGTCGGTTGTAGACAACTTAGGAAATAATCTATTGCATATTGATTCTTCCACTAGTTTGGATAAGGCATCCTTGTGGCATTGTCATCTTGGACATGTCACACTACTAGAAAAATAGCCTTTTACGACGCTCATTGTGCGTCGTAAAAGGCTCAGACGACGCGCAAATGCGCATCAAGAAAGGCTCTGCCATAAAGAGAGACGACGCGCATTTACGACGCACAATTACGACGCGCGTTTACGATACGCAATGCATATCAAGAAAGGCCCTGTCATAAAGGAAGACGACACGCATTCGCGTGTCGTAACCTTACGACGCGAGTGTTAATGACACGCAATGCATATCAAGAAAGCCCCTGTCAAGAAAGGCCATGTCATAATGAAGATGACACAGATTCTTGCGTATCATAATTTTAAATGTTTAAAAAAATATTATTTATAGATTTACTAATTTTCAAATTAAATTTGTATTTAATGTCTCATAATAGAAAATAAAATATCATATACAAAAAATACAATCCATTGCATAAAATTTAATGTCATACAAATAATCATTCCATGGAAAGATAAAAAAATCAATAGTTGTAACAAAAATTTACAAACTAATTAGATACAAGAAATATAAAAAAAATATACCGCCAAATGCTTTTCAAAGTCTAATCTCCATGTCAGCTCTTCAACTCACTTCTCCAGTTTGTCCTTAGGTTCTCTAAGTGCTCCAACATCTCTTGCAGTTTCAAAAGCACAAAGAAGAACAGACGTGATATTATTTTCCCACCTAGATGTTCTTCAGTGATGTGATGAGAATCATACCCCTTCAAAGTCACAACAAGTAGCCAATAACACTTGTTATGTCAAGCACAAGCACAGATAGAAATATGCCACTTTGAGTAAAATTAGTGTAAGTAAAGACTAGAGAGAAGATAACAACACATACCAAGTGATGGAGGCTTTGTTGCAAAGTGAACGACCAAGTCATCTACAAGAAACATGACTAAAACTTCCAAAATCTTCTGTGTACCCATATCCCTCTTCTTTTAAAGTTTCCAGAATGTTTAGAATGCTCTCCTTGCCCTGTTATTTCAAGCGTCAGGGGAAAAAAAGTCACAAAGTAGTAGAAAGTAACTATATTTATTGAAGAGTATCATGTAAACTTGTATGAAGTACATATAGTCATATATACATGAAAGATTCTAAACAGTACCTATTTAACCGAATGGTGTTATTTTTGTAATCCAAAGGAACTGTTTAAAGTGCAGGTTCAAGTGGCAAAGTCGTAAACGTTTCATTAAGCATTAATTTCGCCTTCTGTAGTTCATGTTGCACTTTATCCAAATTTCCTTCAATATTGTAAAGCATTGGTTATAAAAGCATCTGCTCACTCCTAACCCCTCACTTTTGGTTCCCTATCAGATGCAACATCAAGAACATAGAACATGATCTCACCAAACATAATCAATAATCAGATTGAAGTATATATTATGAGTAAGTAATAAAGTACATGTAACACAATAAAGTATTACTAAGGAACTTATGATTTCAAATATTATTTTTTACACTAAGATGCCAAAATATTTTATGTTATTCTTCTACAAGTTGAGAACCAACTCAAACATAAAAATAATAGTCCACCAGCCTGCAAAATTTCAATAAGATGTTTTAGTTTTTCTTTGACCCATGTTAAAAATAGTCAAACAGTCTCATAACCAAGTTAGCTAGAGTTATCAGACCAAATAATGGAAACAAAACCATTGGAAGTCAGGGTGATGCTATGGCATGGTCCTGCTACTGCCTGAGATAGGAAAAGTAATATATATATATATATATATATATATATATATATATATATATATATATATATATATATATATATATATATATATATATATATATATATATATATATATATATATATATATGCCAAAGTGAAGCAATTAATGGTCTACAATTGCAAATATAATCAAATATTGAAGAGTAAAATTATAACTTGGTGGTTATTTTGAGTAAAAAAAAGCATTTTGTCTTTAATGATAGAAAGATGTATATTTAAATGGGAAGATAGCTCACCAGCCTAGGTGGTTCATAAAGGCATTCCAGGAGGTTTATTTTGATAATAATTGTCAAATCTTGAACAGTAACAAACAAATGATATATGTTTACATATTAAGAATATAATGAGCAAAAAATAAAGTGAAAACCACATTTTAGGCAACCATTGCTCCCCCATAGCAACTATACAAGGAATATGGGACAAAAATGGTTGGACTTCATGTATGACTTCAAGTATAAACCATCATCTTAATGAAATCTAAGATACAACTTTTAATACACCCAGAACAACTTTTAATACATCACCTGAATCAACAATGCATCTATTTCCCTTTCTCCAATATTCTTTCCACCTATCATATGAATTAGACCACACCACAAAATATAAATAATTTCTTTCTTTCTTACTTAATAGACACAAACACGGATAGATGATAAAAAAAATTCAAACAACTAGAAATATCCAAAGTATGCATACACTAGCAACCAATTCAAAAAGTTGAAATGCAGAAAGCTGAAACTAATAGTAAGGTGACATTGAATTAGGGTTTGCAACTATATGTCTAATCAAAGTAAGTTGTGTTTTTCCATTCAATCACAATCAAGTTGGATGCTTGAAGTTATACAGCTGAATTATAGCTGAAAACTGCATTATACTGCTTAGGGTTCTAAATCTGGTTTCAAAATTGAGAAGTATCTCTTACTATGAAACAGATGTAGTAGAAAGAAGAATCTTATAATGATCAAATCAAACCAGCTAAAGAAAACACAGAAAGTAAAAATACATATGCCACAAACAAATCAAAACCATGATATTTTTACCTTCAATTCATAAGAGTCAACAATAGAATTACTCTCACTGCCCTCGAAAAATCCTGAAGTGAAGTAATTCTCTTGGCAGAGCTTTACTGCTTCATTCTTAAGCAATTCGTTCCATCGTTCTAGTTCTTTCTTTAGTTCTGCATCAACCTGAGGAAGATCAATAATTTTCAAAATCTAGAAAACTTATCCAGTTAAGAAACACGAGATTTGAGTTATTATTAATGAAGAGTAAAACAAACCTTAGCAAATTTATGAAAATCGCATAGCTTTGAGGTAATACACATGCTGCGAAGAGGTTCATATGCACTCCCTTTATTAATAGACTTTCCAGGACAATGGACACTTTATTCTCAATAATACTAAATGGTGGAAAGAGATTTTATTATGGGTTTCTGATACGGACTGAAATATGGATTTCTGATACGGAATGAAATACGCTTGTTCTTAAAGAACCCATACATATATGCCTGTAGATAGAACAATTAGTGGAGTGTAAAAAAAAGATAATTCTTTAGAACAATACATGTATGGATTGACCTTGTAGATCCATCAACAACAAACAGCTTCTTTAAAGGGAAGCTGAGAGAGGAAGCAAGATTCTCAATTTTTGACCTAAGCATGCCATCTGGCAGCTTTTGATGACATGGCAAATGAAATTTCTCAGAGATAGAATATAGTTAAATAATCAATCAAGAAATCAAGATTAAGGTTGTTAGAATACTTACAGGTGTGAATTTGTTGAAAAGGGGTGCAATAAGAACAAGGTAGATTGTCATCATGACGAGAGATAGCACAAACATAAACCCCCAAAGATAGATAGCCAAGTAGGGTCCACCTTTCTGCAATGATTAAATTACCATTATTTATGTAACAAATGTTCATAAAAATAAATAAATAAGGAATTTTGTTTAAAAAAATAATACATGTACTATTAAAATGATGGCAACCACAACAGGTGGTCCAATAACTACAGCCAAAAACATGCTTTTAATCATGTCACGAAAGAAAAGCAAGATTGTTTGCTACAATCATAAATCCCATGTGTTACAAACTTATATCCAAATTTAAATTTAATAAAAAAAACTATCAAAACAAATGGAGTCATGTTCTATAAAACCTTGTTAAAACTATGCCTCTCTTCAATAAGAAAAGTCGAGTAAAGAGAAAATGGTAAGTTTGTCAACTGCAAAAAGTATATTTGATAAAAATGTAAATCAACAGTTAGATTAAATTAAAAGGCAGTGAAAAAGACTAAAGAGCCCACGTATGTACCTGAGACCAAATCATAACACCAGCTAAGAATGCAAGTGTATGATACATTTCATTCTCTGAATCAAATCCAATTGATTCCAAAGTATCACATGATTTCTGTTGTCATTCAAAAAGTTGTGAATACAACTAAAAACTTGTTACATAATTGAACTTTATGGGAAAGACTAAACTGCCCACCTTCCAGAACCAAGGTAATACCCCATACAGCAAAATAGCAGAGTCCATCAGTATTGTTACAAACCCATGAAGGAAGTGGAAGTTACTGGAAAAAACTTATGAATTGATGAACATGAAGTTGCAGGAAAATAAATATTATGATGATGAAAATATTAGATAGATTTTATCAAGACTATAAGCTCTAGATTTTTTGAACTTTTCCTTACTGATTACCCCTTCCAAAGTTTTGGGAAGGGTTGGCAGCTTCACAATCACAAACACAACTGTTTCTATGCAAGAAAATAAAATGTCGTATGAGTTCAGCAGCTTCAAAATCACATTTCATATTTTTTAAAGTTGTTGTGCGCAAAGAAATTGACAGTAAACATACTCATGCTACTCATATCATAAATCAAAACCACTGTAATCGGTGGATTTATTTACAAGAATTTCAAATTATCGTCTTACCTCAAGTTGACCTTGTAGTGACAGATTGTAATTGATGATTTCATTGACCATGAGTGCTTTTCCAGTGACCTAAGAACATGATTTCACATTTTGGTTTCACCAACCATGAGTGCTTTTCGAGTGAACTAAGAACACGATTCCGAATTGGCGATGGAGATGAACCAGAAGCCTTTAGAGGTGGCAACCTGGCGGTGGTGAATTCTCTTTCTACAACATCGGCGGCTCTAAATTTGATGACACCGGCGGTGGAGGATTCTCTTTCTACGACACCGGCGGCTCTCAATTTGGTTGAGGTAGAAGAAGAAGCAGTAAGTGGTGGAATGTATTTAGGACTTAACCAACGAATGGGCGTTGAGAAGAAGTAGATGATAATGGAGTCGGGGTTGCGTTTCTGGAGGCTTCATATAGGGCGGTGGTGGTGAGAGGGGTTTGGCTTTGAACTGTAAAGAACAAAGTCGGTGAGGTTAGTCTAGTAATTTGGAAGTGTCTAAGTCCATAACTATTTGGGTATGTACTTGACCCGATGGTGCATGGTCCTTTTGGGTTGCCTTCACCAAAGCAACTTGATAGGATAAATTAAGGAGAGAGAGGATTAATTATGATTTGTTAATATATTATGAGAATAATATATTAAAGGAGAAAACATATTGTTTAATTAATATTAGTCAAGAATTAATAAGAATTAATTTTGTGGCTAAAAGACATTAATTAAATAAAGGGAACTTGAACGGTCAATTGTGTGATAGTTGAATATTGGGCTAATGGACTCCATAGAGGATGGAGTGGACGAATTCTATGGGGAAACCCATTAGAAATCGTCCAATGCCTCTAAGGAGGGAGTCCATGGGTTGCTTAGGGCCTAAGTAGTCAAATTAGGGTTTCCTTGTTAGATAACCCTAATAGCCTCACTATTTAAGGACTCGTAGGGCACCAAAAACCTGGCCAACTAATTCCTTAGGGTTTCTACACGTTTTGGGTGACTCCACTCTTCTCCTTCTTCATTCTCTTGCTTTAGGTGTTTGTGAGTCATTAGAGGAGTGACACTTGTGACTCTAAGCTTTCTAAAGCCAATTATAAGGAGGATTTGAGATTGTTATTACTACATAACAATCAAGGGATGATCTAAACCCTAATTCATATATTAATATCATTATTGTATGCTAGATCTAGGGTTTAAAGTCTTGGATGAATTTCTTGTACAATAGAGAAACCTAGATCCAAGCATTAGGGTTTGCATGAGAACATAGGATGTTCTTATGGATAAAACCCATTAGATAGATGGTGATGAGGAAGAAAGGTTGTCTTTCATTGGAAGTCGACGGCGGTGGGAGACACTCAAAAGGGTTGAAGAAGCAGCAGATGGGGGAAGGTGAATGGAGGTTTGAGAATCGAGAGAGAAGAAAGAAAGAAAGGGGGTTTTCGGTGGGGATGAGTTAGGGTTTTCAGCCGGCGGGAACAAAGCGGGCTTTTTAATTTTTGGATTTCATTTCCCCCTCGGATGAAATGCGCGTTTCATTAAAATTTATAAAGCGACATGGTTAGACAACGCACATTTTATTTAAGGTGCCCTCCGTGTTTTTTTATTATTAGACATTAGTTTTAGGGCATGCAAAAATGCGTGCCCTCTATGCTTCATATTTTGGAAAACTAACATCAATTTTTAGGGCACGCTCAAATGTGTGTCCTCTATCAGCGCGTGTCATTGATTGCGCGTCGTAAAAAGTTGTTTTTCTAGTAGTGTCAACAAAAAGCACATAGGCCAACTCCAAAAGGCTGGGGTCTTCGAGTTATTTAACTTAAAGTCAGATGATAGTTGTGAATCTTGTTTACTTGGAAAACAGACTAAGTCACCCTTCACTGGTGCTTGTGCTAGGGCTGAAGGTTTATTGGACCTCGTACACACAGATGTGTATGGACCCTTCAAAACCGCCACAAGGGATGCTAACCGATTCTATGTGACTTTTACTGATGATTACAGTAGATATGGTTATGTCCACTTAATCAAACATAAGTCAGAAACATTTGAAAGATTCAAAGAGTTTAAACAAGAAGTGGAGAATCAGTTGGGCAGGAAGATAAAGATGCTCCGATCCGATCGGGGTGGTGACTATCTTAGTATCGAGTTCCTTGACTATCTTAAGGAATGTGGAATTGTTTCATAATTGACACCTCCTAGGACTCCACAGCTGAATGGTGTGGTTGAGAGGCGCAATCGAACCTTGTTAGATATGGTTCGCTCCATGATGACTCGAACTTCATTACCAATCTCATTCTGGGGGTATGCCTTAGAGACTGCCACCCATATCCTTAATCTAGTCCCTACCAAGAAGGTTGCCAAAACACCTCACGAGATGCGGACTGGGAAAGTTCCCACTTTAGACCATATCAAGATTTGGGGTTGCGAGGCTTTCGTGAGGCATGAGACTCACGACAAGCTCGAACCTTGATGTGAGTGGTGTATTTTCATCGGCTACCCACATAAATCCTTTAGTTATCTCTTCTACAGACCGAGTGACAATGTTGTCTTTGTGGCGAGGAGAGGAGTCTTTCGTGAGAGAGAATTCATAAGCCAAGGAAACAGTGGGAGGAAAATTGACCTTGAAGAAAATCAAGAGTCAAGCGGTGAAGGAACCTCAAATACTAGCAATCAACTCTAGGAGGAAACTCCTATTGAACCGATTGATGAGTTCGTACCTCTAAGGCGCTCCACAAGACTTCGGAGCACACCTGATTTTTATTATGGTTTCCATATTACTACAGAAGGTGATGCATTTATCAGTGATAGTACACTGATAAATTTGGATGAACCTAACAGCTTTAAGGAAGCCATGGCAGGCCCTGAGTCTGCCAAATAGAAAGAGCCTATGGACAACGAGATTCAATCCATGTATGACAATCAAGTTTGGAACTTGGTTGACAATGTATCGGGTCGTAAGATAGTTGGATGCAAATGGATCTTCAAGAAGAATACCGACATGGATGGGAAGGTACACACTTATTGATGGGTATTGAGCATTCTAACACTCCTATGGTGTACATGCAACCCTAGAAACCTTGGATCTATGTTTTCTCTAATATTCATGCAAATAAGAATTTTCCAAGGTTCTCATCCTAACTAGCATGGCATAGGGTACTTGTAATATAAAAACTAGTAGAATGACATACCTTTCTTGTAGCTTGAATTCCTCTCAACTACCCAATCAACATCCCGCTTCATATAGGGCCACCAGTAATCTCTCTTCAGGTCTAAATGAATATTAGTATCCCCGGGATGGATCGAGAATCTCGATCTATGCGCCTCCTCCATTAGTATATGCCGAGCTTCGCCCGTAAAGGGCACCCAAATCTGCCATCGGAAAGTCATAAGCCCACGACTGTCCGTCACAAACTCGGAAACCTGCCCAAGCACATGCTCTCTCTTGCAGTTCTCAGGTTTCACAGCCTCCGGCTGAGCTCCTCGGATGGTATCTAAGACTAGAGTCATCACTATCATCCTCATACATACATCCCAGATCGGAGCGCTCTCGGCTCTGCGACTTAAGGCATCAGCCACCACATTAGCCTTGCTTGGATGATATAGGATCTCGTAGTCATAGTCCTTCACTACATCCAGCCATCTCCTCTGCCGCATGTTCAGGTTGGGCTGATCCATCAAGTACTTTAGACTCTTATGGTCCGTGTATATGGTACACCGGAGTACTTTAGACTCTTATGGTCCTTTTATATGGTACACCGGACTCCATACAAATAGTGACGCCAGATCTTGAGGGCAAACACCACCGCCCCCAGCTCCAGATCGTGAGTGGGATATCTCGTCTCATGAGGCTTCAACTACCTCGATGCATATGCTATCACGTGCCCTCTCTTCATAAGCACCGCACTCAACTCGGATATAGATGCATCACAGAAAACCACAAAGTCTTCCGCTCCCTCGGAAAGGGCTAACACCAAGGCTTCGCAAAATCTTTGGCGAAGAGTCTCAAATGAGGTTTGTTGCTCGAGACCCCAAGTAAAAGTAACGCCCTTCCTAGTCAACCTAGTGAGGAGGACGACAATCTTGGAGAAATCTCCGATAAACCTCTGATAATAGCCGCCCAATCCCAGAAAGCTTATGATCTCGGATGGGGATCTCGGCACCTCCCATCGCATAATTGCCTCAATCTTGGTCGGGTCGACCAAAATCCCACTCTGATTAATGAGATGCCCTAGGAACTGGACCTTTCGTAACCAGAAATCACACTTGGAGAATTTGGCAAAAAGCCTCTCTGACCTCAAAACTTCCAAAACCTCTCTAAGATGCTCCTCATGTTGTTACTTGGTCCTCGAGTACACAAGAATATTGTCGATGAACATGATCACCGATCGATCCAACATGGGCATGCACACCCAGTTCATGAGGTCCATGAACGTTGTCGATGCGTTGGTGAGCCCGAAGGGCATCACCACAAACTCATAGTGCCCATAACGAGTCCTAAAGGCCGTCTTCAGAATATCATCCTCGCAAACTCCCATCTGATGATATCTAGACCTCAGATCAATCTTGGAGAACCAAGATGCCCCCTGTAACTGATCTAACAAATCGTCGATCCTCGGGAGTGGATAACGGTTTTAATCGTCAACTTGTTCAACTCCCGGAAATCAATGCACATACGGTGCGAACCATCCTTTTTCTTGACAAAAAGGATCAGAGCTCCCCATGGTGAGCTACTTGGTCTAATGAACCCTTTCCCTAGCAGCTCTTGGAGCTGAGAGGCTAACTTATGCATCTCTGGTGGCACAAGGCGATAGGGTGCCTTGGAAATAGGTGCCGCACCCGGAATCAAATCAATCTGTAACTTCACCTGCCTCTCGGGAGGCACACCTGGAAACTCCTCGAGGAAAACATCTGCAAACTCACACATTATCGGAACCTTAGAGATAGAACTCGGTCTCCTAGTAGCAACCTGCGTATCCATCATGTATGCCAGGAAACCCTTGCAACCCTGCTGTAAACACTGTCTCGCTCGGGCAGCAGAGCAGAAAGCTGATCCAGACCCAGTACCCTCGTCGTACACCATAAGTGCTCCCCACTAGGATCTCGTATCGTCACTAACTTACGCTCGCAGTCTATCACCGCTCCAAAACGACTCAACCAGTCCATGCCCAATATGACACAGACATCACCCATAGCGATCGACACCAAGTCTATCGGAAACTCAACACCAAAAATCTCCAAAGTACACTCACGGATCACGTCAGTAGCAAAAACCGCATGCTCGTCGACTATAGAAACCATCAGAGGTTGACTCAATGCCTCATGTCAGATACTGATGTGACGACTAAAGCTACGGACACAAAGGATCGACTCGCACCCGAGTCAAATAACACTAAGGCAGGTACAGAATTCACAAGAAAAGTACTTACACACAACACTATATAAGCACAAAATATTTCAAAATAGTAACAACAAGAATACATATCAGCCACAACGTCAGGTGTTGTGCGGACCTCCTCCGATGTCAGCTAAAAGGCTCTCCCACGAACCTTCGGTGTCTCGGCCTTCACTGGCCGACTTTCAGTAGCACGCAAAGAAGAAGATGAAGATCCTTGTGCTGACCCCTACACGAGCTGAGGGCACTCGGCCTTCCGGTGGCCGGTCTGGTTGTAATGGAAGCAAACTGAGAACCCCTTGGGGAAATCATTCGCCATGTGCCCCTCTTTACCACATTTGTAGTAAATCCTCGATCGACATGAACCCTCATGGCTCTTACCGCACTTGCCACAAGTGCGGCCCTTCTGACCCCCAGCTCTGGTATCAGCGGGCTTAGCCCGCTTCGTCGCCAACTGCGACTGTACTGGTCTCCGGTCCCTACCCCGGGACTCCTCCTCCTCCCTGGCCTGTAGCTCAAGTTTAATCTCTCCTCCTGGCATTGGCCTGAAGCTTGGCCAATGTCCGGTACGACGAGTTCTCCACGAACTCCCGTAAATCCCTCCTCAGTATGCTCAGAAATCGACTCACACGTGCTTGCTCAGTGGACACGTGCTCAGGGCAGAACATCGCCCTCTCGTGAAACATCCTCGAAATCTCAGTAACCGACTTTGTCCTCTACTTGAGAGACAGAAACTCCTGTGCCAACCACTCTCTCTCCACCGAGGGAACATACTCGTCTCGGAACATCTGAAAAAACCTCTCCCATGTCACTGCAACATGATCTATAGGGGTGAAACCGGCGGCCACAAACTTCCACCAGTCCTTCACCCCCAGGCGAAGCCGGTTCAGTGCAAACCGAACTCTTAAGTGATCTGGGCATGAAAATGTGTAAAAACACCCCCTCAATATCAGAGATCCATCTCACCGCGACAATCAGATCCTGTGTCCCATCAAACTCTGGTGGCTTCGTGTTGCTGAACTCCCAGAACAACAACAAGTCACCTCCCTGTGGCCTAATGGTGGTGCAAGCACCAGCAGCCTCAGCGACAACAACGTATCGCTCATCAAATGTCTCAATTAGGGTGGTATTGATAGACCCAAACATCCCGGGAATCTCTGCTCAGATGGTTGCTGCCACCTCCTCATGAATCATCCTCTAAATCTCATCATCACTAGTCCCATTGCCTCCGGGGTTGTGGCGTGTACCCACCATGATGCCTCTGAAACACAACACAAAATCATCAGAGACTCGCTTGAGCATACTCACACTTGATCACCCATCCCTACTTGTTCCTTAGCTTCCCAAGGATTCTTACTTGGGTTGCATACAGATCTGGTGTTTTCAGTAGTACGGGCCCAATACTACCTTCCACACCCGACCTGTAGTCACCCAACTCCTCATCCTAGGAATCTAATTCCCAAGTACTCTATCTCTCTCAATAACAGACTACAGTCATCTCAGAATTCTCTCCGTAAGTGCTCCTGCTCACTACTGTTACATCCCCAAAATCTCGGCCAGAAAATACCGGTTTCATTTATGTTTTTTAAACATTTTCATTGTAAATTCTTTTGATTTAAAAGAGTTGTGGAATTTGTTCCCAAAAACAAAACATGATAAAATAGATTTTTATCAAAACATTTCATAAAGAAATATAATTTCATTTCATAATCAAAAATCGGGATGTCATGTTTCGATACAGACCATAAAGCATAAACGATAACATTACAAGTCATTCAACAAATATATACATATACAAACTTGTAAACAAAACAACTTGATGATTCATCCATCTTATGTCGTTGCGCCACTTCCTGTAATACAAATAAACTGAGTGGGTTAGGCTTGGGAGCCTGGTGAGCATATAGGGTTTTCAACCCGCAATAAATAATTATATTTATTTTTACCAACCAACAATAACCCGATTACCTATTCCCGTTATCCTCACTTTACGTCCCTAAAACAACATCTATCTCAAGGGACCTAATCTAAGATTTTCATTGGGACGGACATTACGGCAGAGGGGCTTCCTCAACAATAAGTGTCATAAAGGCAACCATGTGGGCGATAGAGTACACCGATGAACACATCGTTCACAACACCTATAGGTTATGAGCCTGCTAGCGTTCCACATGACTATCTACAAAGAGTCTGTGGTCGTTATCCATACTCTGCTGAATAACTAGATCAACAACAACAACATCGAGGCCTCTCATCTGTTTATCACACATCAACTATCTACCCATGTTCTACCCAACATATTAGTAGATAAAAATATATATTTTTATACATAGTTTAAAACCTGTATAGCATTCTCATTCAATACATATTCCAAACAACAGATGAGACACATACACATAACACGTATTTCATAGATGATAAATCATATCTATGAGATAGAAGAAAGTGAATATACTTTCATACATATAACAACAAAATATACACATAACACATATTTCGTATAAAATACTTCATAATTATGCGTTAGAAGAAGGTAACTACACACTCACCTGATCAGAAGATGATCGGACAGTACTACGACTTGTAGATGTAGTATTCTTCGGTAGATCTGGAAGATCTTCACAAAAATCAGGCTCCTCGCGGGCAGAGCTTCGGCTCAGGAAGCTCACTTCTCAAGATCTTCGGGACTTCGAAACTTGCTTCAGGACTCGGGAATGATGCGGGGGCTTTGGGATATAATTGGCACGCAAAACAATGCAAAACTTAGAGAGAAAGGAAGAAAATTAGCAAGGAAAATGGCTGATCTCGGTTTCTATTTATAGGTTGTTGGGTCTGGGATTACGCTGGGCGCACCAGACCTTACGTTAGGCGTACTAAACGTCACTGCATGCGTCACTTGGTGGCACTCGAGTATTGGTTAGGCAAGTTGCACTCATCCGAGTACGGTGGGTGTACTCAAATTACGCTCGGCGTAATTTGACTCGTCAAACTTCTAAATTGCGTAACTTTCGCATACGAGCTCCGTTTTTTACCTTCTTTATATCCACGCGTAGTTCAGACCATACTCTACAACTTTCATTTAGACTCTGTCGGCTAATTTTGAATTTAATTTTTATTATTTATTTTTAGTAGGCCGGGACAGAAAAACTTCGTTAGAAATTCATAACTTTTTCGTCTGACGTCCGTTTTTGTCTGTCTTTTCACCAAAGCACTACTATCAACGAGATCTTCGATTCTCGTTTAGATTGTTTCGGCTAAAACTCGCTCAATCTCAATTCGAACTTTTGGGCTGTCTACAGCTAAGCTAAAACTTCGAAAAATCATAACTTCCTCATACGAAGTCAGATTTTGGACGATCTTTTTATGCACCCTCTCGGTTTAACGAACTCTACGACTTTCGTTTAGATCGCTAAGGCTAAATATCACTCCTTCGTAAATTCACTATTTACGTCATGTTGTGCCACACCAGTTTTTTCGCGAAACTTCGACAGGTCATAACTTCTTCGTTATAACTCGGATTTCAACATTCTTTATATTTTCGGAAACCTCGTCTCAATTACTAGAACATTATCCATAGATATTGGCTTTATCTAATATTTCATTTTGACGCTTATTTTTATTCTTAATTCAATTAAGACACACAATTTAGCACAAAACACATAATACTCAAATAATACATTTATATTATTTCAAAATGGGTTACAAAGGTTAACCTAGACTATTACATTGCTTTTAATGACAAGCCCATAAACACGGGCATTACAATTCTCTCCACCTTAGAATGTTTTCGTCCCCATAATCACACATCAACAAACAAATGCGGGTAGCGACTCATTATGTCACTCTCCGTCTCCCAAGTGAGATTTGGCCCATTCATGTGTTTCCATCGGACAAGTACTGACTCGGCCATCTTGCATCGCAAGTTCTTAGTCTTTCGGTCAACGATTGCCTCTGGTTCTTCAATCAACCTTTTGTTGTCATCGATTCTCAACTCCGAAAGTGGAATCATGTCGGGAACTTCTCCCGTGAACTTTCTCAAATAACATACGTGAAATGTGTTATGAATCCCATTCAGTTCTTCTGGTAGTTCGAGCTTGTAAGCTTGGTTCCCAATCCTCTGAAGAACTTTAAACGGTCCAATAAACCTTGGACTTAATTCTCCCCTTTTACCAAATCTTATAAGTCCCTTCCACGACGAGACTTTAAGCAAAACCGAATCTCCAACTCCAAAAGTCATCGGTCTTTGCTTTTTGTCAGCATAGCTCTTTTGACGATCCTGAGCGGCTAACATTCTTTCCCTAATTAATTTCAACTTTTCAGCAGTTTGATGGACTATCTCTGGTCCCATAAACTTCTTTCCCCAGCCTCAAGCCAACAAGACGGCGTACGACACTTCTGTCCGTATAAAGCTTGATAAGGTGCAATATTAATTCTCGAGTGGAAACTATTATTGTAGGAAAATTCTACCAAAGGTAAATGTTCATCCCAGTTACCTTGGAATTTTAGGGTTAATGCTCTTAGCATATCTTCAACCGTTTGTATCGTTCGTTCGCTCTGACCATCAGTCTGTGGATGGTAAGCTGTATTCAAACACAACTTGGTACCCATTTCCTCTTGTAGACTTTTCCAAAATCTTGAGGTGAAACGGCTGTCACGATCCGACATAATCGTTAGCGGAACACCGTGAAGCCTCATAATTTCCTTCACGTAAGAATTCGCAATCTTCTCCATAGACCATTTCTCGTTGGCTTCTATGAAATGCGCACTCTTAGTGAATCGATCAATGACCACCCAAATCATGTCGTGACCATTCTTTGTCCTGGGCAGTTTAGTGACAAAATCCATCGTGATGTCCTCCCAATTGCCCATAGGCACAGGCAAAGGTTATAAACTCCCGTATGGTTTCTGATGTTGTGCCTTGACTCTCGCATAGGTTACACACTCCGCCACATACTTCGCAATGTCGAGCTTCATTGTCGGCCACCAGTAATAGGGTTTCAGGTCCCTATACATCTTTGTGCTACCGGGATGAATGGAGTACATGGTTTTGTGAGCTTCTTCCATCAGAAGATCTCTTATTCCTCCTGACTTAGGTACCCAAAACCGGTCTTGGAATACCTTTAGTCCATGACCATTTGTACCGAACACCAATGTTTTGCCCAAACGTTCCCCCTTCCGGTCATTCTTTTCAGAAGCTTCCTCTTGAGCTTTCTTTATACTCTCCACATTTGTCGAGACAACTTCTATTCTCAACGCTCTTGGCCTTTTTCTTTCAAGATTGACTTTCCGACTGAGAGCATCAGCAACAACATTAGCTTTACCGGGGTGGTAAAGTATCTCATAGTCGTAGTCCTTAAGTAACTCTAGCTAGCGTCGTTGCCTCATATTCAATTCCTTCTGACTAAAGAGATATTGGAGACTCTTATGATCAGTGAAAAGTTTGCACTTCGTGCCATAGAGGTAATGCCTCCATATTTTCAGAGCGAAAACTACCGCTGCCAACTCCAAATCATGAGTGGGGTAGTTCTTCTCGTGCTCTTTTAGCTGTTGAGACGCATATGCGATCACCTTATCTCTTTGAGTCAAAACACAACCCAATCCAACACCAGACGCATCGCTATAAACAGCGAAGTCTTCAACTCCATCGGGTAGAGATAAAATTGGTGCCTCGCATAACTTCTTCTTTAGCTTCTCGAATGCTTCTTTATGCTTATCACTCCAAGCATAAGTAGCTCCTTTGTGGGTCAAAGCAGTTAATGGACTAGTGATCGAAGAAAAGCCTTGGATAAACCTTCGGTAATATCCGGCTAATCCCAAAAAGCTTCGGATCTCCGTGGGACTTTTTAGTTGTTCCCACTTCCTTACAGCTTCAATATTTGCTGGATCAACCATTATACCTTCTTGGTTGACCACATGACCCAAGAATTGGACTTCTCAAATCCAAAAATCACATTTGGAGAACTTAGCATATAGCTTCTCCTTCTTCAAGACTTCCAACACTTCTCACAAGTGTCTGTCATCTCCTTTTGGCTTTTCGAGTAAATCAGAATGTCATCTATGAACACTATCACAGATTTATCAAGGAACGGATTACAAACCCTGTTCATTAAATCCATGAATGCTGCTGGAGCATTGGTTAGTCCAAACGACATAACCAAAAACTCGTAGTGTCCATATCGTGTTCTGAATGCAGTCTTCTCTATATCCTGCTCTCTTACTTTTAGCTGATGATATCCTGACCTCATGTCGATCTTTGAAAAGTAACTTGAGCCTTGTAGTTGATCGAACAGGTCATCAATCCTCGGCAACGAATATCTATTCTTTATTGTTGCCTTGTTCAGCTCTCTGTAATCGATGCACATTCTCATACTTCCATCTTTCTTCTTCACGAATAACACCGGAGCTCCCCAGGGCGATGAACTAGGTCTAATGAAACCTTTGTCCAATAACTCTTGAAGTTGCATCATCAGCTCCTTCATCTTTGTCGGTGCTAATCGATAAGGTGCTTTTGCTATAGGCGTCGTTCCGGGCAACAAGTCGATACGTAATTCTACTTGCCGATCATGCGGTAATCCAGGAAGATCTTCGGGAAATACTTCCGGATAATCACATATGACAGGAATGCTCCGCATCTCCTTTTTCTCCTTCTTAGTATCGATCACGAATTCCAAATATGATGTACATCCTTTGGCCAAACACTTTTTGGCTTTCATTAGAGAAATGATCCCAGAACTTACTCTGCATTTGTCCCCATACACCATAAATGACTCTTTCCCTGGCGGGTTTACTTTGACTATCTTCTTTCTGCACAATATTTCGGCGTCATTGGCACTAAGCCAATCCATTCCCAAAACGATGTCGAAACCGTTCAGTTCTATAGGCAATAATTCCTCGTGGAACTTATTCCCATTCAAGTCGATTAAGATTTTTTTCATACGATAGCTAACAGGTACAAACTTGCCACTAGCAACTTCGACTAATAAAGCATTATCTAGTCAATCGACAGGCAAAGCTAGTTTTCTACCAAATTCATGCGAAATAGAGGAATAGTTGGCTCCAGAATCAAATAAAATTTGGGCAGGCAATTTGTTTACGAGAAAGGTACCTGAAGCGACATCAGCTTCATCTTTAGCAACTTCCAGTGTCATCTGGAAGGCTCTTGCCTTCGGCTTTGGCGGAATGTTGGTTTTGCTGCCTCCTTCTTTTTCAGACAATCCCTCGATATGTGCCCCTCCTCACCGCAACCATAGCAAACTTTCTTGGTGAGGGTGCATTCGTTGGCATAATGCCCTGGCTTTCCACATTTGAAGCATGTGGCTTCCCCGCCACACTTCCCATGATGCTTCTTCTTGCATTTTTCGCACCATTTCACTTCGCCTTCTCCACCTCCTCTCGAACTAGACTTCGCGAATTTACCCTTTTTGCTCGACCCTGAGGGTCCATCGCTTTTCCTCTTTTCACCAACCTCTGACCTCTCCAGACCTTTCTCCCTGATCTGGGTCTCAATATTTATAGCAGCCCAGATGGCAGCTTTCAATGTGGTTGCTTGCTTAACCATTGGACCATAGTCCGCTGGTAATCCGAGGGCAAACTTGTTGACCTTAGAGAGTTTTGTTGGTACTAAATATGGGATAAGCTTCATATTTTCTGTGAAACTAGCAGCGTATTCAGTAACGCTCAACTTCCCCTTGTTCAAATTTTGAAACTCATTATTGATTTCCAGAAGGTCCTGCTCGGAGCAGTATTGCAGTTTCAGTTGCTCCACAAAGTCTTCCCAATAATTTTGCTCGCTTCTCCCTTGGCATAGAGTTGGCAAACAACTTCCACCAACTCAACACGCCAGATTTTAGCAGAGGGATCGCAAGAGCGGTCTTCTGCCTGTTGCTGCATTCGCAACTTTCAAACATTGTCTCCATTTCGGAGATCCAGTCCATAACTTGCACCGGCGTCGGGCTTCTGGATAGACATGGTGGTTTGGATGCCATGAAATCCTTGTACTTACACCCACGCCCATCATTTCCTCCATACTAGTTGTTGTGTCTAACCACCGGTAGGTCGTCTTGACCAACGATCCCACTAAAGTTTCCTCCTTCAGACTGCCCTTCATTCTCCTCGGGCTCTTCCACTTGAATTGATGGTTCTTCACGATTATGCCTAAGCAGACGTCTTGTTTCTTCCATCTGACGATCCAACATCGTTTGAATCATCATTTGTACGCCAGCCATTGTTATCAGCTCAGGTGTTGCTGCTACGACAAGTACTTGTTCAATCACAGGTGCTTGCTCGACTACAGGCGGTTGATTCCTGTTTTGGTCAACGTTTCCAGCTACGCTTCTTGTTCTCACCATTTTTTATCTATACACCGAATAAGGTGAAACTAGACCCTCTTTCACGATATAATTTCAATTCATCCTTATTACTCCAAACGATTACATGCTAGTTCTAATAACGTAGACATACGCTTAGAATCCTACACACATAAGGTTTCCAGATCTGGTCGGCAACAGACCATAGATCCGAACAAATAATATCATATATGGCAACATATAACATTTAGCACATAAAAACATTTTAGGCAAATTTCCTAAAATAAACTAGTGTTCGTGTCTGAAATATAACAGACACACAACTAACAACCTTCACTTAGCATTCTAAGTTTAAGTCTAAAATCCTACAAATTCTAGTTCGCTTAAACTAATGCTCTGACACCAACTTTAACATCCCCAAAATCTCGGCTAGAAAATACCGGTTTCATTTATGCTTTTTAAACATTTTCATAGTAAATTCTTTTGATTTAAAAGAGTTGCAGAATTTGTTCCCCAAAACAAAACATGATAAAATAGATTTTTATCAAAACATTTCATAAAGAAATATAATTTCATTTCATAATCAAAAATCGGGATGTCATGTTCCGATACAGACCATAAAGCATAAACGATAACATTACAAGTCATGCAACAAATATATACATATACAAACTTGTAAACAAAACAACTTGATGATTCATCCATCTTATGCCCTTGCGTCACTTCCTGTAATACAAATAAACGGAGTGGGTTAGGCTTGGGAGCCTGGTGACCATATAGGGTTTTCAACCCGCAATAAATAATTATATTTATTTTTACCAACCAACAATAACCCGATTACCCATTCCCGTTATCTTCACTTTACGTCCCTAAAACAACATCTATCTCAAGGGACCTAATCTAGGATTTTCATCGAGACGGACATTACGGCAGAGGGGCTTCCTCAACAATAAGTGTCCTAAAGGCAACCATGTGGGGGATATAGTACACCGATGAACACATCGTTCACAACACCTACAGGTTATGAGCCTGCTAGCGTTCCACAGGACTATCTAGAAAGAGTCTGTGGTCGTTATCCATACTCTGCTGAATAACTAGATCAACAACAACAACAACATCGAGGGCTCTCATCGTTTATCACACATCAACTATCTACCCATGTTCTACCCAACATATTAGTGGATAAAAATATATATTTTTATACATAGTTTAAAACCTGTATAGCATTCTCATTCAATACATATTCCAAACAACAGATGAGACACATACACATAACACATATTTCATAGATGATAAATCATATCTATGAGATAGAAGAAAGTGAATATACTTTCACACATATAACAACAAAATATGTATTTCGTATCTATGAGATAAATCATAACACATAACACATATTTCGTATCTAGATGATAAATCATATCTATGAGATAAATCATAACACATATTTTGTATAAAATACTTCATAATTATGCGTTAGAAGAAGGTAACTCCACACTCACCTGATCAGAAGATGATCGGACAGCACTACGACTTGCAGAAGTAGTATTCTTCGGTAGATCTGGAAGATCTTCACAAAAATCAGGCTCCTCGCAGGCAGAGCTTCGGCTCGGGAATCTCACTTCTCGAGATCTTTGGGACTTCGAAACTTGCTTCGGGACTCGGGAATGATACCGGGGCTTCGGGATATAATTGGCACGCAAAACGATGCAAAACTTTGAGAGAAAGGAAGAAAATTAGCAAGGAAAATGGCTGATCTCGGTTTCTATTTATAGGCTGTTGGGTCTGGGATTACGCTGGGCGTAACCTTAAGTACGCTGGGTGTACCAGGCCTTACGCTAGGCATACTAAACGTCACTGCATGCGTCACTTGGTGGCACTCAAGTATTGGTCAGGCAAGTTGCACTCATCCGAGTACGCTGGGCGTACTCAAATTACGCTCGGCGTAATTTGACTCGTCAAACTTCTAAATTGCGTAACTTTCGCATACGAGCTCCGTTTTTTACCTTCTTTATATTCACGTGTAGTTCAGACCATACTCTACAACTTTCATTTAGACTACGTCGGCTAATTTTGACTTTTATTTTTATTATTTATTTTTACTAGGCCGGGACAGAAAAACTTCGTTAGAAATTCATAACTTTTTCGTCTGACGTCCGTTTTCGTCTGTCTTTTCACCAAAGCACTACTATCAACGAGATCTTCAGTTCTCGTTTAGATTGTTTTGGCTAAAACTCGCTCAATCTTAATTCGAACTTTTGGGCTGTCTACAGCTAAGCTAAAACTTCGAAAAATCATAACTTCCTCATACGAAATCAGATTTGGACGATCTTTTTATGCACGCTCTCGGTTTAACGAACTCTACGACTTTTGTTTAGATCGCTAAGGCTAAATATCACTCCTTCGTAAATTCACTATTTACGTCATGCTGTGTCACACCAGTTTTGTCGCGAAACTTCGACAGGTCATAACTTCTTCATTATAACTCGGATTCCAGCATTCTTTATATTTTCGGAAACCTCGTCTCAATTACCACAACATTATCCATAGATATCGGCTTTATCTAATATTTCATTTTGACGCTTATTTTTATTCTTAATTCAATTAAGACACACAATTTAGCACAAAACACATAATACTCAAATAATACATTTATATTATTTCAAAATGGGTTACAAAGGTTAACCTAGACTATTACATTGTTTTTAATGACAAGCTTAGAAACACGGGCGTTACAACTACTCTCATTAGCACATACTCAAAGCATAATATAGGTAACAACGACTCCTAAGCTAAGGCATTACAAATCAGGCAACCCTAGCCCTAAGATATGAAATACCTAGCTTATTCTCTAGCATGCATCACTATCATTTCATAATTATCTCATAACACACTAGTAAGGGTATTTTGGGAAACCACCGTTCGGGCTCTGGCTAATTATACACACTGCTCTATCTTGATTTCTCTTAAAACTCTTTATCTTTTTAGGAAAATTTATTTCTTTTGAAAAAATTTCTCAAATCCTCATGAGTCCAGACATACTCTAAGGTGCATCTAAATCCCTCAAACCAAGGCTTTGATACCAACTTGTAACAACGTAAATTTTCAAACCAAAATTTTCCAATTTTAAAACACATTTTCCTCAATTCAAACATTTCAAAAGTGTTACAGTATCAAATCATCCAACACATATCTCAAAAACCAAATGTATAACAATCCAGGATCTTCTCAAACATAACCCAAATCTCGAACGTGTGCACAATCAAGCCGGCGCCTTCTCGTGATCCTGAGAAGTACCTGAAACACATAACACATAAAACGGTAAGCACAAAGCTTAGTGAGTTCCCCAAAATACCACACATATCACATTATCCTCATATGGCTATACTTAGATAAGACCCTCCGGTCAATGTGTTTCAGTGGGACCCTCTGGTCCCACAACTCAGTTGGACCCTCCGGTCCATCCACTCGACAACTCAATATAATACACAACATATAAATCACAAAGACAACTAGCATGATATATCAATACACAATATATGCATATAACACCCTCTGGTCACACATAGGATACCACTCGAGGTAAGTATAGTGAGAAGACTCACCTCGTAAGAACTCGGATAATCTCGAACTCGAATCACCGGTCTAGCTTCCGCCTAACTCAACGTCAATAAATAAAGCTCTCACTGAAGCTAAACTAACCCTTCTACAAACTCACAAAAGGTAAAAAGACCATTTACCCCTCTATGGCCTTATAGTCCACAAATTGACCAAACCCTAAAAGTCAACCGAAAGTCAACGACAGGGAGTACGCTGCACGTACCAGCTCTCTACGTTGGGCGTACTCGGCTGCCATGCAAGTCATCGGGGATGCTCGGCCCCTACGCTGCGCGTACTGGGATTACGCCCAATGTAAGTCCTAGTTTCACTCTCCTCACGTTTTTGGTCTTAATCAGTTAATACATTGGCTAATATCACATATATGCAGGGCCGATCCAAACATATACGGGGCCCGAGGCGAAAAGAAAAAAAGGGGCCCTTAAAGACAAATATAATAAAGATTAAAAAAATATGATTTATTATTCACTGTAAACGTGTTCAATTAGCAATAACAAGCAACCCAAATTGTTTATCTTTTCAGCTAGTTTGAGTTTGAACTAACTTTAGGCCCTAAAAATCATTTACGTAATATATATATATATATAGCCCATAAATTTTGGGCCCCCTAAAGACATGGGCCTTGGGCGGTCGCCCGGGTTGCCCACCGTCTGGACCGGCCCTGCAGATATGGGCTCCCTAATGTCTCTTAATCCATAAAGTCAGTGACTTTAAGCCTTTGCATGGTTGATTGGGTCACAAACACTCAAAACACCTATGCTATTTCCTCATGAAGCTCATATCTCATGCATGGCTTACTCCTAACATCCAAGATTGGATTTTTATGACTCTAATCCACAAAATACACTAAAAGGGGACAGATCAAGGTCTCTGGAGCTTATTATCTCATAAAGTCTCCATCTTTTGGGACAAAACCCTAAAATACCCCATAAAAATGCACAAATCAAAAAAGTGAGAAAGCTTGAAGCTTTATACCTCTAAGTGAAGCTTTCCACACAGCTAAGCTCGGATCCACAAGCCTGGACTCTCACTCTTCTTCTCCAAAGCTTCTTCTTCACCTCAAGAACAAGATTATACTCACAAGCTCTCAAATGCACACACAAGCTACAAGAACGAAGATTTAGGGTTAGGAGGGTTTGGTGTGTGGGAATGGTGGCCAGGAATGAGGCCATCACTTCCTTTATATAGGGTCACGCCCCCAAATTAGGGTTTTCATCATGGGCCTAATACGCCTACCGTACCCTCTGGTACGCCCAACGTACTAGGTGGCCTCCGCGTCCAATGCATGCACATGAGTACGCTGAGCGTACACTCTAGTACACCCCGCGTACCCATTTACCACCCTTTTCTCAAATAAAGGGCCAAATGGACAAATGCTCAATAGATTAGGGTTCACAAGGTATACCTGGCTTTGGGTGTTACACTACCCGATTGTGTGACACCCTCACATGCTTGTTGTTTCCTTTGCGACGTTGTGGGGGTGGTGTTGGTTGAGTTTCCCGAACAATCTCTTCATCCGAGTCATCCAACTCATCAATGAGTTGGTATTGTGGTTGGGGCTGGGTTTGGGTTTGGGTTTGGGGTTGGGTTTGGGTTTGAGATTGAAAGAGTGGGATTTGAGTTTGAGGTTGATTTGACGAATGTTGATCGGGAAAAACAACAAGGTTTAAGAACATTTGAGGAGTAACATTCAGAACTTGGGCCGGGTAAAATTGGCTAACATTTTGGTATTGGAATTGTAGTGGAGATTGAATGAGAGTATCGAGTTGGGGACGATAAACTCCTTATGATGAATCGTTAGCGAAAATGTTTTGAGAAGGGGTGCTTGAACTCAAAACATTGGTTTTTTTTTCCTTCTATCGTAGATTGTGGTTTCATTGTCGGGATTCATTTTTTTTTGAAGAAAGTATAGATAAATTGATAGAAGAAGGTGTGAGTTTGAAAGTTAAAGGGTATAGATATTTATAGATGTTGTAAAGAGTAAAAAAATATATTTAAATTAGGCTTGTAGCTATTGAAACAACAACAAAATAAATATATATATATTTCATTTTCTACCGTTGTTTAACGGTTATTTCACCAAAAAAATAATAATAATAAAATTGATGGACCAACAGGAGGAAGAGAGACAACGGCACCCCACTTATTTCTTGCACCCGGCTTCCCTCACCGGCGGTATGGTGTTCCAGTGACGGGAGGCGCCCCGCCCTCCCCTCCCGCATACACTATGTCTGGTCTTAGAATACTTAGTTGCTCGAAAATTGGGATTTACGGATTTATTTGGACCCACTGATTTGACTATCGAATCTATGTATAATCAATACACCTTTGTAGCTATTGAACTTTTTGTTGCATTTTAATGCTTTGTGATTTTAAATCAAGTCATTGGGCTCCCAGATTCAGTCCACACTTCTGGCCTTTTGTTTTACAAGTTATCCCTTTTTTTTTAAAAAATAATAATAATAATAATAAAGAATCATAAAAGTAAATCGACTAAAAGACAATGTTTTAATAGTTGTTTATATCCACTAAACTTTCACTTTATTAACGTGACATTAGATGTAATTTGATTTTAATTTCTTAATATTTAATAAACATTAAATACAACTTTGATTGTAATGTCTTTGCATTTTATAAAACTCTTTATGTTAAGCCAAAAAAAACACAATTGACCGTTCGCTTTAGATATGTTTCGAGTTGGTACATGGTAACATAAACAAAAAATATGTTGACCTTTGATATATATAAAAAACGAAGTTATTGGGATATGTATGTTAGTTTTGTTGCAAACCAAATACTATATTAATTATTTATTAAAAATGTAACGATATATGTTAAATTACAAAGATCTATACACCATTTTAAACAAACATGGGCATTTGGTCTAGTGGTATGATTCTCGCTTAGGGTGCGAGAGGTCCCGAGTTCAATTCTCGGAATGCCCCATTTATTTTATTTTTCCTTAGTGATCGAAAAATGTAAATTCTGCAAACAATAGGGAGCCAACAAATACCTGTCGACATTCTTGAAGTTACAATTAAGGAGTTTTCAACCCATTTTCGATTGTTAAATTTTTATTTTATTTATTTATTTATTTTTTTTTGGAAACGAAGTTGCTGATTACTGGCATGTTTTTAATATAAAACCCCATCATTATATATTATTTTCTTCATAATGATATAAGATCATGGGTTAAAAACGTAACATCATGTCTAAAACATAAATCATCGTTGTATCGAATACTTTTGACATGTCTATTTATATAAATAGGGGAGGGACATTATGAGTAGTAAAGGTGAAGCAATAATAAGTGGAGTGGGCCTTCAAACATGGGACGACACAATAAAACAAAACCACCTTAATTTAAGATTGTGATTTGCGAGTGGTAGGGAGATCCAAGAATTGAGATGGATCCGACATCAAGGTCCCGGACCTCTTTATCTCTCGTAGGTTTAATGATTCACTTTACATTTAAACTAAAATATTTTGATTTTGTTACTTAAATTATACAAAGAAATGATTTGGTGATTGAGATGATGATGGTTTTGGTCGATCTATGTTGGTTTTACAAAATGACTAGGTTTGTGATATGCTTCATATTAGGGCTAGTTAGGTCATTTTCAAACTGTTTGAAATTAGAATTATGTCTTTGATTCAGTTCTTCTTTAGTCTCTGATATACTTAGTATTGGATTTGATAAGATGTTGACGTAATTTGTTGCCCGTTTGGCATCTCACTCATTGTATGATGATAATTAAATGTGTAGAAATTGACATAAAAATAAACAAATAATAACAAACAAATACATAAACACATGAGCAAGAATCTATGAATAAGTCAAAACATAATACTCCCTCCGTCCCATAATTATTGTCCACGTTTGACTTTTAAAGTCTTTCCACATTAACTTTGACCATAAATAACTTTATTTGTATTATATAATTTTTGATGAAACTTATAACAATGAAAATACATTTAAAAAACAATTTATTCATATATCTTACATAAAAAATTATATAACAAAACGTAAATTATTTCAGGTCAAATTTAAACAAAAGAGACTTAAAAAGTCAAACGTGGACAACAATTTTGAGACGGGGAGAGTAGAATAGAAAAAAGTACAAGAGCTCTATATGTCTTGATTAATTAATTGAGAGTTCAATTAATAAACACTTTTATTTCTCTCTCTTCTTGTTGATTTACAACAAAAATATAATTGCATTATAGTATAGAAATAGTTACAATCTTAATATTGATTCAATGCATATTTTTGTGATGATAGATTTTAAAAAGGTTGTTATCTAAAGTTGGTTGTTGTTGTGTTGATCCCCTAGGTATCCCTTTCATCGGTTACAAGTTTACTTCTTTTAATTCATCTCTAAATATTATTAAAAGAGAACCCTTAATTCACCAATGAAGCAATCATGACCCTTGATTGTATTTCAATCATATGATTTCCACCCTTAGATCAAATTTGTGACGTCATCTTCCTCAAATAGAATTCAAACATTTAATTATAGAATCTTTAAATTTAACAACTAAATTTCAATCACAATTACATTTAATTATAGAATATATCATACTTTCTAAAATATATTTCACATTTCGAGCACACAATTACATTTAATTATAGAATCTTTAAAATCAACAATTATGTTATCAATTGAAGCATATCATTCTATTTATATATTAGGTATCGGTTTCTCCATAAATCTTGTCAAAAACATGAATAGTCGCCCCATATTTCTCTTCTATTTTTTTCTCTTAAACCATACTTCCTTAATTCTCTTCGTCCTCATGCCAATGGTTGTGCTTCAATTGATGCTTTGTGTGTTCATAACAGAATGTAGCACCATAAGTTGGTTCATTTTTGCTCATGTATTCTTAGAATTTGCGTATTGTCTCTTCCTTGCATCTCCAATTATCACACCTCTATTTTGGCTTCACACAAATCTCTACAAACTGAAGCAAGCATCTCCATCTTTTGACGATCTATGCCATCATTTACCCTAATTAATATTGTTCATAATTTAACTCCCTTATTTATAGTTTTGGGCTTCAAAATTTAAACATGTTCAGTTTTTTCTTTTTTAAAAACCCATTAAATAAACATATCAATAATTTTGTTATCTTTAATATATATTAAAACAATTTTGGTCATTGATTGTATTTCAATCCTATGTTTTCCACCCTTAGATCAAATTGATGACATCATCTTCTCCAAATGAAAATGTATTTAATTCCAATAAAAGATTTCTAATTGTCAAACAAAATTAACTTAAATCTATTGAAATGGAATGTATTTAATTCTAATAAAAGCTTCCCATATTTTAAATCTTGAATTTCCGGTTATAAAGGTTTTAAAATGGTCAACATTAAAAACATATTACAAAAATCATTTCAATTAAGGCAATAAATATCAACCATTAATATAAATTTGTTTATATTAGTAAACCATTAATATAAAATCCATTTTTATTGGAAAACCATTAATACCAAAAATCAGATTCAAATTATGACATACATATACAATTCATCCTTGAATCTGTGACTCACACTTATTTTCAATCGTTGTTTTGCTTCAAATCTTCTCATACAACATCATTCTTATTGTTTATAACTTCCATCATCATTATCTACTTCAAACCTTCGTTGTTATGCACTAGAAGGTCAGTTTCTTCTTTCGTTTAATTAATAAAGATATATTTTTTAGTGTTTGAATGTAAATTAATATCTTAATATGATGGTTGAATCACAACATTTCTAACTTTAAATTGAAATCATAACTAAAGGTTATTGATATTGTTAGATGAATTTTTTTTAAATATTAAGTATGATTTGAAGGTTTATGAGCAGAAAGGTAAATTTATTTGTGATAGAATAAAGATGGAATATTCGAATTTACCTTTTGAAGGTATCAATAAACTCCTAAATTTATGCGATTTATTTTAATTTGATAGCAAATTAAATGCATGAAACCTTTAAGTAAGTAAACGTAAGGGCAAAAGGTTAATTCGACTTAAGAAACTATAAAAGCATTGGGATGGAAAAGCATCTCAACAATAGATATTGAGATGACATGTATACTAAAATGATTCTTTTAGCATGATACTTTCATTTTTTTTATCCGAAGTCTAAATCATTAATTTAGTATGGACTATGTTCATCAAAAGGGTAAATTGGTAATTTAATTTAAAATTTGATCAAATCGGTTGTTGCTACTATTTATGTTTGTTTGATTATCTCAACTTGGCTATTGTTTCTGACTTTATTGTCAAATATAATAACTTCATATTATACTATTTTTAGGAATGTATGTTTAAAGTACATTGTTATACCATTTTTAACAGTAACAAATTGTATTTTTTCGTGTTGTAAATGTCTTTTAATTTATCTTTTATTCACTATTAATGGGATGAATTTTATAAACAATTTAATCCATAAATGGTTAAACTATAACTATTCTAATTTGTATATGTTTCTGTACAGTAAATACAACCTTTCAAAGATTGTTTTTTATGACTAACAAAATTATGTTTCTATTTTTGAAATCTCATAAAACATTACATAAGGTTATTTTGGTTTAACATATTACATCATTCAGTCTAGATTAAGTCAAACAAAACAACAATGTACAACTTTTCAAATTAAATGCTTAATCTATTAACTTGGACGCGATCCTCAACAACCTTTATAAACTGAAATAGCTATGTGATTTTTTTTACAAATTATAACAGCATACTTACCATGAAATAAGAACTTCTAATGTAAACTACAACTTATTTTTTTTTATCGGTAACAACAATATACCACACTTAATATCAACATCCTTGCCTATCGGTTTCTCTATATATTAATACATGAACCATATCAAAAGCAGACTAAGAAGTTAGGATCTAAATTAGGAATGATCTTATTTCTTTGAATATCAGATTTACGGTATTATAGACAAAGTTTTTATATGATTCTTAAATTTTCTATGTGGTTGTATTTATATGGTAGAATCAAATTGCATAATTACAATTATTTTTTTTTTTATTAATCTTTGTATGTAAGTATGAAACAACAATAAATATATTTTTGAAGGAAGATTGTTAAAAATAATTTGCATAATCTAAATACATGTTAGTTTAGTTCATTTCCTATACTTTCCTATAACATTGGATTTTTTTTGTCATGTTACATTCAAAAGATGGGTTATTAGAACATGCACCTTAGGTGTTTGACAAAATGTTACAAAGAATCTAACGCAAATTCTCTACACTAATCTTACAACCAGGTATAAATTTTGCTTTTATTTTTTTTTCTAGATTTATTAGCATCGTGTGTTTTTGATGTTTGCAACTTTGTAGTGTTACGTGTTTTTTTTGTCTCGTCCTCAAGTTTTTCTATCTCTGATAGGGCTTTATTTTTTATATTTATTGTAAACTATAGATTCAATCTATTGCACTTTGTTATGACTTTTATCAGTGTGATATGACTCTAATAAATTGTTCATTTCTTGGTCTTTAAGAAAAAGATGTTCTAACTTGATTACCATCTACGACTGTAATATTTTTTTTGTTGATTAAGCAATCTATGATTTGGCTATGATGGGCTTTACAGATTATGTTTGGACTGATAATTGTTCCTGTCATTCAAAAATACATCCAACAAAAAGTAAAAGACGATTTTTTATATTAATACCCTCATCTAACTTCAAAGGATCTTTTTTCAACTTTGATGGCATGTAACAGAGTTTTGGCTGAAATTTTCAATTTTGTCATCATATAACAGGTTATGACTTAAATAATGATGTTAGATATTTGGGCAATCAGGTTCTCTTTGGTTCTAATATTATTTTTGTAGAAAATGGTCCAATTTGGTATTATTGATCTCACAAAAGGCAAGTCTCATATCTCTTTTAGCGTATCCATTGAGTTTAATAGTTTCTTGTCTATATATATATATATATATATATATATATATATATATATATATATATATATATATATATATATATATATATAATGTTAAATCTTGATTTAATGAATGCAAGTCAACAGGTAGTAAAGGTGCAAGAACAATAAAGTATTAAATATGAGATGATCATGCATATGTCAAGCCAAAATAAAATTCAAAAGTATATATATATTTTAAAAATGTTAAATCTTGATTTAATGAATGCAAGTCAACAGGTAGTAAAGGTGCAAGAACAATAAAATATTAAATATGAGATGATCATGCCTATGTCAAGCCAAAATAAAATTCTAAAGTAAGAAATGTAAAATTCGAAAGATAGGCACTTGTAATGCAGAATACATATTATACTTCCCAAATAAATAACCAAAAACTAACCTCGTCGCTAAATAAATTATATTTTAACTAACATCAATAAATTATGATTATACTATCTTGATTTTTAATTATACATTATAGAGAATCGGTTAATATATAGTCAGTATTCTTATATTCGTATGAGTTTTGAACTACAAAAACTTTATTCAAATAATAAAAATGAAATGGAACATATACAATGATAATAATACAAAAATAACCTTCGAATTTGGTCTGACACAAAAAAATAGTCTAAAACTTATTTCTAACAGCAACAAGAAATAACAATGAACTTTTAAAAAGAAATGAGAAATTGAAGCGGACTTTTCAAAACCATCAAAATGTATAATATAGGATGATAATAATGCTGAAAAACACTGAGTTTGGTCTGCTGCAAAAAAATTAATTTTATATGAAAGTAGGATTGCAGTAATACTAAACAAAACCTATATGTTTTTTATCTGATGCAAAAATGGTCGAAACATACTTCTAAATCGGCAAGAAATAGAAATGAAATTTTAATTCATCTTTAGATAACCATTTAATAACTATATGTAAAATATATGAATACTCAGCATTTAAGATCATAGACCTTACACAAACATCTGCAAATGTCTTGAAGTAAGCATTCATTTTTCCATTATTTTATCATTATCATAAAAATTAATAAAAAAACGACATCATCATGTGTTTATTGTTTAATTCGTCTCATAATAATAAGTAATTTGTGTGTCAGTTATGTATTTTTGACATTTTCAATGAGTCACAGGCAAAATCTAAATCGAGCAAACATAACTGTTTTTATACTTATTTGTTAGAGTTTCTTTTTATTTAATATTATGGGGGTTTATGTGGTTCATTTCGAATAAACATAAATACGTTTCTAATTTTGAAATAAATAATTATATTTTTCAATATAACCATGAAATAACAATGTATTTTGAAAGTACATTATCAAATGTTGGATTATACTTGCGTAGACCTGTTTTCGCGCATGGTCAGCTATATGTAACTATTTTTCGTGTCACAAGTAAAAAAGGTTTGAAGATACTTTTTAACGAGAAAGGTCGTTCAAATAATCAAACAAAAAAAATTGTTCACAAAGAGGTCATTCAACGACTATATATATTTACTGATTTCAGTGTATTTTCTACACATTTCAATAATACTAATAACCCTGATATTTTATAATTATTCTGCAATATCTATATACATTTATATTTTAGACAAAACTTCAAAAATGGTCCCTGTGGTTTCCGAAAATATCAAGTTTAGTCCCTAAGTTCAAAAAACCTCGCAGATGGTCCTTGTGGTTTCAAAACTTTTAACAAATGGTCCTTTTCGCTAACTCCGTTAGTTTTTTGCTGTTAAGTGAAGGGCAATCCCGTCATTTCACTATTACAGGGACCACTTATGAGTTTTTGTTATTTAAAAAAAATAAAAAAAATAATATAATTATTTAATTAAAGGGCCCCACCCTCTCTCTCTCTCTCTCTCTCTCTCTCTCTCTCAATTGAACATGTTTCGATCTTCCATATTTACTAGTCCCTGCTAGACCTTTCTTTTCCTCTCTATCAAGCATCAAACTCCAAATTTTCAAATCTGATGTTTATGGTGTGGTGTTCGTCTCATTATGCCTAATCGGAATCCAAAGCTCGACGGCCAAAGCTCACCACCTGCGATGTCACCGTCTCTCTCTCTCTCTTATCAGGGAAAAAAAGAAGCTCAAGCAATATGCCCACAACTGGAGGTTATTTCCGAAATGTAGATTTCTTGTAAGCAACCATAAAGACTTCGTCATTTTCATATGTAATCTTACATAGAAGAAGCTCTTATGGAAAAAGAGAACACAGAAAAGCTATTTACAATATAAAACTTCATTGGTGCAGAACACTATGTCGTAAAAGCTCAAGCAATATGCCCACAACTCGAGGGAATTTCACAAATGATGGAAGTTATGAAATATATACAGCAACTGTCAAACAAAAAAAAACGTGAAATCGACTTAAATTCAATTCTTGGATTAAACCCTTCTTCAGACAAATCACCCCTCAAGAAACAATACAAGAAAATGGTTGTTCTTCTTCAACCTGTTAAGAACACAACCATGGGAGCAGATGAAGCTTTTAAACTTGTTTCAGAAACATGGAGTGTTCTTTCTGATAACACAAAATGAAACTTGTATGATTTCCAAGGAAGAAGAACTAGAAAGTGATGTTGGCTATGATTAATGTCAAAAATAAGAAACCAAACGCCCAGTTGATCCAATTCCACATGCACCTCTTATAGTTTAACCAATATTTTCGATCTCAACAACTTCAAGTGTGATTATCTTCTCTATAATCAACTGCCCAATTCTATCACCTAATTTCACTTCAAAATCAATATCAGAATGGTTGAATGAGACTAGATCTTCAAGCTACAAATAGATGAATTGTAATTTGTTAGAGCACAACCCTAGTATACTATATAAAAATGGGTTCTCTTAGGTCAGTACCGAAGCTACTTTATGTTCCAAGAAGCGATGAAGAAGAAGAAGCCAACCATTAATCAATTTTTTAGGAGTTCCTTTGGGTTATTTAAAGACTCAATCGTCTCTATACAAGAATCGATTTCAGAGTTTCCTCCTCCTGCCCAATGCATTGTCTTTCCAGGATGGTGGTCAATCGTTTTGCTCAAATTGAACGAGAAACATATCTAAAAATCTCCAAATTAATGGCAATAACAGGAAGAATGAAGTCTGATGACCTTCAAGATGTAATAAAACTGAAATCTGATGAACTATAATTGATTCCAGTCGCCTTTAATACCTAGAAAAATCTATGAAGATTGAGATGATTTAACCCGAACCTAAATCAAACCCAAAAAAATCGACTGGAACAATCTATGGAGATGTATATGCTTTGTCTTGATTCCAATCACCTTTGTCAATCGGTGAACAGATGAGAAGGTTATAACAAATGAAAATTTCGTTTGAGAGAGAGAGAGAGAGAGAGAGAGAGAGAGAGAGAGAAACATTATATATTAAAATAATTATTTTTTTAGTTTTTTTTAAATAACAAAAACTCATAAATGGTCCCTGTAATAGTGAAATGACGGAATTGCCCTTTACTTAACAACAAAAAACTAACGGAGTTAGCGAAAAAGACCATTTGTTAAAAGTTTTGAAACCATAGGGACCATCCGTGAGGTTTTTTGAACTTAGGGACTAAACTTGATATTTTCGGAAACCACAGGGACCATTTTTGAAGTTTTGTCTATATTTTATTTATGCGTTACCGCATTTAACGCGGTTCATAATCTAGTTTGATATTATACAACATGTGTTTTGGCGCTGTTTTGAATTACAATGTCTTTTATCCTTTGTATTTTTGTATTTGTATTTTTATGTTCTATAATTGTCCCAACTCTCAACTAGATTTTTTAGTATTTATAAATGTCCAGCCGTTAAAAAAAAGTTGGAATAATTAAAACCTTTTGAAGGAAAAGAACATGGGTTGATGGCATAAAGCATGTGCAACTTCCTACCTTGATTGTTTGAAATTGATGGTTACGGAGAACAAAGGAACCATTAATTATCGAGAAAACTATATTTTTTGTTCGCAAATATCAATTTAATAATTTTATCATGTTATTATTTATTTATCATTTATCATCCCTTAATATTATAGGAGAGAATAATTTTTATATTTTTATTAACCACTTAAATATTGGTTGTCAATTAATTATAGCTTTCGTATATTGAATTTTTCTCATTATATCAAATTTTATTTATCTTTTAATTATATTTAAGTTTTTATTATTTTTTATTTCTTTAGTAAATTATTAACTCTATTAAATATATAACAACATTTTGTTTATAAAACTTATAATGAATACATAATAATTTCAATGTTCTTCTTACTTTTATAACAATAATATTATACTTTTTTCATATTATGTGTGTATATATATATATATATATATATATATATATATATATATATATATATATATATATATATATATAGAGAGAGAGAGAGAGAGAGAGAGAGAGAGAGAGATTCAAATGTTCCTAGCAACTATTATGTTCCTAAATACACCAATCACAAATTAACAAATAATTAAATATTTAATTAAATAAAAAGGACATTTCTGGTTTTTGCACTTGCAATTAAGGAAACAAAATAAATATATATTGACCTAATATCTATTCTTTATAACCATCGACCATTCACAAACTGTATCCCTCATTTTCGTTTCTGGCATGTTTCTTTTTTCGTTCTGTGTCTCCTTCTTTTCTTGTTGTTACCGGCAACGATCTCTCAAAATTGATGTTCACATGATGCAAAATCTCATATACAGCCATAACTATAACCGATTACGTAGTCTCTTCCAGCGATGCCCATTAAGGTTGGTCATCGATTCTCTGTGTTCTTTTCAAAATTAACTCTGGTGATGTGCCTATGTTGATTCCTATTATGTTTCCATAGCAACTTTATATGGTTCAATTTTGTCTGTTACATTAGAGAACTTTTTTGAATAGTGGCAATCAGTGTTAGGGTTTTATTCCTCTTTCTACGGTTCTAATCTGCAATTGCAAGAATATTTAAAGACGATGGCCTTTAAATTCAAATCCTAAATATGTGATTTTCCGTTGAAACTAGCATCTCGTCAATGTATCTCTAACATGTAATTTTTTTTTCTTTGAAATCCTTCTTTATCAGTCTAAAAGAGTGTCTATATATCTGCGTGTAGTGCTCTTCCAAATCTAAGGTCACAACAAAGAAATCAATGTAATCCTTTTTGTGGTCATTATTCGCCAGAGGTTTCTCAAATTCAATTACATATATAGATATTATACGTTTGTTTATTGTAATGTCAAGCTCAAAATCAGAAGAATCATATTTACGGATAACAGGTCGTGCTTATTTGATTATTTTGATCCCTGATGGTTCCTCTTTTATGATTAGAAATTGATATCTTCTACTTCGTTTCTTGTTATTATTATTATTATTCGTCAATGAGAAAAAAAAAACTTATCCAAGATTAAATGGACTGTGCAATTGATAGTGCTTAAGGGCTTGCGATCATGGTTGTATTGATTTCTTTTAGAATTGAAATATTCTAACCAGCAAATTCTTTCAGAATGAAATATTCTTTTAGAATTGAAGTTAATATGTGTAGTTATGTTATTTTGGTGTATTCAAACCTGCAAATTCTTTCAGAATGAGAAAACACAATATTCTTTTAGAATGAGGTTAGTAACGCTCATCGATTTGATGCCTATTATTCGTAAAAGAATTCGCGAAAGAATGTTATTTAAGTGCATTCTGTAATGTATTATGTCAGAATTTATGTTATATAAATGCATTCTGTTAGAATGTCTTTTGTCACACCCCAAAACCGGAACGGCGGAAACGTTCGGGGGTGGAGGACGTCATGTCAAGTATCACGAGATATGTATATGGTAAGCAAGTAATGAACAACCATTTCATTAGGAAAGAAAGTGTTTACAATGTGTGTGTTCACAAAACATAGAATTCATAAAAAAATAACAAAACAAGATTTGAAGCTGTAATGCTCCATCTTCTAAATTCCCAGCACGAGCACCTGTCTAATAGTCTCCTGAGAATACAAGTTATTTGAAAGAGTTGATCAGCAATTAAGCTGGTGAGTTCATAAGATTTTAGTGATGTGAGTAAGTTGTAAAGTGTGGTTGAAAATGTATATGTAAAAATATTGTACGCTGTAAAATATGGTTACAAATGTATATGTAAAAGTGATGTAAGATGTAAGTTCTGTTTTGAAAAGTTCACATGTTCCTCTAGAAAATCCTATGTTTCCTACTTGAATGAAAGTTAAGTAAAATGGCACTACAAGCCTTTCTATGCGTACAAAGTGGGTACAAGTTATATATACTTAGAGTAAATAAACAATCAATTGTGCGCATATGCCCTAAACTCACAACCCAACGGGGAACAGCAGGTAAGGCGGATAGCACACATTCCATTGGTTGTTAGATCGTTGTCATATATAACCTTGGCGTATTCACTTATTACTCATGGAGTTATTTGTAATGGTTCCTTTATATCAAATGGAGAGTTCTTTTAAGAAAACCTATATTTCTTATAGTAAAATAATGACTACGGTGATTACTTTTATAATAGCTTTGTTTATACTGCTATATATAATCTGATATCAGGTAGATAGTTAATTGGGGGAATCTGCCCTAAGCCCATAATCCAACGAGAACAAGACGTCGGGGGAAAACACACATTTAGCTATCTATTGGATATTAGTTTTATATATAAACATGATGTATAAACTAAGGTGTTATAGAGTTAATTCACCTAAAGTCTCTAAAACTGTATTGGCTTAATAAAATGGAATAAGCCCTTATCTGGGAAATCGCTAGTTTTGTATACCAAAAGTACTGACTTTGAAAAGTATGTTTTGTACTAGAAAAACTGTGCTTCGACTCTGTGTCCTATAACCTGATCCATACTTGATAACCTTATGATGACTTAATGTATACTAAGCATAAATATATATAGATTCGGGTAGATAATAGATTGGGGAAATCGGTGCAAGACCACAATCCAACGAGAACAGGAAATGAAGCGAAGGCACACATCCTATTAGCTGTCGGAATCTATTAGTATATATGTATCCTATAGTGTATACATTAAGGAATCATAAGATTAGCATTAAGATCCTATCTTTTAAAAGTAGCCTTCTACCAAGACTCGGCTGTTTTGAAAGTAGTCTTCTACCAAGACCTGACTGTTTTGAAAGTAGTCTTCTACCAAGACCCGACTGTACGACTATTATTAATTAAATCTAACCCACCTCATCGATTATGTGAATATGACACATGGTAAAGGTATCAATAATATTCAAACTGGAATTTTATATCCTTCTGTAATTGTCATATTGACAGTGTAAGCACAGTATTTGTAATAAGTGACTACTTTTAGTACTATTGTGCCTTAATTGAGGGTTAAGGCATAATGTGATGGCTAGATCCTATGCTAGACGCTCCCTTGTCAAGAGATTCTAGGAACTACACGCGACCCCTGCATGAGTGCAAGCCGCGAACATCCACATTACTATGATCATGTATACCCAATATAACTATCACAATGCAGAATTGATTCATTGGTATAGTTAGATCCTGAAGTTGTTCCATGCTATAGCACCTTATTATGTTATGTTCTGTTATCGTGTATTGATATTGTATTTATGTAAATGTATTCCATGTAAGCGTATCTATGTAAAAGTATTCACATAAGTGTATTGTATTTGTATAGACTCGTGAACTGAACTGACTCTTTGTGTGCTTCATTGTACTAGAAGTAATGAATAGCATTCTCCTAAACTATTCCTATAATAGTTTACTAATGTTCTAACCGTATTGTCACTGAAAAGACTCATTTATTTACTAAATTATGCTTATACTTTAAAAACGGAGTTTGGTATAACTATAAAGTAACATAACCTTTAAAAGAGTTTTGAATGTATTGACAACTTATAAATAACATAAGTAACATTTTGAAAGATGTTTATAACCAACATTTACACAATTATCATATGTGTTCAATTTGTATTCCCCCCCCTCCCTAAAATAGTTAAAATAGATAAAAGATTCATTACGGGGTATGAACTCACCTGACATGGGTGATTCAAACGGGTATGCGCGTACGGATGAGAAGTTCCACGAATGAAGTCCCGAGACACAATAAGTCCTAAATGACATATAAGGACACATATTGACATGAATATAGTGTTTACAACAACTATATGAAAGGAAACACCTTCCGGGACTAGGAAACACCTTCACCAAGTGTTGGAATCACATGTGATTCAACATAGGAAGGTATAAAGGCACTCACATGAGTTCACTACCATGGGTTTACGGCCCAAGGGAGTTTACGGCCGTAAACTAATGGCTACTCATGTGTGAATGCAAGTTTGAAGGCTAGGGAATGATTTAGGGACCTTAGCTCTATCCTAGGATGAAGAAAACCACTTTCTTTGGAGTTTTTGAGGAGTTCACGGCCCTAATGAGTTTACTGATGGGTTTTGGCCATAACAACATCCTATGTGCTCATGCAAACCCTAATGTTTGGATCTAGGTTTCTCTATTGTACATGCAATTCATCCAAGACTTTAAACCCTAATTCTAGCATACAATAAATCATATTAACATGTGAAAGGGTTGTAGATCTTACCTTGATTGTTATGTAGCAATAACAATCTCAAATCCTCCTTGTAATGACTTTAGAAAGCTTAGAGTCACAAGTGTCACTCCTCTAAGCGCTTACAAACACCAAGAGCAAGAGGATGAAGAATAAGGAGAGGGGAGGCTGCCCAAAACATGTGGAAACCCTAAGGAACAAGTTCACCACGTTTTTGAGTCTCAAGGGTCCTTTAAATAGTGAGGCTATTAGGGTTATCTAACAAGGAAACCCTAATTTGGATGTTTAAGCCCTAAGCAACCCATGGACTCCCTCCTTAGAGGCCTAGGACGATTTCTAATGGGTTTCCCCATAGAATTCGTCCACCCCCTCTAATATGGAGTCCATTAGCCCAATATTCAACTATCACACAATTGACAGTTCCAGTCCCTTAAGTTTAATTAATGTTTTTTAGCCACAAACTTAATTCTTATTAATTATTGACTAATATTAATTAAACAATATGATTTCTCCTTTAATATATTATTCTCATAATATATTAATAAATCATAATTAATCCTCTCTCTCCATAATTTATCCTATCAAGTTGCTTTGGTGAAGGCAACCCAAAAGGATCATGCACCATCGGGTCAAGTACATACCAAAATAGTTATGGACTTAGACACTAATCCAACAGTCTCCCACTTGGATAAGTCTAATAACTATTTTGCGTATGACTTCAGATCCTGATCTGCAATCGTAGCTTTCCAAAGCCGCTGTCAACTCTGATCTTATCAGATACGCGTGTCCTTTAGATAAGGGATCATATATTCCTCCACTCTATATATCGTATAGATATGAGACATGAACTTAATCACTCTCTCTATACTATTTCCCGACTTTCGATTTATGACGACTGACAACAGACTACAATTGATCTCATCAAATTAGTCCCGGCTTGGCCAAGCGCTTAGGTGCCAATACTAAATCATCGAGGGGCCCAACGATATCGCTTTTATCCTACTTTGGATAAAAGGAACAGATAAACTTTGACTCAATGCTCGCTTGCACTAACTTACCAAATCACACACAACAATATGTTTTATAACACCAAGTTACTGGTGCGTTTACATATTATCAATGTGCAACCGATTCGCAAGATACAACTCACACATCTCGGTTTCAAGAATATAAGATGTTATCGTCTCACCAATCACTCATGATAAAATCCATGAACTGATCCAAGTGAGCGTGGGTTTAATCCAATGCTCAAATCATATTCATAAGCACTCATGAACGTTGTAGCAAACATTTGCTTATGTCTAATACACTTTAGACAATCCACACACCAATTCACGACAGTCTTCATTCGTACCTACTTCCAACATACGAACGACTGTGGCCCGTTCGAATAATTTGATTGTTCTGAACCAATTAAATTATTCAGGAAGTCAAAACATGCAAAGTGAAACACAAGAATAATACTAATCACATATGGCCCCAAACTCTGGGTATAAATAAAACATTTTATTTAATCACCATATTTATTACTCATTATTTGTTGTTTCAGGTAATCAACTTCTTACTTGAATTATTACTACACTTGTCCCATGCTCTCAGCATGCACACAATGTTTACCTACGGTCCTTACTCAAATGAACACATTTCCAATCATACTCATTTCACAACTCCCAATCCTTATCACAAGTGAAAGAAAATCAAATTCTTGCCAATTATAGAATATGTTAGATTCTAACATTTTATGCAATGATCATTTCGTAATGTCATAGTACAAAAGTCACAATGACTATTGCCAATGAAATTACAAAGTCCTCTACTTGAGATTGTTACAATACAATTCCATGATGTCTATCACTCAAAGTACATTCCTTTGAACATCCTTTTGCATACAATTTTCTAATCTAGACATGGACTCTCAATATCCAACTCCCAATATGGAAACATTTCCATATTTGCCATATGACAACTTATCCTTAATAGAATCTTATCTATTCATAATAATGTCGATATGGTCCATCCAATATCATACTTCCAACTACTCACAAGTGACCAATCCTCAGCAAGCTTTGGATCGTCCTTTGATAGTTGTTTAATTATCTTAGTCAAAACCGATTCTTGTCCTTTTTCCCTCTAAATGCGCTAGACATTTGGAAAATTTTAGAATGGTCAAATATTGTAGCATTTGCAATCGATCCTTTACCCGAAGCGTATAGGACACGATGCACAATGTCTTACATAAAGATATGATACTTTATCAATCTTCTGCCATAATATTTAATGTGCCACGTTCTCACAATTCGAACTATGAAGAGGGATGCCATAATCATAATCGAAATTTTGAGAACACACTATGTATCCTTGACTAAATTTATTAACATTCCACAACCTAAGCCTTTAGATTTTAAATGAAGCATAATATTCTCTCCCTTAATTATAGCAAAACAACTATTCAACCATTACAACTTTGCAAAGTGTAACTCTTGTTTTCTATAATTAATATTGCTAACTTGCAATACTTTCCATAATAATCATACAAGCACAACATTTACGCTCCCACTATGATGATTATTATCATATAAGCATAACACTTATGCTCCCACTAGCTTTGACATGTATTCAGAGACCATCTTAACTTCCAGAAAAAACAATATCTATTGAATTTCTTTAGTTCATGTTTCTAATACCTAATGCTTTGATAATCCTTTATCAAAGCTTATACACCTTTGCCTTAGATAGCTCATATGTGTGTCTAAACAATTAAGACTAATTGCCAAATCTCACAATTCAAATCATGGAAAGGGATACCGTAACCATAATCGGATTTGAGAATGCAATTTTCACAATCACTATCTTCTTAAAATCTCTCTTAGTGAAAGCATTTCCTCACAGTCATTTTCATGAAGGAGGGAATCTTATGACACTTAGATTTTAATGGTGTATGTGTTCCTATCCATGCGAATTTGTCAAAACCAATGCTTGCGACAAATCCAAACTCATATGGACCGAACCTTCTCAATCTTGATTTTTTGCCTTATGGCAACATGAGTGCCCACCATGTCTTCCAAGTAGTTAAGCAGCTCACCCTTTCCTATCAATGTACTTTTCATTAATCAAAGTTCTTGCCTTTTATGCGTTCAAATGAGAACTCATATGCATAATTAACTCAATTGGAACGGCACATAAACAAGATAGTGTCAACACGATAGGTCATAAACCTCAAGTCGTGTGCTAGTGATGATCGATAAGGTTTATTCTTGATTAGTTCTTGAAACTTTTCAAGACCATTAAGACTCCCACTGACTCCTTGACATATAAGATTCTTTTGTCAATAACATTTATTGACAAACAAATATTCAAGAGTTAGTGTAGCTTTTATCTAGACAAAAAAAAACTTCACAAAATTGGTCCTAGTTGGTCTTTGTCTTATCCAAGACATCACAACTTTCCAATTTCAAATGTACAAGAATATGAAAACCTTTTTTCAAATTCCACATTTGATGGATGTTATAAACCTTCTTGTCACTCATTGTCACAATCTTAACTTTAAGACTTGGTTTTGGAACGAAGTATGATTGACTTCTTGATTTAACCATTTATTCAATTCTTGATTCCTCTTCTCAGACATACAATTGTACTAAGACTCACTTAGAGGATCAATTGAGATATGGTTCTTAATCATTAAGACCTATCATAAAACATAATAAAAGGTACTCTCCCTTCTTCTTAGAATAGAGAAACTTTTATCTTTCTGCCTACTTGATTCTTCTTATTCGTTCTGCTATTGATTTAAACTCTTTCAATCAATTCAGAATTACACTTAATCTTATAAGTATAATCATATTTACTAAACTTTTAGTAAATCATGACGAATAACTTTGTTACCTTTGTGGTGGACTTGATCAACACATAACTTTGTGTACTCGATCTCCTAGTCCTTCACTTGACACTTTGTCAACGAATTAGTCTAATTTCCAAATATGAAATTTCTCATTCATCATGCAATACTCGTTGTATGATTCCAAGTTTCTATCCAATTGAAACTTGGGCGATGAGAAACTCTCCCTATTTGGTAAATTCTCGACATTTCCACAAATAACATAATTAAGAATCAAAACCATTATTGTTAATCAATTTTTCATACACGCCATTGCAAGGATAAATAAATAAACAAAATCAAATTTTATTTTATTGCGGAAAAATTTGTCCTTACAATGCAATTCATTGAAAAACTATGTTAATACATATTTCTTAGCAATCTATTCTAACTCTAAGTAGTAACTCAAGATTCTAATCTTCAAGTAATGTGATCGAAATCCATTTCTTCATGATTAGATTCCGCTCACTTCTTCCCTTAAGTTTCCTCTCTTTTCTTCGATCCTACAAGACATCGAAATGTAATCTTATCACATCATGTATTAAGAATCTAGAATAGGAACTTAAAAGAGTTAGTTAATGGATTTTACCTAAAGCAGAACCATACGTTTTGACTATCCCATCTCTTAGATCTCTTAGGTAAATAGGGCAGCTTCGTCTCCAATGCCCCTTCTCTTGGCAATAAAAACAAATTGAATCTTTTGGAACAACAAACGGAACTACTTCTGACTTTGCCTCTCTCTTATGATCAAACTCTTCAATCATGGCATGTCTTTCGTTGCCATTGCCTATATCCATAGAGGTCTGGAAGGCAGATTCACCAATCAACTTTTCTTTTCCAGTGCGCCAAATCATTGCTGATTCAGCAGCAATAAGCATGTAGGTGAGATCTATAAGGGTCACGTCGTGGTTCATCATATAGTACTCTCTCACGAACTCACTATACGAGTTAGGAAGTGACTGAAGAACCCAGTCAACAGCCAGCTCCACACAGACAACAGATCCTAACATTCTTAACCTATCAATGTGTGACTTCATCTCTAGGATGTGTGCACACACCGACTTTCCTTCTTCATGTTTACTTGCCAAAAGGGCTTGAGTGAGCTTGAACTTTTCAAGCCTTCGAACTTGTGGGTTAGGGAGAATAATTGGAGGAGGTGGAGGAAGTGAAGCATGATTTCTTGTTCCTCGATTGAATCGTGGAATATCATCTTCATGTGGAAAGCTTGTTCCACGGGATTTGGGAATACCATAGTTGTCATACTTTGACATCAACAAAACGGGAGAAAACAAATTCAAGTTAGTTGATTGACTGAGTCCTTAATAAATCACCCAAATGAGATACTAAGGCTAGGACCCAACACAATATTCCACAACTTGGGAGAGGGATGTCGTAACCCAAATTGAAGAACATTTGAAGGTAAGTGAATGACGATTCACTAATTTTCCACCATGAAAAACGAAAAACAAATTAAGTTTTAAATGCTTTGAAAACTCCTAGATCCTTTGAGATTCATTGAACTTTTCAATGGCATGTTTAAATCTCGATATGCCCCTCGATTTGTGACTGGGATGCCGAGGATCACAAAACAGGGTGTGAATAACCATGCAAACTTACATGGTGCCCCCACATGTTACAGTCACCTATTCGATGTGCTGGTTAACCACACACGCTCCACCGAACTATGACAAACATTGAGTCACCCTTTGCTACCTTTGCTTAGACCCATTTAGTGTGCCGGTTAACCACACACGCTCCACTAACGTCTTCGCAAGGGTACAAAGTGTAATTTCATAGAATTGCATCAATTCACTTTTGCCTAGAGTAACTAAGATTGGGAATTTGTAAAAAAAAAACATTTAGTTACTTTTGTACTTCATTATACTTATAATGGAAGGTTTCTGTTCTATCCTACCCGTTTGGCTAACGACCCTCCACTAGTCAAGAGCGCGGTGGGTAAGAGTGGATACCCATTCAATCGCCATTTTATAGGCAATTTCCTTAAACACCCCTTATAGACCAGCTTCGTGAATGAGGCCTACTAACGGTAAGACTGACTGTTTACTCATACATATATATAATATTAGACTTTTAATGTTATATATAGTATAGGGTGCATTTTACAATTTTAAAATATTAGGTGGTCAAATTTAACAATTATACTTTTAATTTAATTAAATTGTAAACCAAAACTTTATGGATTTATTAAATCTCTTTTAATTATACACTTTAATTAATTAATAAAACCATAAGGGTGTGATTTGAACTTTTCAAAACAATATTAGGGTTTTAGAATTTAACATTTCTAAATTAAACTTTTAATCAACTTTTAAATTCCAAAAACTTGAGGTCAAGTTTTGAAACATTTCAAAAATATTAGGGTTTCAACTATTTAAATTTCAAAAACAAAACTTTTGAGTTCAAATTTAAACTATTAAACCTAAGAGGAAAAAATGAAACTTTTTCACAAGATAATTCATATCTAAATTACAAATAATCAAACTTTATCTAATAAAACAAAAGATTATCTAAATTTTGACAATTTTCTTCTATTTTGGTAAGGATAATCACCAAATATTGATAAAATTCGGATTTTTATAACAAAAACATGTTTATGGTAATTATCCAAAGCCAAAACAGGAAAAAAATCACGAATATGAGCTGTCAGACGCTTTGACTCATCGAGTCTGGACCTGGACTCGTCGAGTACAGCTGACTCGGCGAGTTCACCAAGTGACTCGGCGAGTCAAACACTCAGAAGCAAAAAAATTCGATTTTCAGTGCTGATTTCGATCAAATATGCATCAATACAATAGAAACCAATCAAGGCTCTGATACCACTGATGGGTTTTGGCCATAAGAACATCCTATGTGCTCATGTAAACCCTAATGCTTGGATCTAGGTTTGTCTATTGTACATACAATTCATCCAAGACTTTAAACCCTAATTCTAGCATACAATAAATCATGTTAACATGTGAAAGGGTATTAGATCTTACCTTGATTGTTATGTAGCAATAACAATCTCAAATCCTCCTTGTAATGACTTTAGAAAGCTTAGAGTCACAAGTGTCACTCCTCTAATGGATTACAAACACCAAGAGCAAGAGGATGAAGAATAAGGAGAGGGGAGGCTGCCCAAAATGTGTGGAAACCATAAGGAACAAGTTCACCATGTTTTTGAGTCTCAAGGGTCCTTTAAATAGTGAGACTATTAGGGTTATCTAACAAGGAAACCCTAATTTGGATGCTTAAGCCCTAAGCAACCCATGGACTCCCTCCTTAGAGGCCTAGGACGATTTCTAATGGGTTTCCCCATAGAATCCATCCATCCGCTCTAATATGGAGTCCATTAGCCCAATATTTAACTATCACACAATTGACAGTTCCAGTCCCTTAAGTTTAATTAATGTCTTTTAGCCATAAACTTAATTCTTATTAATTATTGACTAATATTAATTAAACAATATGATTTCTCCTTTAATATATTATTCTCATAATATATTAATAAATCATATTAATCCTCTCTCTCCATAATTCATCCTATCAAGTTGCTTTGGTGAAGGCAACCCAAAAGGACCATGCACCATCGGGTCAAGTACATACCAAAATAGTTATGGACTTAGACACTAATCCAACATATACAACCGTAAACTCTATAACCCTTCTATCAATTGGACTCATAGCTTGACTCAAAACTTCGTTTCCTCTCTCGCCTAGACTCGATTTCTCGCTTCATCAGCCTTGACTCTAGACCCTCACATGCAATCCTAAGCTTCAAACTGAAAAGATCAAAACAACACACTAGTAATAGAAAAAGGAAAACAAACATCAAAATTAAATTCCTAAATTACCCTAATAAACTAGAAGTTTAGAAAGAAAAAGAAAAGAAAACTCTAATGACGGGTTGCCTCCCGCAAGCGCTTCTTTTTGTGCGAGTCTTTAGCTGGACTCTCAACTTAATAAACTTCCAATGAACTCAAGGCCAATCCATCCGTTGCATTGAATATCTTATTTGGTGGACCAATTTGTAAAATTTGGCTATTTGCTTCAAAAATTGGCCAAACGAGCTTCAATTCATATAACCCAAGAATCTTGATAAGGGTTGGAACCGGTTGGATACTAATCAAAAATGGATCGTGCTTCAGAACATTCTCCAAAGTTGGAGTCGTCACCCCATGCTTCGAAACACAAACCGGAAGAACAGGGGGCCACGTCGTGGTAATGGTCAAACCACAACTTGGTTCCTGCAATTCAGCTTGTTCTTGTTCTTCGTCCGACCTCTCTGCTAACAACCTTTCCAGCTCCTCCAAATCTCTTTCTGGATTAAATTCTTCATCTTGTGACTTTAGCTCTTGTGACTCAAATTGTTCTTGATCGTTAGACAAGATGTTATCTAACCATCTATCAAATTTCTTCAAATCTTCATCCGAGTCATATTCCTCATCTTCCTGCTCAATTTCCTGCACTACTTCCTCAAGAAAAGCATCAAAAGCATCGAGATTTGGAAAATACATACTAAATAACAATAAAAATAAAAACAAAAAATTAAACTAAATAAAAAAAATTAATCAACAAATAAAAAAAATAATAACAATTAGCAAATAAAATTAAATATTTAGAACCGTTCCCCGGCAACGGCGCCAAAAACTTGATGTGTGTAAAACCAACTAGTTTTAATCCTACTAACTTAAACACAAAGAAAAACACACGAAAGGCAGTGTACCTATCGATTAGCAGTTTAGTTCAGGTAAGTAGGGTATCGAACACAGGGAACGGTAAAAGATTAAAATAGATGCTAATATTATCTAAATAAAACAAGTAATAGAAAGGGGGTTTTCTCTAGTTTTGCAAGACTAGAAACTTAAACAAACTAAATTAACTAATTAACTAAAGCAACAACTATTCACCAAATTTGATAAAGATGTTTCTATTTAGGTTCAACTAATTCACTCCTATGGTTATTTAAGTTAAGGTGGATTAATTGCTATTGGTTACCAATTATAATAGTTAGGTTCATATTCATTACTCATAACCCTTAGACAATTAACTAATTTAAGCGTTGATCAAGTGTTTAAACTAATTAATTCCCTAGATTAATTATTTGGATTAAATAAGATTTGTAATGGTTAATTAAGTTATTAATTCAATTAACCTCTTGTTGATGGTTTCTCAAACAAGCTCACACATTAATCTTCCTATTTTCTTATTAATCTTAGTTTCATAATCATTACTTCTAAGCATATGTTTTAGCATTCACATAGACATATGAGGTTAACAATTAAGTGATGTTCATGCAACCTAATTGCCTTCCAATTAACAGAAAATAGTAGTGATTAATACATAAGGTTCTTTAACAAACTTAATTTAATAAATCACCAATAGACAATTAAGCAAAAATTAATAATTAAACCATAGGAGTTCTTTGGTATTCCCCAAACAGAAACAAAAACGAATTTAGCTCATAGTTGCAGTAGAAACAAACATAAAAACAAAGTTTATTAATGCAAACATGTTTAATTCCTAAGTCTAAGTGGTAGAATTAACCTAATTGCTTGAATTCTTCCAACTCTTGAAGCTTAGGGTTCCTTAGCGCCTTCTGAACCTTTTAGTCGCAGCTAATCCTTCAAAAATCGCCAGGAATGCCTTCCCATGGGATAAGGATTCGTCTTTTATAGATATCCCAAAACAGAGGGTACTCGGCGAGTAGCAGAATCAACTCGCCGAGTAGGTCCATACTTATCCGTCTTGAATTAGCAGTCGTATTTATCTTCTGGAATATCGTCGTGCACTCGCCGAGTAGGGTCGATCTACTCGCCGAGTAGAACTCCTTCTTTCACTCTTTAATCTTCACTTGCTTTCCTTTTCTCCTTTTTGCCTCCAAGCATATCTTTTGGACTGAAAACACAATTCACAACATTTTAAGTACCTTTTGTCCACATTATTCTCATAATTAATCAAAAATAACTAAGAATATATGTTAAATAATTAACTAATTATGCACATATATATATATATATATATATATATATATATATATATATATATATATATATATATATAGGATTAGGTTCATGTGAGACGGCCTAATTTTGTTAGACCGTGAGACGCAATCCTAGCCACTCATTTAGTAGATAAAACAAAAATATTTTAAAATGCAAAAATAATTGAAAATTTTTTTGTCCAATATTATTTTCGGAATATATTTTTTCCAAAAAATAAAAAATAAAAAAATACCAAAGAAATAAATACAAAATAAATACATTTTTTTACATATTTTAGTAGAATATTTAGAATATTCTACATATCTGACAGATCTAGTAGAATATTCTAAACATTCTAAAAATCATATTAGAAATGTACAATGTAATATTTTATTAGAATATTTAATGTATTTTATAAAAAATGGTATTTTTTTTTTTTTTTAATATTTTTTTTTTTAGGTAAATAACGTTCTGAAAATAATAATTAAAAAAAGAATTTTTGAATTTTTCCTTTTATTTTGCATTTTAAAATTATTTTTAGATTTGGTCTCACGGTCTCACAAAATTAGCATGGTCTCAAATGAACCTGAATATATATATATATATATATATATATATATATATATATATATATATATATATATATATATATATATATATATATACTAGTTTATAACCCGTGAGAAACACGGTTATAAAATTAATTAAATTTTCATATTAAAAAATTAAAATTATTAATCAATTATTTTAAATAAATTATTACTTAAGATATATATTTTTTTGCTATATAAAATTATAATTGTTGATTTAAATAAATAGTTGAAGGTATATCACCTTATAATCTGTATTAATTTTATTTTATTTTTCAATCTAATGTTATGAATTTAATATAATTAGAGAGAAAAATTTAAAATTTAAAATTTAAAATGGATAATCAATTATTAATTAGTGTAATTATAGTGGAAATTTAAAATTTGAAATTTAAATTGGATAATTAATAGGTTAACAAATAACATAATTGGTGATATATAACATTAATGAGGAGTTCTAATTATATGACACTTGTCAATAGGAGATTAAACTTATTCTTTTATTAGAATATATATATATATATATATATATATATATATATATATATATATATATAGAGAGAGAGAGAGAGAGAGAGATATAGAGAGTTAGGTTCAAATGTTTTCACTATCTATTGTGTGTCTGTATGATTGATTCTAGACCAATCATTTTAGTTATTTTAAGAAATTAATTACTGTTTATTAAATGCTGAAGATGTAATTAATACCTATTATATCTTCAACATGTAATATGCATTAATTACTTTCTTAAAATAACTAAAATGATTGGTCCAGAATCAGTCATACATGCACACAATAGATAGTGAAAACAAAATAATCTAACCCTATATATATATATATATATATATATATATATATATATATATATATATATATATATATATATATATATATATATATATATATATATATATATATATATATATATATATATCAAACTAACGACGTAGCTATATTTGTATATTTTTTGTTTGTTTCGTTCAATATTTATAAATGGTATTGTTTACAATGTGTTTAAAACAACAAATTAAAAGAAGAAATATTTTTTAGATAGATACGAGTAAAACTAGTCATATTTGTTAAGAAAAAAATATTGGACTTCCACCACATGAACACCTCATTCATAATCATAAGGTCATATAAATTATGTCCCTAAAGGTAAATTATTTCATACGAACCAACCCATCAACTACATAGCTCAACCACCGATTAACTAAAATTTTATCAACAAATTTATATTGTCAACGTATTAAATTAATAGGACGAAAGTTTTTCACGAATTTAACATCATACACCCTAGGATGAGGGCACTAAAAGAGAGGCTGCACCCCCTAGGAAACATAACAAATACCAACATTGCAACATTGCTTTAAACCTTTAATTAGGGGTGAGCATGGTATGGTTCGGTGCGGTTTTTGGTTAAAACCGAACCGAAAACCATAACTTCGGTTTTTTGAAATATAGAAACCGCACTGTTCGGTTTTTATGCGGTTCGGTTGTTTTTGCGGTTTTTTGTTAGTTTTCATTTTGTCTTTTTACTAAAACTCAAGTAACTCAGCGAGTTACTTTGACTCAAATGAGGAGCGTTGATCATTTTTTGGAGATGAACCGATACCACCACCTCGTGGTTTGAAATCAAATTACATAACCAATCATCCACCGGCGGATCCACAATAGACCCCGGGGTATCCCGGGATACCCCTCAAAAAAATTTCGGTAGTATACTTTATTTAGAAAAATTTCGTTTTATGTAGTGTACATATGCATAATATTAATATTTTTAGCGAGATAATAACACAAGATGGAATTGGTTCAGATGGTTAAGGTGTTAAGAGATGTTTCTAGAGGTTGCAAGTTCAAATCTTCTTGCAAACATTTATTTTTGCAGCTCCTTTTATATAGCTTTATACATATTATACCTATTATATTATGATGTTGTGAAAATTAAGCGCAACTCCTTTTATATAGCTTTATACAGATTATAGCTATTATATTATGATGTTGTGAAAATTAAGCACAAGTATTGAGTTGTTCAAATGGTAAAGTGTTGAATTTTTAAGTTTGAGGTCTTTATTTCGAATCTTGGCTTTGTTTATCAAATTTTCAACTTGTTTTTAAATTTTTAAAACTGTCCCACATCGGTTATAACATGAAACATAACTAATACACATCTGTTATATAAGCAACACAAGCTTCTTAACTTTCAACAAGTTAAACTTTTGAATGAGTTTGAGTTTAAACCCGAAACCGAGTTTGAAAAATTTGAATGAGTTTGAGTTTAAACCCGAAACCGAGTTTGGAAAACCCATAAATCGAACCCGGTTTAGGATACCCCTTTACTTTGAACCTGGCTCCGCCACTGCAATTAACGTATTCATAAAAATGATACTATCATCAATAGTAGTCTTCATATTTAAATGTTAAAAAATGTCATAAACATTATTTGTTATTTTAAATACTAAATAACACTGACTGCTTAAAAATATACAATCATTATCCGATAGATAAGATAGATATTTATATTTATAGAAATTTTAATTGTCATAAGTTCTTGATTTTTACAAATATCAACATTATATATATATATATATATGCGGTACGGTTCGGTTTTTTTCGGTTTTTGCGAGACTAAAAACCGCACCACACCAAGTATTTTCGATTTTTGCAAAACTAAAAACCGCACCATCGGTTTTCATTTCGGTTTCGATTTATGCGGTTTTTTCCGGTTTTTTTGGTTTGCGGTTTGGTTTTTGCTCACCCCTATCTTTAACCACATTATCTTCTCCATAGATACCAAAACTTCCTATGAATCCTAAAACGAGCTTATTTTTATGCGGGGCTTTATGAGACCTACAATCCCATGTAGTTCTTATTATTTCTTCATGTGTAACATCGCTTTCTTCTATTTCCAAAGATTGCTTGGCAGACAAACAATATACTACATGAGAGTGGCTGAAGAGGTGATCGGTTTGGAGAACCGGTCAACGAAGTGAGTATAAAACTTTCGTTTTACTCTGTTATACACATACACCCATCCACCTTCAGAAAAATACCAGGAACTAAAACATTGTTTGCGATTTTGTTTAAGATGTCATGGTTTTGTTTTTATTGATGATTGGATCAAAAAAAAATCAACAATAAATATATTCAATTTTTTTGTAACAACTACTCTAATTTACTTATAAGCCATTTGGTAATAATATATTCAAATAACTTGAGTTGTATTTAACGTCATAAATAAAACTTATCTCATTTAATGACATATATGTTTCATTTACTTTTCTTATGTCATGTCTCCATTCCTATGTACTTTGGTGTCAACTGTCATTTATTTTAGTACATTGGTCATAAATGACCCAAACTAATAATCTGTAGCTAGACCATTAATTTTATTAAAGTTTAAGTAGGTATTTTGTAATTAATCTTTGCCTGTATAATTGTTATTGTAATTGTCCATCAAAGCCCCTAAGTTGGAAAGTTTCATTTGATGCCACAACAACTTTATTTCTTTAATTTATCATAAATCATGAAGCGTGGTCAAATTTGTATGGTTTTTTTTACATACCAATTAAGATAAATGAAATTATGGCATCGAAGTAAATTTTAAATAAAAAAAATTTTGGAATTCAAATATTAATGCTAATTGAAAATACTGCGAATTACTAAAATCTCGAAATAAAGTGGTATTTGGGATATTTGTACAAATGCCATAAATTGATATTTGAAACTAGACATCATGTTAGAGTCGTTATTTTATGTATCGTTTGCTTCAAGCATGTGTGTTTAGGAGTATGGTAATATTCATCTTCGAAGATAATAGATATTTGACTACTTCATAAAGAAATTGGTTTACAAAGATGTTCAAGAGTGACGTTTACTTTTTTTTATATGTTGTTGTAAATTTAAAAAGTAACTTCAAAAAAATTTGTCACTTACTTAGATTCACATCAAAAAAAAAAATTTGTATACATGTATTAACTGCTTACAAACTTTCCTAGAGCAATGGAAGTGAAAGAGTCGTGACAGGTGTGTGAATAGTATGAGGTCGTGATGGATGTTTACATAGCTCATAGATTATCTAAGATTAGAGAAGGTTCGCATTTGGCAGGTTTATCAGGATGGATGACCAAGAGAGTTTGATTCACAATTTGTGTAGTAAGTGTGTAGGAAATTATCACTTATTCACGTCAGTAGCTTATTTTAATTGAGATGAAAGGAGGCTAAAAATAAATGATGGTGAAAGTTTGAACTATGAACCACATATAAGAAGATCACCATTGAAGGGAAAAACTCCTTAGTTTTCATTCATCATGTGTAATGGGCAAAGTTAGATGTATGCACCTTATTGGTAACTTACACATGGTTTACAAAAAAAGAACGTTTTGAGAATGCTGTGTTGAATTATATTAGAGGTTGGTGGACGTTGTGATTCAAGTGTTATCAACAAATTTTAATATAGTTATTATTAATATTGAGATAGATTGAATTATATTTTCTCATCGAGACTAGAGGTATGAGGTGCACACTTGAATCGATAAAATGTAATGTTCCATGTATTTTGTGTTCGTAGCGTGGGAATCATGATGAAATTTTACACAATTTATTTATTAATGTGAATTTACAACGAAAATTATATTAGAGGTTGGTGTGTGTTGGTGATTTCAGTGTTATCAACATATTTTATAATAGTTATTATTAATATTGAGATAGATTGAGTCTTACAGTGGTTTTGGTTATAATTACTACTTGGTGGGTCTTACAACGGTTTTGAAATACTTCTTTGTTCGGGGACATATCAAAAGAGAGAGTTGTTTTATAATGATATTGTTGGTTATTCTTTTAAATGGTTTGTGAACAAAAACCGTAAGCTTATCATTTTGGATTCAGAAATAAGTTTTTTTAAATTGTTTTTACCTTCTAAATCTTTGCTAATGTGTTTGTAAAATCCTAACTATTCAATTTTTATTTTTAGTTTTTTTAAGATATAGTAGTCTTTGCATGGGTCTTGGATGTAACCTTTCTATTTCTAAATCAAATGGAAATGTATCATTTAAGTTACACTTTAACTAAACAATAATGAATTACATAAACTTATAATTTCAATCATATGTGTTTAAAGAAAATCATGGGTATAAGCATATTATATAAAATAATGCACAATATATGAGTAAGCAAACATGGTCTATGCCACCTAGCAATTCGGTGGGGCAATAGTACAAATGTCTCCCATTGTCATGGCAATTTTCCAAATTGTTTGGATTAAATCCCTCATTTTCCCGGTTTAAACACCAAATACCAAATATCATAACAATAAGTATAATATAATATTAAAAGATTATTTGGAAAAAATATTTTATATATATATATATATATATATATATATATATATATATATATATATATATATATATATATATATATATATATATATATACCAGATTATAACATAAAACACACATTTTTATCAAAAAACTCGCCTCTTTTTTACGTTTAAGTTTTTTAAGCCGGGTTTTTTATCAAAAAAAAAAAAAATCAATATACCGTTGTTCACGATTTTTCGTTCTCTTTTCATAGAGATCGATGTTGATATATAAAGAATAAACTTTTTTTTCGGAAAAAAACAGCTTCGTTTTGATGTTTTTCTTTTTCAATATTTAAGTTTATTTTTATCCAAAAAAACTAGTTATACCAAAATCACAATTTTTTGTTCTCTATTAATAAACATTAAAATCGATATATATATATATATATATATATATATATATATATATATATATATATATATATATATATATATATATATAACTCGATCAGTTCAGATTCACACAATGAATCTAAACTGTACATAACAGTTCACAATGTGAATGTGACTTATTATTTCAACTATTTGATCATTCACAGTTTAAGTAAAATTTACATATGAATCGAAATATATTTCCGTATAGTTTTATAATATTTTAAAGTTTTGATTGCTCGTAAATTAGTTTTGTAAATCAACAATTTGATGTATTCATATTATGAATCTAAACTATATATAATTTAGTTTTCAGAATGTGAATCTGGGCAGATTCACAATGTGAATCTGAACTGAAATTTGATTTTTTTAAACATCAATATGAATTTATATTTAATAGTTATAAAAAATTATGAATTTTGATATATTTATTAATGTTTTTCAATAAAAAATAGACATTAACTTTTCAGAAAACAAAGAAAATGAAGTGTTTTTTTTTAAAGTTCATTTTTAAGATATAAATATAGATCTTTATGGAAAAAGGATGAAAAATCATGAACAACGATATATTCGGTTTTTTTCGATAAAAAGCATGGGTTGAAAAAAAGTTAAACTAGAAAAAAAAAATGAGTTATGTTAAAATCTGGTGGTGCATGTGCGTCCATTGTAAAAATCTACAACTATTCTTTATGCCGTTGATCGTTTTAAATTCCGACATTTTGGATTCGTTTATTGATTAATAAATGTTATCTATTGAACTTTTCCGTGTGTGTGCATATATATATATATATATATATATATATATATATATATATATATATATATATATATATATATATATATATATATAATACCTTTACATATTTTATCATGAAAAAAAAAGTTTATGTTTCATGTAAAAGGATGATAATACGGTTTCATTTGGTAAAAACAACATGTTATAAATTATAAGAGAAAAATTATACATCACTTTTAGCTAATCTCTGTTGGGTCATAATCATGTGTAAATATTCATTTATTACTTTTAATAGAGACTAACATAGTTTCTCAAAATTTTATAAAAAGATTACAGATTACATTTATATTTTTAAAGTTTAATTTTCTTGTTCGTTTGGTCTAATATGCGTAACTCTTTTCATCCATAACCTCTATAAAATGTATGATTGGTCTTTAACTATATTTAAATTAAGGGTTAATGTCATTTTAAACCTAAGAACTTTTTTAATTTGTTTTAAAAGGCCCTAATGTTTTTTTAGTAGTTTAGGGGCTCAAAGTCCGTTTTTACCTGACATATACTTAGCAAAACCTTAGAAATAAAACGTTCACAGATCATATCATTTTATAAAAGATATCACATGTCTGGAAAAACATTTTCATAAAACATAATAATGTCAGAATACAAATCCCCAGGAGATCTCATATGCAGAATACAAAGCGTGTATGTGATGTGTCACTACCGCGCCGACTCCTTCCCCTTCGAAGAAGAGGTACTTGAAACCAAAACTGAAAACTGTAAGCACGAAGCTTAGTGAGTTCCCCCATCATATCACATACCATACAATCACATGACATACATACTGTCGGGCAATTCCGGGGTGCCCGACCTACCCGGTACGGCCATTCTGGGGTGCCGACCTACCCGTGTCAAGCCATTCTGGGGTGCTGACTACCCATGTCAAGCCATTCTAGGGTGCTGACTACCCATCGGTCCTAACAACCGATCCTCGGGGACTATTTCACCCCCTACTGCTACTATCACATATATCATGACATAACATATTATCAGACATATCTGGGGTGTCTGATCTACCCTTCGGTCCTAACGACCGAACTTGGGGACTATTCCCCTCCTACTACCACTATCACATATAACATATCACGCAAGCATATAAACATATCAGGTAGTAGCAAACCTAGATGATATTAAAAAGACAACCATCCAACATACAACTCCTACTGGTGGGCCGGCATTGTGGCCGTAGACCCACCGCTACCGGAAGGTAACTCACCTCAAAGTAGCTGTTGATCGGTGTGGGAACTGACTGTCTTCTGCTGCTGTTGTTCCGGAAATCCTCCGGCTATAATTCCTACAAAACACTCGGTCAAATATTGCTAACCAACCTCAGGGTAAAGTGACCATTCACCCCTAACCAAACCAAAAAACTGTCAATTAACCCGACTCGCCGCCAACTCGCCGAGTCCCTATCCCTTTGTCTGACCATAATCCCGTCTCTACTCGTCGAGTTAGGCATTGACTCGACGAGTTTTCCTTCTAAACCAAAGTCCAATAGTCCTTCATCCTACTCGCCGAGTTGTATGGACAACTCGTCGAGTTCATCTTCGTCCTAAGAACACTCTATGCTGAGACTCGCCGAGTTGTATGAACAACTCGCTGAGTCTGTTCTTAAGGCAAGAAGATTGTCTTGAACTCGCCGAGTCATGGCATTGACTCGCCGAGTTACTTCATGAGTGATTCCGGCTTCCGACCCACTGAGTCACACCCTATGACTCACTACCCCAACCCGCAAACACAAAAAGGGGGAAAACTTGGGGACTCGCGACTCGACTCGCCGAGTTTGCCACATGCAAATACTATATACTCGATTTTACTTGAATCCAGCTCATGCCATTCATAGAGTTTGGTTTCTAGGGCTTGATTAACACGTAAAGTTTCCAACTTTACGTGTAAATAAACACCAATGAAGGTTTTAGGGCTCAAAATGCACCAAAAGAGTAGATCTATGGCTTTCATGCAATATGGCTCCATAAAGGCAGTAGATCCAAGCTCCTGGAGCTCAATCATGCCTAGATCTAGAGGCTAAACAACTTACTACGAACCCTAATACACAATCAAGCTTGGGGAAATGCTCAAGAAGGACTTTCATGGAGCTATAAGGGACTATAAGCATGAAAACAGGGGGAAACTGAGTTATACCTCAAGGAAATCACTGAGATAACACAAGGATGCATGGCCTCCTTCTTCTCTTCTTGATCTACTCTTCTTCCCTCACAAAATCTTCAAGAAAACACACCAAAATGCTTCAATCTCACAAGGAACAAGACTTGGACGAAGTAGAGAGCTCTGAGGGTGAAGGGGGCTAGCTTGGGGGCGGATAAGAGGGTTTAAATAGGATGCAAACCCTTAAAATTTAGGGTTTAATCAGACAACTGGGACTCGCCGAGTTCAGAATGTGGACTCGCCGAGTCGCCAACTTAAACGTGCTCCCAAACCCGTCTCCACTCGGCGAGTTGGGCCTACAACTCGCCGAGTCCAAGGCTAAAAATGTAATACACTTAGATAAATTTTGCGTACCAGGAACCAGGTGCTACAAATCTCCCCCACTTATTTTAGACTCCGTCCTCGATGTTTGCTGCTCGATCCTGAAACAGCTCGGGGTAATGCTCCATCCTTTCTTCCATCGGCTCCCAAGTCCATTCCGATCCCTTTCGATGCTGCCATTGCACCTTTACTAATTCCACCCTCTTGTTCCTCAGATCCTTCAACTTCCGGTCGAGGATTTCGACTGGGCGCTCAATGTAATTCAGGCTGTCATCAACCTGTATATCCTCTAGCAGTACCACCGCTGAATCATCCACTAGGCACTTCCGCAGCTGGGAGACATGGAAGGTGCTGTGGATCTGACTGAGCTCGGCTGGCAGATCCAGCCTATATGCTACCTTGCCCACCCGGTCTACCACCCTAAACGGACCAATGTATCTCGGGCCCAACTTGCCCCGCATCCTGAATCGAATGACGCCTTTCCAAGGCGACACTTTCAGGAGAACCATATCCCCGACCTGGAACTCCAGGTCTGACCGATGCTTGTTGGCATAACTTTTCTGTCGACTATGCGCAGTCTGAAGCCTGGTCCGAACCTGCTAGATTCTCTCGGTCGTCTTGAGCACCACCTCGGTGCTCCCATGACCCTCTGGCCAACTTCACCCCAACATATCGGGGTCCTGCACCTCCGTCCGTACAACATCTCGAATGGATGACGGTCAATACTCGTGTGGTAGCTGTTGTTGTACGAGAACTCACCCAAGGGAAGATAAGTATCCCAGCTACCACCGAAATCTAGCACGCATGCCCACAGCATATCCTCCAAAGTCTGGATGGTCCGCTCGCTCTGAACATCCGTCTGCGGGTGAAAGGTGGTGCTAAAATGCAGACGAGTGCCCAACTCATCATGAAACTTCTTCCAAAACCTGGAAGTAAACCGCACATCTCGGTCTGATATCACTGACACTGGCACCCCGTGCCGCGCCACTATCTCCCTGATATAGATATCGGCTAACTTTTCGGCCGAGATACTCTCCTGGATTGGGATAAAATGGGTGCTCTTGGTGAATCGATACACGATGACCCAAATCGAATCTACTCCTCGCACAGTCCTGGGAAGCTTCGTGATAAAATCCATCGTAATATCTTCCCATTTCCACAACGGGATGTCCAACGGCTGCATCTTGCCGTGCGGTCTCTGATGCTCGGCCTTGACCTTCCTGCAGGTCAAACACCGCTCGACGTACCACGCCACATCCCGCTTCATGCAGGGCTACCAATAGTCTAGACGAAGATCCCTATACATCTTCGTCGCCCTTGGATAAACAGAGAATCGGGATTTGTGCGCCTCCTCCATCAAGATCTAGCGCACGCCTCTGTGATACGGCACCCACACCCTACGGTGTAGTGTCAATAATCCTCGACTATCATAATCAAAGGAGGTGACTTGACCCACTATTCGCTCGCTCTTCCGATGTTCCTCCTTCATAGCCTCCTGCTGATCTTCACGAATTTGCTCTAACAGTGGAGTCACCACCGTCATCCTCATACACGCATCCCTGATCGGTGCCGCCTTACGGCTAAGTGCATCGGCCACCACATTGGCCTTCCCCGGGTGGTAAAGGATCTCGCAATCATAATCCTTCACCACGTCCAACCACCGACGCTGCCTCATGTTCAGATTCGGCTGATCCATGAGGTACCTCAAACTCTTGTGGTCCGTGTAAATGGTACATCGAACCCCGTAGAGGTAATGCCGCCAAATCTTGAGGGCGAAGACCACTGCCCCCAACTCCAAGTCATGCGTCGGGTAGTTCGCCTCGTGAGGCTTCAGCTGCCTCGAGGCATAAGCAATGACATGACCCCTCTGCATCAATACTGCGCCTAAACTCGAAATGGACGCATCACAGTACACCACAAAATCCTCTATGTCCTCGAGCAGGGCTAAGATTGGCGCCTCGCACAATCTCTGCCTCAAAACCTCGAACGCTGCCTGCTGCTCAGGCCCCCATCGAAAGACCACGGCTTTCCTAGTCAACCGTGTCAGGGGTACGGCTATCTTGGAGAAATCCTGAATGAATATCCGATAGTAGCCTACTAATCCTAGGAAACTCTGAATCTCGGATGGAGACTTCGGAACCTTCCATCTCATCACGGCCTCCACCTTGGCCGGGTCTACTGAAATCTCGTTCTGGTTGACGAGGTGCCCAAGAAACTGCACCTCGCGCAACCAAAACTCACATTTGGAGAACTTGGCGTACAAGCTCTCCCTCCTCAAGGTCTCCAAAACCTCTCTCAGATGCTCCTCGTGCTCCTCCTGCGTCTTGGAATAAACCAAGTTGTCATCAATGAAAACTATCACAGACCGTTCCAGCATTGGTCTACACACACGGTTCATGAGGTCCATGAACGTGGCAGGAGCATTGGTGAGCCCAAACGGCATCACCACGAACTCATAATGACCATAACGCGTCCGAAACGCAGTCTTCTGTACATCCTCCTCTCTGACCCTCATCTGATGATAACCCGAACGTAAATCGATCTTAGAGAACCAAGATGCTCTCTGTAACTGATCAAAGACGTCATCAATCCTCGGGAGTGGGTAACGGTTCTTCAGCGTTACCTTATTCAGCTCCCGGTAATCTATACACATCCGATGCGACCCGTCCTTCTTCTTCACAAACAGGATCGGGGCTCCCCAGGGTGAACTGCTTGGTCGAATAAATCCCTTGTCTAGCAGCTCCTGCAGCTGCGTAGACAACTCCTGCATCTCGGGAGGAGCCAACCGATAGGGTGCCTTGGCTATCGGAGCCGCACCAGGAACTAGGTCGATCCTGAACTCTACTTGACGCTCCGGAGGTATTCCAGGAAGCTCCTCCGGGAACACATCAGCGTAGTCTCGCACCACTGGAACCTCGCTCACCGTCGCCTTACCCGCCTCCCGGGTATCCATAGCGTATGTAACATATCCCGCGCAACCTTGCAGAAGGTAGCGTCTAGCTCTCGCTGCTGAACATACTGTGGGTCCACGATGTGGCCTCTCGCCGTGGATCACCAACTCTCCCCCACTTGGGGTCCTGATCCGCACTAGCTGCTGTGCGCAATCTATCACCGCCCCATTAGGGCTCAACCAATCCATGCCTATAATCACCTTGTTCCCCCGCAACGGAATGGGAACCAAATCCACCAAGTAGCGCTCCTCAAATAACCTTAGAACACAATCCCTGAATACTGCTGATGCTCGCACCGATCGATCATCGGCGATCTCTATCTCTAAAGGGCAATCCAACATGCCCGAAGTCTCAGCAAACCTCTTGCTAAGCGCAAGGGAAACAAATGATCGGGTGGCACCCGAATCAAACAACACCTGAACAGGGATACCGTTCACATGGAACGATCCTAACACATACACACAGAGCACATATCAATATCATAACATCATAAAAATAAAATAGAGGGAAAGAATCATACCCGTCACCACATCGGGTGCGGCGCATGCCTCCTCGGTAGTCAGCTGAAACGCCCGGCTCCTCACCACTGGAGCCTCTGCCTTGCCCTGCCGGCCATCTGTAATCCGCAGGGTAGCTGGAGCTGGCGCCTTAACCGGCGCTGATGTTGTCAACTGGGGGCAATTGGCCTTCTTGTGGCCCCTCTGGTTGCAGTGGAAACACAACAACTCCGATGTCTGAATCACAGGTGTAGGGGTGGTACAATCCCTGCTGAAATGTCCCGTCTTGCCGCACTTATAGCAGCCCAACGATCCCAGCCTACATGCCCCCTCATGAGGCCTGCCGCATTTCTTGCAGCGGCTCGGTCCTGACTAGCCTTTCGGCCTACCATCTGGTCCCTTGGGCTTCTTCCCCGAAGCCTCTCCTGCCTGTCCCTCCTCTGTCTTCCTCTTCCGGATGTGCTTTAGATCTATCTCCCTCTCCCTTGCCCTGGCAATCATAGAGTCCAGGGTAGGGCAAGCTGAAAAACTGACATGCTCCCGAATATCAGCTCGTAGCATGTCATGATAGCGGGTCCTCCTCATGTCCTCATCACCCGCGTACTGGGGCACCAGCAACGCCCTCTCCCGGAACTTGGCGGTGATCTCCGCCACAGTCTCCGTCGTCTGTCTCATGTCTAGGAACTCCCTGGCCAGCTGCTGAAGCTCGAAAGCTGGCGCAAACTCTACCCTGAACCTGGTCACGAAGTCTGACCAAGTCATAGCCTCGACAGCCGAGGCTCCCAACGAGTCACTCACGGACTCCCACCAATCCCTAGCTCGATCTCGTAAACACCCTACTGCAAACCTCACCTTCGACCCCTCAGGGCAGAAGCTAATCATCTGTGTAGACTCAATGTCCGCAACCCATCTCATGGCAGCTATGGGGTCCTTCGCCCTGTGAAAATCCGGCACACCACTGCCCCTGAAGTCCTTGAAGGACAGTGTGCGAGATCCCGACTGACCAGATGCCATGTCGCTCCTGAACGCCCTGAGGCGCTTCTCCATCAACTCAACTATCCCTTCCTTGATCGACCCGAAGATAATGGGGGCCGACTCAAGGATGCCTCTGGTGATCTCTGACGCGATGAACTCGCGTAGCCCCTCATCTACTGGCTCGGAACCTGATCCCGAACCCGATCCCTCTCCTGAACTGCCAACTGCTGGCCTCGAGCATAGTACCACCATTCTGAAATACATAAATAATAATCCTTAGCGGTACTGATACCTCTGGAGGGATCACACCTACTACAAGTTCCCTGGTCTTATCTTGGCATTCCTCGGTTCGGGTACCATAAAACACACATTTTTATCAAAAAACTCACCTCTTTTTTACGTTTAAGTTTTTTTTTAAGCCGGGTTTTTTTAAAAAAAAAAAAAAAAAAAAAAAAAAAAAAAAAAAAAAAAAAAAAAAACCAATATACCGTTGTTCACGATTTTCCGTTCTCTTTCTATAGAGATCGATGTTGATATATAAAGAATAAATTTTTTTTCCGAAAAAAAATCAGCTTCGTTTTGTTGTTTTTTTTTCAATATTTAAGTTTATTTTTATCCAAAAAAAACTAGTTATACCAAAATCACAATTTTTTGTTCTCTATTAATAAACATTAAAATCGATATATATATATATATATGTATATATATATATATATATATATATATATATATATATATATATATATATATATATATATATATATATATATATATATATATAACTCGATCAGTTCAGATTCACACAATGAATCTAAAATGTACATAACATTCACAATGTGAATGTGACTTATTATTTCAACTATTTGATCATTCACAGTTTAAGTGAAATTTACATATGAATCGAAATATATTTCTGTATAGTTTTATAATATTTTAAAGTTTTGATTGCTCGTAAATTAGTTTTGTAAATCAACAATTTGATGTATTGATATTATGAATCAAAACTATATATAATTTAGTTTTCTGAATGTGAATCTGAGCAGATTCACAATGTGAATCTGAACTGAAATTTGATTTTTTTAACATCAATATGAATTTATATTTAATAGGTATAAAAAATTATGAATTTTGATATATTTATTAATGTTTTTCAATAAAAAATAGACATTAACATTTCAGAAAACAAAGAAAATGAAGTGTTTTTTTTGAAGTTCATTTTTAAGATATAAATATAGATCTTTATGGATGAAAAATCATGAACAACGATATATTCGGTTTTTTTTCCGATAAAAAACATGGGTTAAAAAAGTTAAACTAGAAAAAAAAATGAGTTTTGTTAAAACCTGGTGCATGTTCGTCTATTGTAAAAATCTACAACTATTCTTTATGCCGTTGATCGTTTTAAATTCCGACATTTTGGATTCGTTCATTGATTAATAAATGTTATCTATTGAACTTTTCAGTGTGTGTGTGAGTGTATATATATATATATATATATATATATATATATATATATATATATATATATATATATATATATATATAATACCTTTACATATTTTATCATGAAAAAAAAGTTTATGTTTCATGTAAAAGGATGATAATACGGTTTCATTTGGTGAAAAAAACATGTTATAAATTATAAGAGAAAAATTATACATCACTTTTAGCTAATCTCTGTTGGGTCATAATCATGTGTAGATATTCATTTATTACTTTTAATAGAGTCTATCATAGTTTCTCAAAATTTTATAAAAAGATTACAGATTACATCTATATTTTTAAAGTTTAATTTTCTTGTTCGTTTGGTCTAATATGCGTAACTATTTTCATCCATAACCTCTATAAAATGTATGATTGGTCTTTAACTATATTTAAATTAAGGGTTAATGTCATTTTAAACCTAAGAACTTTTTTAATTTGTTTTAAAAGGTCCCTAATTTTTTTTAGTAGTTTAGGGGCTCAAAGTCCGTTTTTACCTGTTATGTAACGTCCCAAAAATACGAGCCAAAAATTTCATTTTTAAAACATATACTTAGCAAAACATTAGAAATAAAACGTTCACAGATCATATCATTTCATAAAAGATATCACATGTCTGGAAAAACATTTTCATAAAACATAATAATGTCATAATACAAATCCCCAGGAGATCTCATAGTGCGGAATACAAAGCATGTATGTGATGTGCCACTACTGCGCCGGCTCCTTCCTCTTCGAAGAAGAGGTACCTAAAACCAAAACTGAAAACTATAAGCACGAATCTTAGTGAGTTCCCCCATCATACCACATACCATACAATCACATGTCATACATACTGTCGGGCAATTCTGGGGTGCCCGACCTACCCGATACAACCATTCTAGGGTGCCGACCTACCCGTGTCAAGTCGTTCTGGGTTGCTGACTACCCATGTCAAGCCATTCTGGGGTGCTGACTACCCATCGGTCCTAACAACTGATCCTCGGGGACTATTTCGCCCCTACTGCTACTATCACATATATCATATCATAACATATTATCAGACATATCTGGGGTGTCCGATCTACCCTTCGGTCCTAACGAACGAACTTGGGGACTATTCCCCTCCTACTACCATTATCACATATAACATATCATGCAAGCATATAAACATATCAGGTAGTAGCAAACCTAGATTATATCACAAAGACAATCATCCAACATACAACTCCTACTGGTGGGCCGACATTGTGGCCGTAGACCCACCGCTACTGGAAGGTAACTGATGTGCACAAAAGTACCCACTAATTTTAATATTTATAACCTAACAAACTTAACTATCTATGCACTTATAGGCAGTGTACCTAGTCAGATTACAGTATAGCTTGGGTAAGTCGGGTGTCGATCACAGGGAACGGTGTTCTAATTAATTTACTTACTATTAAATTAACCTAATTTATTTAACAAGTTTAATAAGGGGTTTTATCTGGTTTTACAAGATCAGATGAACTTAAATCAAATTCAATAAATAAAGACACACTCTTGTTTAGTTTGAATCCACTTCTCCCTTATGGCTAGCTAACGATTACGGATTACTAAGTTGGTTTTTAGTTATATTAGTAATTTAGTTCTATCTTACCAATACTTAACTAATTCATGTCAAACCATGTATGTTCACACATAATTAAACACAGAACTAATTATGGATGTAAATATGCTATGTAAGATTTGTGGTGTAAACACAATTATGATCACAATTCACGTTCTCTAGCACAGCTAAACTTTATTTATTCTAATTACTAACTAAGATTGGTCAATCCTAGCTCTAACAATTCAATGTTCACTAAATTATTAGGTAAACAGGTTCATGCAGTTTAATGGTCACTAAGCTACACAGAACATGCGATTAAGCAATTAGATAAACAAATATTAACATGCTAGATTATACAAATCAAACACAAGCAAATTTTTACCAACTAAGCTCAATCCATAATCATATAACTATTCATAAGTTTAAAGCTTCATCTAGCTAAACAAGAGTAGCTAGATTCAGCTGCTCATCATAGTAATTAAACTAACACAGCTAAAACTAATAAAAGACATGTTTAACTAAATTTTAACTTTACTTCTTTTGGTGTTGAAAACCCTCTTCCAGAACCTTTCTTTCGCTCTGAATCGTCTCCTGGAACTCTTTTTCTTCTGCCAAAACCTTCTCTCTTCGTAATAATCAGGAGGACTTATATAATCGTTAAAAACGCGCGCCACGTCGTGGCTAGGTTGCGCCACGTCGTGGGCTTCAAGCAATCCGTATCCTTCAAGGAAATCCTCCGCGTCGCGATGTTTATCTTCTGGAACACCCGTGCCACGTCGTGGGCTGCATCGCCACGTCGTGAATTGAGCGCTTATCGTGAACTTATTATTTTCTTGTCTTCCAAGCCTCCCATGTTCCCCATTTTGTCACCTTTGGTCCCTCTCTTCGAAAATCCTTTATATTGACTGAAAATAACAATTTAAACTCATAAGTATCATTATTCTAAACATATTATCAATTTATTAATAAAAATGTACTTAAATATTTCCTAAAAATAAGTATAAATATGGCAATATCAAAAATACCCCACACTTAGGCTTTGCTTGCCCTCAAGCAAATTTAAACTTAATTCTTAATTACTAACACTACACAGAACAATCCGACTCTAGTTCAGCCATTATGCCAAAAGCTCAACGCATGCATTTGTGTCTAAAATTCTCCTAAAGTACCCCCCCTCCCCCATACTTTAAGTACTAACAATCTTCATAAACACTCGCCCACTTTTTCCGAACAATGCTCATTTTATGCAACCCTCCGAATCCATCAGCAGAAAACCTCCCATCCTCAAGGTATTTTTAGTTGAGCAACCTAAGCATACATAAACTAGAATTACAATAATCGATACCACTATGGAGCTCTTTTGGAATTCTTCAATTCTTTGACATTTGATCTTTGATTTCTTTGAATTCACCACCTTTGTTGATTTGATTTATGGTATCTTCAACTTTTTGGATTTCTTCAGAATTTTGATCTTTTGATCTTCACTTTATTTGCTCCAAAATTCTTCAAACTTTACTCGTAATTCTCTTTTTTTTTTTTTTTTTACATGTAGCTCACTTTTTTTTTTCACTCAAAACCTACATGCTTAAGCAGAGGCGCTCAACCTCAACCTTTATTGGCTAACGATAATAATTTTCCTGATTACATTTCAGGTTTAGGCTGCTAAACATATTGCATCCCTCAAACCAAACGGGGTTGTGTTTTTGTTCCATTATTTCACTAAAATAAGGGAGGCCACAAATGCACTATAACGTGTATTGGCTCAACTAAACATTTGAACTTTCATCGGATCATCCCGCATAATACTAGCAATTATAGCTCAAATTATTACTAGATTCAATTATTAAAAATTTGAATTTTCAAAATTTTCTAGCAATTTACTTTTTCTACCCCTACCCCACACTTAATTCATACAATGCCCTCATTGTATGTATAAAAACAAATCAAAATTAAAGAAAAGGGAGAAAAAGGAACAGACTCCCCTGGGATAGTGGCGTGAGCATCTCCAAAAGTGTGGAAAATGTGCAATTGGACTTCCAAAAATAGAAACTCGGTGTAGAACTGGTTGAATACGTAAATAAACCATGAACAGGACTCGAAACTTCAATTCGTCAAAGTGGGTATTTGTAAGGAAAAATGTGGCAATGATAAACTGGATCACGTCGTGGCATATATCTGGACACGTCGTGATATGGGTTGAAACCGCGAACACCAAAATGCGGAATTACTACAAACTGCAAGAGCGCCACGACGTGGCATAAGGATTCCACGTCGTGGAAACTGAGCATCAGCAGAAAATGACTTGTTTGCTTTATTTACTCTAGCAGGTTTGACCAATGGCTAACTGGTTTCCGGCGCTTCTATGTAAATATATTTCCCAACTATAACCTCTCTCCTAATATACCCCACACTTATCTTGAATTGTGGGTCCCGACTCACGACTCTAAGCTTCCTTGACTAGACAAACACGACTTGAAAGTTAACCTTCTATGCTCCTTAGAATTCCAACGCTAATCTGAAAAATTAGAACAACCCAAAAGAAACAAAAAGTAACATCATAGTTTAATAATGTTTTACACACCAAAGTTAACATAAAAAAACTACTCAAAAATAAAACAAAAGGAATAAAATCAATCATCATCTTGATCTTGTGGTCCACTTGGCCCTGCCCCTTCATTCTGCGGGCGCCATAGATCCTCCCATGTCGGAAAATAGGGATACTGTGATGGCATAGAAGGTGGTCGGGTCACACCCAAATGTGAATAAATACCCTCAGTAAGCTGGGTATGGTAAATGGCATGACCCCGTAGATTATCCAAATACGTTCCCACCCGACTCTGAAAAGGATCGGTGGGCACTCCCTGCACATACTGCGAAGCAGCACGCTCTCGCTCGACCTCACCTCTAGTCCGCACATTCCGACACCTCGGCCTGGCTGGTGGTTGCTGTCCCGGCTGCACCTCCTCCTGCTCGTCATCAATCGGCGGTATAACAAAACGACCCCCGATATTCACGACCGCTCGCATCACACCCAAGACTTGAATGGTTAAGTCTGTGTCCGGGAATCGAGTAAGATTCCTCACAAAGTCATGGGTCAAAATATGATATGACCTAGCCAGGCGAGTAACCAAATGCCCCCCAATAATCGGGCTCCCAGGCCTAGAATTGGCCGCTTTCTTCCCCATAAACCTCGCCAACATATAAGGCAAATCACAGCAAACCCCCGGGGTAATAAGAGTCCATAAATAAAATAGATTCTGGATGGGGACCTTATCACCATGATGCTTGTGATTGATTGAAAACGTGATAAGGCGGTGCAAAAATCGGAAAACAGGATTCCGAATTTGTGACTCACTCGAGTCACGAGTGTTGTACTCATGGTTAGAAATGCCCCGCCAAAACTGCACATCCAAAGTACCCAGAGCAAAATCCCGCACACATCCAAGCAAGAAAGGGATAAAAAACGGAGATTGCGTCTCCACTTCCGTATAGAGCCCCATACGCCAAGCAAATTCCCGAAGACTACACTCACGATATACACCCCCCAAACGAAACACAAGTGCCCAATTGCAGGTGACATCAAGGGTGCGTATCTCGAAGCATACGGTAGAGAAAAATTCTACCGACAATTCCCGGTACACGGGTTCTTGAATGGCGAATAAATTCCTCCACCCATGACAAGTGAATGAAAATTGATCTCCAACATAAGTCTTCGACCAATAACGTTCCAACTCCGCTACCATTCCCACTCTACCAAGCCATCCCCAATCGATAATTGGGGCTATTGCAAACTCCCTATTGTATAACCATCCAAGCTGATTCTCGTAGGTTGTTAGCAACGGTTGGGGAATGTTTTGAGGAAACTGGTATAAGGGATGTATGCTTGCTACATCTATCAGGTTTTCCTCCCGCGGAACAGCTCGTCGTGGTCCCGTCTCTACACACACAAGCAAACCAAAGCAGCAAACAACCACCACATTAAAACATATTAAATGGGTCTGCCAGAAGTCACGACGTGGCCAGGCTATGCCACGTCGTGGGCCGCATCGCAAACAAATTCTGAATCGGTCTTTTTACAAGCGATTTCTACAAAACATAGTGCTTGGGGTTTGTTCCTATGGACATTTAAATAACATGCAATCTAAAATCAGCCACTAGATTCAACCAATTTCGTGAATCATACAAACCCTAACCATGAAAACTTGAAATTGGAAGAATTACTACAAAATAATGAGTAAAACGCGTACCAAATAGATTAATTGGCAAGATCTTGCAAGGAAATTGGAAGTAGAATAAGAAATTGGCTGTGGGGTTATAATGTTTCCGTTCGTGCGGCAGCCTCCAAGTGGGAATGAGAATTATCGGTCAAAGGGTTTTAAGGAAATGGTCCCCCCTGATTTTTAAAGGCCACGACGTGGCTGGCTATGCCCACGTCGTGGACCTTAAATCTGTTTTAGAATCGCGTATCCTTTTTGACCCACGACGTGGCTGGACTATGCCCACGTCGTGGAGACTGCCAGATGCAAGATTTTAATAATGTTTATCATAGTAACTAATTTCTTTGCATTTCATTCATTATTTAAAGTTCCCTACAACTAATTCTCTACTAATTACCGTTTTTTTTTAGATGATGAATTGACGTCTTTCCTAATTAAAAAGAAAAGAAAGAAAAGAAAAAGAAAAATTTAAAAAGAAAATGCAAACCAAACTCGGGTTGCCTCCCGAGAAGCGCTTCTTTTTCTTGGAGTCTTGAGCTGGACTCCGTGCCTTCTACGTTGAATCTTCGGAAGAGTCTACCACCAGGATCTTTTGTTCCTTGAACCGCCGTTTATAAACTTGAACTCTCCTTTTATACGCCTTCTTTGAATTTTCCTTTTTAGCTTTTCCATCTTCTTCAAGCTTGCGTTTTGTGCCCTTTGTTTGTTCCTTGCACTCCATAGCATTCTCCTCTTCTTTCACCACCAGCCTTGTTACTCCTGAAGTGACTTCCTCTTCATCACTTATCATTTCCTCGTCCTCTTTGCTCACCCAAGAAGGCGGGCTCTTGTAAGCTATGACTTCAATCAAATACGGAACAGATGCCCTTGGTTTTGTCCTCTTGACTTGATGAACTGCCTTTATCTCTTCTTCCATAAGCTTTTCCAGCTCTTCTAGTTCATTCTCCTCATTAATTGTGAACACCTCTTCTTTATCTTCTTGAAAGTCATCTCTTATCCCAAAGACTTCTTGTTCATCCCCAACCCTCAAAGTGAGCTTGGACTCGCGGATATCAACAAGGGCACCGGCAGTGTTAAGCAATGGCCAACCAAGGATTATCGGAACATCCGGATCTTCTTTCATGTCCAAGACTACAAAGTCTATTGGAAAAACAAATTTTCCAATTTTAACCAAAATATCCTCCATTATGCCTCGGGGTTGCGTCACCGAACGGTTCGCCATGTGAATCTTCATTTTTGTAGCCTTCATCTTCTGAATCTCCAATTTTTGATAAAATGAAAAAGGCATTAGATTAATGTTAGCCCCAGAATCGGCTAAAGCATTAACCTTCATTTTGTTCCCAAACTCACATGGAAGAGTGAGGCGTCCAGGATCCCCCATCTTTTCTGGTGTTTCTCCCAACACAGCTTTTGAAGTTTGTTCACTTAGAATCACTGTAGACTGCTTCTTTAATTGCCTTCGCGTATCTATCAAGTCTTGCAGTAATTTCTGGTTCTCGGGAGCTTTGGATAAGGACTCAACAAAGGGAGTATTAATTGGAATCCCTTTCACATGCTTCACAAACTCTAAATGTTCCTTCTCCAGTTGACTAAGTGCTGCGCGGGTGGGAAATGGCATAGGTGGATGATAAGCTGGAATAGGCTCAAAGGATTTTTGCTCAGTAAATCCTCCGGCTATAATTCCTACAAAACTCTCAGTCAAATACTGCTAACCGACCTCAGGGTGAAGTGACCATTTACCCCTAACCAAACCAAAAGTCAAAGTCAAAGTCAACTGTCAATTGACCCGACTCGCCGAGTTGGCTTGCCAACTCGCCGAGTCCCTATCCCTTTGTCTGACCATAAGGGCGTCTCTACTCGTCGAGTTAGGCATTGACTCGACGAGTTTTCCTTCTAAACCAAAGTCCAATAGTCCTTCATCCTACTTGCCGAGTTGTATGAACAACTCGTCGAGTTCATCTTCATCCGAAGAACACTCCATGCTGAGACTCGCCGAGTTGTATGAACAACTCACCGAGTCTGTTCTTGAGGCAAGAAGATTGCCTTGAACTCGCCGAGTCATGGCATTGACTCGCCGAGTTACTTCATGAGTGAGTCCAGCTTCCGACCCACTAAGTCACACCCTATGACTCACTACCCCAACCCGCAAACACAAAAAGGGGGAAAACTCGGGGACTCGCGACTCGACTCGCCGAGTCCGATGAACGACTCGCTGAGTCTGCCACATGAAAATACTATATACTCGATTTTGCTTGAATCCAGCTCATGTCATTCATAAATCTGGGTTTGTAAGGCTTGATTAACACGTAAAGTTTCCAACTTTACGTGTAAATAAACACCAATGAAGGTTTTAGGGCTCAAAATGCACCAAAAGAGTAGATCTAGGGTTTTCATGCAATATGGCTCCATAAAGGCAGTAGATCCAAGCTCCTGGAGCTCAATCATGCCTAGATCTATAGGCTAAACAACTTACTACGAACCCTAATACACAATCAAGCTTGGGGAAATGCTCAAGAAGGACTTTCATGGAGCTATAAGGGACTATAAGCATGACAACAGGGGGAAACTGAGTTATACCTCAAGGAAATCACTGAGATAACACAAGGATGCCTGGCCTCCTTCTTCTCTTCTTGATCTACTCTTCTTCCCTCACAAAATCTTCAAGAAAACACACCAAAATGCTTCAATCTCACAAGGAACAAGGCTTGGACGAAGTAGAGAGCTCTGAGGGTGAAGGGGGCGAGCTTGGGGGCGGATAAGAAGGTTTAAATAGGGCGCAAACCCTTAAAATTTAGGGTTTCATCAGACAGCTGGGACTCGCCGAGTCGCCAACTTAAACGTGCTCCCTAACCCGTCTCCACTCAGCGAGTCGTGCCTACAACTCGCCAAGTCCTAGGCTAAAAATGTAAAATACTTAGATAAATTTTGCATACCAGGAACCTGGTGCTACATGTTACTAAGGCCATTTAACCCATTATACCTGGTTATAAGGCCATTGTTGCCTCCACGTCACCTCCTCCTCTAAAAGTGTGATGCTTACATGTTTAGTCTTTTATGTTGCATTTTTAGTAGAAATTAAATGGGATAAACAAACAAAATAAATACAAGAAAACCCAAAACCCATATTCTTCTTCATCGTTTTAATCATTTTTCATCTTATTGATTCACCATTCATGCATATTTCACCCTGGAAACCGATCATATCCCAATATTCTTTTTTAATTTCGGATAAAAAGTACAGAAAAAAAAAGATGGTAGCCATGAAGGATTCAACAGAAACCCATCAATTCTTCAAAAATTACAAGAAAACAACTCAGAGAAGCTCTGGAACAAGCATTTGAAGATGGGCATCTCATTAGATCCCAAAGTATTGATCATTCAAACTCCATCGACATTGAAGACAAGAGTTTGGGAATATGAAGATTGTTAGCAAAACTACAAGCTCAAAAAGAGTTACAGCTGAAGCCGAAGAAAGAGATGTTCCACTTGGTACCTATTGTTGTTGTTTGCGACAAGAGCAACACTACCACGGGAGGCTTGATTTACACTCAGAATTCTGGTTTCCGGGAGGAACAAACCCTAAAGCAATCTATTAGAAATTAAAAACGAACGTGAAGTAGAAAGGGTATGTTACACCATTATTTGAACCTAGATTTGATTGATGGTGATGGGGAAAAGCAGCGGTGGTGTGAAATCCTCAATTTTGAGGCAATTTCCCCTTTTGGTTCTTCGATTCATGTTTTGGCACCGTAGACAACTTAGGTTGATGAAATGCGGGTAAATGAGGATAAATGGCAATATCTTTGGAGTTGCATAACTGATTTTGGGGGGAGAATGATGATAGCAAGATAATGCTATCAAGGCAGCGTAGGGAGATAACAGAGGTGTTCACCATCACTATTGTTCGTTGTCGCCATAATCAATTTGGTGTTCGATTATATTTCTAGAAAAGAAAAAAATATGAACAAAGGTTTTGTGGGTCACCGATTTTTCTTAGGTGAAAAGAGAGTTTTGAATTTTGTATTTTAATAGAAAATATCCACGTGGGCACTATGTGGACCATATCAGTCAACTAAAGTGTCATGTAGATGCCAATTCACCTATACCACCGAATGACTCCTTCATTTTGGGGATATTCCACTATTTAACTCGTAACTTGAAAGTTTAGTGAGTTAAAATACAAAAAAAATTTATAGTGACTATTTAAAAGAAAAGTCAAAACTTAGTTGGGCTATAATGACATAAACCCTTATTATAAAGTATAGAAAAACATGAATTACGAAAAAATAAAGGAAAAACAATCAAATCTACAAAGAGAGATATAGATGTTCGGTGGTCGTGACCCGATGACAGTCTCTACAGTGTCGGTGATCCTTTGGTATGAGCTCATGAATGCATGACCAAAGTGGTTTGTGATCCTTTGGTTGGAGCTCATGAATGCATGACCAAACATTGTGTATAAACACCACTTCTAGTCAATTCGATCCAATTTCTAGACCAATGTCGGTTCTAAATTTTGCATTTCTCTCTTAGCGACTAGGACATTAACGAGATTTTTACTCCTTTACTATGAATCATAGCAATTGTACTAGTAAAAGCATCTCTGGTCAGAACTCGTTTTAAGAAGTCAAATATTAATAATCAATAGTTTTTTTTTCTTATTTTGAAAGAGAGTATTGAGATTTAATCAGAGGAATAATGCAACATCCGGATTCTTGGAGGTACTTAGTTCTAATATATTTCAGCTTTGGAGGTGACAATGTCGTGGTGAATGTATCCCACGATGTGTCAATGCGAGAAGATTTGTGGATCATTTAATGATACCCATGAAGTGACGTCTATTGGCCACGACGCCGCGACACTGATAACCCTAATTTTTTGGGTATTTAAAGGAAAATGGGGAGGCTAGGGTTGCTTATCTTCAACCTCCATCACTCTCAACCTAGAGACCCTAACACTAACCCTTCTTAGTGCTCTTGTGCTCATTTTAGTAAACTTGTGGTGGTTTTGAAAGAAGAAGAATAATAATTAGTGCTTGGTTCAACAAGTAATCCTTTCCTCTATTTGTGTGCATCTTCAAGACTCCTTATAAGTCTTCAAGCTTCAACCTTTTGGTGTTCTTCTTCATATATCTAGGTTTTGGAGCATGTTTGGTCCTTTTTGGAGTGGTCTCAGTGATATTAAGAGATAAAGTATGCAACTTTATGGTTTATCTATGTCCCTTGAATGTCATATCTTATAGATCTGGAATTTTGTAATAAGACGAGATCCATGCATGGATTTTGGGTAATTTTGTTCCTTTTTAACCTAGTTTGAAGAAGGACATGCATGGGTCATCCATGTCTATAAATTTTGGATTTTTATGGACCATTAGGAGTCCTAGAAGCATTTTGGAGAAGTTGGAATAAGGGCTTTCGAAATTAAGTGCTTGATGGACCATTAGAAGACCTCTTGGCGGATCTCAATGGATAAAGGTGGAAAATTTAACTATTTGGACAGTAGGAATGATCATATATGGACCTTGGAACCTTTGGAATTGAAGGATTCAGGTTAACCTATTAAGACGTTTTAAACCTAGTGCCTACGGTATGGCCTAGGTTGACATGATGTGCTAACTGGGGAAAATGCGTCTGTTTTTTCGTATGAAGGCCCTGACGTAGAGGGTTAACCTTGACTGTTGACTTTGAATTTTGACTTGCATTGACTTTTGGTCAAACGCCTAGTTTTGGAAAGGAAACTAAGGTTTGTAATTTGAATGGCTGTATAGGTGGTTTGTAGCATCTGTACTCACGACAGTAGGAGCAGTAGCAATTGATCATCGATTGTTAGGTGAATCTCTTCTCTATACTTGTAGGTCGAAGGCACCAATATAAGCCCAATAGATTATGTTGGTAGGATGATAGTTGTCTCTATAACACTTGTTGATATGTCTATATGTGCTCATTGTCTTTGTAACTCTTGCTGATATGATTATATGCTTAGTTGTAGGGGTGAAATAGACCCAGTACTTGTTAAAAGAGACCGAAGGGGTGAAATAGACCCAATACCGGTTAAAAGATACTGAAAGGGTGAAATAGACCCAATATCGGTTGAAAGATATCGAAGGGGGTGAAATAGACCCAGTTTAGTTTTGAACTGTTATGTATGTATGGTATGGGGTGTAACGCCCGTGTTTCTGGGCCAAACATTAATGGTGATGTAATAGTCTAGGTTAACCTTTGTAACTCATTTTGAAATAATAAGAATGTATTATTTGAGTATTATGTGTTTTATGCTTAATTGTGTGGCTTAAATGAATTAAGAATAAAAATAAGCGTAAAAATAAAATATTAGATAAACCTAATATCAATACATGAAGACGTAGTCGTCGTGACGAGGTTTCCAAATATATATAGAATGTCGAAATCCGAGTTATAACGAAGAAGTTATGACATGTCGAAGTTTCGCGACAGAACCGGCGCGACATTACATGACGTAAATAGTGAATTTACGATAGAGCGATATTTAGACTTAGTGATCTAAACAAAATTTGTAGAATACGTTAAACCGAGAACGTGAATAAAGAGAACGTCTAAATCTGACTTCGTATGAGGAAGTTATGATTTTTCTAAGTTTCGACTTAGCGGTATGCAACCCGAAATTCGGATTTGAGATCGAGGGATTTCTAGCCAAAACAATCTAAATGAGAATCGAAGACCTCATCGATAGTAGTCCAACGGTAGAAAGACAGACGAAAACGGATGTCCGATGAAGAAGATATGAATTTCTAACGGAGTTTTCCTGTCCCGGCCTACTAAAAATAATATAATAAAAATAAAATTCAAAATTAGCTGACGGAGTCTAAACGAAAGTTGTAGAGTATAATCTCACCTACGCGTGGATATAAATAAAATCGAAAACGGAGATCATATGCGAAAGTTATGAACTTCTGAAGTTCGAGGCACGCATCCCAAAGTGGGAACGCCCTGCGTTCAGTGCTTGGCTCCGGATTGGCCACGTCGATGCTGATTCAACGGATAAGGGATAGGATCGGAACCCCGCTCCTACGCATCGCGTTCGAAGGGAACGCATTGCGTTCGCGGCAGACTTCACCCTCTAAATAGATATCAAAGGGCAGCCGTTTGTGGTTGTAAAATCTCTTCTCTCTCACCCTTATTTCATCGATCTACGTGCAAATTACACCCCCAAAGCCCCGGTATCATCCCGAGACCCGAAGCAAGTCCCGAAGCCCTGAAGATACCGAGAAGTAAAGTTTCCGAGCCGAAACTCTGCCCGCGAGAAGCCCGGTTTTTATGAAATTTCCCGATTTCACCAAAGAAATACTACTCTTAAAGCCATAGTGTTGTCCGATCATCTTCTGATCAAGTGAGTGTATATTCCCTTTCTTCTAACACATAGATATGAAGTATCTACTTTAGAATACGTGTTACGTGTGTATAAATATACGTGTATATATATGTTATCTGTTTATTTGGGATGAGTATTGAATGAGTATCTTATCAGTTTTTAAGTTGCATATGAATGCATATGTATGTTGTTATCTACAGAAATGTTGGGTAGAACTTGTGTAGATAGTTGATGTGTGATAAATTGATGAGAGGCCTCGATGTGATTGTGATCTAGTCATTTAACAGAATATGGATGACAACCACGAACTCTTTCTAGACTGTCCTGTGGAATGTTGGCATGCTCATAACCTGTAGGTGTTGGTGAACTTGGGTGTTCATTTGATGTATTCTATCCCCCTCATGGTTGCCTTTAGGATATCTATTGTTGAGGAAACCCCTTTGCAGTAATGTCCATACCGATAAAAATCCTAGATTAGGTCCCTCGTAATAGTGGTTGTCATAGGGACGTAAAGTGAGGATAACGAGAATGGGTAATCGGGTTATTGTTGATTGGTGAATTGAATATAATTATTTATTGTGGATTGAAAACCCTATATGCTCACCAGGCTCCCTAGCCTGACCCACTCAGCTTCTTTGTATTACAGGTAGTGGCGCGAGAGCATAAGTTGGAGAACTTATGAAGATGTTTTTGTTTATAGACCAGTAGTTATATATAACTGTGTAAGGTCTATGTTTTATTGTTTATGTTTTTGTGTCTGTATCGGAACATGACATCCCGAGTTTTGATATATAATGAAAATACATTACTTTAAGAAATGCTTTGATAAATCTTATTTGATCATGTAATGTTAATGTTTTGGGGACAAATTCCGCAACTCTTTTAAATCAATGGATTTACTTTGAAATTATTTTAAAAGCATAAATGAAACCGGTCTTTTCTGGCCGTGATTTTGGGGATGTCACATGAGGTATTCTGGGGAAACTCACTAAGATGTGTGCTTATAGTTTTATGTTTATGGTATCAGGTACTTCTTGTGGTTTTAAAATGAAAGTTTACTTAGTAATTTTTGTGACGTCACAAATAATTATACCAAAAATGTTAGATTCTACTAAATTTCTTTTTTGATATTTTGTTTGACCACCAAACCCACTTTGATTAATATGAATATTGACTTTTTTGAACATCGAAGTCTTAAAATTTTCATTATTTGGCCACTATGTGACATCCTCAAATTCACGGTCATTGTAAAATTTTATTTATGCTTATTTAAAAATCAGGGTATCATTTTTGAAAAGTAGTATTGCGGAATTTGTTCCGAGAAAACATGATAACGATGTTATCAAAGCATTTCCAAAGAAATGTATTTTTATTTAAAACATCGGGATGTCATTGTCATTAAAGAAACATAAGCATAAACATACCTTACATTCATTTGCACTAATGATTTACATCTCCTTTAATCTCTCATTGTAATATATCTTCACATCGATACATGTGATTCAAATAAACTGAGTGGGTCAGGTTGGGAAACCTGGTGAGTACATAGGGATTTCAATCCCACAATTTTATATCATATATGCATTTTAGAACTCACAATATATACAATTTCACCTCATATAAGCAATTTTTACCCCACCCTGTCAATCCCCACAACGACACAATCCATACTCTCGGATCTAAAATTAACAGCTTTACCTAATCCCTACTCCTGGATCAGGTATGTCTAATCCATGCTCTTGGATCAATGACAACTGACTATGTCCACTCCATACTCTCAGACTAGGGACGAATGACTATGTCTAATCCATGCTCTCAGATTAATGACAAATTTTAAAGTTCTACCATTTGTCTATATCTCACTTGTACTCATAAGAAGATACTACCCAATATTTCTCGTAATTAATTTATGTTTACTCTGTATCCTAAATCATTATATGTTGTCAGATATGCTCTTAACACGTATTTAAGACATTATCAAATATTTCAGACATAAACAAATATGTAATACTTTAATTAATACTTGTATTAAAATCATGTTCATGAAAGGGACTATGCAATCACTTGTTAAAGCGACGACTCAAAATTCGGGCAGCGCTTCGTTTCTAATAATCGTCTTTTCCTTCGACAAAATCTAGCATTATTATCGCTAAGTTTTTAGTCTAATATTTATTGTGACTAAATATTAGTCTAGATTTATCATTAACTCCAAGTATACTTCACGATCTATCAAGTAAGGAATAACCATATAGGATCATATCGGATGTAGGATCTGTTTGGTATACGAAGTATATTGTTTGGAAATCCCACTTTAAATACCTCACTAAATCACAACCTATAGATCATCCGCGTAAGTAGATAAATCAATATAACGACTTAGAATCACTGATAAACATTGCTTATAGGTTCATAATAACGATAATGAACTTAAACATAAGTTAACTTAAAATAAGGTAAGCATAACTCACTTACAATGGAGTTTAGCGAGGAACCGGGCTCTGTGTGAGCAGAACTTCTGAGCTGAAATATCGTCTTCTCAGAACCTTCCGGCGCTCCAGGAATCGCTACTAACACCTAATAGGTGCTAAGGAGAAACCTTAAGGGTTTGGGGGTGTTTGGGAGAGAGTTGGAGTGAATTGGTGTGGAGAAATAAGGAAAAACGAGTGTTATTTATAGGCTGCCAGCTCCCGCGTATGTTGGGCATACATGGAGCTACGTTGGGTGTACTCTTGGCACATGTCACAATCTCATGCAAATCCGTGAGGACGAAGGCGTGGCCCAGATCTTGCCACATGTCACTCGCTGGTTAATCATAAACATTAATTATCTTATAAAATCCGTAACTTTTGCATACAATATCCATTTTTGACGTTCTTTATATCCACCCATAGGTAGCGACGTGATCTATAACTTTCTCTTAGACTCCGTTGGCTAATTTTGAATTTATTTTTTTAAAGTTATATTTTAACAAGCTTAGACAGTTAAAGTCCTTTAAAAATTTATAACTTTGTCATCCGACGTCCGTTTTCGATTGTCTTTATATCCTTGAGCTCCTATTGAAGATATCTTTGATTCTCGTTTAGGTTGTGTCGGCTATTGATCGATCGATCTAAAATTTGATTTCCGGACTGTGTACTGCTATGCTAAATCTTAGAAAAATCATAACATCCTCAAGCGAAGTCAGATTTTGACGTTCTCTATATGCACTCTCTCGGTTTAACGTCTACTATGACTTTTGTTTAGATCGTTAAGGCTAAAAATTAGTTTATTAAAAATTCACTTTTTACGTTGCGCGGAGCCGTGCCGGTTTTGTCGCAAAACTTCAATGGGTCATAACTTCTTCGTTAGTCGGATTTCAGCGTTCTTTATATGTACGGAATCCTTGTAACATACTATAACTTTGGTTAAGATTATTTACTCTAAATAATCTTCTATCAAAAAGTCATTTTTAACGTTTATTGTCTCTAAATTGATTAGCCCGAATATGTGGGCGTTACAATTTTCTCTCCCTTAGGATGATTACGTCCCAGAATAATCAACGAGATAGGACTTGTATAATGACTCCATACATTTCCTTTCCATCCTAGGTGGTAATCGTTACTCTTATGTCCTTTTAAATGAGTATCTAACTTTAGGACTCCTTGACTGTTGGCGATGCGCAATCTTGCACTCACTCTTTATCACTTTCAATCGTAACCTTGAGTTACAGACTCAATCTTTATTGGAGACTCTTGATATTTCTTAACATACTTAACTTAAGATAAGTTATTTTCTTCGATTACCGTAACAGGCTGATGGGTCATGTTCTAATAACCTCTCATCGTATGATGCAACGCTTAGACTCTGGTCTTTTTGAGTTAGATTCTATAATGGAAGATACCTTCCTTATTGTTCTAATGTGGTCTAATGACATTCTAGCATGTAATACTTTTAGCTATAAGCTTTTTACTTTCACGGTGATTGCGATACTTCTATTGATCACTTCGATTATCTTTCACTTCAATCTTTTGGTTTAAGTCGGATGATATATCGAACTTAGTTCTCTGAACCACGTAGAATACGTATCTTAGTCGGACTCGATATTATATGACCACCAGGGTAAGAATAATAGTCATCTTCGTAGTCTACCGAAACAATGGTAATGACAGACATGAATAAAACAAAATCAATTACTAGTGCCTTGGTAACCTTGTGAATTTCCTTGATCCAAGTGCGAGTCTTGTGCTTCTGGTAGTATAAGCCTCTACTACCTTTCACACCTACTCATACTCGTCCCAAGTATTGTCTCGCAGTTCTCCAAGTCACCACACAAGAAAAATCATATTGCAACTTAACACATCAGATAACATAACCAAGGTCCATATTATTTCTTGAAACCATCACATAGATATTTAAGTTCACCCTATACCATGCCTCTTATATTAGGCTACACCACATGATACTATCTATATGGTTACTTTATATCTCGATCTTCAGATATATAAACCCTCACTCCTGATCCCTTGTATTGTCACCTGCTTCATCAAGGATCATCTGGAATGATCTTGCCTTTGGCTTTGGCGGTGCATTTGGCCTTGCTGCTTCATTTTTCTTTGGGGAATCTTTTGACATATGCCCTTTGTCTCCGCATCCATAGCATACCTTATCATTAAGCGTACAATTCTCGGAATAGTGACCGATCCTACCACACTTGTAACAAGTCACTTCTCCGTCGCATCTCCCATAATGCTTCTTCTTTCACTTTTCACACCACTTGGCTCCATACTTTTGGTCATCCAGGTTAGACTTCGAGAATCTCCCTTTCTTATTAGATCTTGAGGATACCTCAATCTTCCTCTTTTCTCCTGCCTTATCTTTTGCTAGACCCTTTTTTCTTATTTGGGTATCTACATTCTTAGCTGCCTAGATGGCGGTTTTCAAGGTGGTTTCTTGTTTGACCATTGGACCGAGGTCTGCTGGTAATCCATTAGCAAATTTTTTGACCTTGGAGAGTTTAGTTGCAAATATATAAAGAATAAGATTCGTTTTCTCGATAAAACTTGCAGCATACTCGCTGATGCTCATTCTTCCCTTCTTTAGATTATGAAACTCGTTGATCTCTAGTATATCCTACTCAGAGCAGTACTGCATTTTTAGTTGCACCAAAAAGTCTTCACAAGACATCTTTCTATCTTCTCCCTTGGGTATGGTATCTGCTAGTAGCTTCCACCATATTAATACCCCGGTCTTAAACAGTGTAACCACGAGAGCCATCTTCTGTTTGTTGCTGCAATCGTAACTTTCAAACATCATCTCCATCATAGATATCCAATCCATGACTTCCACCGGTGTTGGGCTTCCAGAGGACTTGGTGACTTGGATGCCATGAAATCCTTGTACTTTCATCCACGTCCATCATTTCCTCCATTGGGTTGGTTTCTTCTAACCATTCGTGGCTCATCTTGACTGACAGTCTCACTATAGTTTCCTTCCTCCGACTGTTTAATGTTCAGTTCTGGTTGTATAACAGGCACAGTAGGTTCACCCCTATTCTGTCCAAGTAGAAGCCTCGTCTCTTCCATTTGATGATCCAACATCATTTGTATCATTGCCTGTACTCCTGCCATTGTGATTGGCTCGGATGCATCTGCTACCTCTAGTGCACGCTCAATCACTCGTAGCTCAAGCTGCTGGTTATCGTTTCCCAATCCGCTTCGAGTTCTCACCACGTCAATCTATACACCAAATCAGACGTTCATTGTGTAATGAAGAGAATTAAGATAGGGAAAGCATTATTAACGATAGACGTAAAAATCTCTTTATCATTCCAAAAATGTTATATGTCAGTTCTAATATCTTAATTAAACGTTTAGAAATCTGAACATATAAGATTTCCAGCTCCGGTCGGCAATAGACCATAGATCTGATAGCATCATAAAGCATATTATAACATAAATCATTTAGCACATTAAAGCAATTTAGGCACCTCCCCTAAATAAGCTAGTGCTCGTGTCTATTCAGGCATACATCCTATATATAGAAGATACCTGTCTCACAATCAGCGCTTAGCATTCTAAGTTTAAGTCTAGAAATTTCCTACAAATTCCTAGTTCGCTTAAACTAATGCTCTAATACCAACTGTGACATCCCCAATCACGGTCATTTTAAAAATTTTATTATGCTTATTTAAAAATCATAGTATCCTTTTTGAAAAGTAGTATTGTGGAATTTGTTCGCAGAAAACATGATAATGATGTTATCAAAGCATTTCCGAAGAAATGTATTTTTATTTAAAGCTTTGGGGTGCCATTGTCAATACAGAAACATAAGCATAAACAAATCTTATATTCATTTGCACTAATGATTTACATCTCCTTTAATCTCTTAGTGTAATGTATCTTTACATCGGTACCTGTGATTCAAATAAATTGAGTGGGTCAGGTTGGGAAACATGGTGAGCACATAGAGATTTCAATCCCACATTGTTATATCATATATGTATTTTAGAACTCACAATATACACAATTTCACCTCATATAAGCAATTTTACCACACCCCATCGTCCCCACAACGACACAATCCATACTCTTGGATCTAAAATTAACAGTTTTACCTAATTCATACTCCCAGTTCATGTATGTCTAGTCCATGCTCTTGGATCAATGACAACTGACTATGTCCACTTCATAATCTCGGACTAGGGACGAATGACTATGTCTAATCCATGCTCTCGGATTAATGACAAATTTTAAAGTTCTACCCTCCGTGTATATCTCACTCGTAATCATAAGAAGATGATACCCAATATTCCTCTTAAAGTTTTAAATCATTATATATTGTCAGATATGCTATTAACACATATTTTCAGACAATATCAAATATTTCACACATAAACATATATGTAATACTTTAATTAATACTTGTATTAAAATCATGTTCATGAAAGAGACTATGCACTCACTTGTTAAAGCGACGACTCAAAATTTGGGCAGCGCTTCGCTTCTAACAATCTTCTTTTCCTTTGACGAAACCTAGCATTATTATCGCTAAGTTTTTAGTCTAATATTTATTGTGACCAAGGTTCTAAAAAGCTCGTCATGGCTCCGCCATGGCGCATCATGGCTCCAAGGCTTGTGTCTACCGCCACGCTTTACCAAAACGACGTCTTAACTCATATATGTGTATAAAATAGAATAATAGTTGAAAATACATATAAAAAATATTAATTATATACAAAATAGCCGTCTTAAGTCAGGCGTTACAAACGATGTGGTTCGCCAAGGCTCGTAAAAGCTTGAGGCTTGACATTGCCGCCAAGTCACGCCTTAAGTTATTTAGAACATTGATTGCGACGAATTATTAGTCTAGATTTATCATTAACTCCAAGTATACTTCACGATCTATCAAGTAAGGAACAACCAGGTAGGATCATATCGGAGGTAGGGTCCATTTGGTATACGAAGTATATTGTTTGGAAATCCCACTTTAAACACATCACTAAATCACAACCTAGACATCATCCCCGTAAGTAGATCAATCAGTATAACGACTTAGAATCATTGATAAATCTTGTTTATAGGTTCATAATAATAATGAACTTAAACATAAGTTATACTTAAAGTAGGGTAGATATAACTCACTTACAAGGGAGTTTAGCGAGGAACCGGGCTTCGCGTGGGCAGAACTTCTGAGTCAAACGCTCTTCTTTTCGGAGCCTTCTGGCGCTCCAGGACTCGCTACTAACACCTAAGAGGTAGTAGGGGAAAACCTTGAGGGTTTGGGGTGTTTGGAGAGAGTTAGACTGAATTGGTGTGGAGAAATGAGGAAAAACGAGTGCTATTTATAGGCTGCCAGCTCCCGCGTACGTTGGGCGTACTCAAGGGTACGTTGGGCGTACTTAGTACGCTGGGCGTACATAGAGCTACGTCGGGCGTACTCCTGCCACATGTCACAGTCTCGTGCAAAGCCTTAAGGAGGAAGGTGTGGCCCAGCTCTTGTCATGTGTCACTCGCTGGTTATTTCTAAACACTAATTATCTTCTAAAATCTGTAACTTCTGTATACGAGCTCCGTTTTTGACGTTATTTATATCCACGCGTAGGTAGCAACGTGATCTACAACTTTTGTTTAGAGTCTGTCTACTAGTTTTGACTTTATTTTTATAGTTATATTTTAACAGGCTTAGACAGTTAAAGTCCGTTAAAAATTTATAACTTTATCATCTGACATCCGTTTTCGACTGTCTTTATATCCTTGAGCTTCTATTGACGAGATCTTTGATTTTCGTTTAGGTTGTGTCGGGTAATGATTGATCGATCTAAAATTCGATTTTCGGGCTGTGTACTGCTACGCTAAATCTTAGAAAAATCATAACTTCCTTAAACGAAGTCAGATTTGGACGTTCTCTATATGCACGCTATCGGTTAGGGATGCAAACAAGTCAATCTACTCGTGAGTTACTCGAGATCGAATCGTTAAAATCTTGACTCGAGATCGATTTTAAACGAGCACAAGCCGAATTCAAGTTTAATATTAGGCTTGTTTATTAAACGAGCTCGAGCTCGAGCCTCTGTTCCTTGGCTCGATTAGGCTCGCGACCCTAAACGAGCTTACATATATATAATAATTTAATAAATACCATTTTAGGAAATTAGAGTATACCGTAAACGAGCCGAGCCCAAATCAAGCCCGAGCCCGTACAATTCTTCACGAGCTGATCTCGAGCTTTGTACCATAATGCTCGAAACGAGCCGAGCTCGAGCTCGAGCCTATAAATATTTAAACGAGCCGAGTTCGAGCCCGGTCAGGCTCGAGCTCGGTTCGACTCGTTTGTAGCCCTACTCTCGGTTTAACGTCTACTGTGGCTTTTGTTTAGATCGCTAACCCTAAAAATTTGTTTTTCAAAAATTCACTTTTACGATACGTGGAGCCGTGCCGGTTTTGTCGCAAAATTTCGACGGGTCATAACTTCTTCATTATAAGTTGGATTTCAGCGTTCTTTATATGTACGAAATCCTTGTGACACATACTATAACTTTGGTTAAGATTATTTACTCTAAATAATTTTATATCAAAAAGTCATTTTTAATTTTTATTGTCTCTAAATTGATTAGTCCGAACCTGCATGCGTTACACACTAAAAGTTATAATTGAGGTCACAATCTGACCACTGAGACATGCTAACAAATTTATAGGTTTCTTCGTTTATGTGGCATGCCACACAAACAATTTTGACCCACAATTAAGCACAAGATGCTACATAACTACATGACATAGACGTAGGGTCCACGTTGATTTTTAGATTTTTTTTAACATTTACACTCTATGTGTGTATGTGTGTATCCCCCTTCCCCCTCATTCCTCTCTCTTTCTCTCATGAGTTACAACCTCCGCAATTAATACTTAACTGAAGGTGCAAAAAAGAAGAAAAAATATATTCTTTATATTAGAAAATGCTCAAATTACTGTCTTTTTTACTTGTATCAACATTATGTAATGGAGTAGTGACAATCTACATGAAATGTAAGTGAATGATACAAAAACAAGTTGAGATCAATCGGAGTTTATGACAAATAGTTATCCCGGTTCCAACACTCAATCCTTTAAACCATGTAAATATAACTTACTTTCAAAATTCCTAACTTAAAAAACACAGTGTGATAAAAAAAAAATACCGATCAATTCAAAACCCTAAATTGATCGATCTAGAGGGATTTTAGAATCACCTTCACCAATCTCTTTTTGTATATCCTTTGGATCCTTTTCATCAACAGTACATCCATTCGAAATGCAAGTTTTGAAGAATTCTTTCATTGTCCATGTCAACTCCATTGTCATTGACCTCGACCTCATTACTTTCGCAATCTCAATGACATTGTCTAGGGATATGTCGCCATAATGCGTGATGTTTTTCACATTCTTATAGTCACATTCCGACTCGTTCAAGGTTATGATGACTAAAGCGGTGGTGGAGGGGACGACAAAAACTTTAGCCTTGCGATTTCGAATAATGAGATTGCATTAGCAACCCCTCAAATCCTTGGTTGCTTCTTTGGATATGTCTTCTCTAATCTTCTCACGGGAGAGACCTAATTGTCTGATTTTGGGGGCGTGTGAAGAAGCTACACTGATATTAGGGGAAGAGAGAGTTAACTATAAAAATTGATGTATATGCCATATCAACGCCACATAGATAAAAGTGAGTCAATTTGTCGATATGGCATGTCATATAAACATAAAAACTTATAAAACTATTACAGAATATTCCAAAATCTAAATGATAACAAAACTGAAAGTTAAAAGATTTAATCAGGACGAGTAAAATTTTAATGATAAAATAATAACAATACTCCTAATTAACTTTAATGGTAAAATTCATACTTTCATGGTAAAAAAATAATACTCCTAAATCCTAATTAACAATGTTTCATTTTACCTTTATTTTATTTAACCTTCAAAATATTATTATTTTAACTGTTTAGTTTTTATCATTTGAATTTTTAGTATTAAATGTTAAATTCGTAAATGATCATATGATAAAAAAAAATGTATGAAAATAAGTATAATATAACCGATGAAAAACTTATGTATTATCAAATATTTTTAGTTTGCTCAATATTTTTATATAAATAAAAAGTATGATTTTTAGTTTAAATATCAACAACCAACTAAACACATGTTAACAAAAACTTTAGCTTTTCTTATAAATTAAAATATAATCAACCAACTTGTATTATGATCGTTGTTTTGTGTATATTTTGTTGTTGTATAAGGATGTGTAATTTTGTAGTTTATATTTTGTTGTGTAATTTTGTAATTGAAGTTAGAGATGATAAATGCGTATAAATCAGAAATCGGAGTTGCAAGAATGAAGAAACCGAGTAAAAAAAAAAGCCTGTCTATTCAACATTCTCTCCACTCCCTTTAATCTTTCATTGGGTCCCTGTCCCTCATTGTCTTTATCTGCTTCTTCACTGGCCTCTTTATTACATCTTCTCCCCCCATCATCCATTTCACTCACTCCGTCCCTTTCAACCCGCCGGCATCTCCTCTCCTCCGACATGGATAAAGAAAACCTCGCTTTTCCCCATCACTTCGCCTCTCCGTACTCCACCGAGTCTGAAAGCGACGATGAAGATGTTGTCGCCTTAACCCGCCTCTTCTCTCGATCTGCCTCCTTTACAGAACCCCTTTACAATAATCTCAAGGTTTGTAACTTGTAAGTTGACGATGGTGCGTACCATACCCAGTATTTTATTTTTCTGATTTTTCTTTTTTTGATGGATTTTAGGAGAAGAGGGTTTTCTCTGGCTCGCCGGAATCCACTCTTGGATGGTTGGGTTCTGTTCATTCTCAGGCACCTTCGCTACCACCGATTACGAGAAGTGACGAAGATGCTTGGAATATGATCTATGCTGCTGCGGGTCAAGTTGCACGAATGAAGATGAGAATGAGCTTGAGCAACACAGGTTTACCTGGAGTTGTTCCTTACTGTGACGGAGAAGAGTTTTTCCGGCAGCAGCAAAGTTGTCGGAACAGATGTCTTTCGGGAAGCGAAAGCGTCGGAGGTGGATGTGGTGGTCGACCACCGAGTTTTCCTCAGACTGCATGGCCTCCGCCCCAACAACGCCTCCAACATCGTTCAAATCAACAAAAACCCTGCAATGCGCCGGTCATGAAAGGAGTTGTTATCGGTGGATCTGGGGGTGGTTGTGACGGTGGTGGTGCTACGGCGGCGAAGAGGGAATGTCCCGGAACTGGTGTGTTTTTGCCCCGCAGATACTGTAATAACCCACCTGAATCTCGAAAAAGACAAGGTAATTTTGTCTTATTCATCTTCGCGTCAGAAATTGCAGAGTCAAACTGATTATATATTCAAAATTTCTTCATAATTCCAGATCTTTGGTTGTTTCTATTCGACCGAAACTAATCACACAATTAATTAATTTTACCAATATTCCTTTAATCGATTCTTCTTGCAGCATGTTCGCCTGCTAATCTGCCAGCTAAAACGATTCAATATTCCAATAACACCCTTGTCCCCATTACCGGGCAGCCTCAAACTCAAGCACGCATCAATGTCGGCCTGGTTCCACATTATGGTAAACTAATCCCACCGGATCTTATTCTCCCAATATTAGAATTTATATTATTAATGTAAGATTGTTCATGAAACATGATTAATTTTCAGAAATGTTAATGGGTCGGAGGAATGCCATGAGTCTAGCTGCTCAGCAGCTGCGAAGCAACATCCATGGCCACGGCGGCGTAATGGAGTCACCGGTGAATAACCCTGAAATGCTCCTCCCTCAAGAATGGACCTACTGAAACTCCGTTTTTTGGAGAGTAGATAGAAGAAAGGGTTTATAAGTATAAGTAGTAGTGGTGGAGATATGATTTTGTTTGATGTTGATCATCTAAGTACAGTGATGAAAATAAATGAGAAGGGTATCCAAAGACCTTTTAGGACTTTTTGTTGGAGAATTTGAAAATTCCATTTGTTTTAAGATTTTAATAGATATGAATATATGATGACTAGTATTTTATACATAAAAAGTTTACATTATGTGCAAAAAGCCAAAAGGGCCGGTTAAATAAAAGGTATAATGGTAAAAAATAAAAATAAATAAAAAGGACTAATTGCAGAAAAATCTAACCATCTATTTACTAACAATCTATCTACCAACATTTTAATTCTTTTTTTTTTTTTACATTATTTGTATTTAGAAAAACCGTTATATTTTTATTTATTTTTTAGATTTATCTAAATATTCATTTTTTTTAAGAAGTTATCAATTTTTTGTCATTGCTATCTTATTTGTTTTTAGATTGACATAAAAAAATAAAAATAAATAAGCAATGTCATTTATTTTTGATTAAGTAACGATAGTTGAGTAAATGACTAAATAATATATTTGTAAAGTTTTCAATACCATAGTAAAAAACTTACATTTTAAAGAAAATAAAAGTTGTTTTCCATAAAACCATAAGTCATCCAAACCATTATTTCACCGCAAGTCATAAAATCCGAGTATCAAAATCATAACATCTCTAAAACATAGTGACCGATGGATGTCTTCGTCCTGATTTTCAGAAATACCTAAAACATTTAAATCCATAATTATAAGTCAAAACTTAAATCCGAGTATCAAAATCATAACATCTCTAAAACATAGTGACCGATGGATGTCTTCGTCCCGATTTTCAGAAATACCTAAAACATTTAAATCCATAATTATAAGTCAAAACTTAGTGAATTTTATAAAATACTCACACAACAATATACATATAATGCATGCACACAATGCCTACATCATGCAACTGGACCGCCACCTCGGCCTTCAACACAAAGTTTGGATCGCCCTCTTGGCTTTTAGCACAAAGTCGGTCTGCCCTCCGGAGTCTACAATATCAAGTTGGACCGCTCCCCTTGGGCCTACAGTAGTGAACTGGACTGCCCGGGTCTCTTGGCTAACAACACACAGCTAGACTGCATCAACTCAACCACAATATGTCGACATACACAAATAATAATAACAAGCAAACACTTATAATCATAACAGATTACCAGTCTAATAGATTACTACAACATATCAACATCCAAAGATACAAATGATATGTATTGTAATAGAAAGTATAGTGAGAAAACTCATTTCACAGACGAAAGCAGAAATCCCTACAACTCGTCACACGCTATAAACTCATGCCACACCTACCTAGCCAAATAAGGATAAATAATCAATCTAAGACCTAAATCTTAAAGTTTGACCTCAAGTCAAACTTGGTCAAAAAGTCAACGGTCAAAAGTCAATAGTCGAGTCACCATGTCGTGGCCAACACCATGACCGCGTTGTGGTGGCTAAACGCTAAAAATAGCCGCGAACTCCCTTGCCACCACGTCATGGCAACAACATTGCCACGTCGTGCAATAAAACCTAGCTAGCTTAATTCATTAAGCTCTTAATCCTTATTTTTAGAGCTTCAAAGCTCAGATCTGGATCGATTAAGGCTATAAATGGATTAAGTTTCTGTTGGATTAGTGTCTAAGTCCATAACTATTTTGGTATGTACTTGACCCGATGGTGTATGGTCCTTTTGGGTTGCCTTCACCAAAACAACTTGATAGGATGAATTATGGAGAGAAAGGATTAAATATGATTTATTAATATATTATGGGAATAATATATTAAAGGAGAAATCATATTGTTTAATTAATATTAGTCAATAATTAATTGGTAATTAGTTTTGTGACTAAAAGAGATTAATTAAACTTAAGGGACTGGAATTGTGATTATGAGATAATTGCAATTTGGGCCATGGATTGCCTTTTATTATAAGGTGGACGAATTCTATGGGGGAAGCCCATATGAAATCGTCCAAGGCCTTAAGGAAAGGGCTTCATGGGTTGCTTAGGGATTAAGCATCCAAATTAGGGTTTCCTTGTTAGATAACCCTAATAGCCTCACTATATATAGATCCCTAAAGGACCAAAAACGTGGACAAGACTTCTCTAGGGTTTGTAGACGGTTTTGGGCAGCCTCCATCCTATCTCCTCTTCATCCTCTTGCTTATGGTGTTTGTGAACCATTAGAGGAGTGACAATTGTGACTCTATGCTTTCTAAAGTCAATACAAGGAGGAATTGGATTGTTATTGCTACATAACAATCAAGGTAACATCTTAAACCTATTCTTATGTTAATATGATTACTTGAATGCTAGAATAAGGGTTTATAGTCTTGGATAACTTGCATGTACAATAGAGAAACCTAGATCCAAGCATTAGGGTTTGTATGAGCACATAGGATGTTCTTAGGACCAAAACCCATCAGTGGTATCAGAGCCTAGATTGGTTTCTATTGTATTGATGCTTTGTATGTTGAAAAAATTCGATTTTTGTGCTTCGGGGGTCAGAACTCGTCGAGTTTTTTAGATGAACTCGCCGAGTTCATGATGAACTCGACGAGTCCATGCCTGACTCGACGAGTCGGCTGGTCAGTGAGAGGGAAAACCGGGATTTCTTGCTGTTTTTGCTTAAGGATAGTTGCCTTATCATATTAGATCAATATAAATTCGATTTTATGATATATTTGACTATATTCTTGATCTAATTGAAGATATTTATCAATTAATAAAATATTTGTTTCCTTATGTGATAATTGATTAATTATTTTAATTAAATTGGTAAATTATTTTGCAAGAAATCATTAAATAAATCAAATATGGATAATTATGTGATTGATTGTTAATTTAGATTATTTGTTATTTGATCCTTGTGTTATGAAATGTTTCATATTTTCCCCTTTAGGTTTTATAGTTTAAATTTGATCTCAAAAGTTTTGTTGTTTTGAAATTTAAATAGTTGAAACCCTAATGTTTTGAAAAAGGTTTCAAAACTTGCCCTCAAGTTTTGGAATTTAAATTTTGATTAATTGTTTAATTTTGATGTATATTTAAATTCTAAACCCTAATGTTTTGAAATGTTTCAAAATTTGCCCTCAAGTTTTGGAATTTAAAAGTTGATTAAAGGTTTAATTAGGAATGTTAAATTCTAAAACCCTAGTTTTTGTTTTGAAAAAGTTCAAATCACACCCTTATGGTTTTATTAATTAATTAAGGTGTATAATTAAAAGAGACTTAATAAATCCATAAAGTTTGGTTTACAATTTAATTGAATTAAAAGTATAATTGTTAAATTTGACCACCTAATATTTTAAAAGTGTAAAATACACCCTATACTATATATAACATTAAAAGTCTAACATTATATATATATGTATGAGTAAAGTCAATCTTACCGTTAGTAGGCCTCATTCACGAAGTTGGTCTATAAGGGGTGTTTAAGGAAATTGCCTATAAAATGGCGATTGAATGGGTATCCACTCTTACCCACCGCACTCTTGACTAGTGGAGGGTCGTTAGCCGAACGGGTAGGATAGGACGAAACCTTCCATTATAAGTATAATGAATTATTAAAGTAACTAAATGTTTTCATAAAATTCCCAATCTTAGTTACTTAGGCAAAAGTGAATTGATGCAATTCCATGAAATTACACTTTGTGCCCTTGCAAAGACGTTAGTGGAGCGTGTGTGGTTTACCGGCACACTAAATGGTTCTAAGCAAAGGTAGCAAAGGGTGACTCAATGTTTGTCATAGTTCGGTGGAGTGTGTGTGGTTTACCGGCACATCGAATAGGTGACTGTAACATGTGAGGGCACCATGTAAGTTTGCATGGTTATTCACACCCGCTTTGTGATCCTCGGCATCCCAGTCACAAACAAGAGGGGCATATTGAGATTTAAACATGCCATTGAAATGTTCAATGAATCTCATAGGATCTAGGAATTTTCATAGATTTAAAACTTAAATTTCTTTTTTGTTTTTCATGGTGGAAATTAGTGAATCGTCATTCACTTACCTTCAAATGTTCTGCAATTTGGGTTACGGCATCCCTCTCCCGAGTTGTAGAATATTGTGTTGGGTCCTAGCCTTAGTATCTCATTTGGGAGATTTACTAAGGACTCAATCAATCAACTAACTTGAATTCGTTTTTCTCCCGTTTTGTAGATGTCAAAGTTTGACAACTATGGTCTTCTCAAATCCCGTGGAACAAGCATTCCACATAAAGATGATATTCCACGATCCGATCGAGGAACAAGAGATCATACTTCACTTCCTCCTCCTCCTCCAATTATTCTCCCTAACCTACAAGTTCGGAGGCTTGAAAAGTTCAAGATCACTCAAGCCCTTTTGGCAAGTAAACAAAAGAAGGAAAGCCGGTGTGTGCACACGTCCTAGGGATGAAGTCACAGATTGATAGGTTAAGAATGTTGGGATCCGTTGTCTGTGAGGAAATGGCTGTTGATTGGGTTCTTCAGTCACTTCCTAACTCATATAGTGAGTTCGTAAGAGAGGACTATATGATGAACCGCGACGTGACCCTTATAGATCTCACCTATATGCTTATTGCTGCTGAATCAGCAATGGTTTGGCGCAATAGAAAAAGCAAAGTTGATTGGTGAATCTGCCTTCAAGACCTCTATGGATATAGACAATGGAAATGAAAGACATGCTATGATCGAAAAGTTTGATCATAAGAGAAAGGCAATGTCTGAAGTAGTTCCATGTCATGTTCCAAAAGAGTCAATTTGCTTTTATTGCCAAGAGAAAGGGCATTGGAGACGAAGCTACCCATTTACCTATGAGATCTAAGAGAAGTGAGCAGAATCTAACCGTGAAGAAATGGATTTCGATCGCATTTCTCGAAGATTAGATTCTTGAGCTACTACTTAGAGTTAGAATTAGATTGCTAAGAAAGATGTATTAGCATAGTTTTTTCAATGAATTGCATTGTAAGGACAAAATTTTTCCGCAATAAAATAAATTTTGATTTTATTTATTTATCCTTGCAATGGCGTATATGAAAAATTGATGTTTGAATGTTTCTATTATTAGCAATAATGGATTTGGTTCTTATTTATGTTATTTATGGAAAGTCGAGAATTTACCAAATAGGGAGAGTTTCTCATCGCCCAAGTTTCAATTGGACAGAAACTTGGAATCATGCAACTTGGTTGCACGATGAATGAGAAATTTCATATTTGGAAATTAGACTAATTCATTGACAAAGTGTCAAGTGAAGGACTAGGAGATCGAGCACACAAAGTTGCGTGTTGATCAAGTCCACCATAAGAGTAACAATGATATTCGTCATGATTTACTAAAAGTTTAGTAAATATGATTATACTTACAAGATTAAGTGTAATTATGAATTGATTGAAAAGGTTTAAATCAATAGCAAAACGAATAAAAAGAATCAAGTAGGCAGAAAGATAAAAGTTTCTCCATTCTAAGAAGAAGGGAGAGTACATTTTATGCTTTATGATAGGTCTTATTGATTAAGAACCATATCTAAATTGATCCTCTAAGTGAGTCTTAGTACAATTGTATGTTTAAGAAGAGGAATCAAGGATTGGAGAAATGGTTAAATCAAGAAGTCAATCATACTTCGTTCCAATAACAAGTCTTAAAGTTAAGATTGTGACATTGAGTGAAAAGCATTAAGAAGGTTTATAACATTCATCAAATGTGGAAAGTTGTGATGTCGTGGATAAGACAAAGACCAACTAGGACCAATTTATGAAGTGTTTTGATAAAAACTACACTAACTCTTGAATATTTGTTTGTCAAGAAATGGTTATTGACAAGAGAATCTTGTATGTCAAGGAGTCAGTGGGAGTCTTAATGGTCTTGAAAGGTTTCAAGAACAAATCAAAATATACCTTATTGATCATCACTAGCACACGAGTTGAGGTTTACAACCTATCGTGTTGACATTATTTTGTTTCTGTGCCAATCCAATCGAGTTAATTATGCATGTGAGTCCTATGAGTTCTCATTTGAATGCATAAAAGGAAAGGACCTTGATCAATGAAAAGTACATTGATAAGAAAAGGTGAGCTGCTTAACTACTTGGAAGACATGGTGGGCAGCTGTGCTACCATAAGGCAAGAAATCGAGATGAAGAAAGTTCGATCCATATGAGTTTGAATTTGTCGTAAACTTTGGTTTTAACAAATTCACATGGATAAGAACAAATACACCGTTTAAATCTAAGTGTCATAAGATTTCCTCCTTCATGAAAATGATTGTGAGGAAATGCTTTCACTAAGAAAGATTTTAAGAAGATAGTGATTGTAAAATTGCATTCTCGAATTTGATTATGGTTACGGTATCCCTTTCCATAATTTGAATTGTGAGGTTTGGCAATTAGTCTTAATTGTTTAGACACACATATGAACTATCTATGGCAAAGGTGTATAAGTTCAAAAAGCCTTGATAAAAGATTATCAAAGCACTAAGTATTAGAAACATGAACTTAAGAAATTCAATAAACATTGTTTTTCTGAACGTTAAGTTGTTTCTGAATACATGTCAAAGCTAGTGGGAGCATAAGTGTTATGTTTTATAATAATCATCATGATAGTGGGAGCATAAATGTTATGATTGTATGATTATTAAGGCACGTATTGCAAGTTGGCAATATTAATTATAGAAAACACGAGTTATACCTTGCAAAGTCGTAAGGGTTGTAAAGTTGTTTTGCTATAATTAAGGGAGAGAATATTATGCTTCATTTTAAATCTAAAGGATTAGGTTGAAAAATGTTAATAAATTTAGTCAAGGGTACATAGTGTGTTCTTAAAATTTCGATTATGATTACGGCATTCCTCTTTACAACTCGAATTTTGAGAACATAGCAAATAAAATATTGTGCGTCGTGTCCCATACGCTTCGGGTATAGGATCGATTGCAAATGCTTTAATGTTTGACCATTCTAAAATTTTCCAAATGTCTAGCGCATTTAGAGGGAAAAAGGGCTAGAATCGGTTTTGACTAAAATAATTAAACAACTATCAAAGGACAATCCAAAGTTTGACGAGGATTGGTCGCTTGTGAGTAGTTGGAATCATGGTATTGGATGGACCATATCGACATAGAAAAGATTCTATTAAGAATGAGTTGTCATATGGAAATAATGGAAATGTTTCTATATTGGATGGACCATATCGACATCATTACGAATAGATAAGATTCTATTAAGAATGAGTTGTCATATGGAAAGTATGGAAACGTGTCCATATTGAGAATTGGATATTGACAAATCTATGTCTAGATTAGAAACTTTTATGCAAAAGGATGTTCAAAGGAATGTACTTTGAGTGAGAGACATCATATCTAAGGAATTGTCTTGTAACAATCTCCGTTAGAGGACTTTGTAATATCATTGACAATAGTCTTTGTGACTTTGGTGCAGTGATATTACGAAAGGATCGTTGCATAGAATGTTAGAATCTAGCTTATTCTATAAGTAGCAAGAATGTGATATTCTTACACTTATGAAAAAGGATTTGGAGTTGTGAAATGAGAATGATTGGAAATGTGTTCAATTTGATCTATTTCACAAAAGTAAGAACCATAGGTAAACATTGTGTGCATGCTAGGAGCATGGGACAAGTGTAATAATTCAAGTAAGAAGCTGATTACCCGAAACGACAAATAATGAGTAATCAATATGGTGATAAATAAAAGGAGTTTTATTTATACTCAAAGGTTTGAGGCCATATGGGATTAGTATTATTCTTGTGTTTCACTTTGCATGTTTTGACTTCCAGAATAATTGAATTTATTAAGAATAATCGAATTATTCGAACGGGCCACAGTCGTTCATATGTTGGAAGTAGATATGAATGAAGACTGTCATGAATTGGTATGTGGATTGTCTAAAAGAGTATTAGACATAAGCAAATGTTTGCTGCAACATTCATGAGTGCTTATGAATATGATTTGAGCATTGGATTAAACCCACGTTCACTTGGATCACTCCATGAATTGCATCACGAGTGATTGGTGAGACGATAACATCTTATATTCTTGAAACCGAGATGTGTGAGTTGTATCTTGCGAATCGGTTGCGCATTGATAATATGTAAACGCACTAGTAACTTGGTGTTATAAAACATATTATTGTGTGTGATTCGGTTAGTAAGTGCAAGCGAGCATTGTATCAAAGTTTATCCGTTCCTTTTATCCAAAGTAGGATAAAAGCGATATCTTTGGGCCCCTCGATGAGTTTGTGATGACAAACGTAAATGCTCGGCCGGGCTAGGGCTAATTTGATTTGTTCAATTAGTCAGTCGTCATAAATCGGAAATCGAGATATAGTACAAAGAGAATAATTTGAAATCATATCTCATACGATATCTAGAATGGAGGAATATATGATCCCTTATCTAAAGGACACGCATATCTGATATGATTAGAGTTGACAGCGGCTTTGGAAAGCTACGATTGCAGATTGGGATCTGAAGTCATACGCATAATAGTTATTAGACTTATCCAAGTGGGTGACTGTTGGATTAGTGTCTAAGTCCATAACTATTTTGGTATGTACTTGACCCGATGATGCATGGTCCTTTTGGGTTGCCTTCACCAAAGCAACTTGATAGGATGAATTATGGAGAGAAAGGATTAAATATGATTTATTAATATATTATGGGAATAATATATTAAAGGAGAAATCATATTGTTTAATTAATATTAGTCAATAATTAATTGGTAATTAGTTTTGTGACTAAAAGAGATTAATTAAACTTAAGGGACTGGAATTGTGATTATGAGATAATTGCAATTTGGGCCCTGGATTGCCTTTTATTATAAGGTGGACGAATTCTATGGGGGAAGCCCATATGAAATCGTCCAAGGGCTTAAGGAAAGGGCTCCATGGGTTGCTTAGGGCTTAAGCATCCAAATTAGGGTTTCCTTGTTAGATAACCCTAATAGCCTCACTATATATAGATCCCTAAAGGACCAAAAACGTGGACAAGACTTCTCTAGGGTTTGTAGATGGTTTTGGGCAGCCTCCATCCTATCTCCTCTTCATCCTCTTGCTTATGGTGTTTGTGAACCATTAGAGGAGTGACAATTGTGACTCTATGCTTTCTAAAGTCAATACAAGGAGGAATTGGATTGTTATTCCTACATAACAATCAAGGTAACATCTTAAACCTATTCTTATGTTAATATGATTACTTGAATGCTAGAATAAGGGTTTATAGTCTTGGATAACTTGCATGTACAATAGAGAAACCTAGATCCAAGCATTAGGGTTTGTATGAGCATATAGGATGTTCTTAGGACCAAAACCCATCAGTTTCCAACTTTATCCCTTCTCTAACCTCAAGAAGCCTAGATCTAAAAACCTAACTCAAAAAGGGACCAAATGACCTAAAAAACTCATACATGGTTGATTTATGATACCGATACAAACTTTATAGGACCATCAGGTCCAAGAACTAGCATAAATCTTATCCAAGGTCATGGAGTTACTTTAAACTCCAAGTATTCATTTCCAAAAGCCAAAAAGGGACTTAATCACATCATAAGCAACCCATATAATGGAACGTGTGAACTCTATACCTTCTGGAGCCTAATGATAGATGTAGAAGCAACCCTTAACATCAACAAGTCACACCATAAGCTTGTATCACCCTCACCTTCTTCAACGAACCTTGAAAGGCCAAGAACACACACTTTTTCTCCAAGAACACACACACACACACTAAGGTATATCTCAAAGGGATGAAGGTTGGAGTTGAAAGCAAACCCTATCCATGAAGTTGTTTAAATAAGGCTCAAGACCCAAACTTACGGTTTCTCATTCTGTTGTCACGTCGTGCCCATTACACAACCACGTTGTAGTGAATGAAAGATGTAAGTTCCTTTTCTGTTATGACCATGTCGTGGTCACCAAAAATCCCACATTTTGAGAGTCTAAAATGATATAATTCCCAAAAGAAATGTACCTGGAATGAGTGTTACAGTATTTTTCACGTTTTACCTTAGACAAGAGGCAAATCGCTTATTTTTGTTTTAATGTTAACCTAAAAACGAAAAAGATAAATATCATGTCATAAAACAACCAGTAATTTCTTTTCAAAAAATCGGATATATGGATTAATATAAAAGGTAACTGAAAATGTAAGAGGTTTTCTGCATATAAACAAAATGTAAGGATTTTTCTGAAACTTAGAAGATAAATAGTTGTAATTTTCTGCATTTTACGCAAAGAAAAAAGAGTAAATTACAGGAATGATTTATGTGGTTTAGGGTAGTCTAAATGTTTGTCTTTATTTTTTTTAAACTCTGACCGTTAATGTGGTTTGGTTTTGATGCGAGTTTGTTCTGTTAGATCGAAAACGACTAATTATCATTACTGAATTTTTAACTATATTATTATTTTTTACAAGAAATTTATTGATATTCATGAGGGTCCCATAACACGCCTACTCATCGTACCCAATCCTAACCTTTAATTTCATTGTCAAACTTTTAAGGATACGTTTCATAGAGAAATGAAATTACTATAGAGAATGAAAATATTTTCTAACTATATTATTATTATTTTGTTATAGAAATTTATAAATATTCACGTGGGTGCCATAAACCCCTACCTATCATACGCATTCCTAACCTTTAATTTCTATGTCAAACTTATAAGGACACATTTGATACAAAGAAATAGAATAATCACAAAGAATGAAAATATAAAGAAAGAGAATTATAATGCAAAAGAGAATTGATTCTACTGTTTAGTAGAACAAAGAATTCCATAAAGAAATGTTTTGTAGAATTATTTTCCCTTGTTTGGTTGTATTAAATAAGGACATAAAATGAGTTTTTTTTATTATGTTTATTCATTTTTTAACAACATTTTTTTTTATAAAAATACACTATGATGTACATCTTAATTTGTCAAAATATAAATAATCGAAAACAAATAGATCGAAGCATAAAGAAATATTAACATCATACTATTTAAAAACCATGTCTAATATGTCAAATAATGGATGTGCAGAAGATCAAATTTAATATTCGTATAACTTGAAATAGCCTACTTATACTATGGAGCCATCCATAATCATTTCTACGTAACAAATCTTTTCATTTTCGATCATCTTAAAAAACTACCGAGGGCGAAAATGATATTTGTTAAATATATCAATCGCCTTAATTGCTGTTTGACATTAATATTCAACATACGTTGTATGTCTTCGATAACTTTATGTATCATATCGAACGCTTCTTTATTTTCTTGCCTTTCTATATTGTTTATTGTCTCAGTAAGTTTATCACCAACCTCTTTTATAGTCATTTTCATTTTTTTTCGCCACTTCCTTATAATAGCTTTCTTCTTAATCAATTTTAGGCTTTTTACGTTTACTATTGTCGCTACCAGTTGGTTGTGTCTCTTCAATGATATCTTCCGACCCTTCCACAATAAGTGAGTTTCTTTGTGTCTCTTGTTACATACTATTTTCCAAGATCAATAATTCTATCCTTTCTAAAATTTTTACGCTGGTTATCAAATTTCAAAAATGGTTTATTGCGGAAACATGCAACACCTTTATGAATCTACAAGAAAAATACAAAATTAATTTTGTTCATGTTTAACAAACATTTTTATATTTATTTTACAAAAAATGTTTCTGAAAAATTACAAAAGTAATAATTGTACAACCTTATATGTGTTATATATTTAAATATTTGTTTTAAAAAATAATAATCATAAAACCTCATCTATATTAAGAAAATAAAAAAAGAAATATATGATTATAAATGAATTAAGTTACGAATTATGATTATAGTGACCATGAAATCTTTAACAAATATAAACAAAGAAAAAATAAAAAAGAACTAAAAATATCAAAAAAATTAGAAAAATATAATGAAAAAAACATAAGTTAATGTATTCAAACAAAACATTAAAAATACTAGAAAAAATTATTCAAACAAAACATCAAAACATGTAAGTGAAAATATAAAAAAACATTAAACAATACATTTGAACAAAACACCAAAAGAATTTTAAAATGTAAAAAATATAAATAAAATAATTAAAAACGATAATAAATGATAGACAAAATTACATAAATGGTCCTTATAAATTGAACAAATTACATAAATGGTTACACGAGACTTAATTAGGAAAGTTAATACCATTAGAAAAGTATACACGGCGTCGTTCATTACAACCCTATTGATCTCTATTTTTCCGCAACTAAATCGAAGCCACTGCCGCCATAGTTACGTTTTGCAGAACGGGGTTAGGGTTTTCAAAATGAAAACGGTGACAACAATGTTAGGGTTAGGGTTCAACGATTGATTTTCTCTCGCTCCTTCTCAGTCAAAAAGTTAATTTGTCCACTATTCCTTCTCAATCGATACCACTCACTGAGAAAAAATCCAACCCGTCCTGTAACGCCTGGTTTCCTGGTACATATTTAACTTAATCATTTATACATCTTAGAAGGGCTGCTTTACAAGTTGGTGGCCCTAACTTATCGAGTAGAAGGTGGTATATGCGCGAGTTTTAAGTGAGCTACTTGACGAGTCAGGGTCTTGACTCGGCGAGTAGGACATGCTGGTTTAAACCCTAATCTTTATGGCTTGCACCTTATTTAAGCATCATATCTGGCCTCCACCCCAGCCCCTATCACCTCCAAACCCTAATCCACCTTGAGTGATCTTGAGCTATTTCTTATAATTTTGAGTGTTATTTGTGCCTTTTGAAGCTTGTGGAAGAAGAAGAAGATAGAATGCTCCAGGGGGAAGAAGTAGATCCTGGAACTACACTCCATGTGCTACATTTTTTGGTAATCAAGTCTCTAACTTGATTATTCTTCTCTTATATCTATTTCTTTCCATGTTATGAAGGTTTTGGTTCAAGAACCTTGGTCCTTGGAATTGGGACGTCCCAAGTGACTTATATCTCAGATCTAGGATATAGGAAGGGTTCCATGGCATAAAGGTGCAAAATTTATGACCATGGAAGCCCCATGCAAGCTTATAAGCAAGTTCATGGCCTTTTTAGACCTAAAAGACCATGCATGGAAGGAAAGCTCGGGACTTTATGTGTCCAACAAATGTTAAAAGCCTAGATCTAGTATATTGTGCCTTGGTTTAGGGTGTTATGGCTTGTGGATCAAGATTTATGCTTTAGAGAAGTTATGGTTTGGGTTAAACCCATTAAGAGGGAATAAGGACGGGTAAAGTTGGAAACTTTACCCTTAAGAGTGTATTTCCAGTATGTAGATGAAGTTTGGAGTATAGATCTGAAAGGTAGGAACTTAAACCATTGGGATGGCTCAATCAGACGGGGGAACTCGGTGAGTCCAGGGAAGGACTCAACGAGTTGAAGCAGGCTATCTCGATCATTAGAACAGGAAGAACTTGACGAGTCGGTGAAGGGACTCGACGAGGTGAATCAGTTGACCACGACCACGAGTCTGAGCATTATAGGGATTCGCCGAGTTGAGAGATAACTCGATGAGTTGGGTTGATTGGGAGTTGACCTTGACTTTGACTTTGACCAGGACGTTGACTTTGGCCAGGGGTAAAATGGTCATTTTACCCTAAGAAGGATTATCAGAATTTGATTAAGTATGATTATGGAATTCATAGCCGGAGAGTCGTCGGAGCAGCAGGCAGGAATTTCTCACTCGAGTTTTCAGCAGTCAGTCTTGCGAGGTGAGTTCCCTTAAGTAGGAACGGGTCTAAGACATCAAGGTCGGCCCGTAGTATGATATGTTAGTAGCTGAGTGTGGGCGAGGACCAAATCTCATGGTCGCCGAGTGTGGGCGGGGCCCGTATCTCATAGTGTGGGCGGGGCCCATATCTCATAGCTTAGTTTGATTATGGATATATGCTTGATTGATAGATTTAGTTATACTTGTTGTCTGTGTCATACTTGTATGTTTGTTTAGTCGCTGAGTGTGGGCGGGGCCTGTGTCTCATAGCAGCCGAGTGTGGGCGGGGCCCGTATCTCATAGTAGCCGAGTGTGGGCGGGGCCCGTATCTCAAAGTAGCTGAGTGTAGGCGGGGCCCGTATCTCGAAGTAGCTGGGTGTAGGCGGGGCACGTATCTCCTAGTTGCATGTTATATGTGTACGGTATGTGGTAGTTTGGGGAGACTCACTAAGCTTCATGCTTATAGTTTTCAGTTTTGGTTTCAGGTACTTCCACTAGTAAAGGGAAGGACTCGGGATGATCACATGGCACACACCACAGTTTCAACCTGGGATTGTTTTAGACTCTAATATTTTCTCATATGATTTCAATATAGTATCCGACATGATGTTTTGAGATACAGGGTTCTTGATTTTCTTTATGATGATGGATGATTTATGGTTTTTGATAATGATTTAAAACGAAATTTTTGGACTGTATTTTTGGGATGTTTCAGGTTGGTATCAGAGCCTTGGTGTGAGGGATTCAGGCACACTGTCAGGCGTGTCTGAACACAAACTAAGGACTTGGTATGAAATTTTTCAAACGGAAATCATTTTTATAAAAAGAATTTAGAAAAGAGAAAAGAATTTGAAAATACAAAAGAACTAAGGACTTGGTATGAAAGTTCTCAACTTTATGAGAACTGCATGCTAGATTAGGAATAAGGATCTAGGAATGATGCCTTATGTGCATGTTATATGTGTATTAGCTTTATGAGAACTGCATGCTAGTATAGATTAGTCAGGGATAGCCTGAGAAGTATATGCTTGATTATGTGTACTTAATGATTGAATGCTGCTTGCTTTGTGCTTTTAGGAGTTCTAGTTATCTTTTACTAACTAGTAAACGAATATGTTAAGTTACATATTGTAAGGACTAAATAATTTCAGAAGGTTAAGTTTAGCCTTATTTCGCAGCTCTCGTTTGAGTCTAACCGTTGTAGGGTAGAACCTCTCATTCGAAGAATGATCTAGTCTTAGTGATATGTAATAGTGTTCGTGATTAGTTAGGGGAAGATAGCAGGGACTTCTTATGCAGCTGATGGCGGAGAGTGGGATGGCAATTACCCTAGGGCAAGTCTAGGATGAGAGTAGCGCGTGAAGCAATAGTAGTAGAAGGGACTTGGTGGAGTCAAGGCAGTTCTTGAGGAAAGTATGGATAGATGTGGAAGGTAGTATGGGCCTGTACTACTGAAAGCAGAGGATCCGTACTCGAATAAAGGAAGGCTGAGATGAATCCAGGGAACTTATAGTGTATGGGATCCCTCGAGTTATGTTTAGTATTCTGATGTTTGTTATGATATGTTTTTCAGAATGGTGGTTTTACGCCCTAGACCAACAGTTGGCAGTTCAGGTGTCGATGAGGGATCAGGCTCAGACTCTGGAGCTGAGCAGCTAGACGAGCAGACTAGGGAGTTCATCTCCTCATAGATCACGCATAGTATTCTTGAGTAGACTCCTGTGATCTTCAGTTCGATCAAGGAGGGTATCCTGGAGCTTATGGATGAGAGATTGAGTGCTTTCCGCACTGAGGTTACGGCCATGATGGGGTCGCGCACACTCACTTTCCGGGAGTTCATAGCATGTGGAGCTCCCGACTATCATGGGGCTCGGGAACCCATTGCGAATACTAGATGGTTGGTTGATGTCGCCAACGCATTCTGCACCAACAGATGTCCCGAGGGGGACAAGGTTAGACTAGTGTCATGTCTTCTGAAGGATAGGGCACGTGACTGGTGGGAGGAGGTTGGGCATGCTATTGGGGATGATGTCGCGTTAGACACGATGACATGGGGTGACTTCTCAGCCAGGTTCAAGGCCGAGTTTGCACCACTTATTGAGGTACAATAGTTACAATGCCTTCGTATTTTTCAATGATTTGATTTGTACTCTCCTTTGCTTTAGGGAAATCATGCCATAGGGATTTGTACATTGATGCATATGAAAAATGCCAAAATGGTAAGAAACTGATATTTAGTAGCACCGAACTCATTATATATTGTTTGTTCGGTTAATTTCACAAACGATAGAAAACGTAAGTACTTAACACAAAATATAAAGTTTGTACTACAATATAAATATTAAAACAAAAATTTTAAAATACGTGAAATATTCTACTAGAATATTACAATATAAATATTAAAACAAAATTGTTAAAATATGCAAATATTCTACTAGAATATTAGACTATAAATACTAAAAAATTCTAATAGAACATTAGAACAATTTAACAATTCTAGTAAAATATTAAAATATTTTAACATATTGAAAATTTTTAGTAGAATATTAAAATATTTTAACAAATTAAAAGTTGTATTTAAATATTTACAGTTTCTTATTCTATTATAATATTTGACGTACACTTAAAAAATATAGTTTTTTTTATTTCTTTTAACTATTTTGGGAAACTTAAATGACGATATAATATTTAAATCTTTTTAAAATTTTTCTTTTATTTTGTATTTTAGAATTTTTATTTTATTTTTGATCTCCAAGACGAGAGGATAGAATCGCGTCCCATTGTCTAAAAAAATTAATATGGTTTCAAATGAACCTATATATATATATATATATATATATATATATATATATATATATATATATATATATATATATATATATATATATATATATATATATATATATATATACACACATACACACAAATACGCGTTAAGTTTTTATAAAAACTTAAAAATTTGCAAAAACTCTGAAAACTCCTGAACCATTGATCATTTAGCAAAACCAATACTATCATTTTTCTTCAGAATTTGTAACTAAGGCACATGCAAACTAAAAAGAAGATTTTACTATTTATTTAGAAATGTGTATGTATGCAAATTTGAATCTGAAAATATATATATATATATATATATATATATATATATATATATATATATATATATATATATATATATATATATATATATATATATATATATATATATATATATTCAAAACCAACACAACAATGAGATTATAATAGTTTGAAAACATAGAAAAAAAAGATAGAAAACAAAAATATGCATGCATGCATATTTAGACGAGTATATACGCACATTTCAAAACAATTTTTTTTTCCAAATCTTTTTATTGACTTTGGATATGTCTTAGTTGCTGGTCTATGAGTCTAAGTGTGTTTTGGGTTCTGAAAAATGATGAACGGATTAAGAGTTCTCGCAAATCTTAAGTTATTAAAAGAAACTAGATTTTGATCCGTGTTAAACGCGGGAAACACATAAATAAAATATAAATTTATATAGATATTACAGAATAATTATAAAAAAGCAGAGTTATTGGTATTATTGAATTGTGTAGAAATTACACTAAAACTGGTAAATATATATAGTGTTGAAGGACCTTTTTATAGACAATATTTTTTGTTTGATTAGTTCAATGACCTTGTTCGTCACATATAAGTACCTTCAAACATTTTTTATTTGTGACACGAAAAACAACTATATATAGCCAACCATGCGTGAAAATGGGTCTACACAAGTATAATCCAACATTTGACAATGTACTTTCAAAATACATTGTTATTGTATGGCTATATTGCGAAATAGAACTGTTTATTTCAAAAAATAGCAACTTATTTATGTTCCTTCAAAATGAACCACATAAAACCCCTCACAATATTAAATATAAAGAAACTATAACCAATAAATCTGCAATGAAGCTAATCATCTCCCTCCACTTTATCTCTATATCAGGTCTTTTTTTTTTTCTTAATCTAAGTTATTGTCACTATCATCGACAATATTAAGATTTATTGATGATTTTTTTTTTTTTTTTTTAATTTCAGGGATAATATGACAAAAATCATTTATTAGGTGCATCATTTATGTTTATATCTTCGTTTTTTTTGTTGATTTTGATATGCCTTCTTCGGTTTACCACAATCTTTTTTTTTTCAGACTCCTTTTTTTTATGAAATAACATTTTTTTTTGTGAAATTCGTTATACAGTTTTGAGTATGTGTAGGTACGTTGATTTTTTTGAAGTAAAGAAAGTAGGGTTTTTGCTCGATGTTGGTTCCTAGGTTTGACTCTTATTTTTTGTGATTTTTCATAATCCATTGCTTTTTTATTTTCCATGTTTATCTACAATCTTTATGTATAGAACACTTTATCCATATAGTCATTCACTACAACGTTTAATGAAAGAAAAAAAGAAACACCCACTTAGTTTTATTTACTTTGCAGATTATCGAGCCTCCATGCAAAGCTTACAACATAATGAAAAAACAAGAAAACCCTTATGAGGTTAATGCTAATTACAATTCTACCCTTTTTCTGTTTGTAAAAATTATCTCACTTCAAAACTTTAAAACATCTGTTTTTGTGTTTTAGCATATTATTGATAGAATGAAAGACACAAACATTGTTGCATTTTGATTAATCACAATGCCTCAAATTATGGGAGGATTTAAATATGATGATGAGCTCAAACATAAAATATGGTGGTAATACAAGGTTCTTCTTCCTATTATTTATTTATTTTTTAATTCAACTTTATTACGAAATTAAATAGCTTCTTTTGTTGATATTAGTGTTTCTTATTTAGAAAAATATGCGATATGATCAACTTCGTGATGCTGTAGCAATGAGAAAAATTGGATGAGCAGGAAGTGAGATAAATTTATCATTTATTAACTTCAATGAGAAATTAATTAATTACAGTTTGCTATTGAATTTGAAATACAACAGGGATTATATCAATGAATCATGAACGTGCAACAAATGATCTAGTGGTAGTAAAGAACATTCTTTACTACAAAGCAAAGAGCAAATTAGAGGTAGAAGTGATGAAACTCAATCCACCACCATAACCTCAAAACTGGGGGGGGGGGGGGGGGTGGGAATCAGTATAATCAAAAGTATTTTTATTTATTTTTAGTAATTTACATATTTGGTCCCTGTGTTTAGTTTATTTTTTCGGTTTTGGTCCCTAAAAGAATCAGGTTGCAGTTTTTTTGACCTTGTTTCACTGTTTCATAAAACTTTTATGATTGCCTCAGTTAACAGCTTAGCTGTTAGTGTTTTTTTTAAATGACAATTTTGCCTTTGGACCAAACTAAAAAGTATAGCATAACAACAAAATTTATATTTTCCTTTTTTTTACTTAAGTTTAGAGTAGATTACATTTTTGGTCATTGAGTATACCTATTTTTTTTTTCAGAAGGTTCTGAGGGGCATTTTTGGTATTTCAGGGTCAAATATTGACTCTAGTTGAGTACACACTTCTATTATACTGTGCATTCTTACCTGCCCATGTATGATACGATTCTTTTTGAACAAAGAATACAGGAGCCTATTTTCATCTTTCACAACATGCTTATATTTAACTTTAAAGGTCACATCAGTTGTTGAGAAGACATATTTCTTATTCTTATTCTGTTACTACCGGAGACATAAGAAAACTTTCTAATGAGGGCGTCATGTCTTTTGTACAACCCGTCTGTTATATTATGTCATGTCCTCTCTTGTCTTATCCATTGATTTTTTTACAAAGGTATACACACACATGTAACATCATAATTTCATTATATATAACATCCAATTTTAACATTGAGTTTACTGTTTCGAAAATAAGATCACAGTTACCGATTAAAAAGATGGAACCAAGAACCAAACACAGCATAAAAAAAATCCAAAAACAACATTATACATCCAAATTATAAGTATTCAACAAAGAACCATACGAATGAGTAAAAACATATAAATTCGAAAACAATATCAAACTTACAGATTAAAAGTATTTAAGGAAGATGTACATACATTTATTCGACTAATCAGACTGATGGGAAGGTTGAAGTTTTTTTTGCTTTTGTTTTCTGCGGAGGAATTATGACAGAATGTTTGTGTAAATCGATTATTAAAAAGGTTTGAAATATATATACAAATCAATATGATGAAAATTAGCAGGTAATCAATTGAAATCCCATTTAAACTTAAAATAGAAGATATCATGCTTGAAAGTGTATTGGTTCATAATAATATCCGAAACTTTTGAAAATTGAAATTAATGTTTTCCGAGATTTCAACATATAATATATTTGGAAAGCAATTTTGAATGGAAATAGAGCCTAAATTTAAGGTTTACATTAATAAGGAACCAATTTTGTAGTTGTAAGTTTGGAAAAAAATTCAAGTATCATTTGCATTCAATTCCTACATTTAATTTCCTAATATAACGAATAAAAATTAATATTGGTAACGGAATGTGATTTTGTAAACTTCAAAATCATCGCGTGAGGCTTCAAAACAAACGGGTTGACTTCTTGTTTGATCAAAGTGGCGTAAGCAAATTGATCTAAGAGTGTAAAACCTATAAAGAAAACCTAATCAACAACCCATATTGTTTTATATGATGTCATAAGGTTTTCTTTAATATTTAGAGATTATATATATATATATATATATATATATATATATATATATATATATATATAGTTATGTTGAGGTTCAATAAAGAACCATTATTAATAACGAACCAAAGAACCAATCGTGAGCGTCAGAAATTACAACGATCAATAGCCAAAGAAAGGGTTGTAGATTTTTTTATTGGACCCGAATGCACCAGATTATATCAAAAAAACTCACTTCATTTTTTCGTTTAATTTTTTTTGACAATGTTTTATATTGAAAAAAATCCGAAAAAAGGTCACTTCCTGTTTTCTTAGACATCATATTGATATATAAAAAAACTTTTTTTCAAATAAAAACCCAATGATTTTTTTTTCCAATGTTCAGGTTTAATTTTTTTCAAAAAAAAAAAAAAGAAAAACTAAATCTTCGGGTTTAGGCATTGGCCACTGATGTGACCCATCTGTTTACGATGATAACAAACTTGTTCAGGGCTGCTACAGTCCACCAATTTGTGGCTTGGTTTGCCACAATGCCTACAAGTGATAGCATCGCTGTTACACAACCCTTTGTGCAAGAGTGACACTTCTTACATAAGATCGAGTTGTCACTCTTCATAACCTGATGACCCTTTTTCTTTTTCTTTTTTTTTTTTTATATATTTTCTTCTTCTTCTTCTTCTTCTTCTTATTATTATTATTATTATTATTATTATTATTATTATTATTATTATTATTATTATTATTATTATTATTCCTCTTCTTTGAGGAATCAGATTGTGCCTCTTCCTTTTGTTTTCCCACGTCACGGTTCCAAGCTAAGAGATCAACCTCAGAATTGTACGCTTTAAGTTTCACGGTGTCCTTTGTAGTTTCAACCTCATTAGAATTGTACCCTAAAACTTATTCTCTTCTTCTAGTTTCTCAAGGTGTGTAACCATGGATGGAATATGAGCTCCCATAAGCGGTCATACTTGAGGTTCCCGATCTAGCTGTGGTATTTGGGACACATACCCTACCTAATAGCTTTGGTCACTATGACCGTCTCTGGTATCGATATTCTTTCGCGACAAAGACATAATTCTGAACGACGGAAGGATTTGAAATTTGCTAGATAACAAAAGGAATGATTCTAAAAAATAACAAGGGATAACCATTCCGAGGGTGATTAAGCTATTAAGAACATAACAAAATCATCACACACTCTTCCCCGTTAAGAGTCTAAAGCAACCTAATTATCTACACTGCGAGTCTTAACATTGTCCTCTGTATTCAGTTCTCTCACACCAAGATCTGATACCAACTTGTAACATTGTGATTTCTCACCAAAAAGTTTTTATATTTTTAAAACGTCATATAACGACATAATGCAACAGAAGTCTTATTATTTTTTTTTTGAAAATCACCAATGTTACTTTATTACGAACAAAAACCTTCATCAAAATTAGAGTTCATAAAACCAACCTAAAACAAATTCTCAAAAACCGAATGTAATTAAAACTCAGTGACATGTCCAAATAATATCATCACAAAAGAGTAATGCATAACTACCCAAAAGATAAATGTTCCCAATCTCACAAGGCCATCAAATCAAGCTACATATACCAATGCAATGCTAAAGGAACTAACAAAGAAACAAGTGTTAGCATATGCTAAGTGAGTCAATCATAAGTATAGTGTTATGGAACGTACATATACAAAATGGATCAAACGAAACATCATACAAACACACATTCAAACATTCACATAGCATGACATAAGATACATCATGTAAACATGTATTTAAACAATCACATGGCATGGAATCAGATAAATCATAAAAACATGCATTCAAACACTCACATAGCATGGCATCAAATACATCATAAAAACATCATAATAATGAACAAATATCATTCTTCTTTAAAGTCTTTACATTTATTTACACTTCATTATTCATCTTTGTAACTAGTTATTACTTTATTCATCGTTATAATATTATAGGATAATATTATTCCACATTTTCATCATTAATAATTACTCTCCTCTAATCACCTTTGTAATTATTATCATAATAATTCCGATTTATGGGTTTATATATTCATCAGTAACCCCAAGGTAACTATCACTTTCACTACTAACGTGACCTGCACAACCTAATGCACTAAGTGAGGCACGACTCTCACCCGTAACATTACCTTCGATTTGTTGCGTTCGATACTCCGACGTTACATATATACGTACACAGGTTGTCATTAAGGATTGGTACAAGCGGTGCCATTTCCATAATATTACACCTCCTAAATCCTACGTGATGTTTATGTCGACATTCCAACACTCGTCAACACCACTCCAGTGTTGGTAACCATGGATCCGTTGGATCTATATGCCCAAGAATCATTATGGAGTGATATTGCTAATAATATATGATCATATAGGGTCACACCTTTATCAAGTTGGCACATTTTGTATATTTATTATTAATATGGTTATTAATAAATAATATCAATTATTGTATTTTAATTAGGGAATAATTATTGATTTATGAAAATAATAGTTATAAGAGAGTATAACTGGTTATTATTTCATATGGTATGGAATAATAATCATGCACAATATTTTGGACTAGTTGATTCTTTTGTCTTTTACCTAAAGATAAAAGTTTATATTTTATAAACTTGAAGTTTATAAAAAAATAAAGAATCCTCCTCTTTTCAAGAGGTATGACCAAAAATATTATAATATGGGGTTTGCTTTTCAACCTCCATGCTTTGTCTCCCATGCTTCTAAAGGCTAGAGCTTTAGAGTATTTTAATAAAAAGGCCTTGCTTTGCATGGACTATATAAGAGATGCACGAGGCTTGCATCTTTGCTAAGTGAATCACTTCTTCTTACTTTCTTATTCTCTCTAAAACCGTGGGTTTTTCTTCTCTCTTCCCCCCTCTCTTTTGAAGTTACTTTGGTGGTTTAGAATCCCTTTTGTGTTGTATCCTTTAGTGCTTATTTGAGTTAAGCACTTAAAGGATTTAGTCACTCATGAATACAAGAAGGAACTAGCATTCCAAATGCCTTAATCTTGATAGTGGATACTTGTAAAGACATAATATTCTTTGATTTTTGCTATCTTCATCAACACCCCAAAACCAAGTGGGTTCAAAGGCTTCAAAGGTTATCTCTAAAACACCCCATGGTTGTTTTTTTTATTTCATTCTAACCTCTATAAAGGAATCCATGATGATTTGGTTTTGTTATGAACTAAAAATAAACTTGTTATTTTTAAAGTATTCCGTTGCCGGTTTTTGTGAAGAACAAACTTTTATTTCGTATCAAAACCCAATAGGACCATGCCCCGAGTGGTTGTCTAGAAAACCACCCGCCATCTCTTTGGCTTAATATTTTATCCTATAGTCATGCTCCACCCTATTTGGCCACTCTCCATCCAGATAGGGTACACACGTATGTTTAGGTTGCTACCTTTAACCCCGCTAAATATATTCCCTTTTTATTAATATATTAATAATTCCTCACTCAAGGAAATACATTTTAAACCTCACTAAGAAATCATGTTCATTACGATTATATTTAAAGTCATATTACTTACCAAGTTACTTATGTAAACATGCAAACTAGTAAATACAAGTAAAACATCTTACATCAACATACAAATTCACACACATACCATCAAATCGTTATTATGGTTTATCACATCACCACCATGATTTGTCTTAAACATAAGATACAAATATTTTCAATAAATTATAACATGCATACATAACATATAAACAACACAAAACTCTCTTTCAATCATGGACCTAACACACATCTCACATCAAAAATAGGGGTACATGCAACCTATAAAACCTAGGTTCATTCCAATCCCTCTAAGATACGGAATTTTCTAACAAAATAAATAAATTTAAACAAAATTAACTAACATTTGTCATAAAAAAGTAGGATGTTACAAGTTGGTAGAAGAGCATTGGTTAGAGGGATTCGGGCATACTCTCGAGTGTGTCTGAACTCAAACTGATGGTTTGGTAGATTTTCATAAAATAAATGTTTTATTAAAGGGTTTCCTAATAAAAGAAAAGGGTGGTGTGTGCAATCATTTGAGCTCAAGTAAGTGATCCCATAATACCCATACATGTTGGTTATATTATATTTTATGAGAATTGCAAGCTAGATTAGGGCTAGGGATCTGCTTAGGATTTTATGCTAGGAGAGATGCCTTTATATGCCTGATTGGTTGAGCTTTTGAGTTATATTCTAGTATGAATTTCAGATGATTGTATGAATTGGCCTGATATGTGAAGCCTTGTAGCATAAGAGGAATTGAATGATGTTTTAGATTCGAAATCTTTCTTGGTAGGAAGTGAGCTTGAGATGTCCTCTATTTGGATGTGGCTTGGAGTGTTATTGCATGAATGTTGCTTTCTTCGTGCTCTGTGGAACTCATGATGATGTGAGTTAACTATTAAATGAATATGTTAAGTCACATGTTGCATGCATTAAATAATCCCAGAGTGACGTATTTGACCCTACTGTGCAACTCTCATTTGAGTCTAACCATTGTATGGATATGTCTTTTACATGAAGGACTATCTAAGCTTTGTTGCATGTGATTGTATTCATGGAGTAGTTAAATGACATTATTGGCAAGGTGAGGTCGGGAACCTAGGATGTGCTGTAGTAGGTTGGTTGCACTGATTAGCGGGTATCTAGAGTATCAGTTTGAGAAGGTGACTTGGAGGAGTCAGGATGATTCTTGAGGAAAGTATGGATTGGTGTGTAAGGTAGTATTGGGTTTGTACTACTGAAAGCACAAGATCCATACTCAACTCGAAGAGAGTCATGGAGAATCTAGGACGCCGGTGAGATGAGGATTATTTATGTATGTTTTGATCATGTGTATGATTACTTTTCATAATGGTGACGAGAAAGCATGGAGAAGGTTCAGGCTCATGTATAGGTTTTGGTGATGAGCCAAATATTGGGGGAATATATGAGTCCTTCACGTCATCCGTTGATATAGTTGTATATCAGCTCCCTAGGGGTGGTGGGAGGACTACCAGGGTTCTGAGTTCACATTGGATTGAGGAGATAGAAGGTGCCTTCCGTACTAGTCCTTATACCATAGGTGCCAAGGTTCGGTTTGCCACGGATCTCTTGCATTATGCGGAAAGAAGTTGTTGGGAATTGATTAACAAATCTATTATGCTTGTTGATTTGGAGACTATGTCTTAGGAAGAGTTTGTGACTTGGTTTAGGGCGGAGGTTGCACCAGCTATGATAGTGCAGCCGTTGGCTAGGGAGTTTATGAGCGTGTCACAATGTAAGACCCTGAATGATGTGATTGATGGAGCCCGTGAGCGGGAGATTGATTTGGAGCACCTCTGGTTACGGAAGGCATAGTAGGTTTAGACAGCAGTGGGCCAGGCAAAGTGGCCCAGGACTCAAGATTCGCATTTGGGAGGCCTACAGGGTCGGTACCTTGTGCCAAGTATGGGAGGAACCATGTGGGAGGCTTTCAGGAGACAGGGAGGGGATGTTTCAGTTGTGGACATAAGGGTAATTTCAGCAGGGATTACCCTTGAGAATCAGTTATGATATGTTTTCACAGCAATCAAGTGGGCCATAAGAAGGCTGGCTGTCCGGGATTGATAAGGGGAGCAGTGAGGGAACCTACTCCAGCTACTATGAGGAGTATTGATGGAATAGAGGGCATGTTGTAGTTTCTTGTGGTGAGGAGTCGAGCATTACAGTCCCAGGGCGAGTAGATCCGAGTTCCAACAGTTGACATTGTACGTTTGTTTTGTAATCACTTCCTTCATGCTCTTATGAAATGTGTTTATGATTATATGTTGTGTGTGAGACGCTATGTGTGGTCTATCTAAGTCTCCACCGAGAAATTGAGTTTTGTTTAAGATGATCTTGAGAATCTTCATATGCCATTTTGCTTATCGTGGGTCGTGTTTAGAAGAGGCTTGAGTATTCCGCTTAGGAGATCAGCAGCCGGTCAGATCTATAGTGGTATCAACGAGAATTAAAGGAATCCGCAAGGTAGGCATGTCAGGTTTGAATGTAGGACTGTTCATGGTTTCAAGGTAGTAACGATTTGGTTCGGTCATGAGTGTAAGATCGATAGCTTTCAAGTTCACACCTTCAAAGCAAGGTCAGTTGCATGTTGCATGAGAATTGCTCAAAGATCAAGTAAGTGGATGAGCGGGTTTGGTACTTGTTCGATATTAATATGTTGTTCCTCATCAACCTATCAATCGACAAGGACTTGTTCGATATCTGGTTTTGGAGTGTGTTTGATTGCTAAGGTTGGCTAGTAATGCAATGCTAGTTCTTGCAAGCTTATATTGATGAAAAGTTTGAATTGTAAGGTTGGGAGATGGATTGGAAATCCATCAATTTTTTTTGGTGGATTAGAAGAGCACAATCGAATCCAAGTGGGGACAATCGTTGGTCTAAAGATTGCACAAGAGTGGATATTCAGGTTTCATAGCGTATCAGTAGTGACACATGGTGGGTATGTGGATGGATCCAGGTTGAGGGTTGTGTTAGAACCTCTATGCATGTTCTTGTCTGATGAAGGATTTAGGATTTGAAGCATAACCTGAATACCTGATTGGGTTATAGTCGGATGCGGGTTCAACTCATGATGAATATGGTTGGTATAGTAGTTAGCATTAAGACCATGGGTGGGTCCATGGCAGTGTGGAAGTGTTGTAAGACTATGGGGTAGATGTAGCATTCACCAGATTGATAGGCAATTGTGGAAGTGTTTTAAGTCTGTGACGGGATCGTAGCATTCACCAGTATGAGGCAGGCCATGGTTCGAGTGGTCAATTGGAATGAGGAAAGCTCAACACATGACTGGGTCGAGGCAGATAGTATTGATGGGGGACCACTCCTTGATTAGTATGAGTATTATTGGATTTGAGGCAATATGGGTGCCTTTCGATTGTATAGTGTGGGTGAGATCCAATGAGGTTAGCTTGAGAAAGGTATCGATTCGTGTTTAGTGTGAGATGACTATGGGATCATTGATTGGCACCTGTGTGATGGTTCTACTTGAGGAGCTCTTATTAGTTGGACTCTTAATCAGAGTCTATCGGATGGACCAGGTGTGATTCTGTCAGCCTCTGCGGTGGGTTGAGGATTTTATATTTCAATTCGGTAAAAGTTCGACCTAGAATCGGACGATTTTAGATAGACTGCAAGTGTAAATCTTTGGATTTCAGAATGGGAGTTATGTCCCCGGTTGATGAAAGGGGGTTGAGAATTGCGTAGGGAGTCCCCCTTGATCTTAATTGAAGGATTCAACAGTGATGAATGGTTGGTTATGTTATCTTTGGTTAAATTATGAGGGTTGTTTGAGCCATTATGGCAGGTGAGCAAGGACGCCTCTTTCTAGATAGACACTCGTTCAGGAGTTGCGTGGTGCGACTGTGTGAGGCTATCAGCCTCAACAAACATTAGGAATTTAGATATATCGGTTAGTTGGTAGGTAAGTATGAGACCAAGGAGGTCTCATTTGCATCAGAATTATAAATATAGGACGACAAGAAGAACTCGAGATGGTGTTAGCGTTGGGGAGTCATGTAGGGAGTCTCCTAGTTATCGAGTGAAGGGTTTTTGGCAGCAATGAATGGTATGGGTTTATGTTTCCTAAAGAAACAACGAGGTAATCCAGGGTTGGCAGGGTTTATGCTCAGTTTGGATTGCGAAGTGGAGTCAGATTGCTAGTGATTTAGAATGGTCTATCTGTCAGGGAGTCAGACAAGGTCTTTCGATTTTGGATTTCGGTAGAGTAGTGATGGTTATTCTTCAGTGCTTAACACTTGTGGGGTAAGGATCTATTCGTCGTCAGGATTTGAGAGCCCTACTAAGGTTTGGTTCGGTGATAATTTTAGAAGGTTGTTGTATGTATGAGTCGACTCCTCAATTTGTCTCGGGGTTGTGAGAGTATCGCCCAGTATGTCTAGCATTTATGGAAGGTAGTAAGGAGTGATTTTGAGGACGAAATCTAATTTAAGTGGGGGAGAGGTAAGACCTGTTTTCCAGGATGAATTGAATTAGGGTGTCAAGGAGTCAAAAGGTTGGATTTTGGAAGAAAAGAAGCCTCACGACGTGAAACATACAGGCTCATGACGTGATATGGGTTGCATGAAAACTTTTGTTCGGGACTGGTCTCATGACGTGAGACATAGAGGCTCACGACGTGAGAGCTGCTACAACCCAAGCTCATGATCGTTTAGGGGATCCTTTGTATTTATACACATCTAAACTCATTTTAGGGTTTCTTATCATCCCCAAACCCTCTTTCACCTCAGAAAAACCCTAGTCTTCATCAATGCTTGATCTTTAGTCATTTTGGAGCTTTTCTTGTCTTGGAAGAAGGAGAAAAGAAGAAGAAGGTGATCTTGTGTTAAGGCTTGTAAGGAATGATGATGATCATCATCATCATCTTACATTGTTTCTGGACCATTATAAGTATCAAAGATTCCTCCTTTATTGTTCTATGATGCTAGATCTTGGTTTTGTCCCACATTTCCTCTTGGTTGTGCAAGTTTGATGAATGGAAACCATAAAGTTGGCAACTTTATTTGTTATTAGGGTCTTAAGAGTGATATGGTGTTCAGATCTTGTGAATGGTTGAGTTTTGGAACCTTGCATGAAAGTTGGATGTCATTTCTTTAACTTTTGACCCAAAAAAGATCTAGACATGTATTGGAAATATATGTCTCAAAAGTATCGAATTTCCAGTGTATAATGGAGTTATAAGACCCTCTAGAAAGTTAGGGTTCAAGGTTTAATGGATTCAGGACTTAAAAGTTGGACTTTTGGCTTCAGACTGTTCTCACAACGTGAGGATCGGGTCTCATGACGTGAGGGTTGAATGACCCTATTTCTGGTTAACTTCTTGGAGCTCACGACGTGGGAGGAGGTTTCTCATGACGTGAGGTTAGCTAAAATGACTTTTTATGTTTGAGTTGTCTGAGTTGGGGCGGACTGAGTTGGAATTGGACCGAGTGAGATCTCACGACGTGACCAAGGACTGGTCACGACCTAAGGATGGATAGTTGACATTTTGGGCTTTTGGTTGGGCCTTTATGGAATTAGGCCTGTATTGGTGTTGGATTAGGTGTCTAAGCCCATAACTATAATTGGTATAAACTTGAATTGATAGTAGCCAGTTCTTTTGGGTTGCCCTCAAAGCTAGCAATTCGACATGATTATTTTGGAGAGAGAGAGAGAATGATTTATTATTTGATTGATAAATTGGAATATATAATTTGTTAATATATTATAAGAATAATATATTTATTAGAAATTATGATATTTGATAAATAATTAATCAAAAATTAATTGGAATTAATTGGATTAATCGATAGTGTAGGGGTTGTTTGACAATTTATTGATAGTTGGGGAAAATGCTTTAGAACCTCCTGTTGGATTAGGTGTCTAAGCCCATAACTATAATTAGTATGTACTTAACCCGAGAGTAGCATGGTCCATTTTGGGTTGCATTCACCAGAACAATATGACAGGATGGATATTTGAGAAAGAGGTTATTTAAGATTTATTAACATATTATAAGTATAATATATTAATTGAGGAATCAAATTATTTAATTAGTATTGATCAAGAATTAATTTAGTGATAAAAAAGAGACTAATTAAATTTACAGGTATATATATATATATATATATATATATATATATATATATATATATATATATATATATATATATAGGTTGGGCTAATAATCCATGATTGATTAGTGATGGGCTAAGCTTATGTAAGTTTCCATATAGTGTTAGTCCATTACAAGCCCAAGTGTAAGAATTAGGGTTTACATATAACCCTTGGAATTCTACACTATATATATATATATATATATATATATATATATATATATATATATATATATATATATATATATATATATATATATATATATATATATGTAACCCCTTGGACTAAAATTGGACACACTAGTGATCTTAGAGACACTATAGCCGATTTTGAGTGCCTAACCTCTCTCTCAAGTTCTCCAATTGTTGGTGGTGTTTTGTGAACCATTTGAGGCATCACACTTGAGGTGCTAAGTTCTTAGAGGCCAAACACAGCAAGCTACAACAAAAAGGTAATCTTCAAACTAGTTTTTATGATTCATATATCAAGTTGTATGCTAGTTTAGGCTTCATGCTTTGGAAAATTGTTTATTGCATGTATAACTAGAGAAAACTTAGATCCAAAGCATTAGGGTTGTATGTGCACCATAAGGATGTTATAGTGCTCAAAACCCATCACCTCCTTGAAATAGGTTGGACGAAAACTTCTAGGGAGGGCCTAGAATTTTTGTCCAAAGGCTCTTAGATGGAGGCTTATGGGCTGCTTGGTCACCAAGAAAAGGCATTAGGGTTTCCTCCCTTAAACCCTAACTTTGGCTCTAAGGTACCTCACCTATATAAGGAGCCTTGGCCTTCACAATTTTGGCACTTCTAAACCTAAGAGACTTCTGACCGAAATTCTCATCCTCCCTCTCCATAATCCTTAGTTGCTAATATTGGGTGTGAACCATTAGAGGCTCACTTGTGGTGCTAGCTACCAAAGTTTTGATGAAGAAGGATTCAAGATTTTTTTCAATAACAATTTAAAGGTTAGTTTTCTTGCCTTAGGAATTAGTTTATTCATAGGAAAGTTTTTGTATGCTAGTGTTCATAGTGTGTTGTTATGTGTGAAAGACATATCAAAATAGGATGCATGTGCCCTGATCAATGAATTGTTTTGATTGTTTTTCCGCTTAAGGCATTAGTTGTAACCTAGATTCCCCAACAATGGTATTAGAGCCTAGGGCTTTCTTTCATGTATTTGCATATTGGTGAATCGAAAAAGAAGTCTGGTTTTGGTTTAGTCGTAGATCACGACGTGAGCTCGGTCAGATCCGAAAGTCTGGGCCAAATCTGTCTAATCTGATTTCATGGATAATTATTTGCTATATTTACTTATCAAATCCGATTTTACTGAATATATAATGATAATATGAATACCTTAAAACTAGGAAATTTATATTTGACTTGATTAATTGTTTTCTAATTAATATGATTGATTTTTTAAATGGTTAAATAATTAATTTGGATATTAATGGAACTTTATAATTAATTTCAAATATTATTGGGATTATTTTAAATTTAAATTAAAAAGTTTAATTTTCGAAATTTAAAAATGTAAACTAGTATTTTTTTGAAAGTTTTAAAAATACACCATTATACTATATGTAACGTTAAAAGTCTAATATAAGTGTATGTATAAGACAAGTGAGTTGAACCGCTAGTACACCTCATTCAGAAAGCCAATCTATAAGGGGGTATAAGGAAACTGCTTTTAAATGGCGGTTGAATGAGTGTTCATACCCACCCACCACTTCCTTGATTGGTGGAGGGTCGTTAGCCGAACGGGTTTGATAGGACAAATAATTTCTCGTTAATAAATGTAATGAGTTAAAAAGTAGTTAAACATTCATTTTTTCTCAATCTTAGTTACTTTAGGCAAATGTGAATTTGTATACTAACCCATGAAATTGCACATTGCACTTTATAAGTCGTTAGTGGAGTGTGTGTGGTTAACCGACACACTAATAGGGACAAATAAAGAGTGGCAATGGGTGTCTCGAAAATTATCATTGATTAATGGAGCGCGTGTGGCTAACCGGCACATTAAAATGAGATGATAAAAGACATCGAGAGTACAAAGCTCATTTGCATGGTTATTCACATCTTATTTGTGATCCCCGGTATCTCAGTCACAAATGGAAGAACATAATTGAGATTAAACATGCCATTGAAAATTTCAATGAATCTCAAAAGATCTAGGAATTTAATTTAAAAACCAAATTTGTTTAAATTTTGTTTTTCAATGGTGAAATTGGTAAATCGTCATTTACCTACCTTTATATAATTTACAATTAGATTACGACATCCCTTTTCTAAGTTGTGAAATATTTAGTTGGATCCTAGCCTTGATATTTCATTTTGGGTGTTATATTGAGGATTATTCTTATCTAACTAAAACTATCTTTCTTTTTATAGATGTCTACTCCAACTGATGCTTATGGTTCCTCCTCCTCCAACAACAACAACTTCTCATTTTTGAACATTTATTTTAAGGTGCAATTGGATGGCACCAACTATAACGATTGGATGCACAACATTAAATGGCCTTTTGTTTTGAGGACAAGGAATATGTCCTCGAGATACCATTGGATGAGATCAACGAAGAGAAGGCCACTCCTTAAGAAATGGTCACCTACAAGAAACGATATAATGATTCCACACAAGTTGCATGCATCATGGTGGCCATAATGACTCCAAAATTGGGAAGGCACTATGAGGGTTACTGGTCGTACGAGATGAACAAGGACCTTATGGAGAAATACCATAAGCAGGCTCGTCAAGAAAAGTACGAGGTGGTAAAGTCCCCCATTGATAACATGATGAAGGAGGGAGAGCCTATTAGTAGCCACGTTCAGAGAATGCAACGATACATGGACAGGCTAATCAAGCTGAATGTGAATTTTGATCAAGAGTTGGAAATCAACATTATGTTGAACTCTTGTACTAGTTATTATGATCAGTTCATGTTGACCTATCATTTGAACAACAATGAAACCACTTTGTCTCAATTGCACAACCTCCTTCGAACAACTGAAGTAGGAATGAATTGAAAAAGTATTGCCTCCGCTCCTGCTAGTGCTCCTGTTCTGGCCATAGGGTAAGGGAAAAGGAAAAAGAGGAAAGGTCCTCCCAAACAAAACTAGAAAGGAAAGTCCTAAGCTGGGTCGTCAAGTATAAGACCCAAAGGAAAATCCAGTTATGATGCTCCCCTATCTCTGAATCCAAAGAAGCCACTTGCTTCTACTGCAATGACAAGGGGCATTGGAAATGAAGCTTCCTGAAATATTTGCAGGACATCAAGTATGGAATGGTGAAGCCAACCTCGGTAGGTATTTACACTATCTTATCTAATAACTCATCATATTCTTGTTCTTGGGTCGTTGATATAGGATGTGGATTTCACATTTGTTCTTATTTTCAGGGCCTAAAATAAGTGAGGATGTGGAGCATGGAAAGATGAAATTGATCATGGGGAATATGCGATCTTCACCTCTCAGCAAGATTGAAGTTTTTGGCTTAGTGATTAGAAGTGGGTTAAAATTAGATTTGATAAATTGTTGCTACTTGTTAGAAATGACACGAAGCATAATTTCCTTTCATGCATTGTTTAAACAATATTTTAGATATTCTTTTGATGATAAGAATGGTGCTATTTCTGCTTATAAAAATGGTGTTTTTTTATTTTGAAGCTTTACCTTGTGATGGTGTGTATGAAACTGTGATGATTGTAAAGAATTTAGGTAATAGTGTTTTTCAAATTGATTCGTCTAATGGTATAGACAAAGCATGCTTGTGGCATTTTTGTCTTGGGAACGTTAACAATAAACGCATCGCCCAACTCTAAAAGGATGGAGTGTTGGAATCATTTGACTTAAGGTCAGATGATACATGCAAGTCTTGTTTATTGGGAAAGATTACAAAATCACCTTTCCCTGGTTCTTGTGAAAGAGGTGAAGGATTGTTGGATCTCATACACACAGATGGGTGTGGACCCTTCAGATCCACCACAAGGGATGCAAATCGATTCTATGTGACTTTTACTAATGACTATAGCAGATATGGCTATATCTACTTAATCAAGCATAAGTAAAAAACCTTTGAAAAGTTCAAAGAGTTTAAATATGAAGTCGAGAATCAATTGGGCAAGAAGATAAAGATGCTTAGATCTGATAGAGGCTGTGCGTATCTTAGTATCGAGTTCCACGACTACCTCAAGGAATGTGGAATAGTTTCACAATTAACACCTCCTAGGACACCACAACTTAATGGTGTGGCTAAGAGGCATAATCGAACCTTGTTGGACATGGTTCGTTCCATGATGAGTTGAGCTTCTCTTCCAATCTCATTTTGGGGGTATGACTTAGAGACTGCCGTCCACATTCTTAATCTTGTCCCAACTAAGAAAGTTGCCAAAACACCTCACGAGATGTGGACATGGAAGGTTCCCTCATTAGCACATATCAAGGTTTGGAGTTGTGAAACTTTCTTTAGATGAGAGACTCATGACAATCTTGAACCTCGATGTGAGAGATGTATTTTCATTGACTATCCATAGATGTCCTTTGGATATTTGTTCTACAGACCTAGTGTGAACGTGGTCTTTTTAGCACGAAGGGGAGTCTTTCGAGAGAGAGAGCTCATATGCAAAGAGGACAGTAGGAGTACAATTGATCTTGAAGAGATTCAAGAATCAAACGATGAAGGAACCTCTGAAGACGCTAGGGCTCAACCTCAAGAAGAAATTCGAGTTGAACAATTTGACGAGTCATTACCTTTTAGGCGTTCTAGTAGAGTTAGAATGCTACCTGAGTTTTATGGTTTCCATATTACTACAGATGGTGATACGTTTATCACTGATAGTACATCGGTAAATTTGGATGAACCTTCTAACTACAAGAAAGCAATGACAGGCTCTGAGGCTGCCAAATGGAAAAAGACAATGGACAGCGAGATCAAGTCCATGTATGACAACCAAGTTCGGAATTTGGTAGATAATATACCAGGTCGTAAGATAGTTGTGTGCAAATGGATCTTCAAGAAGAAGACCGACATTGATGTAAAGGTACACACTTTCAAGGCTCGAATTATTGTGGAAGGCTTTACTCAAACCCCACAGGTTGACTATGATGAGACATTCTCACTGGTAGCTAAGATAAAATCTATTAGGGTAATGCTAGCCATAGCTGCATTTCATGACTATGAAATTTGGCAAATTGATGTCAAAACCGTTTTACTTAATGGGAAGTTGGCTGAGGATGTTTACATGAGTCATCCAGAGGGTTTTGGGGATGCAAAGTATCCAAATAGAATGTGTAAGCTTTAGAAATCAATCTATGGATTGAAACAAGCTTCTCGCATATGAAATCTTTGCTTTGACGAGAAGGTCAATGAGTTTGGCTTCTCTACAAGTGAAGATGCATCTTGTGTATATGGCAAACCTAGTGGGAGTATAATAACCTTCATGGTATTGTATTTTGATGACATACTTCTTATAGGAAACGACATTCCAACTTTGTAAGAGGTTAAGTCTTGGCCTGGAAAGTGTTTTTCTATGAAGGGTCTAGGAGAGGTTACTCATATTATGGGGGAAAGGAATTTGAGAGACATGAGTAAAAGGCTAATTGGACTTAGTCAAATTACATACTCGGAAAAGGTGCTAAATCATTTTAGTATGGAAAATTCCAAGAAAGGAGAACTGCCTATACAGAGTAATACCAAACTGAGTAAGACTCAGAGCCCGAGTACTGATGCAGAGATAGCAAAATTAAGTAGAGTTCAATATGCTTCTGCAGTTGGATCTATCATGTATGCTATGACATGTAATCGCCCTAATGTGGCTTTTGCTTTGAGCATGGTCAGTCGTTATCAGGGAAATCTAGGTAGAGCTCACTGGATAACAGTTAAGAATATTCTCAAGTATCTACGGAGAACTAAGGACTGGGTCCTTGTGCTTGGTGGCAGTGATACATTGAGAGTAACTGGTTATAGTAACAGCAAATTTCACAGATAAAGACAACTTCCATTCTCATTCAGGCTACGTGTTTACCCTAAATGGAGGAGCGGTAAACTGGAAAAGTTCCAAACAGGAGACGGTAGCTGATTCTACCTATGAATCAGAGTACATAGCCGCGAGCAAAGCATCAAAGGAGGCTATTTGGTTGAAAAAATTCATCGGAGACCTTGGAGTTGTTCCATCCATTAAAGAGCCAATGGATATTTTCTGTGATAATGAAGGGGCGGCTGCCTTAACAAAGGAACCAAGAGATCATGACAGATCAAGACATATCGATATAAAATATCATTTCATCAGAAATAGAGTAGAAGAAGGCCACCTAATCGTGAAGAGAGTATCATCAGAAGAGAATATTGCAAATCCTCTCACAAAGGGTCTGAGTAGGGTCAAGCATGATCAACATGCTAAGAGCATTGGTCTTAAAGATGATATTAGTTTTAGTAGTTAGATAGTTATTTTGAAACTTGTAACAAAATAAATGTAATTGACTTTTGGTGATTAAACAATGGAGATTTATTTATGAGTTAGAATAATACCTTCTGTCTATTGTTTATTTTATGTTTCATTTTGCATGTTTTACTTCCCGAATAATGGGATTATTGAAACATCCACAGTCGATCATACTTTTGGAAGTAAGTAGTGAATCAAGACTGTCATGAATTGAAATAGATTGTCTAAGGGGTTTTAGACATGGCAATGGTGTTGCTACAATATTCATAAGTACTTTGAAATGCAGATTTAAGTATTGGATTAACCTATGCTCAGAGAACTAATTCATGGAATTTATCACGAGTAATTCTGAGATGATAATATCTTATAATCTTTAAACGGAGATATATGAGTTGTACTTTACAAATTGGTTGTGCATTGATGATACGAAAACGCATCAGTTCCTTGATGTTATAAAACATATTGTTGTGCATGATTTGATGAGTAAAAGGTTCAAGCATATAAGTCAAAGTTCATTTGTTCCTTTTGCCTTAATGGGAAAAGAAATATCTTTGGGCCCCTCAGTGATTTGGTTTTGACTTATAGTGCCGGGCCCGACCAGGACTAAATTGATGCGTTCGATTAGTAGTTCTTTGTCATTATAAACAAGAAATCAGGAAACAAAGTATTAGACAATGCGATTGATTTTGTTCGATGTCTCATGTCTGAATGATATCTTGCAGAATGAAGGATTATATGATCACTTATCTTAGGACATGTTACTGACTGGGTCAGAGTTCGACAATGACTTTTGGTAGCTACAATTTGCTGATCAATTTGGAAGATTATATTGGCAGTTATAGTTATTAGACTTATCCAAGTGGGAGACTATTGGATTAGGTGTCTAAGTGCATAACTATAATTGGTATAAACTTGAATTGATAGTAGAACAGTCCTTTTGAGTTTCCCTAAAAGCTAGCAATTGGACATGATTATTTTGGAGATAGAGAAAATGATTTATTATTCGATTAATAAATTGGATTATATAATTTGTTAATATATTATGAGAATAATATATTAATTAGAAATTATGATATTTGATTAATAATTAATCAAAAATTAATTGGAATTAATTGGATTAATCGATACTGCATGGGCTGTTTGACAATTTATTGATAGTTGAGGAAAAGGCTCTAGAACCTCCTTGAAGGAGGTTGGACGAAAACTTCTAGGGAGGGCCTAGAATTTTCATCCAAAGGCTCTTGGATTGAGGCTTGTGGGTTTCTTGGTCACCAAGCAAAGGGATTAGGGTTTCCTCCCTTAAACCCTAGCTTTGGCTCTAAGATACCTCACCTATGCAAGGAGCCATTGCCTTCACAATTTCAGCACTTCTAACCCTAAGAGACTTCTAGATGAAATTCTCATCCTCCCTCTCCACAATCCTTAGTTGCTAGCCTTGGGTGTAACCATCAGAGGCACGATGCTTGTGGTGCTAGCTACCAAAATTTTGAAGGAGAAGGATTCAAGATTGTTTACAATAACAAACTAAAGGTTAGTTTTCTTTTCTTATGAATTAGTTTATTCATAGGAAAGTTTTTGTATGCTAGTGTTCATAGTATGTTGCTATTTATGAAAGACATATATCAAACTAGGTTGCATGTGCCCTAATCAATTGAATTGTTTTGATTGTTTTTCCGCTTAAGGAATTGTAGTTGTAATCTAGATTTCCCTAACAATTAGGCCTTGGGTGTCTGTTGCATTTGGGCCGGTTATTAGGCTTTTAGTGCCATTGAGTTTGGACCTTGGTCTTTGGGACAGTTGAGGGAAAGGTAAAATAGTCTTTTACCCTAGGAGTTGGGATTAGTGATCTAAGTCCTGATTATGGTTATGTTCTGATTATTGATCATGATTGTATTTGATTGGTTAGCATGGGGATTTTCTAGTCCAGTAGCTCGAGTATCTGTTGGATTGTCAACGGATTGAGGTGAGTTTGCTCACTATACTGTTGGACACTAGGATTGTATGTGCTTGTAGTCTTTGTGATTCTTGTTGTATGTATGTATGCCTATGTGCTTGTTTGTTATATGTATGTGGGGTTAATAGACCTAGAGGTGAAATAGACCCGGTACAGCCTTGTGCTGACATATGAGTTGAAATAGACTCGGGGGTGAAATAGACCTGGTACAGCCTTGTGTTGTCATATGAGTTGAAATAGACCCAGGGTGAAATAGATAGGTACGACCTTGGGCCAACACATGAGTTGAAATAGGCTCGGGGGTGAAATAGAACCGACACCGCCTTGAGCTGGCAGATATGTATGGTATGCGGTATTTTGGGGAATTCAATAAGCTCCGTACTTACGGTTTATGTTTAAAATGTTTTTCAGGTAATCCCGGTTCGTGAAGGAAGGACTCGATTTGATCGCAACGCATCCACCTATGTTTCCGCACTCTATGATTTTGGAAATTGTACACTGATAACTATTTTACACTGATATACTTTTGAACGATTGAAATGATTAAATGATGTTTATGGTTGAACTAAAAATGAAAATTTTACTTTATAATTTTTGGGATGTTACATTTGAACACATGTATAATGTATGGTAGAAAAAGATTATATTATTACACAAAGTATTCACATTTTTAGGATATGCAACTCACAAAATAAAATAAAATGTTAAAAATATTATGACAATTAATCAAATGCAATATAACAAACAAAAACACACATAAAATCCAAATTATGTATAAACAATAGAGTTACAAATAGAAATGTACTTGTTCATATATAGAGAATTGAAACACAAAAATATGTAGATTGATATTGCTTGATGTAGTGTCCTATGATATAAATTTTTTAGTAAATGTGTGTCGGGAGACAATAATAAATTAAAATGAATCTTAATTATAATAAAATTTTCTCATGCTATCATGATTTCCAAAAAAAAACAAGATAAAAAATAATTGTTGTTTTTGTGTACATGATCAATCTTTAATTTGATAATCGACATCTTTATATAGACTGTCAAATAGCAGTTATAATTGGCGACCATAAAACCTTTTTAAAATTGGAATTAACTGCCAATGCAATTAATTAGCAAATTAATAGATTTTAATCACTAATAAAAAATAATTTCAGATTATATATAAAAAAATTTAGTTAAAAAGATCTCAATTATGAACAATTTTGACCAACCTAATAACCATAATTCCCCAAAAGAAATTTCCAACAAGAAATAGTCGGTCGTTGGAAATAAAAAGAACGCCTGATTAGTTATTTAGGTGCTATTTGTTTTTTCTGAGGCAAAATGTCTGCAGTCTGCGCACCACATCTGTAGACATCTACAGCAGAAGAGGTGGACCAAACGTCTACAGTATGAAAAAAGAAGATTGTTTGTTTTTTTTAACATCTGTAGGCTACTAAAATAAACTAAAATCTAAATAAACTGATTTTTTTAAACTACAAAGTGATTTCTTAATATATTTATGACTTTGTTATAAATAGTTAACAAATCTAAATCAACTTTTATGTATTATTGTATAAAAACTCAAAATAAAAATGGTACAAATTAACGTATACATTTGATAAAAACCAACAATTTTGGTCGTAAAGTTATGCCTAAACATTATAATTAGGACTCAAATACTTTGATATATAAATGAATGGAAATAATCTTCGATTTTTTCAGTTAAATCAATTAAAAACGTGTCATAAATATTTTTTCTAAGAAATTGGCGATGCTTTATTAAATAATGTTTTATAAAATTTGGCACAAAAAATATAAGAATATATATATATATATATATATATATATATATATATATATATATATATATATATATTTCATATTTATATAAACAACATCAACGACCATTATTGTAATAAAATTTTATTTATAAATTTGTAAAAAATATCATGTTTGTGTCGTCGAAATTTTTTTAAAGTATTGTAACTTTTTTTTTTCAAATTGTTTATCACTAATAAAGTTGGAATAAATATAAATTCAAAAAAACAAAAAACAAAAAATAAAATAAAGTATATGTGTTTTTTTAGGCTAGAAGATGTCTGAAGATGTTAGAAGACTCTGGTCCACATTTGCGCCCAGAAGAGGGTGCACAGACATTTTTAGGTCTGCGGTCTTCAAAAAAACAAACAATCTGCGAAGGCAAATGTTTGCGCGTGGTCTGCGTTGCGCAGACAGAAGAGGCCAGGAAGATCTGTATACAAAAAAACAAACAACACCTTAGTCAACAATTCTACAAACTTTCAATGGGTTTGGGCTTTTTCTTGGAGTGAGATAAAGTGTTTAAGATGGATAATTTGCAATACATGATAACTATGTTATAGAACAAATTACCATAAAATCTATTAGATAACGTATGATTGTTTTTCATCTTACTACAAAGGGATAATGGCTTAAAGGGTAATATATTATTCGATTTATACACATTTGGTCGCTGAGTTTTTTTTTCCTCCACATTTACCTCTTCAACTTGTTAAACTGCACACATTTAATTCTTATGACCGGTTACTTCAGGTTAGCTGGGAAAAATGACTTAATAGGGTAATATATTTCTCATTTTGCACACATTTAGTCCTTAATATTTTTGTACATATTTAGTCCTTAATATTTTTTTGTTTCAAAATAACTAATTTTTGTTTTTGTACTCATTCAGTACTTATGGATGTTTTCTTTAGGTTTTTCTCACGACATCTTACGTGGGACAATCATTGATGGAGTATGTAGGGCTGTTGATGTTTATGTGTAATGTCTCATTTCACAACAAAAAGATTTCATTTTTAAATAAGGCAAAACTCCCTAATTATAAATCCATTATTAAGAAAAAAAGTTTATTCCAAAATACATTTATCGAAAATCAGAGTAATATAAGTAACACGGAATACTCAATATTGTTGACGAGTGTGTACAGTAATGCATTCTCCTTCCCACGACCAACAATAGAACATGAAAACATAGACAACTTGGTAAGCACAAAGTTTAGTGAGTTTCCCCCAAAATACCCGATACAACAACGTATTATCATGCATAACGGACCCACACTCATCAGATTGGAATACCTTGGCCCAATCAGTCATTGGACTGGAACGCCAACATGCAACAGGTCCAATCAGTCATCAGACTGGAATACCCAGCATTTGTTGGCATGCCGCCTTAACCCAACCTCTCTTCTTGAGTCTCTGTGCCTATAGCTTATAGCCGGCCCGCACCAGGTATCTTGGCCTACATCATATAACAAGACCACCTCAACCTATCCCACCACCATATGACTATCCCACATAAGATGTCATGAGAAAAACCTAAAAAAATCATTTATAAGTACTGAATGAATACAAAAACAAAAATGACTTATTTTGTAAAATATATATATATATATATATATATATATATATATATATATATATATATATATATATATATATATATTAAGGACTAAATGTGTACAAAAATATTAAGGAGTAATGTGTACAAAGTGAAAAATATATTACCATATTAAGTCATTTTTACTGGCTAACCTAGAGTAGCCGGTCATAAGGACTAAATGTTTACAGTTTAACAAGTTGAAAAGGTAAATGTGGACGGAAAAAAACTCAGTGACTAAATGTATACAAACCGAAAAATATATTATCCTTTTAAGTCATTATCCCTACTACAAAACCTATAATAACCTATTCTAATAAATGATTTTTTTTTTCACTTATTACACTCTCATTCAATTTGTTAAATGTCATTTTATGGTTATTTTTAATTAATTGTTATTCTATTTGTCATTTTATGATTTTTTCTATTTTATTAAATTTCACATAGTATTTAAATGCAATAATAAATGCATATTAATTTCCTTAATTAATGTTTCTTATAATTTCAAAATTACTAAATTAAAGCTTCATTAATTTATTTATCTAAATTATTTGTTTAAATTTAGAGAAAAAACACTTTAATTTTTATAATTCAATATTTTTCTCATTTTTCTTATAAATTCAAACTTTTCAAATGTTTAGAATTTTATATTTAGTTTTTTCTTTTAAACAAACCTAGGTAATACATGGGTCTCATACCTAATATCAATAATAATAAGATATTAAGACGTATGGGTAATATTTAAAAAATGAATAGTTCAAAACAATATTTATTTCTCATGAAAATTATTTGTTTTACTTCAAGGTTAAATGCAAGATATTTCTTGTTTCTTTCTAATTTAAATGCAATAAATTTATTTATTATTGAGTAAAACTTTTATTTAAAGGCTTAGAAGTTTCTTGTTTCTTATTAGGCTATTCGGAGTGGGTTCACACCCACGCGTGAGTTTCCTATGTGGCACACCAACCCATCGGTGAACACCGCTCCATGAACCGATGGTTTGGCTGTGAAGTGGGTTGTAGTGGTTGTGAAGACAAACATTTTCATTGGTTCTTTAATTTTCCCCTCACATTTTCTCTCATTCTCTCTCATCCTTTTTGCCTCTTCACTACCAACCCACCCGTGAACACCATTTTCATAACCTGGTGGGTTGGTTGTGGAATCCAGGGGCGGAACACGAATAATAAAACTGGGGGGCCAAAACCAAAACTTTGTTAAATGTTTTTCAAATGATCATAAATTGTAACTTTATTAGCCATAGTTATAATATACACTACATCTAGTAACATATAAAACAACAGCACCAGTAATTTACTTGTAAAATGCCTAACCACTAAAATAAAATCATGTAAGTATGACAAAATACATCAAGCAATAAGTTCATAGTAAAAATGAGGTTATAGTTGTACCTTGTATGCATCTCCTTCCGTTCATGTTTATATGTATATACATATACATTTTTTTGAACAAGTATATAGATATACATATACATACATATACACACAACTATACATGTGTATGATGTGTACATATATGGTTGTATAAAAATACTAAACTTACATAAGAAGAATTGTAGCTCAAATTATGGATAAGCCTATAAAATGTTATGATATTTTGTTATTCTCTTACTAGGTTTCTTATCGGATCCAAAACCCTCATTGAGCATTTTTAACAAACACTTAGCATGTAAAATTTCAAGACCACATTTTGTATTTAGACCCATAATATAAACCATAGACATAAAAGACGACTAGATCAATTCCAAATGAAAAAAGTAATGAAGAGCTTAAAAATAAAAATTTGAAACTTGACATGTTCATAAAAACTCATTTTCACAAAATAAACCTCATTGAGGACTTTTCACAAACACTTCATGTGCAACTCCATATGTTCAATTCCAGCAACAATAAATTGTGGTACAAAAGACTGAATGTACACTTTTCTAAAACAATAAACAGATCAAATCAACAAATTTAAAAAAAACAACTAATGCATAACCATAAATGTAAGAACCTAGCGTTTGCAAGGGAAAGTTAGAGAAAGGGAAAGAGATATAGAGAGTACAATATGGAGTCGGTGGTGGTCGAAGGGAAGAAGTGATCCTCTTTCATTCTTGTCTCCATTCCATTATTTGGATCTTTACAACTTGATTATTCAGTAAAAATGATTCCCCAAAAAATATAACTCGCCAACCTTTTTTTCGTTGGGTAGTTGCCTTAATCACAACCATTCCGAGATCCTTCCTCTACAACATCTATGGCAAATAACATAGATTTGGTGAAAAACACCGCGCGGGGGGGGGGGGGGGGGGGGGGGGGGCATGGCCTCCCCTGCCCCTTAAAGGACCCGCCACTAGCGGAATCGTGAAATACCTACGTGGCGCTGAGTTGACTGGTGATTTGATTGTGACCACTCTCCACAATCTTAGGCCGGATATGACCCATGTCTTACTAATATTATTTTTTTGCATACATGTCATATCTATCTTTTATACTACACCAATTTAAATAGGAAATCGTTAACGCGTTTCCATACCATTTTAATTTCCATCTCATACTTTTCATTTTCTTTTGGAGTGTTTTTTTTTTTGAATAATTATAAATATAAATTATACAATAGTAAAAAAACATATCATTTAAATTGAAAAAAGACATTACAAGACAAAAAGAAAATACATAATTATTTCTATAAATTTTTTTGTTAGAAACTTGTATAAAAATATAAAAAAGATAAGAGTTGTGTGCGGAAAATATTAATAGGGTTGAGCTATATTTGTAGGAAAAAAAATATTTTTTATTCCAGTGTAACCATTTGGAACGTCAAATGCATCTATCCTTTAATTTTATGTGTTGAGACATGTTGAGATGACCACAAGCCTTAACTTGACATGTACTCAGGATGGTGTTCTTTAAACCTTAACGACCTTTATATGTTGTGTCTACAAATCCTCCACGCAGTGGAGGACCCATACTGAGCTCCATTAAAGGGTTAAATAAAAGAAAATAACAATCGTATATATATCTTATATTTGTTATAACATACTTTGTACATCTACTTTTTGATATTATAACATTCTATTATGAAAAATATAAGATTAATGACATAAGTAATAACCAATTATCTATATCTAAAGTATTTCGAAAACACCATTATACTAAGAAAATGTTGTGAGAAATTACTAATTTTTATTTTTGCTTTAACATAACATGCCAATGTGGCATGATAACCATGTAAACGGGCTATTCTCGGTCATGCCAAAATGTTTTAAGAACAAAAAAAATAAAACTAGATTACCTTTTTACAATATTATTTATAATATAGTGATATTATTAGTGGATAATATTATTGTGTATTTATCTTATTTATTGTATTTACTTATCTCCTTAATTGTAGGGGTATTTGTTGTAAATCCATTATATATAATGGATTCTCTCCTCATTAATTGATGAGGTTGATTTTATTACTTGTTATATGGTATCAGCCATTCATCCGATTTCCCCCTTCTAAACCTATTCGTCTCTTTCTTCTTCTTGGGATCTCACCATGACAGAGTCCTCCTCTTCTTCTTCTCCTCAAGATAACCCTTTCTCCATGAATACTCTATTGCACCCGATGACAATCAAGCTTTCCTCCAGCAACTACCTTTTATGTCGGAATCATCTTCTTCTTCCCATCTTTACTTATCAGAAGCTATTAAGGCATCTCGATGGTTCTTTTCCCGCTCCATCGACAACCGTTACTGTTGAAGAAAAATCTCTTCCCAATCCAGACTATCAGGTATGGACTGAAGCTGATCAGCGAGCTATTATTCTCTTGCAATCTTCTCTGAAGAAGTTGCAGCCGAAGTTCTTGGTCTCACCACGGCTCGCAACATCTGGCTCGCTCTTGAAGCTTCTTATAGTAACGCATCTGTTAAGCGCGTTCATTCTCTGCGTGAATCCCTTCGACAACTCACAAAAGGTACATCTTTTGTTTTTGATTATTATCGTCGATTCAAGGCAATATGTGACCAACTCTCCTCAATTAGTCACCCGGTTGTTGAAATTGATAAGTTGCATTGGTTTCTTTATGGTTTGGGTCCTTCTTATGAAACCTTCTTCATTGCGATAAGGGCTACCAAACCTGCACCTTTGTCCCGTGATTTGGTTATACAAACAGAAAGTCACGAGTTGTTCTTACAGTCTCTTCACGGTACCCCTTCTCCTCCTGCTGCTTTTAAGGCTCAGAATACTCACATTAATTCTGCTCAGGGTAGGGGTCGTTCCTTCAATTATCGAGGATTAAACTCTCGTGGCAAGGGACGAGGTCAAGGTCGAAGACCACCTCATTGCCAATTGTGCAGATATAATGGTCATTATGCGTCTTCTTGTCCGCAACTTCATACCTATGCTACTCAAGCTCCCTCTTCGGATGAAAACTTAGCAAAGGCTTTCCATGCACAATGTCATGTTACTAAAAACACTCCTGATTGGCATGTTGATTCGGGAGCGACATATCACATGACTCCAACCTGTGACTCACTCAATCATTCGACATCATATTTAGGTAACAATAAAGTTGTTTTTGGAAATGGTAAGAAACTTCCAATCACGCATACGGGTTCATCGACTATTTTACATCGTATTCCCTTACGCAATATTCTTGTCATTCCAAATCTTACCAAGAAATTACTTTCTGTTAGCAAGTTCACCACTGATCATCCGGTTGATGTTCTATTTTCTCAACATTTTTTCAATATTCAGGATCGGAAAACCAAAAGAGTTCTCGCTAAAGGAAGCTGTGAAAATGGCCTTTATGTGCTCAAGGATGAACCCCACACTTTTGTTACCACCACCAGAGCTTCAAAAAGAGCCTCTTGTGAGTTAGGGCACGCTCGTATAGGCCATGTGTCCTTCGATGATATTTCTACAATGAATAAATTAGGATTTTTGTCTATTACTTCTTTGTTACCAAAACCTATTGTTTTGCACACCTTGTCAACTTGCTAAAGGACAACGATTATCTTTTAATCTTAATTATAAATGTTCATCTCATCCTTTAGACTTAATTCATTGTGATTTATGGGGTCCAGCTCCTATTTGCTCTAACGAGGGTTATAAATATTATGTTGCTTTTATAGACGATTACTCTAGGTTTACGTGGCTCTATCCACTTACAACTAAGACAGGTTTCTATTCGGTGTTACCTAAATTTATTAATTTTGTTCAAACACAATGCTCACGAAAGATAAAAGTTTTTCAAAGTGATGGTGGCACGGAATTTGTTAATCACATGGTTCGCAAATTTTTTGAAGACAATGGCACATTTCATCGTTTTTCTTGTCCATACACACCCCAGCAAAACGGTCGTGTGGAATGCAAGCATAGACATATTGTTGAAACCGGTCTAGCTATGTTATTTAACGCTCATGTGCCGACTAGCTACTGGGTGGATGCATTCACTTCGGCAACATTCATTATTAATCGTTTACCGACTCCGGTGTTACATAACAATTCTCCTTTTCAGTTGCTTTTCAATCAAGATCCGCAATATGAGAATTTTAGAACATTTGGTTGCCAAGTATTCCCTTATTTACGAGATTACTCTCAACACAAACTTGCACCAAGGAGCATCCCATGTATCTTTATTGGGTATAGTCCGCAACATAAAGGATATCGTTGTCTCTACCCTACCACCTCACAAGTTTTTATCACTCGTCATGCTCGCTTTAATGAAATGGTTTTTCCGTTTCACAGTTCTTCTTGTGACACGAACATAAGTTCTTTAGAGCTCACTACCTTTCTCCAAGATGCTTCACATTTTCCATTATCTTCTCCTATGTTAAAGAACCATACAAAAGACGATAGCAACAAACATACTGCTCCAACCATTTGTTCTTTATGCAAGCCACCTACTGTTACTATTAACCCACCACATACGCCTACCCCAACTACAAAACAGGAAATTCTAACCGTGCCTTCATCTAGTCCTATGCAAGATATTAGTACCACGCCCAAGTTCTACCAATGTTGTTGGCTCTAAATGGGTGTATTGTATCAAATATCATTCTGATGGCACCATTGAAAGATACAAGGCTCGACTAGTGGCCCAAGGATACACTCAAATTCCGGGTCTTGATTACTCTCATACGTTTAGTTTGGTTGTTAAAGCAGCTACTGTTCGAATTGTTCTCTCTCTTGCAGTCTTGAATAACTGGAAGTTGCATCAACTTGATGTAAAAACGCATTCTTAAATGGCAACTTAGATGAGACGGTCTTTATGGAACAACCTCCGGGATTTTCCGATTCTCAATTTCCCAACCATGTGTGTAAGTTATCTAAGGTGCTTTATGGCTTAAAACAAGCTCCACGAGCTTGGTTCCAACGCTTGAGCACTTTTCTTCTTTCATATGGCTTTAGTTGCAGTCGTGCAGACACTTCTCTCTTTGTGTTCACAAATGTCTCATGCATCATGTACTTACTCGTATATGTGGATGATCTTATTCTTACAGGAAATGATGAGACTGCTATTGCCAATTTTATTTCTCGTTTAAATCACGAGTTTTCCATCAAAGATCTTGGTTATTTCTTGGGCCTTGAAGTTACTTACCTAGACAACGGTCTTTTTCTCACTCAATCAAAGTATGCTAGCGACATTCTCACAAGGGCTGATCTTTATGATTCTAAACCCGCGAGCACGCCTCTACCTCCCCATGCATCCTTTAAAACAGATGGTACGCCTTTTAAGGATCCAACTCTCTATCGATCTTTAGTCGAGGCTCTTCAGTATTTGACAATCACACGACCAGATTTGTCTTACGCGGTCAATCAAGTTTCTCAATTTCTCCAAGCCCAAACGGTTGATCATTTTCAATCTGTTAAACGAATTCTTCGGTATGTTAAAGGCACCATCTCCTTTGGTCTCACTTACAGTCGGCCTCACAAAAATTCCATACTTGGCTACTCTGATGCTGATTGGACTCGTTGCTTAGACACACGTCGCTCTACATATGGCTACTCTATTTACCTAGGTGGGAATCTTGTGTCATGGAGTGCTAAAAAGCAACCCACTGTCTCACGGTCCAGTTGTGAATCTGAATATAAGGCAATGACCACTACTGCTACTGAAATAGTATGGATTACTCATCTCTTAAGAGAGTTGCATGCGCTTCCTCCAGATAGACCTACAATTCTTTGTGATAACAAGAGTGCTCTTTTTATGACACAAAATCCAGTCTCACATAAACATGCCAAGCACATTGATTTAGACTATCACTTTATCCGGGAATTGGTTAGCTCAGGCAAACTCTTCACAAAATTTGTTCCAACCAATCTTCAGGTGGCCGATATCTTCACTAAAAGTCTTTCACGTCTTCAGTTCGAGACTTTTCGTACCATGCTACGCCTAGGACCACCACCGTTTCAATTGAAGGGGGGTATTAGTGGATAATATTGTTGTGTATTTATCTTATTTATTGTATTTACTTATCTTCTTATTTGTAGGGGTATTTGTTGTAAATCCATTCTATATAATCGATTCTTTCCTCATTAATTATGAGGTTGATTTTATTACTTGTTATAGATATTCTTTTAAAACAATATAAATAACTGGTTAACAATTGTGTCATTAATCCTTTTTGGAGCCACATATATAGAGTTTATAATTTTCTTTCCAGGCGGCAATCCTCAACATTCCATGTGCAATAATTTTGTCTTTGGGAGCACATGTTGGAGTATCTTTAGGGTTTAGTTCCTACAGTGGGAGCTTCCAAAAAACACCGATGATCATGACGCTTAAAATATTCTCCACCATTCACATAAACTGCTATAGGATAAGATGTAAATCGAGCTAGTATATTGGAAAAATTTTAACAATTAGACCATTGTTAAATACTATTTAATTAACAATCAAGAACATGTATAAATTCATCTATTTCCTTCATCCTCCCGAGTAACAATATGGTTTTATTTAAAGAGAATAAATATCTGTAAAAGATTTTTTAATTTCTCTTTGAAGAAGAAACAAATATCTATTACGAATACAGTTTTTCTATTTCTTAATTTATATATCTAGGAACTTGAAGAAGGTGCAAATGTTCACATTAGCAGCTGACATATCATTAATTAGATTGAGGAGTCATCATTTTAATGTCTTCGATCAAACGATCTAAATTCCTATAAGAAGATCCACCGCTGCTAACAGACTCCTTCGCCAGTTTCGCCATACGACGGGCGGATTCTTCAAACTCTTCCTTCCTAACTTCCATTACTTCTTTAACAATCTTCTCAACTATCCTTCTATCACACGTGTCTTTCATATCCAACCCTAATTTCCACACAGCCTCCACGAATCTACTATTCGGCTGTTGATCTGCAAAAAACGGCCAACTCACCATCGGCACTCCTTCAACAATGCTCTCCAACGTCGAGTTCCATCCATTATGTGTCAAAAAAGCACCTACAGCTGAATGGGTTAAGACATCTTCTTGTGGAGCCCACCCAACTAGATACCCTCTTTCTTTAGTACCCTTTTCTAGCTCACTTGGTACATTGTTTTCATCATCAAGACTCGAAACAAGATCCTCTCGGATGACCCACAAAAATGGTTTCTCACTGTTAACTATACCATGCCAAAACTCGATAAGTTGGTCTCTTGTTAGTGTTGCTATGCTTCCAAAACTCACGTATAATACCGATTTGGGTGCATGTTGATCGAGCCAACCTATACATGTCCTATCTTCCTGGAGTAAGCTATTTGAAGATGTGGATTTTGATATGGATTGGGCTTTGAGGTGTGCGTGAAGTGGTCCGATGGTGTAAATATTTGGGCAGTGTTTTTGTATGTGAGAGAGAATAGGGCCTTCAAGATCTTCAAAAGTGTTGAGAATGAGTGCATGGGCATCTGGTGTCCGGCGTGTTATGCTGGTAACTTCTTGGAACGTGGTGTTGCTTAAGCCGGAACGACAAAAGCTTGGAAGATCACGCCGGCGAAGGAATCCTTCCATGCCTTTCACGTTGACTATTCGTTCGTCCAAGTTTGTACCTTTATTTAGTTACAAATTTCAGATATCAAAAAATATTCGAACCAAACTCGATAAAGTTTAATTACACATGTGTTTAAAACACTGGAGTAATTAATTACTAGTAATGACGTACCTTGAAAGGGAAGGTCGCCGGAGTTTATGAGATCCGGGATGCAAAAGTAAGCCCAGAACGCACAAGCGCTAATCGTCCGAAAGAACATGACTGGAACTCCGGTACCCGCCGCAGCATCCAGTGAAAAACCCAAGATTCCGTCAGCTATGAAACAAGTCACCTGAGAATCGAGAAGCAACATTCTGAGCAAGGGTGTAGTTACTTTAGGCAAAGAATCAATTAACATCAGATTGAGTTTTTCATCGGTGTCTATGGGGCCTTCATAGAGACCATGAATGACGTGGAAACGGAAACCCGGGTAGGAGCTGAGGCGGGAATGGACGGTGGTGAAGCGGTATAGGCGGTCATGGTCTTTGGCAGATATTAGAAAGGTGATGTGCAGACCCGCCCGCAGGAGCAGCTCCGTCAGCTTTAACATGGAGTTCACATGGCCTTGCGCCGGACATGGAAAGATAAGAACATGCGGTGGAGAAGGTGGTTTCGGATCCATAAATGATCTTTAATTCTGAAGATCAGAGATAAGAGGTGACCACTTTGAAATGTCTAGACAAACGATTGTTTCACCACCGCTTTCTCTAGAAATATAAATCTAGTAAAATTAACTGTTATTTTATTTAAAGTGCATGTCACCATAAAATAAATTTTATAAAATTCTGTTTTATCTCATAGATAATAGATTTACATTTTGTAGTGAAAAATATGTTTAAAAGCTTTTGGTTTACAAAGTTAACATTATTTGTTTTAGATATGAGTAATAATTTGGTTTCTTATTCTTTATATTTTCAACGGCATATAACGCACCAATGCCACTTTTATGTATGTTGCACACATAGAACAAATAACCAATAACCATCTATTGATACTTTGTAGTTTGTATTAGACAAGTGATTTAGATGCGTAGGTTTTACATGAAGCGTTTGGGCTTGAGCTTACATGAACCACGTTTTTGGTAAATCTATTTGATATATGGTGATTGTTTCTCTTGGACGAGAACAAGAAGACTAATTTTGATCTGTCTCGAAAGGAACGGAGGCCGAATCGGTCTATAAAAAGACTGGGCTGAAAAATGATCGGTTTGAAAAAAAACATATTATTTTGAACCTGTTTAAAAAAGGTCGGAAGCCAAATGTTATAGACATATTATTTTTGTGTTAATTAAATATTTTTTTACTCACATATTATCTAACCTGTTCCTTTTTTCTTGTATTGTATAATTTTAGTAAATATTAATATATCGTTTTTGTGTTAAGGACACGTGCATTTATTAACGAAAAAATTTATTAACAGAAAAATTCGAAACCAAAAAAAAAAAGAAACTCGAAACCGAAACAGAAATCCCAAAAGCAAACCGAAAAAAAAACTTACTTTCATTTATTTATATTAAAACATTATACTTTTAATAGTATTTCTTATTAAAAATCATTCCCACAGCTATACTCACACCCAAACCCATACCGACACTCACAATAATATTCATACCCATACCGATAGCCATACACATACATACACACATGTTTTTTTTTTTTTCTCTTTAAATATTCACCAAGCTCGTGACTAAACGACCTTAGACCTATCCCCAAAGCGACACATCTATTAATTGTTTTTATAAAGTGTAAATATATATTTTAGTTTTGTAAAGCTATATTTTTCTTTATATACTATATGCAAATTCAATAAAACATAAAGTTTAGCGGATACAAGTTTAATAAATGAAATTTTTAATTAAATAAAAGTTTAATCATTTTTAAAAATTATAATAAGTTATAAAAAATCTGTAACGTCTGGTTCCTGGTATGTATTTAACTTATAATTTATTCCATTTTATAGAGCAACTCAATGAGTTGGAAATCCTAAACTCGTCGAGTAGAGATCATAAGGGTCGCGTATTTTAAGTAACCTACTCGATGAGTTGGGAGGCCTCAACTCGACGAATAGGCAGGCAGACATGAAACCCTAATTTCTGGGGTTTGCACCTTATTTAAACTCCTTAACCCCAAGGTGTTGGTCTCATTTCAAGCCTCCAAGTCCGTAACCTTAGATCTTGAAAGCCTAATGCTATTGTGAGTGTTTGTGAGCCATTTTAAGTGTTTTAGTGTGTAGATTGAAGCCATTGGGAGAAGGAAAAGCTTGAGGACACAAGAAAGAGTTTATAGATCCAGAATCCTTGCCTCATCCACGACATTTTGCTAGTATAAAGTTTGAACCTTGCCTTGTAGTTGTTTAGATCTTCTTTTAGAGTTATTTTACTTGATTTTGGTCAAAATATCATGGTCCTTGGGAGTTGGATGTCCCAAATGGGTTAACCCTTCCGATCCAAGGTCTTGAGGGGCTTTCATGGCATAAAAGTGTCAACTTTATGGCCATGGAAGTCCCATGCAACCTTTAGACCATCATTTTGGCCTTTTGGAGCTTCTAATGCCAATACATGTAGATAAAGCTGGGACTTTACGTGATCTTTTTGTCCCTAGAGTCCAGATCTAAGACCTCATGGTCTATCTTGTAGTTTTGGTGGTGTTTGGATTAAGAATTTGGCATTTTGGGTTAGGGTTTGAGCTTAATCCCTTTAGGAAAGGTATTAATGGGTAAAGTTAGAAACGTTACCCTTCTAGAGGCATTTCCAGTTTAGATCTGGAGTATGGGGCGTAAATCTAATGAATAAGTGCTTAATGCATTAAGAAGGTCTAACAAACTGAAGAACTCAATGAGTTCATAGGGGAACTAGACGAGTTGGGTCGAAGTGTCCCGATTTTGTTAAAAAGGAAGAACTCGGCGAGTTGGAGGAAAACTCGACGAGTTGGATTGTGATTTCACGATTTTATGATTCAAGGGAACTTGGCGGGTTGAAGGGCAAACTCAACGAGTTGAGACAAATCGGAGCATTGACTTTGACTTTGACCATAGTTGAACCTAAAGGGTTATGAGTATGAAATGGTATGTAAGGGGTTGTTTTGGTTCAGGGAGTGAGTAGAGCTAATTCTGGGCAGAGACGCTTCAGCTATCATCCGACATTTGAGGTGAGTTTCCTCCTTGATTAAACGGGTTGAAGGCACCAATGCCGGCTCGTGTATATGATGTGCGCTGATTAGTAGCTAAGTGTGGGCAGAGCCCGTATCTTAGCATGACTAGAGTATAGATATGGAGTGGATTGGTAGATTTTGGTTATACTTGTTGTCTGTGTGATACTTGTATGTGTTTATTAGTTAGCCGAGTGTAGGCGGGGCCCGTATCTCACTATTAGCCGAGTGTGGGCGGGGCCCATAACTCCTAGTTAGCTGAGTGTGGACGCGCTCATATCTCCTAGTAGCTGAGTGTGGCCGGGGCCTGTATCTCCTAGTAGTTGAGTGTGAGTGGGGCCCGTATCTCACTAAGTGTGGGCGAGCCCGTATTTCATAGGGCGGGATCCCTTATCCGAGTGTGGGCAGGGCGCGTATCTCCTTAAGTGTGGGTGGGGCCCATATCTCCTAGTTGCATGTTATGTGTATGGTATGTGGTAGTTTGGGTGAAATTCACTAAGTTTCGTGCTTACGGTTTTCAGTTTTGGTTTCAGGTACATCCGGTAGCAAATGGAAGAGCTCGAGATGACTGCATTGCACACACCATGTTGTTTAGCCTGAGATGTTTACTCTGATATATTTGACATATGTTTTGATATGTATATATCGTTTATGATGTTTTGAGATACTTTGGCTTATGTTTTGATGAGATGATTTTAATAACTATGGTTTATTTATGATTTAAAAATAAAATTTTTGGGAGCATATTTTATGGGTGTTACAAAATCAATAAAAATATAGTTTGGTAATATCACATAACTTACTTTTCTCTCATTTGGCACTTGATCATACAAATAAACTCTACCCTTTCATTCATATGGAATTTCATCAACTAAATCATTTTTGAAAGTTATAAATGGCAAAAGTTTCTTTGATGCTCTTTACAAATATCTTATGAATGATAAAAATCAGTCAATTTTCCATAAAAGGTATGTTGTTGTATTATAGTATATGTTTCCTTGTTTGATCAAAAACATATTATCTATCCTAACAACATCCTTATCCATACTAACATTCCGCAATTTAGTGGAGGATCACAGATTTCCTCATTATTTAAACCCAAAGACCAAATTTGATATGTTCTTTCGTTTCCCTCTTCCCCATTCGCCATAAGGGACAAATTCTTCAACTTCACCCTTAAATCTTCAATCTTCATTGAATAATAGACTTCATCATTAACTTTCTCTTGCTTCTTAGCTCGCTTCTTCAACATACAATCTCTGGTAATGTGATTCTTCACTTTACAATAGTTGCAATCAAATCCCAAGTCTCCCACAAGCTTCTTCTTGGACACTAAATCATTTGAATTCTTATTCTTCTCATCATTATTGTGACATCCCCAAATTCGCGGTCATTTTAAAATTTTTATTTATACTTATTTAAAAATTAGATTATCCATTTCAAAAACTAATATTGCGGAACTTGTTCCCATAAAACATGATAAATATATTATCAAAGCATTTCCGAAGCAATGTATTTTGTTTATATTAAAACTTTAGGATGTCAATGACAATGCATAAACATAAGCATAAGCAGACCTTACATTCATTTACACTAATGATTTATATATCCTTTAATCTCTTAGTGTAATGTGTCTTCGTATTGATACTTGTGATACAAATAAACTGAGTGGGTCAGGTTGGGAAACCTGGTGAGTACATAGGGTTTTCAACCCACAATAATATAGTTATTATGTTTCATCATCAAACAATTAACCCAATTTATCCATCCCCATTATCTTATTTATTCTTAAGTATCTTCCCTAAGAATCATCTATTCCTCAATATTTATTCCTTAGGATTGTCCTAAGGAATAGAAACGAAGTCCAGGCTTTATATAACATGCACTAAGGCCATAGCTGACAATGTTCATCTATAGGGCACTAAATCCATAGATACCAACATTTATTTGTAAGACACTAAGTCCATAACTGCCAACGTTCATTAGTAATACACTAAATCCATAACTGCCAGGGTTTTTAGAGTACATTTGGTGAACATATCATTCACAACACCTACAGGTTGCGAGTCTGCTAGCGTTCCACTGGACTGTCTAGAATAGTCTGTGGTTGTCATCTATACTCTGTTAGATGGCTGGGCCATCTCTTGGGTCAATGGTTCTCATCATCTATATCATATCTCATAATTCATCTCATCTTTCATCTTTTATCTTGCATCTACCCATCTTTACCTATCATAATTATAGGTATAAAATATGTATACAATTTAAATCGAATAAAACATGTATATTTTGTTCATCCAACATAGATATCAAGAACACAGATAATATGCACATATAACACGTAATTTATATTAAATACTTCATATCTATGTGTAAGATGAAAGTAACTATCTACTCACTTGTTAAAGTGATGACTCCAAACTTGGGAATTGCTTCGCTTCTAAGAATTTTATTTCCTTCAACGAAACCTAGTATTATTATTACTAGATTTTACTCTAATATTTATTGCAACTAATTATTAGTCTAGATTTACGAGCGGTATTGTTTTATAAGTGTTAAACAATACTTTTCGACTACTATATACAGACAGGGGCCAGACATGAAACACCGGAGGGCAGGATGATTTTGGCATTTAAGCTGTTCTGGAATCCAACAACCCTATGCGGCCCTTCAAACCAGATTCCCCGTACCGCGAGCTGTTAAAAGGTATTATAATAACACTTTGTATATTTTATAATACTTATATATATTGTTTATATGTTCATAATAACGATAATGAACTTAAACATAAGTTATACTCATAGTAGGGTAAGCATCACTCACTTACAATAGAGTTTAGCGAAGAACCGACTCTGCTTAGGCAGAACTTCTGAGCTGAAATCTCTTCTTCTCGGGGCCTTCTCGTGCTCCGAGACTCGCTACTAACTCCTAAGAAGGGCTAGAGAAAAGCCTTGAGGCTTTGGGAGTGTTTGGGAGAAGAGAAGTGGAAAGGTGTGAAGAAATGGGATGATTTGCGCCTCTATTCATAGGCTGGAAATGGCACAACATGACGTGTTAGTGAGACATCCGCATCGTGTTGGGGTGCCAAGTGTCACCTTCTGGTGGAAAGGCGTGGGGAAGAAGCAGTGGTCAGTATTGTGCCACATGTCACTCTCAAATTACTCCAAAAACTAATTATCTTCTAAAATCCGTAACTTTCGGTTACGAGCTCCGTTTTTGACGTTCTTTATATCCACGCGTAGGCATCGACAGGATCTACAACTTTTGTTTAGACTCCATTGGCAAAATTTGACTTTATTTTTAAAGTTATATTTTAACAGACTTAGATTGTTAAAGTCCGTTAAAAATTCATAACTTTGTCATCAACGTTTGCTTTCGGCTGTCTTTATATCGTTGAGCTCCTATTAATGAGATCTTCAATTCTCATTTAGGTTGTGTTGGCCAAAAATCGATGGATCTAAAATTCGATTTATGGGCTATGCACTACTATGCTAAATCTTAGAAAAAATATAACTTCCTCATACGAAGCCAAATTTGGACGTTCTTTTTATATACATTGTCGGTTTAACATATATTACAACTTTCATTTAGATCCCTATGACTAAAAATTAATTTATCAAAAATTCACTTTTTACGTTATGCAGTGTCATGCTGGTTTAGCCTAAAACTTCGACAAGTCATAACTTTTTCGTAATAACTAGGATTTTTATCATTCTTTATATGTACGGAAACCTTGTATCATATACTATAACTTGGTTAAGATTATTTATTCTAAATAATCTTCTATCAAAAAGTCATTTTTGACGCTTGTTGTCTCTAAATTGACTAGCCCAAATCTGCAAGCGTTACAATTATCTCCCCCTTAGGATGATTACGTCCCGGAATCATCTACAAAACAAGGCTTGTATAATGACTCCGTAAGTTGTCTTTTCATCCTAGGTAATAACCATAACTCTTATGTCTTTTCTAACGGGTTTCTAACTCTTGGACTTCTTGACTGCCGACGGTGCTCAATCTTGCACCTCCTCTATATCTCATGTTGGACTTTCAAAATGACCTTCAAGTCACAATATCGATCCTTATTGGAGACTCCTGCTCCTCCGTAAATAGACTTTTCTTAGATTATTGTAACAGGCCAATGGGTCATGTTCTAATGACCTCTCATCGTTTGATGCAACGCTTAGACTCAAGTTTTTTTGAGTCAGATTCTCGAACTGAATATACCTTCCTTTATGTTCTAATGTGATATAATCACATTACACCATGTAGCATCTCTAGCTACAAGCTTCTTACTTTCACAATGATTGTGATACTTCTATTGATCGCTTCTATTATCTTTTACTTCAATCTTCTAGCTTAAGTCAGATGCTACACCGATCTTGGTTCTCTGAACCATGTAATATACTCATCTTATCCAGATTCGATTTGATATGACCACTAGGGTCGGAATAACGATCATCTTCTTAGTCATTAACGAAACGATGGTAACGACAAACATGAACAAAACATAATCAATTACTAGAGCCTTGGTAACCTTGTGACTTTCCCCAATCCAAGTACGAGTCATGTGCTTCCAGTAGTATAGGCCTCTACTACCTTTCACACCTACTCATACTCATCCGAAGTATTGTCTCACAGTCCCCAAGTTCTTATTTCCTAAAATCACAAAATGATTTAACACATACGAATGTGTCCAAATAATCATAAAATTTCCCTAGACTCTACTATGACTTCTTCCATATGTAACTTTAATCATCAATTCTGCTTCAACTTGGTTGGTGGTGGAAATGCCAAACGATGAGATAACTTCATGGATTATACCAAAATTTCTTTCTTTCTGCTAATTGAAAGTGTACTTCTCACGTACTAGACATATTATTTATTAGACATATTCTAAAGGCAAGATACCGCTCTTATGATATCTTCTGATATGTGTCATTCACTATATTAAGCCTTCTCATTTCCTCCATTTGCTCAGTATAACATGGTTCACATTATTGCTTGAACTTATGCCTTTGTGATGGGTTTGGGTGTAGGTGCAACGACCGATGCTTGACCCATCACATGCTTAGGCTCGGGTTGTCGAATTCCGTTTCCTAATACGCTTCGAGTTCTCACCATGTTGATAACAAAAATCAGACGTTTGGTGTGCATTGATGAGAATTAAGATAGGAAAGCTTTATTTACGATAGATGTATTATCACTCCGAAAAGTTACATGCCAGTTCTAATACCGTAATTAAACCTTTAGAAATCAAAACACATAAAATTTTCAGATTCGATCGGCAATAGACCATGGATCCGATCAAACAATAGCATTATAAAGTAGGGTTGAGCGCAGTGCGGTTTGGTGTGGTTATTGGTCAAAACCTCACCACTAACCACAAATGCAGTTAATCCATTTTTAAAACCACTTGGTGCAGTTATTTTTGCGATGCGGTTGGGCAGTTATTTTTGCAGCGCAGTTTTGTTTTTTTGTGTTTCGGTTATTAACCGCATGGACTTGGTGCAATTATTTTGTGTAATTTTTAACCACAGTTTAGAGTTCAAATAGTTTTAAGAGTTTAAACATACTACTTGTAATAAAAAAAAGGTATAAGACAACTAACTTAAATCACAAGCAACTAATATCTTAAAAACGTGAAATCACTAGTAATTAACAATAAATATCTTAAAATTGGTAATTAACCACTTGGGTTGTGGTGACTTGGTAAGGCATGTGGAAGATATGGTGGATAACCTATTGACCCATGTTCAAATCCTGGCACCACTAAGCCCTTGTGGCCATGGAGGTTCGCCTGCAGTGACTCCAGGGCATGAAGCAAAGCTTTATGTTTGCAGCGGGGGATTAATCGGTGCGCGAAAGCTGGCCCGGAAACCCTCGTTAGGGAAGTTCCCTTTCCAAAAAAAAATATCTTAAAATTGTGAAATTTCACCATTTTCCAATGTTAAACATAACAAAAAACCAATATTTTTGTATATTAGAATTTTATTCTTCTTTCATCCATGAAATTTGTCTTATTTTTAATATTTAATATATTAATAGTTAATAAAAAAGTATATAATATATGCGGTGCGGTGTGGTTTTTTTGCTGTTTTTGAAAACTAATAACCGAATTGTACCGCAAATTTACAGTTTTTCAAAAACCGAAAACCTCACCATCAGTTTTTAATGTGGTTGCGGTTTATGCGGTTAATTTTAGTTGCAGTATGGTTTTTCCTCAACCTATGACAAAACATATAACACATATTATAACATAAATCATTTAGCACATAAAATGAATTCAGGCATCTTCCCTAAATAAGTTAGTGCTCGTGTCTATTCAGGCATACTTCTTAAATATAGTAGACACTCATCTCACAATCATCGTTTAACATTCTAAGTTTAAGTCTAGAAATAAATCCTTATTCCTAGTTCTCTTAAACTAATGCTCTGATACCAACTGTGACATCCCCAAATTCACGGACATTTTAAATTTTATTTAGGCTTATTTAAAATTAAGAGTATACATTATAAAGAATAATATTATCAAAGCATTTCCGAATAAATGTATTTTGTTTATATTAAAACTTTAGGATGGCATTGACAATACAGAAACATAAACATAAACAGACCCTACATTCATTTACACAAATGATTTATATATCATTTAATCTCTAAGTGTAATGTGTCTTCATATCGATACATGTGATACAAATAAACTGAGTGGGTCAGGTTGGGAAACCTGGTGAGTACATAGGGTTTTCAACTCACAATAATATAGTTATTATGTTTCATCATCAAACAATTAACCCCATTTATCCATCCCCATTATCTTATTTATTCTTAAGTATCTTCCCTAAGAATCATCTATTCCTCAATATTTATTCCTTGGGATTGTCCTAAGGAATAGACACGAAGTCCAGGCGTTATATAACACGCATTAAGGCCATAGTTGCCGATGTTATTTGTTAGGCACTAAGTCCATAGCTGACAATGTTCATCTATAGGGCACTAAATCCATAGATACCAACATTTATTTGTAAGACACTAAGTCCATAACTGCCAACGTTCATTTGTAAGACACTAAATCCATAACTGCTAGGGTTTTTGGAGTACATTTGGTGAACATATCATTCACAACACCTACAGGTTGCGAGTCTGCTAGTGTTCCATTGGACTGTCTAGAATAGTCTAGGGTTGTCATCTATGCTCTGCTAGAGGGCTGGGCCATCGCTTGGGTCAAGGGTTCTCATCATCTTCACCTCTCATCATCTATATCATCTCTCATAATTCATCTCATCTTTCATCTTTCATCTTGCATCTACCCATCTTTACCTTTGTCATATGACGTCCGTTTTTGGTTGTCTTTATATTGTTGAGGTCCTATTAATGAGATCTTAAATTCTCATTTAGGTTGTGTCGGCTAAAAATTGATCAATCTAAAATTTGATTTACGGGCTGTGTACTACTATGTTAAATGTTAGAAAAATCATAACTTCTTCATACAAAGTCAGATTTTGACGTTCTTTTTATGTACGTTCTCGATTTAACATATACTACGAATTTCTTTTAGATATGCAAGGCTAAAAAGTAATTTATCAAAAAATTACTTTTCAAGTTACGTGGAGTCATGCTGGTTTAGCCGTAAAACTTCGACATGTCATAATTTCTTCGTTATAACTCGGATTTCAGCGTTCTTTATATGTACGGAACCCTTGTGACATATAATATAACTTGGTTAAGATTATGTATTCTAAATACTTTTCTATCAAAAAGTCACTTTTGATGCTTATTTTCTTTAAATTGACTATCTTGAATCTGTGGGTGTTACAATTATCACCACTTTTATTTTGGTTTCATGAGTTCATTTTTGAAGTAATTTTCTAATATGTATCTTTCTTTAAATTTCCTTTCATTGGCTTCTTGCAGAATTTCTTTGCATTGTTGTTGGAGTAGTAAGCCACAACTTCGTTGTTTGAATTTATGAATACACTTTCTTCGTCATTAACTTCTTAAACATCATAAACACATTCTTTGACAATTGTCTTTGACACAAGATCCAAAGAACCTCCAAAAGTAGATTTATCCTTTTTGTCATCTATCTCCATGACATAAAATTCACAAGCTTTAAAAATGTTATACAAAATAGACAATGAGTATGAATCAAGGTTCTCATGTGTTTTGATCAACAGACTTATGTTCCCCAGTTCCTTTCTTAAGGCTCGAATGAAATTGATTTTGAACTCCAATTCAGTTTGAACGACTTTGTATATTGAACACATGTAAATAAGACCGTTAAACCAATTGTCGTAAGGCTCTCTTGACTCATTGTCTTTTTGCTTGAACTCTGCTAACTCATATAGACACTAAGTTACAGAGCTTTTCTTAGTTTTTTCAGTTCATTAGAATTTTTCCTTCAATCTGTTCCATATTTCCTAAGTTGTGTTAGAACCAAAAATGTAATAGTAAACAATAGGAGGTAATATACCTCTTAACAGATCATGCATCTTTTGTCATTTATTTGTCTTTTGATTCTATCCACAGTTACACTTTCATTTTATGTTGCGCTTCCAACATCATCAGTTGTACTTGTACGATATAGACCTTTATCGGTTGATCACTATAAATATTTATCAATTCCATTCAGATAATCCTACATATGATCAGCTCATTGGTCATAGTATTTTGGAAGAAGCATCAATGTTTTTGTTGAAGATCCAAGCAGATTGGTGTAGTTCATCTTCGTATTCATATTCAGATTTGCCATTGTAATGATCTAAAATAAAGATTTGATTGAATCGAATTGAATTGATTAGATTGAAATATTAGTTGCAGAATCAAAAGATCCACTAGTAGAAAATAGACCTTTAATGACACGCGAACAATGACACGTAGGGATTTACGATACACATTTTCTTTGTGTCCTAAAAATGATGTCAGCTTTCCAAAATTTGAAGGATAGAGGACATGCATTTGTGAATGCCCTAAAATTAGTGCCAAAAAAAACACGGAAGACACCTATCATAGAAAGTGTGTCGTGAAAGGGTGTCGTTTTATAATTTTTTTTTAATGAAAACGTAGGCAGCATCATCTTTTAATACCTAAGGGAGTAGATGAAATCCCTAATACCTAAGGGGGTAAATGAAATCCCAAAAGTTTAAAAACCCAGCTTGTTCTCACCCTCCCTTGTTTCCACCGACGAAACCTTTTTCTCCCTTGTTTCCATGGACGCTTTGTGCTCCTTCTACCTTTCAACAAAATCGAACTATCGCCGCCCACCTCTGCAATCAACGATGCACCTAGGTCGTGATTGATTTTTTTTGCTGCTACAACGACCATTCCACCCCTACCATCAATACCGCTTCGCTACTCAGCCTCCATCAAATCTCTTGTTTTCCCTATTGTTTGTGTGACTTGTGCCGCCACCTAGGGCTGCCGAATTTTTTCATGGTCGTTTTCTTCCTCAATCGTTGAAGGCTTTGTAGTTTTTTTTGGGAGTGGTCGTTGTGATTTCCAATGGAGGAGACTCCATCGGCTGCTCATTTAGGTGATCTACCACCTACACGTTTGACCAGATTTGAAGTTGATCTTGTTGCTGGTTCTTTGTGTCCTGCTGGGATCGTCCTGAAATTGATCTTGCTGCTGGGATATGATTATTGATGCTAAAGCTGCCAATTCTCAGTTTAGGTTTCCGCCGCCATCCCCAAGTGTGTGGAAAATTAGCATGGCTGATGAATTGGAGATTGTTTTGTCTCATCTTTCCTTATTCTGTTTGCTTAATTTTTGTTTCTTTTGTTCCCTACTTTTAGCCAGAGAAAAATTTAGAGAAATGGGGAGAATGACACAACTGTAAACGTTTTAAGAACATGGGTTATTCTCGACAGGGTATTGGTAAGCTTAAGTGTATAATCACCTTTAAGTTTAACACATCAAAATCCAAATATCCATGCTCTCATGTTATGAAGGCGATTGATTGATAACAAAATTGAATAAATTTGATAACTTTTTTTAAACAGTAAAGTTTATCGGATATTCTCTTGTCTATACCTTTTTTTGCATGCAGAAAGAAGAATTTTCACATACAGCTTATGCCACTAATGCTTACGTGGCAATTGGGCCACTTGCTAAGCACGTTTTGCATGGTAAGTCACTTCATTTAATTAGCATTATAATCCAGTAATACTAGATTAAAATAAATTATTGATATTTTTTTCTGGAATGAATTGTATTGGTAATTATATTGTGGTGCTACACAGGGAAGAAGAGTATTATGCTTGAGGTTAGTAGTGGACAGATGAGTGGCATTGGAATCAATAATTCCTAAAAACACGGCAGAAACTTTAGATTGGAATCGGCTTGATTACATGGATGAAGTAATATTTTCTCATTCTATTTTGTCTACTTACCAAATCAGCATGTTATGTTCTCGGAAACCGGAAACAACAGAAAAGGTAACAGTTTTCGTCACTGTAACAGTTTTGGCACCTAAAGTTTTGGTCCTTGTACAGTTTTTGTCCCTAGAGTTTTGGCCCATTTATAGTTTTTGTCCCTCTCTATAAGTAGCTAGCGTGGTATTCCAATGAATTGTCTGATCTTGAATGTGAGAGGCATAGGCAAAGAATACAAGGTAGCATGGGTAAATGAACTCAAGGTGAAACATCGTTCTTCCTATTTGGGGGTCCAGGAAATTCGATTATCAGATGTGAATGGCATTGATGTTGAAGGTTACTGGGATCACAGTGAATTTGGCTTCGTTACCACACCTTCATCAGGAAGATCGGGAGGAATTCTAAGTATGTGGGACGCCTGTATGTATAATGTCGAAGAGGTAATCAAAACACGTCACTTTCTTATCACTATAGGAAGATGTACCGAAATCAATGGAGCTATGATCTTTGCAAATATATATGTTCCGCATAAACCACAAGAAGAAGAAGGAGGATTTAAAAATGATCAAAAGTGAAAAGGTTGGAACGTGGGTAATCTTTTGGGATTTTAATATAGTAAGAAGGAAAGAGGAAAGATACAATTCATACTTTAGTGCTTCTGAGACATTCTGGTTCAGTCGATTTATCGATCAGGCGGGCTTATATGATATAAGATTAGGCGGTCAAAGATACACCTATTTATGTCAGGTGGATGTAAAACTCAGCAAACTTGACCGCTTAATTTAGAGGATACGGCACACCTTATGCAAATTTGGCTACGAAACTAAGATTCTTGAGGGCAGAACTAAAAAAATGGATGTGTAAGGATTATCCGAAGGAGATGATAGAGCTCCAAAAAATTAAACACAAAGTTCAAGAATTGGACAGGGCGATAGAACATCAAACATTAAACAGTGAGGAGATAGATGTAAGGAGAATAAACTGTTAGAAGATGATTGAAATAGTGAAAATGGCAACTTTGGACTTAAAACAAAAAATAAGATTGAAGTGGATAGTAGATGGTGATGAGAACTCATGATTCTTTCATGGATACATCAACAGTAAAAATGCAAAAACCATATCAACGGATTGATAATCAACAGAGAATGGAACACAAATGCGAAGACAACTAAAATGAAGCGTTCAATTTTTTTAAAAAAGAAGTTCCAAGAGAGATGGCCAGCGAGACCTAAGTTCCACAGTCCTAACTTTCAGTGTCTAGACTCTTCCACCGGTATGAGCTTAGAGTATCCCTTTACAACATATGAAATAAAAGAGGCAGTATGGGCATGTGGGAATGAAAAGGCATCGGGGGTCGGATGGGTTCATGTTCAAATTAATTAAGAAATATTGGGACACAATACATGATGATGTTATATGTGTACAACACTTCGAGAAATATGGAAGACTGGAACGAGGATGTAACTCCTTGTTCATCACTTTGGTCCCAAAAATTAAAGACCCGCTTAAGCTTGAAGACTATCAACCTATTAGTCTCATTGGATGCTTATATAAAATAGTGGCAAAGATGCTCGCAATCGGGCTAAAAAGGTGATTGGTATGAACATTAACGAGGTACAATCCGCATACATGGAAGGGAGAAATATATTGGATGACCCCTTGATCATTAACAAGATACCCTCATGGGAAAAATCAATCAAAAAGAAAGTTCTACTTTTCAAAGTTGACTTTGATAAAGCCTTCGATTCAGTCAATTGGGAATATCTTGACTATTGGATTAGATGTCTAAGCCCAACTTATTATTGGTATGTATTCGACCCGACTTGGCATAGTCCATTTGGGTTGCATGGCATCGGAACAATTTGGATAGACTTTTGTGAGAAAAGGATATTAATGATTTGTTAATATATTATAAGTTTTAATATATTAATTTGAAATCATATTATTTAATTAGTATTGATCAAGAATTAATTTGGAATTAACTTTGTGATCAAAATGAGACTAATTAAATATATAGGGATTGATTGTGTAAATCAATCATTCTTATATATGTAGGCTTATGATTCATAGTTCTTCATGTTAGGCTAAACCCATGGAGTAACCCATGGATACTCCATGGAGGTTTTAACCCATGGAGCATGAAGAATATGGAAAGATATAAGTTACATGGTGTAACCCTAATAGCCACATTATATAAGGACCCCATGGCTCAAGAAATTGGCACTAGTGTGTGTACACATGAGGGCTAGCCGATTTGAGCATAGGAACCTTTTCTCTCAAGTTATTCCAAAATGTTGGTGATGTTGTGTGAACCATTTCAGGTGTCACATTTGAGGCAGTAGGCTCTTAAGCTCCATGGAATCATGCTACAACAAAGAGGTATGTAATTCTACTAGAATTTATGTACTTCATATTATGCTAGTTATAACAATACCTTGGAAGATTGATATTTGTATATATAATAGAGAAAACATAGATCCAAGGTATTTAGGGTTGCATGTACACCTTAGGAGTGTTAGAATGCTCAAAACTCTTCAGTGGTATCAGAGCCTAGGCTTGTTTTCATTTATACTTGATGCAAATGGCTGAAAAATCAAAGTTTGTATGCTGTCTACACAGCTGACTCGATGAGTCCATGCTAAATTCATCCAATTCGTCGAGTTGGTTCATGCACTCGACGAATTGGACCCCCAGACAGCATATCTTCAAGTTTTAAGGCTGGAATTGGTCTAGAATCATTACCTTAAACTGTTTTGGACTTATAAAACCTATTTTTGATGTGATAATGATTATGTTAGTGGGAGCATGGTGATTATGATAAGCGTTGCAAGTTAGCAATGTTAATTATAGAAAACAAAAGTTTCAATTGGAAAAAGTTATTTTGCTATAATTAAGGGAGAGGAAATTATACTTTATTTTGCTATATGAATTTTATGTTGGAATGGCTCAACATAAGGAAATTCTATATATGGGTACATTATTTGCGTTCTAAGATTCGATTATGATTACGGCATCCCTTTTCATAATCTGAATTATGAGAACATGGCAAATAGAAATAGGAATATTTTAGCAAAAGTCTGGTCTAGTATCATGTCTTATGTGAGACATCATGAATCGTGTCCCGTATGCTTCAGATATAGAATCGATTGCATGTGCTATAATATTCATTTGTTCTAAAATTTTTCAAAATGCCTAGAGCATTAAGCGGGAAAAAGTACTAGAACTAGATATGACTAATTTGATTAAGCAATTGTCGAGGACAATCTAAGGTTTACCAAAGATTAGCTGCTCAGGGACAGTTAGAAGTATAGTATTAATTTTGGAAGGACCATATTGACATATTCTGAAAGGAGACAACTCTTGTTCAGAAGTGAGATTCAAAATGGGAATATGGAAATGTCTCCATAGGTGGTAGTTATTAAATCTGTGTAAGATTAGAAAACTTAATGCAAAAAGGATGTTTAAAGCAATGTGCTTTGAATATGAAACTTTGTTTCCATTGAGTTGATCTCCATTGGAATACTCTGTAATGACTGTTGACAAGAATCTGTGACTTTGTGCATAATCATTACAAGAGGATCACTGCATATAAGTTTAAAATCTAACAGATTTTGGTAAATGGAAGAAATTTGGAATTCTTGCATTTACAGTAAGGATTTGGGATTGTGAAATGAGAATCATTAGAACTATGTTCAATCGATCTATTCCACAAAGTAAAGATCATATACAAACATAGTGTACATACTTGGTGTATGGCATGACTAGTGTTCAGGAAAAAAAACATAGTGTACATGCTTGGAGCATGGGACAACTATTGTTTTAACTCAAGTATAGAGTTGATAATTTGAAACGGTATGCAATAAATAATGTGTAATCAATATGGTGATAAATAAAAGTTGTTCTATTTATATTCATAAGTTCTGAGACCATATTGGATTTTATTATTCTTGTGTTTCACTTTGCATGTTTTGAATTCCCGAATAACTAGGTCGTTCTTCCTGAATGACTAAGTTATTCAAACCATCCACAATAGATATGTGACATCCCCATTTTCACGCCAGAAAAGACCGATTTTGTTTATGCTTTATAAAAATCAGAGTACTTCTTTTAATAAAAATGTTGCGGAATTTGTTCCCAGAAAAACATGATAAATACGTTATCAAAGTATTTTAGAAGAAATGTATTTTTATTCATTTAAAACATTTGGGATGTCATCGTCAATACAGAAACATAAGCATAAACAGAACTTACATCTCACCAGTGTATGCTATGGTACTTTATGGCTAATTTGGAAGGCCCGTTGTGAAATGTTGTTCAAAGGAATTCGCACATCTCCGACAAAAGTGGCAAATAATGTTCAATCTATTGTATATAATTGGGTGAAACATAGGTACTTAGGGTTAATACTAAATGATTATTTGTTGTTGAAACTTGAAATCAAGTTATAGTTGATATATAGTTTTATTGTAGATTGCTATTTGTTCATTTATTGTTGAAACTTGGAATCAAGATGTGACATCCCCAATTTCACGGCCAGAAAAGACCAATTTCTTTTATGCTTTATAATAAAAATCAGAGTACTCTTTTAAAGAAAAGTGTTGTGGAATTTTTTCCCAGAACAACATATGATAAAATTTATCAAAGCATTTCTTAAAAAAATGTATTTTCGTTATATTACAAAACTCGGGTTGTCATTGTCAATATAGATCAAATGCATAAACAAAACATCATAAGCCATAAGACAAAATTGGCCTTGAATACAATATAGGCCTTTACAACATTCTATATATTTTCTACTGGCCTATAAATCCATAATCTCTCGTCAGATCATCTAACTATGCTCTTTCCACTACCTGTAATACAAGAAACTGAGTGAGTCAGGCTTGGGAGCCTGGTGAGCATATAGAGTTTTCAACCCACAATAAATAAGTTTATTAATTTCATCAAACCAAACAAACCCTAAATACCCATTCTCGTTATTCTCACTTTACGTCCCTAAAGCGTCTAATAAGAGAGACCTAGCCTAAGGATCATCATCGGGGTGGACTCTACTGCTGAGGGGATTCCTTGGCCATAAATGTCTGTAAGGAAACCATGAGGGGGATGGAGTACACTAGTGAACACATCGTTGACAAACACCTACAGGTTGCGAGCCTGCTAGCGTTCCATTGGATTGTTTAGAAAAGTCTACGGTCGTCATCTATACTCCGCTAAATGACTAGAACATCGTCAACATCGAAGCCTCTCATCATTTTATTTCATCACACATCAACTATTTCATCTACCCATGTTTTACCCAATATATTTGTAGATATAAAATACATGTACAGTCTAGGTATGAAAAACAAAGTTTAAATCTGTCATCCAACATACATCTCAGGTAAACAGATAATATATATACACATAACACATAATTTATATAAAATACTTCATATCTATGTGTAAGATGAAAGTGACTACACACTCACTTAATAAGATGGTGATTCGGACAACACTTCGCTTCTTAAAATAATCTTCTTTGATGAAACCGGGAGGTTTGCTTAAAAACCGGGCTCTGCGGGGGCAGAGTTTCTAAACTGAAAAACTCTTTTTCTCGGAGCCTTCGGGCGCTCTGGGGATTTCTTTTAGTGCTTGGGAGGTTCCATGGGTTTCGGGGTGGTTTATGGTGGCTAGAGAGAGAGAGAGAGTGGAGAGAGAAAGGTGTAAAATGTGTGAGAAAAGTGGTTGGCTTCGGATTATATTTATAGCCGAGAGGCCTCGCAATACGCGGGGCGTAAGGGGCACGTGTTTGATCTTCGGTGGTGCATCATGGCTACTTCGGGACCGCAGAAGGAAAGAGACTGCGGGGCGTATGGGCCTCGTACGTAGGGCATACTTCGGTACGCAGGGCGTACCCTCGCACGCGGGGCGTTCTCTTCGGATAGCCTTCAAAAGTGTACATGTTACTTCAAAAACTCTTAACTTTCGCATACGAGTTCTGTTTTCGACGTTCTTTATATCCACGCGTAGGTAAGATCGTATTCTACTACTTTCGTTTAGACTCCGTCGGCTAATTTTGACTTTATTTTTAAAGTTATATTTTAACATGTTGGGACAGGAAAAGTCTGTTAAAATTTCATAACTTCTTTATACGATGTCTGTTTTTGTCTGTTTTTTTTCTGGTTGAACTACTATTGAAGATATCTTTGATTCTGGTTTAGGTTGTGTTGGCTAAAAATCGCTCGATCTATGATTCGAATTCCGGGCTGCACACAGCTATGCCAAATTTTAGAAAATTCATAACTTCCTCACATGCAATCAGATTTGGACGTTCTTTTTATGCACACTCTTGTTTTAACGTATACTACGACTTTCATTTAGATCGCTAAGGCTAAAAAACACTTTATCGTAAACTCACTTTTTACGTTACGCAATGTCGTGCCGGTTCTGTCGCGAAACTTCGACGGATCATAACTTCTTTGTTATAACTCGGATTTCAACGTTCTTTATATCTCTGAAATCATTGTCACGACCACTACAACTTTCTTCATGGATATCGGGCTTATCTAATGTTTTATTTTTTACGCTTATTTTTATTATATCTTTACAAACAAGTATATAATCACATAATTCACATAATATTCAAGTAATTCATCTTTATTTCTTTAAAATACGTTACAATGGTTGACCTAGACTATTACATCATCATATTAATGCTTAGCCTAGAAACATGGGCGTTACACAAGATTATAGTTGATATATCTTGATAATTGACAATTTGATTGTAGGTTGTTATTTGTTGATTTTGTTGAAACTTGAAATCAAGCTTATAGTTCATAAATTTTGTTTGTAGGTTGCTATTAAAAGTCTTTTCAAAAGACATTTAAATGTTGGAGACGACAATAATGAAGGAACTTCCAAAAAATAGGGCTAATGAAAGTAATCAAGTTCCACAAACTAATCAGCCTATGCCAATACCACAAGAAACACATTCTAATAAACCTACTCAAGTTCCAGAAACTAATCAACCAATGCCAAAACCAAAAGTGACACAATCTTTTGATTTGAATGATTTTCCTTCGGACTTGGGGGATAGGCCAATGATTACATCTTATAATCCTAATCAAAGGGATGAAGTAAGGAGGGCATATTTTATTAAAGGGTCTTGTCAACCAAAGGGGCAAGGTTTTGAATTTATATTATTTAGTAATAAGCCAAGAAGTTTTGTTGTGCAATGGATTATTGATTTTTCATGGTTAGAGTATAGCATAAAAAATAAAAAGGTATATTGTTTTTGTTGCTACTTGTTTGGAGATATGGTAGGGGAACAAGGTGGAAGAGATGTATTTATAACCGAAGGCTTTGACAATTGGAGTAAAAAAGGCTCATTCCGGAAACATATGAGTAATATTCAAAGTTATCACCATAAGGCCCAAGAAAAGTGTGATTTGCTATTAAGAAGAAACTAATCTATTGGTGAAGTCTTGCATAAGAAAACGGAACTTGAGAAAAGTAATTATGAAATTTGATTACGTGCTACAATCCGTGGTTGTCGATTTTTATTGACAAATGCATTACCATTTTGCGGGCATGATGAGAAGGAAAAGTCTAATAATAAAGGACTTTTCATTGAAGTCTTATATTTGATTAGAGAACATAATGAGAAGATTTTTAAAGTTGCTTTAGAAAATGCTCCAAAAAATGAAAAGTTGACTTCTCCCACGATTCAAAAAGATGTTGTCGGTTGCTTTTCAAAAGAGATAATCAAGTTTATTTGTGATGAAATTGGTAAAGATGTGTTTGCTATTTTTGTTGATGAGTCTAGTGATGTTTGCAAAAAAAAAAAAAGAACAAATGACTATAGTTTTGAGATATGTTGATAGACTTGGGATTGTAATGGAAAGATTTATTAGAGTTGTCCACGTGTTGGATACATCTTCTTTTACTCTTAAAGCCGCTATTGATACCGTATTTTCCAACAATAACTTGAGTATGACTTAGGTGAGAAATCATAAAATATTTATTCCTTTAAAATTTAATACGATATTAGTTTTATTTTTATTTCTTATAGTTTTTCTATTAATTTTTTAAAAATATATAGGTGAGGGGAAAGGTTATGATGGAGCAAGTAATATGAGTGATGCATTCAACGGTTTGAAATCTTTGATTTTAAATGAAAACAATTATGCACATTACATACATTGTTTTGCACACCAACATCAATTAGTGATTGTGGCGGTTGCAAAGAAACATGATGATGTTGATGAATTCTTTGAACAACTAGATTTGGTGGTTACTATCGTTTGTGGGTCTTGTAAGAGAAAAGATATGATACGAGAGATGCAAAAAGAAAGAGTGGCAACTGAAATTGGTATCGGTGAAACTGAACCAGGAAGAAGGATGAATTAAGAGATTTCTCTTGTTCGAGCTAGAGATACTAGATGGGGTTCACATTTTAGAACGATTGTAAGTTTTTTGAAGTTTTTTGCAGAAGTTGTTGCGACACTTAAATATGTCAAATAGGAGGGGTCTACTTTATCTAACCCTAATCAAGCAAAGCGTATTTTGTCATATTTCAAGACACTTGATTTCGTGTTTCTCTTACACTTGATGCTGTAAATTCTATGCCTCACAAATACCTTGTCAAAGCATCTTAAAAAAAGATCAAAATATTTTGGAAGCGGCTTCGTTAGTAAAAGGGAGAAAGAAATCATTGCTAGTTTTTAGAAAATATGGGTCTCCTTAAATTTGTAAGAAGGTATGTGTTTTTTGTGAAAAGCATAGTATTGGAATTGTGGACATGTCAGAATATTATGTTACCCCACGCAAGCATATGACCAATAATACTAATCAACATAATTTTGAAGTCGTGATAAAGAAAAGTTGTTAAAGCTAAGCGAGATATACAAAAAAGATTTTGGTGATTTAGAAAGGGCGCAACTTAATGGGCAACTTGATATCTATTATCACTCTTTGCTCCTTGATGAGAGATTTTCAACTTGAAGGGAATTGCAGACCTCTCTCGTTTGTTGGTGGAAACCGGGAAGCACCTTTCTTTTCCTTTGGTTTATAGATTATTAAAACTATCTTTGGTTTTGCCCGTCGCAACCGCAACCGTTGAACGGTGTTTTTCTGCAATTAAGTTCTTGAAGACCGATTTGCGTAATAGAATAGGTGACGATTTTATGAATTGTGCTTTGATTTGTAGTGTAGAAAAGAAAACACTAGAGAATCTTCAGATTGAAACTGTAATTACTCGTTTTTGTAAAATAAAAGAGAGAATAGGTGCACTTTAAAACATAAGTTTGTTATGGAAGTTGAACTTTATATCTAATGAAATTGCGGTTCTTATTTCTATTACAAAAAAAAAATCCGGGATACCCCTTACTTTGACCCTAACTTCGCCACTGAATGATGTGTTTGAGGCTTTTGATTCATATGTCCATCGTGATCTCGATTACTTGATTGTTTAGGTCATGTATTATGAACGTCATAACTTATTCATATAATCTCGGATTTTAACGATCTTTATATCCATGCGTTCATATTTTAGTCTATTACAACTTTAGTTTAGATTATTCCCATTAAAATGTAATATATATTTATTTACGATCTTTATATCCATACATTTTTTATGAATGCATGTATAGATTTTTTTAAATAAAATTTGAAGTAAAAATATATTACATTTTAACGGGAGTAATTTTAATGAAAGTTGTAGTAGACTCAAAAAACGGACATGTAGATATATAAATCCTTAAAATCTGATATCGTATGAAGAAGTTATGATGTTCAAAACACAATATCTAAGCCACACCACAAGAGCTACGCAACCAAACAGTCGAGATCGCAATGAACATAAGCATCAACAACCCCAAACATCTCAGGAACGATTGTTCCACATAAGACGCCGTGAGAAAAACCTAAAGAAATCATTCATAAGCACCAAATAAATACAAAAATAAAAATGACTTATTTTAAAACAAAAAAAAAATATATTAAGGACTAAATGTGTACAAAATAATAAGGACTAGATGTGTATAAAATGAGAAATATATCACCCTAGTAAGTCATTTTTCCCGGCTAACCTGGAGTAACCGGTTATAAGGACTAAATATGTACAATTTAACAAATTGAAGCGGTAAATATGGACGAAAAAAAAAACTCCGTGACTAAATATGTAAAAATCAAAAAATATATTACTCTTTTAAGCCATTATACCGTTTTTCATATAAGGCGTAAAAGATGTATATGTTAAGTAAGATGTAATATGAAGGTATTATGTAATTTATTTAAAATCGAGGGACTGTTGGTAACTAATAGAGAATAAAAATATTATTTATTAAAAAGAAAAAAAATGACAATAGGGACATGGTGACTTATGAGTGGTCAACGTAGGTGTCATTATTTATGTAATATATTTAAAATCCCCTTGATCACCCTTTGAAATATCAAATATGTCTTATTATCTTTACACTTCACTTTCAGAACACTTCGGGCTATTCAGACTATTTTGACTTCTTTTTCAATGGAATTTTTGACTAATTTTTATGGGCTTTTTGACTATATTCTAGAACTATTTTCAGGAAAATTATCCACTATTTTCCAAAATGAAAAAACAAAAAATCATAACATACGTAATTTTCTATTTTCCAAAATGAAAGCACAAAAAAACATAACTAATTAAATTTACATTGTCTATAAGTTTGTTTAGTTAATAAGTGAACTTAATACAAGCTTTATACAGTAAACTTAATACAAAAATTAATAAAATTAATACAAGCCACCGGAAAACAAAACATATTCGCCGGAAAATAGTCGCCGGAGTCGTTGTTCATCAGAATACAGTAAGTTATCTCTTTCCAACTTCACATCTTTATTTATATGTTGTTTGTCGGAGTCTGCCATCCGATGGCGGTGGCGGTAGTAAAATCACCGGTTGTTCGTCGGAGGCTGCTATTCGTTATTCGCCGGAGGCGAGTTGGTGGTGGCAGTGCTCCGACGGAAAAAATCCGCTTGTTGGAGGCAATACTCCGTCGAGAGAGAGAGAGAGAGAGAGAGAGAGAGAGAGAGAGAGAGAGAGAGAGAGAGAGAGAGAGAGGAACGTGCCACATTTGCGGCGGCGACATGGTGGCCGACAAGATCGAAAATCCGGCGAGACAACGAGTTAGTGGTGGCAGTGCTCCGACGGAAAAACCGGCTTGTTGGCTGCAGTGCTCCGTCCAGAGAGAGACAAGAACGTGACACATTTTGCGGCGGCAACATGGTGGCCGGTGAGATCCAAAATCCGGCAAGATGGATCATGGAAGATGGATATGTTAGGTTAGATGATGTAGAAACTGATTTGATGTGTTCATATATATATATATATATATATATATATATATATATATATATATATATATATATAGAGAGAGAGAGAGAGAGAGAGAGAGAGAGAGAGAGAGAGAGAGCAAATGGGTTGGTATTGGAGTAGGCTTTTGGGCTGAATTTGGACTAAGATTTTGGGTTACAATATTCACCAAAAAAAAAATTTAATGGGCTGAACAATCTATTAATTTCTAATAATTTGTTCTATTTAAAAAATAGATTATTAATAATATATTTTTTTAAATAAAATTTAGGTTATTGATCAACATTTTTTTAGTTGTTTTTTATTTTTGTAGGAAAAAATGGAGAATATTTCGGGATTTTCAACCGACTAGGTGTATCTCTAATCTTATTATTACTTATGTGTAATTAATTGATGTATTTTATTGATTTTTGAGTAAATTACACGAATGGTCCCTATGGTTTAGGGTAATTTGCACGTTTGGTCCCTAACTTATTTTTCTAACTCTATAGGTCCTTACTGTTTGTTTTTGTTACGCGTTTGGTCTCTGTCTTACCTAAAAGGACTATTTTACCCTTGATTTTTTTAATTTATTTAACTAAACACACCCCCAAACTCATCCCCTTCACCTTACCTTATCCACCCCACTATTTTTATCTATTTAAATAATAATCTTTTTAGGAAAACAGGGACCAGACGCGTAATAAAAACAAACAGTAGGGATCAAGCGCGTAACAAAAACAAACTGTAGGGACCTTCCGAGTTAAAAAAATAAGTTAGGGATTAAGCGTGCAAATTACCCCTAACCATAGGGACCATTCGTGTAATTTACTCTTAAAGAATATAATTAACAAAGACCACTCACACAAAATGCATGTGTGCATATTGATGTAATTAATTTGTGATTCACTAGTGATTAAATGTGAATCACATGTAATTCATATGTGATTCACTTGTGATTTACATTCGAATTACATGTGATTTATATGATTCATTAGTGATTTACATGTGAATCACAAGTGAATCGTATGTGAATTACATGTGATTCATATGTGAATCACTTGTGATTTACATGTGAATCACACGTAGTTCATATGTGAATTACATGTGATTTACTTATGAATCATGTGTGAATTACATGTGAATCACATGTAATTCTTATGTGATTTACATGTGAATCACATGTAATTCATAATTACATGTGATTTACTTATAAACGTCACACCATGATTCAAACAAATACAAAAATTCAAGAAAATTCGAACATGAACCATTATCAATTATGATTGATCTGATAGAAGAGTTGTTGGATGACACTTTGAATCATATCCACATGGAGATCCTTGTTCTTCCATTTTTATAGTTGAGTTCTCATGCGTATATCATTATATTGCACTGCTTTCCGTGAATGCAATCTATAAAACATGCTTCCTTCTATGCATCTCCAAAGGCCTGTTATGTAACATACATGAAAATAAAAAGAATCCCCTTAATGACTCCATCAATACACTCAAGAAAGACTATATATGTATATTCACCTTTGTGTCATTAGAAACTCCATCTCCAACAACACCAAAGCTATCAACATTCATAAGAACCCTGACACCACATTCATCACCTGACCATGATGGCAAGTCAAAACCATATTCTATTTTTAAACTTTTATCCTTAAGCATGTCCAAGGAGTCAGAAAAATTGCTTTCTGCATACTTACAAACCAACAATAGAGACAGAGAAAGAAAGAAATAATTACAAGAGTGCTCATGATTTTTTCTGTTGTTTGTTTAGATTAATCATGTTTTGAGTCACCCAATAAGCCTCAAAACAAGCTTTCAAAGTCCTATGAGAATTGGTGGTGGAAGAAATCCAAGTTCCTATTTGTGCAACCTACTTTGTTTTCCACCAAATATTTTGTACCTTGATGAGTGGGTTGTGAGTGGGATGATATTTTTATTGTTTGACATGCCACTTCTGTTAAGACGCTAATTTTTACCCTTATGGGTGTTCTTAGTGATGTCTTAATGTGTTAAGTGGTCAAAAAGCCTTTGAAATCCAAAGCTTGAAAATTCAGCAAAAATTACAAATGTCACTTTATTGGAAAAATTATAGAAAAATCACTAGGAATCGAATTAATGATCCGTAAACTCTCAAAGTTTCCATTTTGAATCTAGTTTATCCATTAATTTTTCCATAACCTGTTGTTTTCACCGGCTGGTCAAAATTTAGCTGCATTGGTAGACAATTTTGTAAAAATCATATAAAATTGTAGAAAAATCGTTTGGACCTTCAAAAGTACATTATGAAAAGATAAAAGTCTGAACTTCTGGAATATGAAATAAAAACGGAAGTTATATAGATTTCAAGTGTGCTAAAACAGCTTTAAACAGTGGCTGTTTTGGGTCCAAAACTGAGAATTTTAATTGTTAGTTGATTTAGGTGTTTTGGCTCATGATTTATAAGTTGTGAATACTGTTTTTTGATGTATAGAAACCAAATGAAGACGTGATATTTTAATTTATATGTATTATTTAAGTATATCAGATCAGATCATCTTTGGTTAGTGAAGAGAAACACCAATAATATCCTCGGCTTCTTGCTTTTGAATTCAATCATTGAACACTGAACCAGCATCAAAGGCTCGACTTTAGCTGTTACAGCCTTGTGAACTTCCGAAACAATTCATCAACTACAAGATCTTAGGCGGCATAAAGGAGGTACGTTGGAAACTACATAGTGAACCTAAGCAACTTCACCTGTAAGATTCATATATTACCTGCATATGTTTTGAAACCAGTAATGTCAGCAACATTGGTTTTGGAAAAGATATTGTGAGCCGGAAGATCATGTACAACAAGTAGGAAGGAAGGTAGAACGTGTGTATGATTTGAAACAATTGTTGCTTTTGGAAGTGAATAGCAAGTGAAAATTTGGTTAAATGTGCATATTTTGTGGAGCTTTGATGATGATGATGATGATAAAATGTGAATGAATAAAGGGTGAGGGGTTGTAGGTTTGAGAGATGGAAATGGTTACAAAAAGATGAAGGTGTACATAAAGACTATGTTTATTGAAGAAGAATAGTTGTAAGGCAAATCCATTGTGATAGAATACCTTTAAGCTTCCTTTATAACATAATTTAATTCTAAGTCTCTAGTGTTATTTACTATTACATTTGTACACTTTTCACATTATCCCATTGACTAATCACTTATATATGTCCAACTAATTAACACATATTTCTACTTTACTCATTTTAGATAAATATGACATGAGTTTATAAATTCAATCTTATATGTCCTGTGATACAATACATACTTTGAAACCAGTGATGTCAGCAACTTCACTTGTAACATACCACAGCTGGAAAAAAAATATAAGATTCATATATTACCTGCATATATTTTGGTGAAGCTTATCTTGGAGATCAATGAAGCTGTTATATCTTGCCTCACTGAAAGTTATGCCTCTCAAAACAGCACAAACAACATACGGACGTATCTCTGATGTCTGTAACATGAGAACAGTATAATTTATACAAATATAAAAACAAAGAGTTGTTGTGCTTTAAACATTCATAGCATAGATTGCCGACTGATATCAGCAAGAGTGTAATTTGATACTGAATCAAGATCAAGAAAAATGCGAAGGGACTGCACGAATAATACATCAGAAGACCAGCAGGTGAGGATTCGAAGGAGGCAGAATTAACGTGGAGGAGGCACGTATCAGCAAAGGTACTGTCAAACAGATCCATGATGACGATTCAATAAAGTAGCTCAAAAACAAAAAATTACGTTGAGCATTCATTGATTTTTCAACGATGCATCTCCGCTCATAAGTGATTCCCTCGGATGCCTCTTTTCCTGATTTGGAAGTAAACATCATTACTCATCGATTCTGCTTAAGCATATTCATTATCATCGGCCAATCTTCGTCGACTTTGGTCAAGAAAATGTCGTCGACGATCTGAAGATTATTGGATATGGATAGTCTAAGGCGAGATGGTCGAAGCGGGATGAGAAACGAGATGAAGGGAGAGTATACAGATGATCAACCAAATTATCTTCTCCCTAAAATGTCCTTTGATTCAATTTAATAAGCTACCCCCGTTCTATTTTTTTCCAATTATTTACAACAATGCCACAAATCATCGTGGTCATCTATTATTTTCATCCAGCGGCTCATGTTTGGTTCTCGGAAATATATGAGCTCTCAAATGATCCTTCCTTCCTCTCTCTCTCTCTCTCTCTCTCTCTCTATATATATATATATATATATATATATATATATATATATATATATATATATGTGTGTGTGTGTGTGTGTGTGTGTGTGTTACTTAGACCGATTTAGAATATATTGGTCTGATTCTGTCTCTCTTTGGTCCGAATTGATTCGATTTTGATCGAACTAAGTTGCGGTTTTATCGACAAAAGTTAACAAAATTAATGTAACCAGGTTACCCGCTCCTGGTTCAAAAAATTTAAGAACCACCTAGAGTGTATCTGGTTCTGGTTCTCGCCAAATGAGGCGGGTACCCGCCTATGCTCATCCCTACGCGGACTTGGTCAAACGGTCAACCACTACCCAAATAGTATCATAACCGGTCGAAGTTTTTGGTAACGTCATTATGAAATTCATGGCTATTTGTTCCCATTTCCATTATGGAATCAATGGTTACCCTCATAGAACAACAATGACCTGTCAAGTCCTTACGTTAAAAACAAAAACAAAATACTTAAATAAAAAAGCAACTTTTTAAATAATTTGAAATGTATGGTCATTTGCATACCACATCTTTCTCGATCAAACCCTTCCTTTCTCTAATTTTTGTAAACCTATACTCTACAACATGAAATTGCAATAAATATAATATATATGTAGGTGATGGAAGTTGGAGGGTAAAATGGTCATTTACCTGCCAATGGTTTTTGATAGTCATGTACTCTAACATACCACCTCTCTGTGTATGTTGAATCTTATGAATAAGATCCCATTAAAAATGCCCAAACCTAGAATTACATGTCATTAACAGATTTAGTTAAAATTAGCCAAAAGGGTAAATACATAAATTTTACCAAAATATAAAAAACTTGGTGACAAGGTTGTCACAAAAGAGTTGTAAAGTTGTTTTCCCAAGAAAAACTTGGTCAGAAGAGGGTCCTGAAAGTAATTCACAACAATCACCTCTTCTGATGATCTCTGAAACAAAAAATGAGTTGTTATAAACAACAATAACTTCTAAATGTGGAAACGAAAGAGATGAATTTTGTTTAGGGTCTATTTAATTTGATTGAACATAGAAATGAAAGAGAAGAAGAAGACGGGGGCAAAATGGTCATGTACAAATATTTAACATCTGTGTTGTTAAAGTTGTTATGCTCCTTAAACGTAAGCCAAATAATTTTTTTAAGAGAAGTGGTGAATTTTGTTGAGGGTAAAATATGCTCCTTAAACATGGAAATGGAAGAGATGAAAAAGACATTGGCAAAATGGTCTTTTTCATAAATTTAGCATATAGGCTGTTTGAAGTTGAGACGCAGAGACCAAACACATTATCAAACCAAGAAATGAGTACCATATTTTAAAAAAGATTTTGTTTTTAGGTAGGTATTTAGGGTTTAGTTTTGCTCCTTCAACATATATGATAATTCTGTTTTTAAGGAGAGATAGAACTTTGTTGAAATATCATCATGCTCCTTGAAAATGGAAATGAAAGAGATGATGATGAAAGGGACAAAATGGTCATTTTCATAAATTTAACATCTAGTTGACAACCGTGGTACCAAAAGTGTTACGAAACCATGAAATAAGGACCAAAATTGCAAAAAAGACTCCCATTAGGACCTAAACCACCAACCTGACAATAAGAACATGCTGTTTAACTGTAGCAAAAAACTCCTCCACTATACAAGTAAAGAGAATCTGTTAGTACTTATAATCTCCATTTTTGTAACCATATTCCATAAATTTCAGTGAGTAAAAAGAAAAGCATGCAAAGTCACTTAATTATGAATTTGACATTAATAACTTTTAAATTAAGTGAACTTTTCAACTTAAAAAACAAATAGATTCAACTCTTTGCTAAAAGAAAGCAATTTTTATCAGGTCAATCATAGATATAGACACAAATCCAGAAAATATAAGATGTCATTATCCAGGTAGCACTATATCTGTGCAGCACTTATTAAAAAAGAAAAAGAAAAAGAAAAAAAAAAGGTTATTTGCCTTATATCAGGAACAATACACAACCTGATTGATATAAGTTTTTTTTCCAAAATCAGTTGGATATGATAAATATCAAACCCATCAGTCAGGAAAAATTAAAACCCAAAATTTAGAAAAACATGGAAGAATCTGAGCAAAACCTTATATAGAATTGTTATTTTTCCAGAAAATTGTACTTTATGAAAAAATCCAAGTCATTCAGGTTTTACTTTATGAAAAAGATTGAAAAACAAATGTACTTTATGAAAAAAAAAAGTTTTATATTCTTGCAAATGTGTTTCTCTTTATGAACTTCACAATATATATTTGATACTTTTAAATCATAAGAAATTGATATTTTTAGAGTGAGAAGCTCTTTGTGGACAAAAACAATTTTTTTTTTTTTTTGGAATCTTTGGATCCATCATATTACTTGATAGGAAGGATCCTTGTCCTTTGAAGAAACAACCAAAAAGCCTGCACATTCATTATAATCAAATCCATGTAATTTAAATGGAAGAATGAGAAGCAATGGACTTTAAAAACTTTACAACATACACACATGTTGGTACAAAATTAGGTAGAGAAGCTAAATAATTAATTTTAAAATGATAAAATTATGAACTTCACAATATATATTTGATATAATTAGGTGAAAAACTTACACAGATGGGTATAGCTTGTTTCAATGCCTCAGCAATAACCTTGTCACCTACATGGGTAGAAAATAATGATGAAACAACTGATATTTATTTACTTACAAATCCGATGGATAGGACTTAATTTCAAGACTTATTCACTAATGTAGGAAAAGGAATAATTTCTAGTTTGGGTAAAAAAAAGGTTCAACTTTCGTAGACTTGAAAAAAAAAAAAAAAAACATTAGTGAATAAGAAATAGAAACCTTTGGTGTCCACTTGTAGCAACATCATCTGGTTTTGGTGGATGAAAAGAAATAGAAGGGAGATTGGTTGTCACTTCCCTAAAAAGCACCAATTCATATGGCACAAATACATACATCAGTATGAAAGATTAAAAACTCGAATAAAGAAAAAAACTCATGTTATTGGAGGTAAATGTTTAGGTCTGTTATTATGATAACAAGACAGAATTTGCAAAAAGTTGAGCAAAGCCAAACACACTACTACATTATGATTCAACAAAAGGATTTGAAGTTACAAGTTTTGAAAATGATACAACATCTTTTGGGTTTAGTTTCACTAGTGTGATTGGGGCTAAATGCAAGTCCAGGTTCTCAGAACATCCCACATATACAAAGAACAGGATACACTATTGGTTTGATTAGGGTTTAAGACAGGGGCAAAATAGTCATATTTCACTTGGACTTCACTGGCATTTTGCAACACCATCAGTACCAGGGACAAACCTTGCAACAAAACTATACCTCTTGTGCAACAAACGAAATATCTAGATGAAAACCATAACTTTTGAGATATATCACAAGGACAAAATTGTAATTTACTCTATAAATAATAATAATAGTGGCATGTTACCCACACAAAACTTTTTCTTCCGCTCCAATGCATAGAGATACTACTAGTGGTCACAATTATATATATATATATATATATATATATATATATATATATATATATATATATATATATATTATGCTTCAGATTAATCAGCAAAATATCTTTGCTATCACATGCTTTTCTTGTCAATATAACTCTAGTAAGCTGATTTATAGGCTAGAAATCTGAGATTCAGGGTGATAAGAAATGGAATAGCAGATTCCGACAGAGTTGGGATTCGAGATTCCATTTCATGACATATTTGGTTGACAATTGGGACAGAATTCAGCTCCGTTGGATTTTCTTGAAATTCCATTTTTAGCAGCCAAGAATTGGAATTGTGAATTCCATTCAATGCTGCATTTGGTTGAAAATCATTCAACTCTGTCAAATTGCTTTAAATTTCAAATTTGAAGGACTTCAACCATTCATGATGGCAGGTGGTTTCAATTTCATTACTATTTTTTTATTAAATGGCCAAAATACCCTAGATCACGGTTGAAATTTGGACCTAGTCTTTCCATTAAAAAAAAAACACCAGAAAGCTTGCGATTCATCTTTCATGATGAATAATGATATTGGAGAGAGATCACTCAAGCACTGTGAGAAAAAAAAAATTGTTTCTAACAAAAATTAGCAAAATATTGTGTATAATTAAAAAAAACCTCAAATAGTTAACAATCAAATTTAGTTTTTTTGCAATGTTCGTCCCTGCACTAACAGTGTTAAACAAAAGGTTTTAAAGAAATATGAGTGCTTAGTTTTAAGTAAAATGACTTTTTTACCCTTATCTCCTTCATCTTAAATCATAAAGATGTAATTTACTCTATAAATAATAATAATATATTGGCATGTTACCTGGCAATAAACAATATATTTGGATTATCATCACCCTCATAGAAAGGCAATGAGATGCCAAGTCCTTACCTTAAAAACAAAAATAAAATACTTAAATAAAAAACCACATTTTAAATAATTTGAAATGAAATGTATGGTTATTTTCATACCACATCTTTCTCGATCAAACCCTCCCTTTCTATGATTATTGTAAACCTTTTAGTCTGTTCCGGAGAAATTCTGAAATTGCAATAAATGTAATAAGTGGTTGATAGAAGTTAGAGGGCAAATTAGTCATTTACCTCCCAACTGTTTTTGACAACATACTGCCTCTTTGCGTATGTTGAATTGTATGAATAAGATCCTACTAAAATTGCCCAAACCTGGAATTACATGTCGATAGCAGATTTAGTTAAAATCAGCCAAAAGGGTAAATGTGTAAATTAGGTAAAATTTTCAAAGTACAATGTCTTAATAAAGAAAAAGTTGAAAGTACAATAATGTAATAGAAAGAAAATGAAAATATGATGCTATAAAACAATTACGTAAAATGCCCATGGATTTGATTCATGTTCAAATGCAAGTGTGTTTCTCTTGCTCTGTCTGTATCACATGCAATTATATATATATATATATATATATATATATATATATATATATATATATATATATATATATATATATATTCGATAACCTAATCATAATAAAGTTGATATTAATTAAGGAGTGAAAACCTCTTTGTGGACTGAAACAAATTCTTTTGGATCCATTGCACCATTACTCTAACAAAAATGGATAAATCATTCATATATTCAATAATAATTGGAAAACAAAATTATCTTCTATTAAAATACGATCCAGTAACAAAAATTGCAATACCTGATCCCATTTCTTGTACAGATCACCAGAAAGAATGAAATGAAATCCATACTTTCTTAACATAATTGGAACAAGCATCACAGCTACATGAAGAGGTTCCTGCAAAAAACTGAAGCTTTTTTAGAAAAATCCCATATATAATATTTTTATTCACAAAAGGGAATTATTGACTATTACCTCATAAGAGAAATGAAAGCAAACACCAACACCCTCTTTATCTTGACCACTTGTTTTAAACATTTCAATCTACCAAAGGCCACACCATGAGGCATTGATGTCCTAATAAAAGCACACCTTTTAAATAAATAAAAGAAATGACAAAAAGCTCAGCAACTGAAATGTCAAAAAAATCACAACACCTCTTGGAAGTATCCTCCTCATTTGATTAAGATTCAAGCATTTTAACCTTATGCCCCCAAAAATCAAACTTCAATCTCTAAAATCCTGCAGTAAGAAAATTACAAACTTGAGTCCAGATATTTTTGTAGCAATGATAATCAAAATCTGTTTCAAATATGGAAATTTTAAAGTTCATCCTAGTGTATATTAATTGGAAAGGAAACCTAACTTAATTAAACAGAAACAATTTTATATGCAACTTTTAGTTAGAACCAAACTACACTTCTATTTGTAAATGAGTTAAAAATGCAAAGAATAAATTATCTTTCCCTAATTGAATCTCTAATCGCTCAGTAAGTTGTTTATTATTAAAATTGGCTTGTGCTTATTTATACTTCTCTCTACGTAATTTAATCCAATAAAACAACTCTTTAACTTAATTAAGGCATTTCATCAAACACCTAACGGTGTCTACAACTAAACAATACTTTTTCAGGTTTCAAGACTACTTCAATTTTACCGTTGCTTGACCAATCATCTTCACTTGATGGGTGCTTTCTATTACGTGACCTGGTTCAAAAAACCAACAAAACAAAAAATAAATGGACGAGAAATAGAAAGAAAAAAGAAACCCAGAAATCAGAGGTGAAAAATACACAATTAAACTCACAACATAGAAATCAAAGGAGAAACACCTGAACTCTTTTTCTTGATCAATGATGATGGTGAACCAAACTGACATCGGAACCAAACGTCATACTACAACTACAAAGAATAAAGGTAGAACCCAATAGCCCGATGAACACAGTGATGAAGGGATTAGCCTAATTTTAAATAACTAACAAAAAACAAAAACGAAATCAATAAAATACACAAAAAAAATCAAGAACGTTACCTAACAAAGGAAGAGGGAAACGCAGAGGATTGTTGAACGCCGGAGAATGAAAAAAGAGGAAACGGTGGTGTCGATAGAAGAAAAAAGGGAGGAAGATGCTGCCTGCAAATAAAACCCTCTTCTTCAAAGAAACATGTATGGTGTTTGGAGAGAAGCGAGAGGGAGGAGTGGAGAAGGTTATTTTAAGCGCGAATACACCGACCCAACCCTTTCGACTTCCGGATTTCTAACGGTTCTTTTTATAAAACATTCCTAAATTACCATATTAACAAAATAACATTTCCATTTATCTTAACTTAACTTTTGTTTTTTACTTTTCTAAACCACATTTTTATCTTTTACTAAAAACTAGTCCTTACGTTTTTTATTCTACACTTTGACCCATCTTTTTTAATTTTTATTACAAATTTGTTCTAAACTTATTTGCTTTTACAACTTTCTTTTTACATATTTTCTAAAATTTAGCCTTTTTTTAAAAAAAAATTGTTATAACTTTACAAAATTTGATTTTTTACAAATATTCTTTTATTTGTGTTTTATATATGTTTTTTTAGATTTCTCTGATTTTATAAATTATATTTTTTAATTCATTTTCTATATTCTACAAAAATTATTTTTTACATATTTGTTTTTTTTAATTTGTTTTTAAAAATTATAATTTTTTTAGAAAATTATTTTTTACAAAGATTTATATCTTCCTTTTTATGCATGTATTTTGAAATTTTTACGTATTTAAATAACTATTATTTTTTAAAATTTATTTTCTATTTTTTACATATTCGTTTTCATGCGTCTATAGTTTTAAAAACTAGTCCTTAGTGGCGCAGTTTATTGTCCGTTTGCCATCTCATTTGTACGATGATAATTAAGTTAAAAATATATTGACATATTCGTTTTTAAAAACCAAAGAAAAATCTTCTTAAAGAGTGCACTTTTATGTTATAATTAAATGTAATCCTATCGTAGATTAAGTAATGCTTGTTGTACATACTATATTTTCCACAAGATATATTATGTCTCATCTAAATTCCATTGTTTTGCAATTTTGGAATGGTGAAAACAATTAAATATTTCAAAGGGAGACCCATTCTTAACTTAAGTAATATAACGTTTAAAAGGTCTATCGTTTTCATAATCTTTAAAATATCTATCAATATACAACTAAAGAAAAATAAAAATGTTGAAATATTAAAATATTGACAAATTCAATCACTATCTAGATTTCAACCATCATCCAAAAGAACGAAAAATTATGAATCTTTTAAAACTCAAAACCTTTATTGTGAACCTATCATGAACTATTTGTTTTCTTCTCCATTACAATCATTTCTTCTCCGGTCCCATTGTGTCATTGAGTTTATATTCGCGTCATCGAGCCATTACTCACATTGGCACTCTTCGTCTGGACCGACGTGTGTAGTTCCGTAATCATGGAATGTCAATTGCTCTCCATTCTTACGAATTGTTTCTCATACTCGCTATTTTTTTATTCTCATCGCACCTCTTTTTTTATGTCGAACTTGTAGATATTTTATCTTTATTTGTTAGAAAACATAGGTTGAAATCCACTTTAATGGTGTAACGAAACATAGAAAAAGGAAAGTTTATTAGACTATTGAGTATAACTAAGAGATGAGTGACTTACACAGATTTTGAGAGTTATTGATGGTTATTTTGTAACATCAAGCAACTAATCGTTAGATATTTCATTTATATATAATATTTACTAAAATTTAAATAAAATTTTGAATAGAAAAGAAAGTTGTCAATTAATTATATATGTCGTCATAATGACGATTCGTTGAATTCAACTAGGGATGACATCGGTCCAAACCCATACTTAATTGTATCGAGAATCGAAGAACCAAGAGCCAATTTAGTGGAAAATAGAGAATTGAAAACAGGACTGGATACCTCATTTTCGGTTCTGGTTCGGTTCTACTAGTAAGTGTGATCTTTAAGGATGTGCGGTTTCGGACCCGGCCTAACCCGGATTGAGAATTGAAGAGATTTAAAAGAGAGAACATCACACATATACAAAAAAAAAAAAAAAAAAAAAAAAAAAAAAAAAAAAAACAGGAAGAGGGGCGATGACATAAAATGGCCCACAAAAAAATCACAACACTACTTGGAAGTATCCTCATTTGATTAACATTCAAGGTTGCTGTAACGCCCGCAGATCCGGGCTAGTCAATTTAGAGGCAATAAGGGTCGAAAATGACTTTTCGACAAAAAGATCATTTAGAGTAAATAATCTTAACCAAGTTGTAGAATATGTCACAAGGTTTCCGTACATATAAAGAACGCCGAAATCCGAGTTATAACGAAGAAGTTATGACCCGTCGAAGTTTCGCGTCGGAACCGGCACGACACCGGGAAGCGTAAATAGTAAATTTATGATAGAGCGAGATTTAGCCTTAGCGCTCTAAACGAAAGTCGTAGAATATGTTAAACTAAGAACATCGATAAAAAGAACGCCCAAATCTGACTTCGTATGAAGAAGTTATGATTTTTCGAAGTTTCGGATTAGCGGTGTACAGCCCGAAATTCGAATTTTAGATCGATTGATTTTTAGCCGACACAACCTAAACGAGAATCAAAGATCTCGTTATTAGTAGCGTAACGATAAAAAGACAGACAAAAATGGACCAATCTTGTCTCGGCCTGTTAAAAAATATAACTTTAAAAATAAAATCAAAATTAGCCGACGGAGTCTAAACGAAAGTTGTAGAGTACGTCTCCACCTGCGCGTGGATATAAAGAACGTCAAAAACGGAGTTCGTATGAACGAGTTACAAATTATAATAGCATATTTACGTATTAAAATAAAATATAAATCATGTATACATACACATATATATACATATGTATATATCATTATAAAGGTATCGACGATACGGTCATTATAAGACTAATGTTGAGTTCTTTCGACATTAGTTTAGTACAAATATCATTAAATCCATTTAAAATAATATTATAGAGGGGTATTTAGTTGTTTATATAACTAAAAGGTCATTAAGTAATTATGGAGGGTAGTTTTTGAAAATTCAATTAGTATAAATAAGAGCCTTGGGCTCTCATATTTCTTGCACCATTCTCTTGATTCAAGAGTCTTTCTCTCCTTATCCCCTGAGCATTTCGGTCCCTCGTGATTCGACTTCTCTTTCTGTAGTTTAGTATAGTAAGGTGAGCGCTAAAGCGCTGCACGAATCTTTCTTAGAAAGATTCAGCGACGAAGTTCTGCCCCTGCAAAGTCCGACTCCTAGCTAAAACCCCCTTGTAAGTAAGTTATGCTTACCTTATTTTAATATAACTTATATTTAAAATTAGTATTGTTATTATGAACTTATAATAAATATTTGAGCTATTATTATAACTTATATAAGTGTCGTTATAATATTTTTTTTAACTACTTGCGGTACGGGGAATCTGGTTTAAAGGGCCGCATAGGGTTGTTGGATTTCAGAAGTGCTATATGCCAAAATGGTCCTGCCTTCCGGTGTTTTATGTCTGGCCCCTGTCTGTACATAGTGGTTGGAAAATATTGTTTAACGCTTATATAATAATAATAATAATACTAAGACTAATAGTTGGTCACGGTAAATATTAGACTAAAATTTAGCGATAATAATGCTAGGTTTCGTCGAAGGAAAATAGAATCGTTAGAAGCAAGCGCTGCCCGATTTTGAAATCATCACTTTAACAAGTGAGTGCATAGTTACTTTCAGCTTACACATAGATATGAAGTATTTTATATAAATTACGTGCTATGTGTGCATATTATCTGAATACTTGCTATCTATGCTGGATGAACGTTTTATACATGTTTTCAATGATTTAAACTGTATATGTATTTTATATCTACAAAATATGTTGGGTAAAACATGGGTAGATGTAATAGTTGCTGTGTGACAAGATAAAACGATGAGAGGCCTCGTTATAGATGTTATTGATGATCTAGTCATCTAGCGGAGTATAGATGACGACCACGGACTATTCTAGACAGTCTAGTGGAACACTAGCAGGCTTGCAACCTGTAGGTGTTTATTCGAACTGTGTGTTTATTTGAACTGTGTGCTCACCAGATATACTCCATCCCCCACATGGTTGCCTTAAAGACATTTGTTACTTAGGAATCGCCTTAGCAGTAGTGTCCGTCCCGATGATAATCCTTAGGATAGATCCCTTATGATTGATGCTTAGGGACGTAATGTGAGGATAACGGGAACGGGTAATCGGGTTTGTTTAATTTAATGAAGTTAATAAACTTATTTATTGTGGGTTGAAAACCCTATGTGCTCACCAGGCTCCCAAGCCTGACCCACTCAGTTTTATGTATTACAGGTAGTGGCGCTTGAGCATAGTTATGATGTTTGGACGAGGGATTACGGATATAGGCCTATAGATATGAAATAATGTAGTAAGGCTTATATTGTACTATTTATGCTTTTGATCTGTACGAACATGACATCCCAAGTCTTTTAATGAAATACATTTCTATGGAAATGCTTTTGATAAATCTTTATCATATTTTGTTTTGGGAGAAATTCCGCAACACTTTTATTTAAAATGTTACTCTGATTTTTAAACAAAGCATAAACAAACCGGTCTTTTCTAGCCGTGATTTTGGGGATGTCACAGTTGCCTTCCTTATGCTTACAAAAATCAAATTTCAATCTCTAAAATCATGTTAGGAAAATTAAAAACATAAGTCTAGATTTTATTTGTAGCAATGAAAATAAAAAATTGTTTACAATATGCAAATTATATAGTTTATGCTAATGTATATTAATTGGAAAGGAAACCTAACTTAATTAAACAAAAACAAACACCTTTATATGAAACTTTTTGTTAGAACCAAAATACGCTTCTATTTCTAATTGAGTTAAAAACAATAATGATAGGTTTTCTAGCATTCTATACACACTAGTTATGGCAACGAAAGCAATATGAAATCCTATGTTCACATACATCCTAAAGGATCTAGGTTTATTCTATTATAGCAACCTACTTATGAAAAATGACAATAGAATTACTAACCTCTTGGTGTTCTTAATCTTCTTGATGTTTTGGAAGACTCCTCAAGTAAGATCTGATCACAACCACCTTTGCTTTGGATGAAGAGGTAGTAGGAACCCCTTTCATTTCAGACCCAAGTCTCTAAGAGAGTACCAAACAATAAACTAGGATGAGGGTCAATTTCACAAACCCTAAGAGGGAAAGAAACCATCCACTAAGAAAGGAGAGGAAGAAGGATGGCGAAAAATCAAGCCAAAGTTCAAGGAGAAAGAAAATCCCAAGCACCCTTTTTATAACATGGATCCTTACATTAGTTTCATCCCCTATCCCATGTTGGATGGAGTGAATTTGTGTTTCATCTCCCATCCCATGTGGAATGGAGTGATTTCCGAATTTCCCCACCCCGGTCAGTTAACATTTAACTTATTAATATTCAACCATTTAATTAATTAAAATTATTTAATTAATTCCCAAAATAATTTCTAACTAAATTATTAAACTATAATAAATTAACGAACTTATTTTCTCCTATTTCTTTTTGTTCAATTGGGTCATAAGGGCAAACCAAAAAGATCCTGTTATTATTAGAAAATATTACAAGTAATTAATAACCTTGGACACTATTTCCAACAAATAAATTATCTTTCCCTAATTGAATCTCCAATAGCTCAATAAGTTGCTTAATATTTCAATCTGGCTTGTGATTATTTACTTCTCTTTACATAATTTAATCAGGAAATAACATTGTAGCCCTATAATGTTTCTAGAGTTGGTTTAATCTGTAACGTCTCATTTTCACAACAAAAAATTTTCATTTTATTAAGGTAAAACTTCCCAATTATAAATCCATTATTAAGAAAATTGTTTATTCTTAAATACATTTACAGAAAATCAGAGTAATATAGGAAACGCGAAATCCTCAATGCTGTTGATGAGTGTGTACAATCTCGCATTTGCCTTCCTACGAGCACTGATAAAACCAGAATCGAAGAACCTTGAAACACTATGATATGCTCCCTTTTGCACTGTTGGCTCCCGTGAATCCACTATCACTAAATCAAGATAGATTCTTAATCGATAGTTCAAAATCCTCAAGTTTGACCCAAAGTCAAACTTGGTAAAAAAGTCAAGGGTCAACGGAAGTCAACAAAAGTTAAAGTCCAAGGCTAGTTGAGTATGCTATGCGTACTTAACTTACACCCAACGTACGTGGTTCAGGCCTAGTATGTCCAACATACTCAACTTACACCCAACGTACACGAGTTGGATCCAACATTTCCGTTTTTGTCCAGAGCTCAGATCTAGACTCTAAACATCGATTTAAGTCATAAAGTTTCCATCTTTATGACATTCCATGGCTAGAAAATGTCCAAAAGCCAAAAACGCTAACTTATTAATTCATTAAGACATCATAAATCTTCCATGAAAGGGATAGGAGGACCAAGATCACATTCTTATGGTTCTTAATAGCTTCATAATGGATAAAGTTTCTAACTTTATTCATTAGAATGGTCCCAACAAACATGATCTAGTCTTTTAATCTCAAAGGGGCCAAAAGTGCATCTTTTTCAACTTAATCCATTAGTCATAGACAATATACCCAAGTAAACCTTGAAAAGTCATTAACAATGACCAAAATGTACCTATCCTTGTTAAGAGTTTCAACATTCGAAGGACCACAAAGGTCAATGTGAAGAAGTTCCAAAGGTTCAACGATCTTCGAATCAATGACAATAGGATGACCTTGTCGATGTTGTTTCCCTTGTTCGCAAGTTGTACACCAAGTATCATTATCAAATTTTAATATAGGCAAACCACGGACATGGTCATTTACCACCAATTTATTCAAATTCCTAAAGTTCAGATGAGAAAGTCCTCGATGTCATAGCCAACTAATATCAGATGAAGCTTTGGAAGGTAAGCATACAAAGGGAACACCAACAATTGGTTTGATGTCAAGGGTAAACATGTCGCCTTTTCGTTTGGATTTAATCAAAACTTCTTTTGTTTCCTTGTTCGAAATCAAGCTTCCTTCTTCATAAAAAAACCTGACTACAAGTGCCCACAACAAGTTGCGAAACACTTATCGAGTTGTGTTGAAGTCCTTCGACATATGCAACCCTATTTACTGTAAACTTTTCATTCGTGACTTTTCCATAACCATTGACTTGACACTTTTGGTTATTTCCAAACTTTACTACTCCAACATTCTGCACGCTTCGATAATCTCGCAAGTTTTCCTTCCTTCCAGTAATGTGATGAGAGCAACTACTATCAATGTACCATTTGTCATCATATTGCTCGTCACACAAAACCTGCAATCAGTGGAAAAATTTAGGTCCCCAAGGCTTTTTGGTTCCTTGGTGATTAGTTTAAAAAGCATTGTAAAACGATGAACCTAAAACCCAGTTACGAACTTTGGATTTTAAACTGTCATGTAGTTCCACTTTGTTAGTTAAAGGCACATAAATGAAATCATTCAATGGTGTAGGGTTAACACTAACTTTAGCATTTTTCTCTTCAGTTTGTTTCTTATTAACTTTCACCTTTGGAATAGCTCTCCATTTTCGAACCGATAGATTCGACTCCTTGGACGAAGAGCTTCCATTCGAAGACTCATTCAAATAGCTTTCATAAGCAACCTTTATTTCTTCATTTGAAAACTTTCCAGACTGATAAAATTTGCCTTTTCCTTCTAACCAATGACTGATGTTCTTGACATCGGACTTGCCTTTGACAAATGAAGCTTTACTTTGTTGCTTCAAAAAAGGGTTGGGAAAGTTAGGTTGTTTAGGTTTATATGATGAATTTTTCTTTCCGTTTACTTCCAATTTTTCAAAATTTTGTTTTGGAAACACTGGTTTTGAATGTGGTTGAAACCTATTTTGAAAGCGTTTTTGGTAACCAACAGATGAATGTTGAAAGACTTGTTGTCCATTCGAAAATCGTTGTTGACTTGGAAATTGAGGAAATTTTTTTTGTTCATCAGATGAAAAACCATTTCTTTGAGAATTATTATTTGAAAATCACTTATTTTGATGATTAGGAACATAATTCCTTGGTGGTTGAGATTTCACAAAATTCTCATTGTTTGACTTTTGAAAATTTGGTTTTGAGTTGGACTTCAAAACTAGTGGTTTACTTTTGAAAAATCTGTTTGTGGTTGACTTTTTTGACAAATCTTTTTGTGGTTGAGCGGGTGTTTTCTAAATAAAATACTTGTTTTGAGAAGATGTCTAAACTGGTTTAGACTCCTTCTTTTCAAACGATTTAGTTAACAAAACATTTTGTTTCTTTCGAGACTCAATGTTTTGCCAATACACCTTTTTTCTTGCTTTTGTTATTGAAATCCCGTTTTCTATTGAAATCTTTTCAATTTGTTCTTTGAAACTTTGAGCATTAAGATTGGGTTTTTGAGAAATAATTTCATTTGGTTGTTGCTCAACTTTTGATTTCTCAGATTTAACCACCTAATTTCTTTGTGGTTTTTGTCTTTGAAAAGTGTATGTGTTCTTTGTGAGATTATTTTCTGCAGTGCTTTGATTTGAGAAAAATCTTTCTTTCGAAGCTCTATTGTTATCCTCTTCAACAATTTTGTTGAATTGAGGTTTAACTTTATCACCATTTCCAGAGGTAACAAACACCTGATTTGGAAAGATAACATCATCTATGCATTTGAAAGTTAGATACACAACCGTATTTGATTCAAGATAATGAGAGCCTTTTTCCTTCATCATTTTGTCGAACTTCTCAAATTCACCATAAACTTGATCGACTACAACCCTAGGTATGGTTGTTTCTTTTGAAACATCATCATGACCATCATCACTGTCTGTTTGACTATCTTTGATAGTCACATGGTCAAGATCATGAACTTTCGAAGATGAGGGTTGTTCAGTGTCAACTTTAACAGAAGAGTCATTACATATTTCTTTACCCTTATCCATTGAAGTGACATTAATGACAGATAATTGGGAACAGTCAACAACTTCCTCGTCCTCAATTTCAAAAATATCATTAGAATCATCTTCGATGTCAGCGTAATTTTTTTGAGAGTTAGATGTCAGATTCTCAGTTCTTTTCAAAAAAAATATTTGTTCGTTTTTGGTCAAGGTCTCATTAACGATATCAATTAGATCATTAGCATCTAAACATTCATCAATTTTCACAACACCATCTGCATAAGACTCATTTTGGAGCTTATTCTGAGATTTTCTTTTCAGTCATAGGAAGTCGAATCTATTTTCTCAATTTCAAAAGCTAAAAAGGGAAAAAGCTTCCTATATTGTTCTTTGCTAATATCAAACGAATGATGTAAAGCAGTTAATTTTCCATATAATCGTGTAGCCGAATTACAATAAATGTTTCGTTGTTTGAGCAGAATACTATTATCAGTCCTAAGACAATCTCGATCACACATAATATTTGTTAATTGCAAATCAAGACTATCTATCTTAGACTTCTTCGACTCCAAACACTTATGAGTTTCTAGTAGTTGGGAATGGAACTTTTTTGGCATCTCTACTAGCAGAGATAAGCAAATCGTTAACATAAGTAATAGCTTCATCAAACTCAGATAAAATCTAATTATATACACTAGAGGGAATATTAAAGAATTTGAAAAGAGAACGTACCTACGAAGTCATGGGAGACTTGTGAGCAGTTGTCGAAACGAAGCACCTCCTAGTGACCTTCTCATCATCCTCTTCTCCATCTTATCTCGATGACCATATTTGATATGTCCCCTTCTCATCATCCATACCATTCGCACCTAGAGACATTTCCTTAGTCTTCGCTCTCACCTCCTCAAGCCTCTCCACGTAATAAGCTTCATCCTTGACTCCACTCTTCTTCACATCCCTCTTCTTGAGCATGTAGTTACTCACCATGTGATTCGCTCCATTGCAATAATGGCAGTCGAATCCAGAGTCTCCCTTGAGTTTTTTCTCAACCTTCGCATCCTCAGCCTTTACTTCCTTTTTCTCAGCTTTCTTATCATCTATTACATTCTTCCCAAAATAATATCCTTTCATCTCACTCCCTCTTTGCTTCGAATTAAAAGGCTTTTTGAAGAACTTCTTCACTCGATTATTCGAGTACAAAGCCACCGCTTTGTCATCAGAATTGACGATCAAACCTTCATCTTCCGAACTCTCTTTTTCAGCAGTTTCTTTCCCAGCTTCTCTTCAAGCAACCTTCAACATCGGTGCAAGATGAACACCCAAACTGTTCCTCGTTTCCTCAACGATCTCATTAACTTTTTAGAAGGTTTCAATAAGTGTCTGTAGACGCAAAGCAGGGTGTTTTAATTTTCAGTAATGGGGATCACATTAGTAGGAATATAGGCCAGTCTCCAAACTTCGTTTTCATGTGCCTTCAACACATTATAGACATCATTTAGAGAAAAGTAGTCAAAGCTTTGCTGAGTTTTTATCATCAAGATAACATTGCACCATTCCTTGCGATGTCTCATGATGAAAGTCAAGTTGAACTCCATTGTAGACATTGTAACTCCATATCTGTTGCATTTGTATATGAGTTCATTCAGATGATCGTAATAGAGATCAATGGATTCTCCTTATTTCTTCTTAAACTCGCCCAACTCTAATAGATACTGCTTAACTGAGCTTATCTTTGTTTTATTGCTTCTTTGATACTTATTATTCAGTGTGTCCCAAATCTCCTTTGAGGTATTGCAACTATGCACATCTTTGTATACCACTGGTGGAAGAGGTCCACGAAGTTCACACATACATCTCTTTTCATTTTTCTATTGTTTCTTTGTTTGTTGTGCAACATCTGGATTAGTAGCAGCAGTTCCTACATGTTGTAACACACTTGTAGAATAGGTTCCACCAGCAATGCAATTCCAAATATCTTCATCGATTATGTTCAAATAGTCCTCCATTCGATCAGGCCACTAATCATAAAACTCTGGAATCAACATAGAAATCTTTGTTGATGAACCGAGAAGATGAGATTATGAAGTCATGGTGTTCATTTTAAAATTCGTCATTGTTGTACAGAAGAATTTTGAGAAAAGCTTCAAAATATGAGATCTAATGGTAAAAACTTTCGAAAACCAACACCGAACACTCGATTTGACAAACAAAACGCAGAATCGAATCAAAACAGATGATATATAATGATTTTCAAAATCAAAAGAGCGGAAAATTTTGAATCTGGAACGAGACTCAAAAACTTTTGAAAACTTAAGAAAATCATATCAAAGTTGAATGAATCCTGCTCTGATACCAAATTTAGTGGGTTTTGAGCATTCTAGATCTAGCCTCCTAAGGATGAGATACCACGTAAAGCTACAATCTTTACGTCCATGCATGGCACTTAAGGCTTGAAATGCTAAAACAAGTTCCATTTAGGGTCTTAGCATAAAATATCTTCTATGGCTGGATAAAGCTGGGACCTTTGGACTCTAGGGACCTCACAAGGTCCAGATCTGAAGTCTCAATCTCTTGATAATCTCAACACACTCAAGGTCTCAAGGAAAGATGGAAAAAGCCCTAAAACTCCATAAAAATGAGATCTGATCAAAATAATGAGCAAGGTGGAGACTTTTTACCTTTAACAGAAGCTATAGATGAAATAACACCAGATCCAACAGTCCCTTCTCGTTCCTTGCTTTGATACTCTTATCTTCTCTTCCAATAGTGGACTAAAATGCCCAAATATTAGCTCTCTTTCTCTCTTAGCTCAATATGGACGATTAGGGTTTCACACAGGGGTGTAAGGTAGCTGTGTTGGGATTTGAGCATTCTAACACTCGTATGGTGTAAATGTAACCCTATAAACCTTGGATCTATGTTATCTCTATTATGCATGCAAATATTATATATTCCAAGGTTTCATCCTAGCTAGTATAATATGATGTATATTTACTACAAGAATCTACTAGAATGACATACCTTTTGATGAAGCTTGAAGTCTTGAACCTTTAAGAGGTTGGTGTCTCAAGTGTTGCACCTCAAATAGAGTCACAATACACAAAGAACCCTTGAAATAACTTGAGAATAAGGATACTTAGGTTCACACTTATGAAATCGGTTTGCCCTCTTTGTGTACACACACGAGTGCCATTTCATGAACCATATACCTCTTTATATAGTGTAGAGGATTAGGGGTACATTCATGTAAACCCAAATACCCATGACCTTCATTTCTATAGGATCCATGGGTTAAACACTCCATGGACGATCCATGAAAGCTTAGTCCAACCTAAATGAATTTGGCCCACCACACATATATAAAAGAGTCCATATTTAATTAGTTCCTTTATTTATCACTAAATTAATTAATTCTTGATCAATACAAATTAAATAATATAATTTCATATTAATATATTAGAACTTATAATATATTAATATAAATCACTAGTATCCTTTTTCTCATTTAGTCTATCCAATTGTTTCGATGCCATGCAACCCAAATGGACTATGCCAAGTCGGGTCGAATACATACTAATAATAATTATGGACTTAGACATCTAATCTAACAATCTCCCACTTGGATAATTCTAAAACTATTATTGCATATGACTCCAAGATCCCAACTAGCAATCGTAGCACTTAAAGCTGCTGTCGAACTCTGATCTAGTCAATGACTTGTCCATTAGATAAAGGATCATATATTCCTGCATTTTAGATATCATATGGACTGAGACATGGATTATAATCATTCTCTCTGTCCATTTGTTGTTTCCTGATTTCCGATTTAAGACGACCGACTAGTTGAACAAATCAAATCAGTCTAGGCTTGGCCAAGCACTTAGGGGTGTCATCACTAAATCATCGAGGGGCCTACAAATATCGCTTTTATCCCTTCAAGGGTAAAAGGAATTGATAAAATTCGACTTATATGCTTGTTCTACTACTTGTTGAATCATACACAAAGACATGTTTTATAACATCGAGTTACCAATACGTTTTCGTGCAATCAATGTATTACTAGCTCATATTCAACAAATCATATCTCTTGTTTTGAAGAATATAAAATATTATCGTCTCATGTTCACTCGTGATAAAATCTATGAAGTGAGTCAAATGAGTGTGGGTTTAATCAAATAGAGATTTGGCATTAATGAAAGCATGCATAGATGTTTTCCACAAGGTAATCATTTACTTTTATGTGGCATATATTCAACGATATAACAAAGCATTGCAGACAACGAATTAAACCACGAAAAGACTTGGAATTTTTTTCATCTAAAGTGGAAGAAATTAGTCAAATCTCCAACACTAAATGCATACAGGCAAAATTATACAGACCTTCAAACATTATTGTTTAAACATGAAGGTATTATTCATATAATTTTTGATTTCTTAATTTGTTTAACAATTATTATTAATTTATTCAAACTAATTTGTTTTTTCTTCACCTTTTAGATGTTTTTTATTATCTATATACTGTTTGGTTGGGGAAGTATGCTGAAAGATTTGTATCGCTGTGGACTAACAAACATGTCAATTTTGGAAATTCAATAACAAATAGAGTCAAGAGCTAATACAGCAAGCTGAAAAAACACATGGAATCTGCGAAATTTGATTTGCACAGATTCATACATGTTATTGAAAAAGTTGTATGATGACAAGAAATCGTTATCAAAGAAACTTTCACACGTTGCTTAATCAGTTATATGCCAAGGTTTAAGGATCGTATATTCGAAGTACTACAAAAACGTGTTTCAGTGCATGCCATGGATAAAATCTTAGAAGAGCTTCATCTGTCAAAAGGATTTCTACCAACTCCTGAGAATTGTGGATGTCAATTACAGACATATTTCAGATTACCATGTGCTCACGAACTTGTGATGTATGTCAGTATAGTATGTTTAATCTATTGGATTAAATTGACATTTTTATACTCATAACCACTTTATGATATTTTGTCTGTTTGACTATAGGTTCGGCTATTCCATTAGATTTGATTGATGCTTTTTGGAGAAAGCTTGATTTAAAGCCTTCTATATCTATGGAATATAGTGATCTTAATGTTGATCATCGTATGCAATGGTTTAAAGAAATATACAACAATCAACCAGATCATATCAAATACAATTATTTAACGAGGATGGAGGAGATAACAGATCCATCAACAAATTTGATCAATGAATATTCAGTTAAGAAAAATAATCGTGGACGCCCAAAAGTAAAGCCTGTCCAACATCAAAGTCAAGTTTCTTACGGATACAGTTGTTCAGACTTAAACCAAGAGCCACCACAATATAGTTCATAATTCATGAAGTTGAACGATGATGCGACCAGACATAGTTCATTCTTCATGGTTCGTATGATGAACCAATAGGTCAGTGTTCATACAACATAGACTTAAACGAGGAACCAATAAGGCAATGTTCATACCAGACAGACTTGAATGAGGATTTGATAGGCCAATGTTCATACAAGATTGAATTGAACGAGGAACCAACATTGCGACATAATTCATTATTGGAGGAAATTTCATCTATATTTCATCCATACATCACACATATACAAAATGTATTGGGTGATGGAATTTGTGGTTTTCGATCAGTAGTCGTTTGTCTTGGATACGGTGAAGATCATTGGATTTACATTCGTCAACAATTGTTAGACGACTTATTGAGTTCATATGACGACTACGTAAGAGTTTTCGTTAGATGTGATGAAGTAGTTACTTCATTTTCTTCCATTATGAAGACTAAGTCATCACCAACAAAACATTAGATGCTTATACTGTCTCATCTTGATAGCCAATAGGTTTGGTGTGATCGTTTAATTTTGGACCACTAAAGGCCCCGTAACTCTTTTTCCTCTCTGAAGAGGTCCCAAAGAGTTTCAAAATCACCAGGTCCTTACATTTTCACTTGTGTACACCAATCATTATGTAATGATAAATTGGAACACGAGTACCCAATGCCTCCCATTGCGGCATTGTGGATCCGACACAAAGCCCCGTCAGCAGCCGATTGATAAACTATGTATAAATCGTGGCTAGAATTTTATAAGCATCTGAAACCTCCTGAATGATCTTTTATGACTATATATGATTAGTTGTTGCTTATTTTTGTCTCAAATTTTTGCTATATAATATTTAAAATTTAAAAGAAAAAAAGATTGACAATGATTTGTTCAGAATATATTTTTATTGTAGTACTATTTATATTATTATCTTATTAAAAATTTTATATCATTGTTGTCTTATTTATCTTATAAAAAAGTAAGTTTGAAAAATAATAATAATAATAAAGTTGGTAATATTAATATAATGATTAAATAATAAAGTTAACAATAATAATGTAATTTGTGTGATGTTTAAATCATTTTTCAAAACATATTTCCAAAATAAATCGTACCAATAAATTGTCTAATTTTAAAAAAAAAAAAAAAATAGTTGTATTAACATATATAAACAGAGTACGTTAAAGACTAAAACATGTTACCATAAAAAAAATATAACATAGATAAAAAAAAAAGTCATATTTGTTACTATTTCTTTATAAACTATTATTTAAATAATAATAAGATTAATAGAAATTATTAATTGTAAATAATAAATAATAATTGAAAAATAAAGTTAATAAAATAATTATATTGTAATAAGATAATAAACAAAAATTAGCCAAATGATGAGATAATAAAAGTTAGCGAAAATCATTAGGTAACATAAAGTGGATGAAAGGGTATAATAAATAACCCTACATGTTGGTTCACACACACAATTCATATGGTCGAGCTCATGAGTCTTATATCATCGATCAAACGGGCCAAACTTATGGATGACGACCCCCTATCGCTTATCGATTCTTTTGCAAGATTTGCCCAAGAACTCGTGACTTGTGCAAATATATCGCGTTTTCCGTCCATGATATCCCTCACTGCCTTTTCAACAATCAAACGATCACAAGTATCTTTCATGTCAATTCCGAGCTTCCATACCTCTCCCACAAATCGACTATTTGGCTGTTGGTCTACATAGAACGGCCAACAGATCATCGGAACACCCTGAACTATACTCTCCATAGTGGAGTTCCACCCACTATGTGTCAAAAACCCACCAACAGCACAATGTGCGAGGACATCTTCTTGTGGTGCCCAATCTACAATGCACCCCATTTCTTTCGTAACCTCCAGTAGCTGACTTTCAACTTGAGACTCGTCGTACCCACCTGTTATTGACCCTGGACGTCTCACCCATAAAAAGGGTTTCCGACTATTAACCAAACCATGCCATATTTCGAGCATTTGGTCAACACTCATGGTTGAAAGACTCCCGATACTGATGTAAACAACAGTTTTTGGTGGGTGTTTGTCGAGCCATGAGAGGCAAGTTCTATCTTCCTTCCAAACACTGTTTGATAAAGTGGTTTCTGAGGATTCCGATGGCGTGAGTTGAGCTTTATGGAGAGCGTGTAATGGGCCTATGGTGTATATATTTGGACAAAGCTTTCGTATGTATGGGAGTACAAGAGAATCCAAGTCATCGAATGTATTGAGTATGAGACCTTGAGCTCGAGGAAGGGTTTGAGCTTCTTTTAATGTTCGTTGAATTTCAGGGTCCGATATGTCATTAATACGACAAAAAGCAGCAAGATCCCGTTTTCGGAGAATATGTTCCATTCCGGGGACATCTTTAACCAGTTCATCTAAATCGTTCTCTACTGAAAAACAAGAAAATGAATAAAAACGTTATTCTACATTTATATTACGTCTTTACTTTCAGTTCAAAAAAAGTACGATACCTTTAACCGGAACATGGCCAGCTTCAATAAGAGCAGCAAGATTGAAATGAGAAGTCCACAAGCAGCATGGACTAAGGGTTGCAAAGAAAAACAGAGGAATCGACGTCTCTACCGCTACTTCCACAGCAAAACTATACACCTCATCGGGTATCATCATCGTCACTGGATGCTCCGATCTCCTACTCAGGCTACCGGAAATCATCATCTCCCGGAAAAGTGGTTTGGTCACAGCATCTATAGCTGCCATAACTTCTTCAAATCGGTCTCCGGTGACAGGGTTTTCATCCTCGAGTCCATCAGGGATTGTCTCAAATTTGAAGTTTGGGTAGCGGTTGAATCGGGATAAGACATGGCTGTGGCGGAGGAGTGGGCGGTGAATGTGATCGGTGTTGAGGAAGGTGACATGGATGCCGGAAAGACAAAGGAGTTCGGCTAACTTGAGAGCGCAGTTAACCGGGCCTTGGAATGGTATGGGAAAGATTAGTACATGAGGTTGAAGAACATTTCTAGTGGGGATTTCGTGATGATTTTGGTCCATTTTCGAATTGATCTGGATCTTTTTTATCTGATAATGATAAGGTAGTGATTAATCAGTATGAAACAAGTTGTATAAATTGAATGTGAGTCAACAAGATAATGTATTTTAAACATTGGAAACGTCGAAAAGTTGTCAAGATCCATGCGAGGAAATCGATTTCTGCTCACCACGAGACTGGAAAAGCCACGCGAAGGGCGGACTGGGTGGTCCCAACGCAGACTAACTATAAATTGTATTTTAAATTTACATATTGTTAGACCTGGCAAAACATGACCCGACACGAAATTAACGGGTTAGGGTCAGAGATTTCGACACGTTTATGTAAACGGGATGACACGATAATTAAACGGGTAGGGTTAGGGTCAAGACTTTCAATTCGAAGATGACTCGAATATGACCCGTTTAATTATATATTAATTATTATAAGTTTCATTTTTTTTTATAAATATATTATATGTTATAGACTTGTAGTGGACCAAACTCAATAATTACAAGTAATATTAAAATTTTCAAATTTACTTAATTTTAGTCATCCTCACGGCCTATCCATTTTGCTCCACAACTTTAACTTTTTTCATTTTTCCTTCTAAACTTACTATAAATTTTGTCATTCTATCTCATAACTCTAGTGTTTCACTTTTTCCTTCTTGCCTCCACAACTCCTACTTTCCAACCTTTAAAATATTTCAACCCGACATGATACAACATATTTATAAGGTCTAAACCTTAACCCAAAACCCGACACGAAAATAAACGGGTTGACACGGCACGACATGATAATTAAACGAGTCGGATTAGGATCAAGCCCTGTCAACCTGTTTAATGTCTTGACACGACACGACACGTTTGCCAGGTCTACATATTGCCATTTGCATGAGCACGACAAAATATGTTTGCGACAAATATATTTTTTAATATATATATATATATATATATATATATATATATATATATATATATATATATTCATTTTAATATATTCGTTATACTTATCTATACCTATAAAAAAATTGATTTTTAAAACAAGAAAAAAACTAATATTAAAAATAAAATTAAAAAGATAGTAAAAAAAGATATTTAAAGTAAAAAGATAATAAGAAAATAGAAGTAAAATGAAAAAAAACACTATTTTGACACTACTACACAATGGACTTTCACCCACAGAAATTACCCACGGACCAAATCTGTGGGTAATTACCCACACATTTGCCACCGATTTTCCACGACTTAAAAAACCATAATTTACAAACTACTTCTCACAAATTACACACAGATTATCCACAGAAAAAAATCTGTGGAAAATCCGTGAGAACAATATTGCCATCACCCACGTCTTACCCACGGATTTTGGAAAATGGGAAACATTTCTGGTCTGTGGGTAAAACATGGGTGATTTTCCACATATTACCCACAGAAAAAGACTTTTTTTTTTTTTTTTTTCATTTTCATCCCTTAAACGTTGTTTTTTAGTTCCATATTTCTATCGTTTTACTAAATCAATGATTTCTTTGTTTCATTAGTTTATTATACTCATCCATATACATATGTATGTAAATAATAAGTTGAAAAAACAAATGATATATTGGTTTATAAAGTATGTATGCATATATGTGTATAATAAGTTGATAAAACAAAGAAATACATTGATTTATTAAACATTATAAATGATAAAACAAACACAATAACGTTAAATGGTCAAAAATGGAAAAATTATTTATTGTTGTGGGAAATATGTGGGTAATTATCCACAGATTACCCACATACAATAATCGTTTTTTTATTTTTCGACCCTCAAGCATTGTATTTTCGTTCTATATTAGATTTGTAAATAGTTTTTTCAATAACCCCATTTTAGTAAAAAACTCCTAGATTAGTTATACCGAATTTTTATGATTATTTTCTATAATAAACCTAATGGTTTTTCAAATCTTTTTATGGCTTAGTGTTTCCATCTTAAAGTTTTATATATACGTTACAGAAATAATAGCACAAAAATATTAGTGGTGTTAGATATATTACGCTTTGATTTCACATGTAGTCATATATATAAATATTCATTTTTGTATATTCGTTATACTCGTCTATTCTTAAAAAAAGACTGATTTATAAAACTAGTAAAAAATTGATATTAAAAATAAAATTAAAAAATAGTAAAAAAAGATATTTAAAGTAAAAAGATAATAAGAAAATAAAAGTAAAATGAAGAACAACATTATTTTGGTAAATATTTTTAGAACTATACTTGGTAAATAGTTTTTTCAATAACTCCATTTTAGTTAAAAACTCCCGGTATGAGTGGTTTTGCTAACTCCAATACCAGAGGTTTCAAACACACATCGATTTTCAAGCGTATATCGATTTTGTTCACCACCATCTTCTATCGATTTGTGTTCACCGCTCCAGCGGCCATCCCTATTCTATTATATTGTATAATAGAAATCCTAATCGTTATTATGTATCAATTTTGAGATTAACCACCACTGATTTTGAGTCGGTTCTTCTGTGTTTGCTCTGGGTTTCATCTACGACTCCTTGATTTTGTGTGGGGATTGATCGACTCAACCTTAGAATCATCGGCTTACTGTCTTTCCTTAAATCGTGCACCGCATTCCCTCAAAACCATCTGACTACTGACTTGAAGAATCGATAGAGGAGGAAGCAATGAAGCAGGAGGTGGCGAAAACCGACGGTGGAAACTGGTTCTTGGTTACAGCCTTCTTCCGATTTACAGACGAATCGGAAGTGGGATCGACGGAGGTTTGTTGATGTATAAGAAAAAAAAAGCGATTTTGGTAGCATTGGAGGTGAAATCCCTATCCTCCTAACGAAGCTTTCGAGCCCTGGGTAAGTGCCCTGTCTTACCTTATGTATATATTGATGTAATTATCTTTTTTTACTCAAATCTATGTTATTGATGCTCAATTCCCTCCTACTCAACAAATCAGATAATTGACCAGGTAACACATTATGTACCTTTTGCCTCCTCATGTATGTTGTTTTCTGGTTATTTTGGCTAATACAAATCTTGATTTCTAAATTCTCCCTTTGCGATGTAACATATTGTGACAACCCTAAATTTATTCCGTTACTATAATCTCATTTCCGTTAATAAAATTTATTTTTATTAAAATTTTCTGTTAACTTTTGGATTAAGTTAATTAAAATGAGACTTTTATTTTGACTTCATAAGCATCGGAACACATTAGAAACAAGTTAAAACACCCTCGATATTCATTTGGAAAAGTTTTATTACAACTAAGTCAGATTACGACAATTTAATCGGGTAAAATTTTAAATCCCGTTTAACGTCGGTATTGGGTGGATTCCCACTTGGCCACAAACTCAAACCTTATATAAAGGATGAGTGACTTCATTTAAGCTTTTTCCCACCTCCTCATAACTTTCTCTCTCTACTCGCTCTCTAAAACTCGAGTTTTGATCCAAAAACGCCCCTTCAAGCTCCAAAAATCGTAAGTAATCTATCCTAGCTTGTTGTTTAACTTGTTAAGCATGCAAATCTGTGTTTAAATCATCCAAAACACTCAAGAACTTGTGTTTACGGTTTGGGAACATCTCCCAAAACCGTAAACTCCCTTAAAGGGGTTTTGAAGCCCCAAAACCCTTCCAAATCCTTTCTAGTGTTTAGCAAAGACTTAAGGACTTGCATGTACGAGCTTAGAACACCAAAATCATGTCATTTGGGTAGTAAACATGAGTTTACGGCCCAAGAACATTCTTGGACCGTAAACACACCTTCATAGGCCATAAACACCTTTTAAGGTGTTAAATTGCCCCTTAAACACCTCCAAAAGTTTCCATGAGTGCCTAGAACCTTGTATTCCTTCATGTGATGCACCAAACCATGCACAAATGAGTCACACTTGAGTTTACGGTTTGGGAAGGTCTCCCAAAACCGTAAACACCTCCCAAGGGTGTTTAAGTGCGCTTAACACCTTGTATGGCTTAGATTTGGGTTTAGAACTTTGTATGCTTAACCTACAACCACCAAAACACATGAATCATGGACAAAAATGAGTTTTACGGCCTTAAACTCATGTGTTTACGGTAGTAAACTCCCCAAGGGTCCTTCAAGAACCGTAAACCCCTTTTCCAAGGTCAATTCAAGTCCCGATCACTTCCTAAGCCTTTGATTCAACCTTAGTAGCCTTCCTTGTGCATTGTAAGACCTTTAAACATCCAAGAACACACCACCCATGAGTTTACGGCCATAAACTCATGGGGATATGGTTTTGCACCGTAAACTCCCCTAAGGGTTTACACTTGAAGAGTAAACTCCTTATCTAGACCCTACACACCCTTAAATGCAACCCGGATCATTCCTAACTCTTGAGATAAAGTGTTTTCACGCCTCGGAGTGTATTTTCTTACTTAATTAGTAGTTAAAAGTCTAATTAGATACAATTATGTATCTCCTGATGTTACATAGGAACCTCGCGCGTGTTCAAGCCTTAAACTGATACTTAGCATCCTACCCGACACATTTCTCGTCTGGTGAGTTCATACCCCTACAATTTTTCCGAGTTATTTTTTATGTTTTTTAGGGGGGAATACAAGCAAATCATAAAGATTTTCGTAACTTAAAAACTGATGTATTTATACGATTTTCTGATAAACTGTTAGATATCTTTATCCCTTTTGTAATATGCGGAGCATAAGGGATGTTTTTTTTTAATATAATTACATAGTTTTCAATACAGTGTGGGTAACTTATCAAACCAATCAAATTATTATGGGAATAATTTAGGATCTTCATTACTTGTTTTACGGATTCAGATTTCATGCAAAGTCAATATATAAACTATGTCCGATTTAGTTTATCCATGTTTAATCTAGAGTATCATGTTAAATAACTACTTTGAATTTAATTGTTTATACTCTACTTTGTTCCAAATGATTTCAAAACTCGAGAACGGTCTATTATCCCGTGAATCAGTTAATACTAGCTTGTGAGACTGTCTTCGTTATACCCTTCGGGGTACCAGTAAATCCTTTCCGGAAGTATAACCAGAGTCTCCTGGAGGGAGGACGTGAAATTTGTGGATAGATCTATTCGGGACTGACAATCCCACACCTTAACTGCTAGCTACAGTTAGGCGGGCACGCCTGAGGTGACAAATTTTGGAATCGAACGACGCCTGAAGAACGTCAAGGAGGTCACGGGTCAAATTAGTATGGTTATATGACTCACAATACGTATTAAACTAATTAGTTTTATTCACGGATTTCTTTCTTTCTTCTATAGTCTTATTTATGTAATAAGACTACCTACTTTCGTATTGGAGGGTATTCCAGAGTTCTTAATCTATAGTTTTATGTATTAAAACTACCTACTTTTGTACTCTTGGTTTTCGTAACTTACTGGTGATTAGTCAGGGTTTTTCTTATCTTATGGTAATCGACTTACATGTTAGAAAATATGGGATTTTCTGGGAAAACATGCATATGTATTTCATAACTCAATAACAATGGTTTCCAATATTATAGCATTCTTTATCAAAGGAAATGAAGTATTTATCACAAGATCAAATAACCGGTTTTCCTTACAAAACATGCTTATGAACTCACCAGCTTTATGCTGATATTTTAAAACTGCTTGTATTCTTAGGTTCTCGTTAGACAGGTATCCCGCATTCTTTTGGAGAAGATGGAGCGTATAGAAGTCTCATCTTTACTTTTGATATATATATATATATATATATATATATATATATATATATATATATATATATATAACATGTATTACTTTGCTTTCAAACAAATGTAAATATTCCTATGTAATGTAATTGTTGTGTTTACTATGCTTACTATGTACATTGGTTGTGATACTTTACATGACGTCCTCCTCCCCGGAACGTTTCCGCCATCGGTTTCGGGGTGTGACAGATTGGTATCAGAGCCCTTGTTTATAGTGAACTAAGTATATCGAACCTTACATGGTATATAACTATAAACACTAAGGGGCCGAAACGCTTTGAACTAAAAGTATACTTTAAAAATATAAGTATTTTTACTCCAAGTATACAATAATACCTAAACACCGGAAACCGTAATCCCGAGTAAAACAAAACATAAGTAATTGGGTGTTGTGCATTGCGGTTAAACCTAGGCAGTTATGTAGTTGTGTCTAGGGTCAATATAGCCTAATCAACTATATTCATTCGAGACACGGCCAACATTTGTCCTTTTGTTTTTCTTATGCTTTTAAATGTCATCAACTTAAACAAACAACTAAAAATTTGATCATTGAAAGAGATTTAGTTTTTATGAACTTGATCATTGAAAGAGATTGTAATTTTTTTAAGCCTTAATATGCATCCTTATGGATATAAGCATAAAAAGAATTGAATTAACTTAATCTCTTAATGTCACTGGTAGGTACTTGACCGGAGAAGAAAAGAAAGAAAAAAGTTAAGGGTGTCAAGAACAGAACATGCATAATTGTTAGAAGTTTTGTTATTCTGGTATGACATGCCCATATGTTGAACCACAATGTTGCTTACATTCCTACACATGGCCACCTAAGAACAGACCATCAAGTGTAAGTTTTTATAAATAACCTATTTTTTCTATGTAATTTTTAGCTTTAAACGAAACACATCTTTTTTTCTTTGTTATGTTAGGTAATCTTTTCCAAATTTATATTTCAATTTCGTTTAAAGGAGTTAAGAAAAATATAAAAAGATGATCAAGTGTAATAAAGGGAATTTTTTTTGGTGAAAATTAAAAATATGATTGAAGAATTATAGAGATTGGATACTCTAGTGTAAAAATAAGATTAAAGGTCAAAATTGTCTTTTTTTAGAATATGTCGATTTTAGCAGGTTTGTTCTCATTACCTGAAAGAATCCTGACTATGGCTGCCACAAGAATAGAAAGGATTGCTCTGATCTTCTCAAGGATTGGTGCAATAATATTATAAAAGGGTATTTCAGTCCTTTTATGGATATTGAGGTATTAAAGATTTGGTGTAACAAAAAGCTAATCCTATTTCTGTCAAATGTGATATTGACTGCAAGTTAGTGTGGATTAGTTTCTTTGAAATGAAGAAAAGCAGAGGTGGATTGAGCTGGTGCAAAAACAAGGTTGAAGGGAAACATGGACTTTTTTGGTTTATTGTCAATTGTGATATGATTAAAAAAGAGTGTAAGAACTTTTGTAATTTTGACATGCAGTGGAGAGAAGGAATCAGTTTGATGTTTTGAATTTTTGGACTATTAATATGGAAAAAGGGAAATATGGTATTTTTTGGATAATGTCATGTCAAATGTGACATGTGATTTTGTTTTGGATTTTCATTTGGTGTTTTGGTGATTGGATTTCCTCTTGATCGCTTGTTGTTTCTAAATGGGTCTTTTAGTATTCAATCAGATGGAGACATGAGGAATGGCAAAGAAGGTTGGAAACATGTTTGTCAGTATAGGATGAGTTTTAACGGGGTTTGATGTTTGATATTTTGAATTCCAATATTTGAATTAGGAAGATGCTCATAAGATAAGGCAACTTTCTCAATCAGTACACATGACTATCTTTCCTAATATAACTAATAAAAAGGAATTATAACAATTAGATCAGAAGTGTGAGAATATGAATCGTGTTTATATGGCTATTAGGAAGTTATGTCTAGGATATAATTGTGTATTTGTTTGTTTAATTTGTTAAAGTAAAGTTGGTTGATGTTCTTTTTCATGAATTGTGTAATATTTAGATTGGTAGTTTCAAGCATTGTTCTTTTGTACCTAGATTTAGTGTGATGGATCTTATGAAGAATCCTAATGATCATGCACATTGGCGGGATACCAAGTCCACCAAGCATATTAGACCTTTTGTTTGCAAATAAAACGTAATATAATGGTAAAAGAGGTATCGATCATCGGGGAAATTGTTGTATTCAATCACCAATGCAATACAGTAGAGCTAGTGTAATAAAACAAACTAACTACAATTAAACTAGGGGGTTGTGATTGCTTGAAAACTAAAAGACTTGAATAACTAAAATGCTTGTAAATAAGCAAGATGGTGAGATGGTCAAATATTGGAGATAATTGGTCAACCAAGGCAATTCAACACAATGAACATTTGTGTGTTTATCATTAGGATTAAATATGAAGCTTATCATTTATCCCAAATTGGTTATAGCAATCATGAAGCATGATATGCGAAGATTCCTTATAGGTAGTATGGAGGTTGGAGAAGCCCAAAACACACCTTCTTAATCAAAATCAAGGATTCAATCGAAGCAAATGAACCTAAGAAAGTTGATTAGCCTTAAGAATGAAGGAATCCCTAATTCCTAGAGGATGTAAATGCTTACATATCTATAAAAGAGTCATGATCCATAAGCTAGAGATGATTTCTATCATCGTAAAGCTCTTGTTCTAAGTAAATTCAATGATTTAATGCTAAACCAAAGAAATAAACCAACAATTGCTCATTTAAGTACCAAGCTCAATATCAAAGTATTAAACAAGCATAAAAAATATGGACTAGAATCATAAACATAAGATAAATGGAAATCAAGCATGAATCCTTCAAACCCCACAAATATCCAAGGGTTTTAGCCAAAGTTAACCAAAATAAAGAAACTAGTCACTCATGGCAACAAGATAACAATCACAAAGGTATTTTTGCATCAAGAAACTAACAATTACTTAGAAAGATGAGAAAAATGTGTATCAAGCTCTCAAAAATCGCCTCCAAGGTGCTCCAATGGTGGAAAATCAAAGTATGGCTGCCAAACCTAACCCCCCAAGGTAAATGGTGAGCAAAATGACCAAAATGTCCAAAAGTATGCAGTTACGCGGGTACCCTCGCAGATTCGCACGACTGAGTCTCCACCCTCGCAAATGATGCTGGAATGCTATTGACTCTTTTTCTACACTACACCACCCCATTACTGAAGATTCCCTTGGTCCCCTCCACACTTCGCATGATTCAAATTTGACAATTCATCTTCAAGCTTCAAATGTGGATAGTCCAAGCCCAAAATAAGAATCAAAGACCCATCTTTATAAGCCCGATGAAAGGGTAAGGTTATTAAACATGAAACTATATTGACCACTCAATATATATTGAGTGGTGAATAAAAAATAAGCCAATAAGCTGATTACTCCAATGGTAATAAATCATTACTCTAAAGAAATACACTATAAAAAAAAGCTCCTATCCGAGATGCTCTCGATTACATTATTATTTATTTAATATTTATATTTATCCTAATGACGTTAATAATAGGCTTATCTAATCAAACAAACAACCCATAAACAACTCCTTATAACATTCATCGACTTGTATATATAGTGGTTACTTTGTGGTCGAGCTCATTGCTTTTATATCATCGATCAAACGACTCAAACTCATGGACGAGGAACCCATCTCAGCTATCGACTCTTTAGCCAGATTTGCCCAACCATCCGCACACTGGATGAACATGTCTCGTCTCGTTCCCATGACATCCTTCACTGCCTTTTCAACGATCAACCGATCACAAGTATCTTTCATGTCTATCCCAAGCTTCCATACCTCTCCCACAAATCGACTATTCACTTGTTGGTCCACAAAGTAAGGCCAACAAATCATGGGAACACCCTCGACTATACTCTCGATAGTCGAGTTCCACCCACTATGCGTCAAAAACCCACCAACAGCAGGGTGGGCGAGGACATCTTCTTGTGGTGCCCAATCTACGATACACCCGATTTCTTTTGTTCGCTCAAGTAGTTCAATCGGGATCTGAGATTCATCATACTCACCAGTGATTGACCCTGGGCGTCTCACCCATAGAAAGGGTTTCTCACTGTTTACCACACCATGCCATATTTCGAGCAGTTGGTTTACTGTCATGGTGGCTAGACTCCCGATGCTGACGTAAAGAACGGTTTTTGGAGGGTGTTTATCGAGCCACGACAAGCAAGTTCTATCTTCCTTCCAGACACTGTTTGAAAGGGTGGCTTCTGAGGACACCAATGTCGTATTGGCCATGAGGCGAGCTTTGTGGAGAGAGTGAAGTGGGCCTATCGGGTAAATATTTGGACAAAGTTTTTTCATGTGTGTGAGTATGAGAGCATCCAAATCTTCGAACGTGTTGATTATGAATCCCTGAGCTTGAGGAGCTGTTCGAGCTTCTTTCAAGATGAGTTGAATTACAGGGTCTGAGAGGTCGTTGGTACGACAAAAGCTAGCAAGATCCCGTCGCCGCATAATATGTTCTGTTCCTGGCACACTTTTTATAAGCTCGTCTAGATCATCCCCTGAAGAATAAGAGAATAGATTGCTGATCAATATCACTTTTAGCTTTACACTTATAGTATTTATGTAATTGAAAAGGCTGATCAAAGCCTCAAAAGATTAATCTTTTTATGTCATAATGGTCAAAATACGACTCCAATGTAATTTACTTTTAAATACTACATAATAAGAGTATGTGTTTATCACGCAACCTAATATACATGAGAATACACACCTTTGAATGGAACATCCCCAGCTTGAATAAGGGTAGGAAGATTCAAGTAAGAAGTCCAGAGGCAGCATGGACTTACGGTGTCGAAGACAACCACAGGAGTCGACGTTTCTAAAGCAATATCCACCGCAAAACTAAAGCAAGCATCTGGTATCATCACTGTCACCGGCCGCTCTGATTTCGAACTCAGGCTACCGGAAACCATCATCTCCCGGAAAAGTGGTCTGCTTACAGTATCTACAGCTTCCATCACCTCCATGAACCGGTCACCGGAGACAGGTTTTTCATGCTCAACTCCATCAGGGATTGTCTCAAATCGGAAGTTTGGGTAGCTGTTGAATCGGGATACCACCTGGGTGTGGCGGAGGAGAGGGCGGTGGATGTGCTCGGTGTTGAGGAAGGTGACATGGATGCTGGAAAGACATAGGAGTTCGGCTAACTTTAGAGCACAGTTAACTGGTCCTTGAAATGGTAGCGGAAAGATTAATACATGAGGGATTTTTGCGTTGTTTACTTGATGGTTGAGGTCCATTTTTCTTTCGAGTTGGATTGTTCAATAATTATTTCGTTAAGTTGGGTGGAAGCAGCTCACGATGTATGGTGTGTAAGTTGAGTCCGAGATCAGCAATTTAGATAACGTTTTAAAGAGATGGGGCTCAGTAGGTGGTCATTATCGGGTCGAATTATTCAGAGGTTGCTATCGAGCGTGGAAAATATGGGCTCACTAGTCACTACGGGTTAAAAATAGCCGAATGAGGAACCGGTCATATTCTCCACTCCCACAGCCACAGCCTAGTGAGACCTTTGATAGATAAATAAAATAAATAAATAAATAAAAACAAAATATTTAAAAAAAAAATATCACTAATTCTTTATTAATCTTTTCTCTTGATTTTAATGGTTGTCCTCATCTAAGTATAAGGACTCTTTGAAAAAAGAAAACAAATTAGTTAGAAAGGAAAATAAAAATGATTGATTTTAGGTAATTAATAATCAACACCGTTTTAAAAAAACTAATAGCAACCAAAAGGTTCACGGAGAAAATGAAAAATAAAAAATGTTTTCAATCTATTGAGTATTGAGAATATTAGGTATTATATGAGCTAATTAAAAAAACTAAATATAAATGTCTAAATATTTAAAAACTTTAGATTTATAAAAAAAAATAAGAAAAATAATGAATTAAAATTGATTTTTTTTATCTTTTAAATTTAAATAAATAAATAAATGTTTTCAATCTAATGAGTATTAAGAATATTAGGTATTGTATTAGTTAAATTAAAAAACCTAAATATAAATGTTTAAATATTTAAGAACTTTTGAATTATAAAAAAAATAAGAAAAATAATAAATTATTAAAATCGATATTTTTATCTTTTAAATTTAAATAAATAAACGAAATAAACTAACGAGCTTTAATCTGGAAATTTTGAAATAACAAGGTAAGTCAATTAATGAAATTGATTTTTATTTATTACTACATTTATTGTAATTATTACAGTAAAATATTATATAAAATTTATTAAAATAGAAAAAAACCATAAAATGACATTTGGAAAAATAATTAATTTATAATAACCACAAAATGACATTTGGCCAATTGAATGAGAGTGTGATATGTGACAAAAAAAACTTTCATTTATTATAGTGGATATATATATATATATATATATATATATATATATATATATATAGAGAGAGAGAGAGAGAGAGAGAGAGTGAGAGAGAGAGAGAGAGTAGGTTCAAATGTTTCTAGAAACTATTGTGTGCATGTATACACCAATGAAAATTGAGGAAGTTAATAAAACATTTAAGGGTATTATAGTAATCTTTACATATTTAATTATGGTAGATAATTAGTATGTTTATTATTCCTTTAAATATAGGATGTCAAAGTCAAAACCTGTTGAAAAAAACCCTACAACTCTCGTCTTTCTTTATAACAGCCGATGTTTTCTCTCTTTCTCTGGAATTCATCTTCACGCTCCAAAAATCACCACCGACATCAAAATTGAACCACCATAAGCACCAATAAACCTAGCGACACCATCACACGCTATCCCCGATTGATACAACAACATTGTTGCCGCTAATTATCTACTACTAATCGGTCCTCTATTTTTTGTATTTTCTCTGGTGGAACCGATTTAGCATCGCCATTTACATTCGATGGTGAAGTCCAACTGTTGAATCGATTGTTTGAAGGTTGGTCTCTGCCACCAACGTAAGTTTATTTGATTTCCGATTCTTCTATTTCTTGATTGCTTGCAATTCTTCCTCTGAATGCTACTGAGTTACTATAACGCTCGTGTTTCTGGGCTATGCATTAATGACGATATAATAGTCTAGGTCAACATTTGGAACTCGTTTTGAAGAAATAAGAATGAATTATGTGCTTTAAACTTAAATATTATGATTAAGGATAAAAATAAGCGTCGAAAATAAATATTAGATAAACCGATATTTATGAAGGAAGTTTTAGTGGTCGTGACAAGGATTCTAGATATATAAACAATACCAAAATCCGAGTTATAACAAAGAAGTTATGACATGTCGAAGTTTCGCGACAGAACCGACACGACACTGCGCGACGTAAATAGTGAATTTAGGATATAGCGATATTTGGCCTTAGCGATCTAAACGAAAGTCGTAGAATATGTTAAACCGAGAGCGTACATAAAAAAAGGTCTAAATCTGACTTCGTATGAGGAAGTTATGATTTTTTATAAGTTTCGACTTAGCAGTATGCAACCCAAAGTTCGAATATGAGATCGAGTGATTTCTAGCCAAAAAAATCTAAATGAGAATCGAAGATCTCGTCGATAGTAGTCCAACAGTAAAAAGATAGACGAAAACGGACGTCAGATGAAGGAGTTATGAATTTCTAATGGAGTTTTCCTGTCCTGTCCTACTAAAAATAATATAATAAAAATTAAGTCAAAATTAGCCGACGGAGTCTAAACGAGAGTTGTAGAGCATAATCACATCTACGCGTTGATATAAAGAACGTCAGAAACGGAGCTTGTATGCGAGAGATATGAAATTCTGAAGTTCAAGGCACGAACTTCCACCACTCTCAGAGTTCACGACGTGAAAAGAGTGTTCACGACGTGAACAGATGATTGACGTCTTCCAGAGCCTGACAAACCCAAGCTGCGATGACGCATCTGATGACGAACTAAAGTCACGACGTGAATCCAACAAATTGGCCCTATGAATAGAAACCGAAGAGCAGCCGGCCATGGTTGCAAATTCACCATTCTCTCACTCTCTATACCCTCTCTAAGCCTACTTTTAGCCCCCCAAAGTCCCGGTATCATCCCAGTACCCGAAATAAGTTTCGAAGCCCCAAAGATCCCGAGAAAAAGAGTTTTTGAGCCGAAACTCTGCCCACGAGAGACCCGGTTTCTGAGAAAACATCCTGGTTTCATCGAAAAATATTATTTTAAGAGACGAAGTGATGTCCAATCGTCATCTTATCAAGTGCGTGTATAGTCACTTTCATCTAACACATAAATATGAAATATCTTCTATAAAATACGTGCTATGTGTTTGTATATTATTTGTTTATTTGAGATGAATGTTTATTGAATGATTTATACCTGTTTAGAATGATTTAAACAATATATGTATTTGTATCTACAAATATGTTGAGTAAAACATGAGTAGATGAAATAGTTGATGTGAGATGAAATAAAATAAAGATAAGTTTTGATGATAATGATGTTCCAGTTAACTAGTGGAATATATATGACGACCATAAACTTTTCTAGACAATCCAAAGGAATGTTAACAGGCTAGTAACATGTAGGTTAATTTTTTTGAACTATGTGTTCATTAAAGTAATTTTGAACTGAGTGTTCAGTAGATGTTTTGAACTAAGTGCTCGTAATCCAAAGGAAAGTTACCAGGCTTCCAAGCCTGACCGACTCAGTTTTTCTTTGTATTACAGGTAGTGGCACAAGTGCATAAGTTGGATGACTTATCAAGATATTTTGGGTATAGACCAGTAGTTGTAAATAACTGTTGTAAGGTCTATTTAGTACTGTTTATGCTTTTGGTCTGTATCGGAACATGACATCCCGAGATTTTGTTATTTAATGAAAATACATTTTCTTTAAGAAATGTTTTTATAAATTATTGTCATATTTTGTTTTGGGAACAAATTCCACAACTCTTTTAATCAAAAGATTACTTTGATTTTATAAAACAAAGAATAAACAAATCGGTCTTTTCTGACCGTGAAATTGAGGATGTCACAGTTACGATTCTTCACATCAATTTTGCATTTGATTTATTCATTGATTTTTGATTCTTCGATTTCTATATATCATTCCTGTTGATTTCCGATTTCACTAGGATACCCAGTTTACTCTCATTCTTCTTTAATTTTAAATATCCATCATTCAGGTTGATTTTGTAATTTATAATCTGACTTAAATAATGATAGATTGTTCTTGATTTTCCATTTGTTCTTGATACTTGATTGTTCTAAATTTGGCTTGCTTAATGATAATGTCTAATAAGTATTTGTTGAAATGTCTGAAAGAGAATCTAAAGAATTTAACCTTGTGGTATGCATTCTGTCAGAATTACTACCAACACATGTTTTATGTAATTATTTAAAAAGATAATTAATTTGTCTGTGTATTATTCTGATTCAATTTGTGATTTTGAATTCCAATTTCTATTGTACATTTGGAATCTAAAATTATAGTAGCAGTAAATACGATACTTTTGAATGTAATCTATGTATTTTGCCAGAATAAAATCTATGTATTCTGCCAAAATATATTCTATGTATTCTGTCATATTATATTTATTCTACCAGAATATATAAAGTGATAGTTAATTATAAGTAACATGTTTTTAACAATTATTAGTTTTTGTTGTATTTGTGACAGGAATGGCTGGAAGAATGCGTTGAAGACCTAATAGGAAAAAATTGAAGAATGAATAAAATTTGATCATACTCACAATTTAAGAATGTTGTTAATTTTTTAAGAATTTTATTCATTTTTGTTGATATTTTTTTAGAATATATATAATTATATTAAAACTAGTAGGTGATTCGGGCTTTGCCCAAAACCTTTTTCTTTAAAATAAAAATCGGACCAAAAGTGTCAAGTTCAACAAAAACTGGGGGTCATTCATGTAAATTAAGCCATTTCCTTAAAAAAAATCTTTAAGATATATAAAAAAACAAAAATGGACCAAAATGTCAAATTCAACAAAACCAAACGACCATTTATGTAAAATAAGTCAATTCTCTCACTGAAAACACTACAAAAATCTTTAATATGTATAAAAAAACAAAAATAGACCAAAAAAGCTAGATTCAACAAAACCTAAGGACCCTTTATGTAAAATAAAAGAAATGAGAATGGTTTAAAGCAAAAGCGGAGCGAGAGAATTGAGCAAAAAAAAAGTCAAAAACAAAAGCTTATGGAAAAAATGGCAACATTTAAAACATTTGAGGCAAAAGAGTCAAAAAAAAAAAAAAAAAAAAAAAAAAAAAAACCTATAAATTTACTGTTCATAACCGTGTTATGCTTTAAATATGTATATAAATTTATAAGACTTTAAATATGTATATAAATTTATAAGACTTTTAGTCTATAAGAATATGTATGAATTTGTATTTAAGTTCGGATGTATAAAAATATATTATAATGTTGTTATTTTTCAACCTCGAATTTAAGAATTTTGTTATTATTCAATAATATTCTAATAGAATAAAATTCTTAAAGAACATCATTCGAACAAAAAACATATTCTGACAGAATAAAATCAGTTATGTTTACAAATTACGTTAGAATTAAAATTGAATCAATTAAAAAAATTCAGATTTTTAAAATTTGGAGAATTATTTATCCCTAAAAATCCGAAAATTTTCTTTTATAAATGTAATTAATTGTCCAAAATACCATTTTTTTGCTAAAATTTATGTGATTATATGGTACATGTTATCCCATTGTAATATCATACACTCTCAAATCATATTCATTGATTAATTTCATCCGTTGGTCCAGATCTTTGTTGCCGCTACCGTCTTGTCGCTATTGCTCAAAAAGTCGTCGGTAATGCTACGTGTCACCGCTAATGCCCTATGTTGCCGTGTCACACCCCAAAACCAGAATGACGGAAATGTTCTGGGGTGGAGGACATCATGTATAACATCCCAACCAATGTATAATAACAATTATTGCAACGCAACCATTACATTGAATACTTAAATAAGAATGTGTACATCAAATTGGAAATTTTTTGAAACTTGTTTGGATTTCATCATACAGAATATATATAGAATATAAACATTAAACTCTTATTGCTCCAACTCCTCAAAAACCCAGCATGTACCTGTCTACTAATTTCCTGAGAATACAAGCAGTTTAAAAATATCAGTATAAAGCTAGTGAGTTCATAAGCAGTAGTTTGTAATGAAACTTGTTGGTGAGCCAGCAAAAATGTTTGTATAGTTTTAAGAAAATCCGATATTTTCTTTAGTGAAAATGTAGTTTTATCAGTTCTGTAGTAAACCATGAATATATGTATGTTTCCAAGAAAATCCGATATTTTCTTTAGTGAAAATCTAGCGTTATCGATTTCGTATAAAATCATGAATGTTCGTTACTAAAAACTGTAGTGATATGCGGAAATACTACCTCATGTGACTAGCCTAAGCCAATCATGATGTATGAGTATTTTGCATGTGAAGTCGTTGCATAATTGGTTCTGTTTGAAAACCCTGGCTTTGGCCAGTATACGTAATGTATTTTAGTTCTATTTAGTATAAAACCGTTGAAGAGTGTCAGATTGTAAACTAAAGGTGATTTATACATAATGTGAGTCATATAACCATACTTGATATGACTAGAGACCTTTCCAACGTTCTTTTGGCGTCGAGTTAAATGACATTTGTCACCCTGGGCATACCTGCCCAACTGTAGCTAGCAGTTCGGGTGTGAGATTGTCAGTCACGAATAGATCTATTCACAAATCTCACGCTCTCCCTCTAGGAGACTCTGGTTGTACTATGATAGGATTTATCCCTGTACACCTATGGGTATAGTAGTGAAGTAGCGCCTCACAATATCGTACAATCTAGTTTACATGTAGTGTAGTAGCGTCCTACCATAGTGAAAATCCGAATATATACCGTTCGTAGAGATAATTACAGTTATGAAAAACGTGATAGAGTAGTGGTGCAAACTGTAAACTATTCCTGTTATTAGTGCATACGTTTAGTAGTGGAAGTTTCTATACTTGTTATGTTTAGAAAATCCCAAACTATACCGATTATAGTTTACATGAGTAACGTAGTGAATAGCGAATCCGTAAAACTTTGAAATTTCAGTGAAAAACGACCCTTATGCTCAACATAGTACAAAAGGGTTAAAGTATGAGAATTTCATGAGTTTTGAAAACATTTATGTTTAGCTTGTATCCCCCCCCCCCTCCCCAAGTGAAAACATTAAAAATACGGAAAAATGTAGGGCTATGAACTCACCTCGGGTGATTTGAATGAAGGATCGAAACGAAATGTTGGATGTTCAATTGAAGCCTTGAACACGCTTTGATCCTAATTAACATGTAATGACACATAAAAGAGTCAAATGGTGGTATTTCACCACTGGATGTGATGAAGAGCCATTCTAAGAACTTGGGACTACATGCACTAAGTGTTAGGACCTCAAAGGATTGCATGAGTGAGGTGTATGGCCACTTTAAAGGTGTTTTCAAGGTCCATACTTGCATTCCATGAAGTGTCCTAGGCCCAAACTTGGTTGTAGTACAAGTTTAGGGTCTTAGAAATGGGTTTGTGGTCCTATGGTGTGTGTGCATGGTCGCACAAATGAGTGTGCTGCCGCACACACGAGTGTGCTGCCACACACAGGGGTGTGCTGCCGCACACACGAGTGTGTGGTCGCACTCCTTCAACGAGATGAAGAACATGACGAGACTTTCATGATTCAAGTCCTAGATCAAGAGATTCTTCAAGTATAACAAGCTAAGGGATTGATTACTCACGTTTTCGAAGCTTTGGAAGGTTCAAAGTTGGAGAAACTTGAGAGGATATGATGTTGTGTGCTGCCAAGGTGTTAAAAGAATGAAAGGAAGGGGGCTACCCTTTATATAGAGGTAAAGGTGTTGCCCAAAAGTGAGTGTGCTGCCAAGGGAGTGGGTGTGCGGCCGCACACCCGTGTGTACGGCCGTACACTCCTCCAAGAGGTGTGTATGGCCCAATTTTTCACTATTCAACACTCGACTCATTCCTAAACTCAACCTTGGTTATATATACAAGCTTAAAACACTTAAATGACCCCTTGAATAGCACTAGAAATCGACGAAACAAGTTAAATATTAATTGAATTGATTAATTGTACAATATTGAAATTCCGGGTTGTCACACGCCGCTAATAGCGTCACCACTATTGCTTTTTTTTTTTTAAAGCAACCATTCTCGGCTATCCAAAAACCGATACGTAATAACGTTAAATGCAGAAAAACCGGTACGCTAAATGCAGAAAAACGATTACATAACATCCAAGTTTTATAATACCATACATACACCAAAATAAATAACAAAATTCTTATAAATTTATGTCATACTACAATCTCTAATAAAAGATAAAACTAATACAACGTGTCATCATCCCCGTCACCGTTGTTCCATCCTATAAGTTCTACAATTGATTCTGGATCGTTGGACATTGATAGAAGATTCTCCAACTATATAGTAAATAACAACATATAAACTTGTAAGTTAACCTATTAACTTAAACCAAACTAAAAATTACCAAATGATAAGAAAACTAACAATTACCAATTTATCTATATATCAACAAACTATCAAATTAACAAACCAACTAACTAACATTAACCTTATAAGTTAAACCAACAATCAAACTAACAAACCAACAAACTAATAATTACCAATATATCTACAAATACACATTACATGGGAACTATTAAAGAAATTTACTTTAAATAACATTTCAATAATAGCGTCCTACTTGTTTTTTGTTTCTTTTTTCCATATTGACATTGTAGTTTACACATTATATACAAATACACTCCAAATTGCATACAAATACACACACATACATACATTATACACATATATACATACTTTTTATACACATAAAACAACCATCAACGCACTCCAAATTCCACATAAATACACACATACATACATCATACACATATATACATACTTTCTATACACATTAAACAAACATGAACACAATCCAAATTGCATACAAATACATACGTACATACATACATACATTATATACATATACATGTATTTTTCATACACGCACATATATGAAATACACACACACACACACACACACACACACACACATATATATATATATATATATATATATAATACACACACAAATGCACACATACAAAACAAATTAAAAAAAATGCACCTGTGGTTCCCAAAAACTTTTCCCTCTTTCAACTGGGGGTGGTAGTCTTCGGTGCTGCAACAGTGGTGGTGGTAGTTGATGTCGGGGACATCAACAACCGACGGTAGTGGTGGTGCCGGAGAGGAAAAGAGCTTTTTGAAAACAAAAATACAGTTAATCATAAATTCTTATGGAAATCGACATTGAAATAGAAAGAAAAGAAGAGATGAAGAAGGAAACACGAACCCGGGAGAAGGAAATCGACAGCAGCAACAGTGTCGGTGGTCGGAGAGGGGAAGTTTTCGGTGGCCAGCGGTATCACTTCTACTATATGTTGTTAAATGAGAGAGAATCGTTGGAGGAATGGAGAATCGTCGGAGCAAATGATCGAGAAAATGAAACAAAATGAGAGTAGATCGAAGCAGAAAGAGGAAGCAAGGGGTGTAATCTGTGTCGACCCTTAGCGGTGACACCCAATAGCGGCGACAAAAGAATCAATACCAGCAACATCCAATCTTTAGCGGCGACATACATAGAGGGAAAAGAAGGCACATTTTTTTCGACTTTAGTGGCGACACCCAATAGCAGTGACAAAAGAATCGGCGACATCTAATCTTTAGCGGCGACATACATAGAGGGAAAAGAAGGCGCGTTTTTTTCGACCTTTAGCGGCAACAATTTTAGGTCTTTAGCGACGACATATTGTTGCCGGTATTGGTTTTGTGCGTTCCATGAGTTTCTAAGCCATTGGATTAATACAAAAATGATCGAACGGTTGGCGTTCACCGGAACGTGAAAATGCGGATTCGAATAGGTAGGCATTACCGACGACACCAATAGCGGCGACATGACCTTTAGCGGCAACTTTTCGATTTGTCGCCGATAAAGGTGTTGTCGCCGCTATTAGTGTCGCCGGTAATAGCTGTATTTATTGTAGTGATATATAATCATTGAAAGTCAATTTTACATTATTATTTCATTTTGATAGCTAAAGATGTCAAATAAAGACTAATATCAATATCATATGATCCAACGATACACATCAACCTGATAACTTTGTGGCCGAACTCATTACCCTTATATCATTGATCAAACGATCAAAATTCATAGACGACGACCCCATCTCAGTTACCGATTCTTTCGCCAAAATTTTCCAACCATCAGCACACGGTCTAAACATGTTTCCTCCTGTTTCCATGACATCCTTCACTGCCTTTTCAATAATTAATCGATCACAAGTATCTTTGATGTCTATTCCAAGCTTCCATACTTGTCCCACAAATCGACTATTCACTTGTTGGTCGGAAAAGTAAGGCCAACAAATCATGGGAACCCCCTCGGCTATACTCTCAATAGTCGAGTTCCACCCACTATGTGTTAAAAATGCACCAATAGCACGGTGACCGAGGACATGTTCTTGTGGCGACCAATCTACGATACACCCAATTTCTTTTGTATGCTCTAGCAATTCAGTCGGGATCTGAGAGTCTTCATACCCACCTGTGATTGACCCTGGGCGTCTCACCCATAAAAAAGGTTTCCCACTGTTTACCACACCATGCCATATTTCTAGCAGTTGATTTACTGTAATGGTGGCTAGACTTCCAATGCTGACGTAAAGAACGGTTTTTGGAGCGTGTTTATCGAGCCACGATACGCAAGTTCTATCTTCCTTCCAGACACTGTTCGAAAAAGTTGTTTTGGGGGACATCAATGTCGTCTTCTCCCTAAGGCGGGCTTTGTGGAGAGAGTGCAATGGGCCTATGGGATAAATATTTGGACAAAGTTTTCGCATGTGTGGTAGTATGAGAGAATCCAACTCTTCGAAAGTGTTGAGTATGAAACCTTGAGCTTGAGGAACAGTTCGTGCTTCATTCAAGAGGAGATCAATAATGGGTTCAGACAAGTCATCGCTACGACAAAAGCTTGCAAGATCTCGTCTCCGTATGATATGTTCAGTTCCTGGCACACTTTTTATAAGCTCATCTAAATTACCTCCTGAAGAGAAATAAAATACATTGTCAAACACCATTTTAGTCTTATACTTAATTATCACATTTAGAAGCCACTAATAACATCAATACATCGTATTTATGTTACAGTTGTGTAGTTTAATTTTATATAAATTATTTTTTAATTTATAAAGATTTAATGAATACTCTTATAATTATTAGCTTGTAACAAATTTGAATCACGAATTATATTATTAAACCATTGTAAGAAAACAAATTATATAATTAATTCGAACTATCATGCATATTATTAAACATCACTGAAAAATATTTTAACACATTTGAATTAATCCTTCAGCTAAGACATAATAATGCAGTAAAGCTCTTTCCAATTCACATCATATATGATTCTTTACATTTTTTAGTTGTAACCTACTAAGTGTATCATACTAGCTATTATAAAAATCCTTAGTAAAGTCAGTTTTGAAGCAACTTCTATAATGATAGCATAGATAATTCTGAAAAAACTTTCATAAATATTGAATATGTATAGAAATGCTAGACTTATACTCATAATCATCTTACCGTACATATTTAATAATTTAAAACTACTTGAAATTAAGTTTCAAAAGCTTTTTGAAAACTTATTCCAAGTCTGAAGCTACTTGACATCTTCAATATAGTTTCATAGTTATGTCTCAACATAGTTAGAGATCCGCCGAAGTTATAAGTAAAAGTGACAAAACGTACTCATCCAAATCTAGCTTATGTGTCGAATGGTCGATGTACACGTATCAATACATTATTTGACTAATTGGTGCTTCAAATTAATTTTATTAACTTTTTAACTTTTTTATTAAATGGTGCCATTTTCCAAGTAAATATGATTCACATGTATCATAGGATTCCAAATCGAATAAAGCCAAAAGTCCATCTAAATAGAGTCCAAGATTTATATTTGATATTTGTATTGCCTTACCAAAAATGAAAGAGTTGAATTATAAAATCTTGTTTAGATAATCTGATGTCATCATTCATGTTTAGATATATGCTATGAATTAGTGAAACAATTTTTAGTCGAGTTAGAAAATTCTGAACACACTAAGAGCTTCTCAAGCATATTGTGTTTATGAGATCCTATGGCAATAGATGTAACATTTTCATGCACTCCCAATAAGGGCTCTATTCAACCTTTTAACGACTCTGCTAATATGGAATTATGTGTATATTTATCTCCTTTTCAACAATAGTTTTAAAGTTTTTGAAGATAATAAATGTTTTAAATTTTATAGGTTTTATTTAAACCCACATTTTTCAAAAGAAATAATTGATTAAACTTAGAACATACTTGTTTTTAGAAGTTGGCTTGATAATTCTCCATGCACCTTAATGTACTAGCTAAAGTTGCTTTGAAGCCCCACATAAACTTTTTTTGGTACATGTTCTTTATGGTGTTTTTTGTTCAAATAAGTAGTCCATCTTTTTGTAAAAGATCATTCTCATCCTTTGTTGTTTAGGTGGCCAAAGAGACAACGATACACGTGAGATTCTTTTTCCGGTACTTCTTCATATTGTATATAATGACAAATAGAACATCATGTTCTTACGTATATTTATGTGTATATTCAACCCTAATCTAGAGTGAAAATGTTAAGAGTTCCATCAAATAGCAAGATGGATAACTCCTCTTCCCTTGAATTTTTCCTAAACATAAAAAATTGTTCTTAAGTTTAGAAATGTATTAGACATAAGAGACTACATAGGTGATTGTATTTATCACATCCTTATTCTTCTTTTGGCTACCATATCAATCTCCATATCATTATCTATGACCATTTTTTTTTACTGAACTCTTCATTTAAAATTTAAAATCCATTCCTTTTTCTTAATTATATGATTGTTGTAGAATGTCTAGGAACCAAACTTCTCCTTGTTGCATTTTATGAGACTCTTCATAATACATTAATAAAAGTTCATCTTAATCTTCCTTGAATTCAACATAGTTAGCCCAAACATGACATTCATATTGGAAGTGCTCGAACTTTTATGTATTTTTAATACGTTATGATTGCTTTGTTGAGAGGTTTTATTCTTGTACCTTTATCATGTCATCCTCTAACTTAGCCTCGAACACCAGCTCATATGTCTAACTTGTTTTCTTAAGAAACTTTCAACACATGTTCATCATCTTGGTTTCGTTACATCATTTGCTCTTGAACAATATCACTTTTATTCACCTCATCAACCTTGAGGATACTCAATGTAACATCTGTTTCAAGTATTATTCTTTTGGCATTTGATTATTCTTAAATCTTAGATTTGGTATTTTGGTTGAACGTAACACATTGGTGGAGATCCATCGTGACAGGGTCATGTCATTTAAGTTAGGGCGTGTTCAGGTGATGATGAGGACATTATGGCGGGTGGACACTAAACCCTAAATCTCGGTCCTTACACCCTATTTAAAGGCATTAACTCCTAGGGTTTTGGGAATACATTAGCCTCAATCCCTAAGAAACCCTCCCATGCAAGCCCTGGCATCCATACTTGTGTTTTGATGTTTTTCTCTGGTTTATGTGAAGTTTGGTAAAGAAGGAGTTCTCTTTTGGTTAAAAGAAGTGAAGAGCCAGCCTAGATCAAACATTTGCTTCATATCTCTTGACATTTGGAGATCTGAAGTCTTAACCTTGATCTCTAGTTCATTAGATATTGTTTTGAGTCATTTTATGGTGGTTCCGAGTCCTTCTTCTTTTTGTTCTTTGAGTTTGGAAAAATATGGAGCATTTGAGTGAGTATTAGAACTTCTAGTCGCGACTATTTTTCCTTTAGCGACCGCAGTGCAACCAAGGGGTCTGGTCGGGCTCAATGGTCGATGTTGGTTAACCGTTGACTTTTTTACCAGTTTGAATTTTAGTCAAACTTAGGAGTTTGATTAATAGACTGAGGTTGGACCTCTGTTTGGTTTGGGTAGCAAGTGTAGCTGAATTTGTGTGACTGTAAGGATTGTATTTTCAGATCTTGATTCAGGTGAGTGTTCTCACCATACTGTAGGACACTAGGTGTCAATATATGTTTGTTGTCTTTGTGACTCTTGTTGATTTGAGGATACACTTGATGAGTTGGGCCTATTTATAAGATTGATGGGTTAAGCATGTTGTTATGTCTGTTGGGTTGGACCCTTTGGGTTGGGCATACCTATATGCTTCTTGGGTTAGGCCCGTTATTATATGGTATGTGGTATTTTAGGGAACACCTAAGCTTTATGCTTACGGTGGTACGTTTAAATGTTTCAGGTATTTCTGGTTGCAAAAGCAAGAAGACGACTTGATTGTACCGTATCCATTGTAGATTTTCCGCATTGATGGTTTTTATATTATTTACTCTAATATTTGATTTTGGAATTTCAAACTAATAACTCGGTTACTTTTGTGGAATGATGATAGGTTGGTTTTATTATAATTAAAAGTAAAAATTTTACTCTATATTTTGGGACGTTACACTTAAGTTCTTTGAATCTTCTGTCGAACAAATAACATAAAAAAGTTTAGACAAATTTTAAAAATTGGTTCCTGTAGTTTCTAAAAAGTAACATTTTAAGGACAACTATAAAAAACGTCAAACTATTGGTCCTTGTGGTTTAAATTTTGTATGTAGTTGGTTTTGTTGCATGTAAAATGGCATGTATGCCCTTTGTAATTTTTTAGTAGTTTATTATAATTTATGTTAATTAAAAATAGAAAATAATAGACATAATATGAAGCCCAACCCTAACCCCCAAACCCCACCTACACCCCTTTCTCCACAGTTAAGTACAACGAGAACAACCCCATCACCGACATCATCTTCCTCCTCCTCATCCCCGTAACCTAGAACTAGTATATTCAAAGAAGTCCAAAGTGGTTAATCTTTTTCTGAAATGATAACTAATTCTTTCTTCAAAATATCTCCCATAAAACTACCCAAAACTATACTGATTCCTGTATGTCTTGCTAAATATTGTAATTTGCTTCATTGACTCACTAAGAGACTATCCTTGCTCTCTTATTCTTTCATTGCCATTATCTTAGAATCATTCATGCATGAAATTATGCTTTTTTAAACTTTATGGTCACTTGATACCTCTTTTTCATTAATTCTCATATTTTTTTTCAACATCCCTTTATCAATTTATCATTTCTATTCTATTAGTTTCCTAGAATAGGTTGTTCTTAACATTAATCTCTTTGATATTAACATGCTCGACAAACTTCCAATGTGTATCATTAGCGTGTGTCATCCCAAATGTTAATGTGTGGATTCCTTCGTCTATCAAGTTCCACATCTCCTTGTTTCATAAAAATTTCTCAACTGCAACAGAACAATAATCATAACAACCATTGAACTTTAGTAATAACATACACAAAACTTTTCTGATGATGAAGTTAGCATTCTGATCTTGTTACATGAGATTCATGCCTTTTGGAAAATCTCTTTCTTTGTTAGCACACTCTGACTCTCAATCACACCCTTTAAATAGTTTTGGTTTCAAATGTGAAAATCAAAATTTTAAAGAGTGGCTTAAGGGATATTATTAAAACCACTAAACCGAGGGCAATTTTTAGATTTTACATCACAAAAATAAAATAGCCCCTAAATAAACTTAGGTCATTGTAAAGAACAACTTCTCCTATGGGCATCCACAATGTAGTGAACACAACATAATTTAATGAATTACCACATCATCTAACTACTTTTTATACAACTATAATTTTTCCTACAATCAATGTTGTAAAACTCGGCCAATTCGACCGAGTACTCGACTCATACTCTGAAATTGATCATTGTCTAAGTTGGTTTATAAAATCTTAGGCAAGATACTCGGATCCGGTCAAACTCAAAGCAACTTTATCAAACTTTGGATTCTATGTTTTACTCTATCTTTTTACTTTATCTAATATTCTAACTATATAGCTAATCTAGAAAATAGCACATAAACATATCATATACATTTTCTTACTTTCACTTTGAAGTTTTTCAAGATTAAAATATTTATTATTTGAATTAGTTTAACATTTGAACATATATACTTTTATTGCTATTTGTCTATTTTGTGATGAACTTAATAACCTAGTGATATTTTTCATATAAAACATTTCCTGAAAATGAGAATAGGTTTACAATTTACTCTAGCCAAGTACTCCTTTAGGAAGCATTGTAGCATGCATTTTTTGTTGATGAAAAACCGATGTATACATTATTACCAACGGTGAACACCACTCCTGTTTCTTAATATGCCGAATGCATGTTTGTGTCGTTGTGTTTGCCGTTTAAAAGGAAGAAGATATAAATTAGGCTCGGTTTTATTTGAAATTAATATCTATTGGGTTGAAAGTAAAGAACATGCAATATATGTGGATTTTTTTTAACGACAGTTTTGTACTCCTTAGCCCATCATCGAACTTGGGGCACTACTCTAACGAGTAACAGGAAATGCCCTCTACCAACCAGGCTAGCCCACTTGGCCGTTGTTGCCCTATTCATTGATATAGTAGCACCTAATAAGTTTTTCAACATTTTTTTACAATACATTAAACTTACAAAACTTTTTTTTTCACATTGAAGAGTTTATTGGTCATTGACTCCACATTTATTTAATGTAAACTAGTTTTTTTTACTTTATTAAAAACCTTCCATTAAATTCGCAGAATAATATGGATGCTCTAAAACTAGTAACTAACTATTAAGCCAAACATAAATAAAAGCATTTTGTTCCTAATTAACATGGAACATTAAACTAGCAGAATAATATGGATCTAAAAACTAGTAATTAACTATTAAACCAAACATAAATAGAAGCGATGAAATTACAAAAATAGTCATTTTTCCTAATGTCTTTGCAAAAAAAAGCCAAAAAAACTCAAAATTACAAAATAGTCACTAACATCGCGGATGGATTAGGGTCATCTACTATTTTGCATTCTCATCTGCGAACGTATAAATAGTTAAAACAGTGTCGTGTATAAGCGAGTTGTACGTTTGCAGCGGACAAACTTGGGACCATCTGTGATTTTAGCTTTTTTCAAGGTATAAATACCTTAATTTTTTTAAAGCACTCGTGTTTTCTTGACTTTTAATTGGGAAAAGTCTCGAAAAAAGGAGTTATGATATAGAGATGTGATAATAATATGATTTGTGTTAAAAAAACTAATTCCTGATGCATCTTGTAGTTGTACCTTTGTATTTGTGAGGTTATACATTCGGTTTTTATATTTTATATTTGTAGCCAACTGATTTTTGATGCAAATATTATGTAAATATGTTAGACAATATGATATAAATATGATTTGTGTTATAAAACTGATTTATGATGCATCTTCATATTGTACCTTTGTATTATACCTCAATAATTTTTTTTTCACTTGGAAAAGTCCGTCCAAGAGATTTTCTCCAACAAAAATCAAGAAAAATGAGTGTTCCAAAAAAATTAAGGTATTTATACTTTAAAAAACTAAAATCGTAGATAGTCTCCCATGTTCATAGTTAGACAGGTTCATCTGTGAACTTATAACTCCCCATTACACGAGTCTACTTTGACAACTTATACGTTCACGGAAAAAAATGCGAAATCACAAATGATTCTAATCCATCTGCGATGTCACTGACTATTTTTGTAATTTTGGTGTGTTTGTCATTTTCTAGAAAAAAAAAAAAAAGATTTGAAAAAATAACTATTTTTGTAATTTTCTCAATAAAAGCACTTTGTTCCTAATTATCAAGTTCGATGTGGAATAAGAATATATAAATAATATTAAAATTGAAGTAACCTTATGCGACAAAAAAGCTCAAAAGAATTGTCTTCTTGTGCCATACTTGTCAAAATACGACACTCATTCAATATACTTAAAAATAAATAAATACTAAGAGTACCTGGTTATGACGCAACCGAGTAATTAATTAAGAGAATACACACCTTGGAAGGGAACGTCCCCAGCTTCAATAAGTGTAGGAAGATTGAAGCAAGAAGTCCACAAGAAGCATGGACTTACCGTCTCGAAGAAAACCACAGGAATCGACGTCTCGAGAGCTACATCCAAACCAAAACTCAAGAAAGCATCAAGTATCATCACCGTCACCGGCCGCACCGATCTCGAACTCAGGCTACCGGAAACCATCATCTCCCGGAAAAGGGGTCTACTCACAGTATCTATACCTTCCATCACCTCCATGAACCGGTCAGCGGAGACAGGTTTTTCGTGCTCAACTCCATCAGGGATTGTCTCAAATCGGAAGTTTGGGTAGCGGTTGAATCGTGATACGACGTGGGTATGGAGGAGGAGAGGGCGGTGGATGTGCTCGGTGTTGAGGAAGGTGACATGGATGCCGGAAAGACATAGGAGTTCGGCTAACTTTAGAGCACAGTTAACTGGTCCTTGAAATGGTAGCGAAAAGATTAATACATGAGGTTGGAGGGGGCTTTTAGTGTCGGTTACTTGATGGTTGTTCTCCATTTCTTTTCGAGTTGGAGTTGTTTGATGATCGTTTCGCGAAGAAGTTGGGTGATGGACTATGAAACTGTGGAAACAGCATACGATATATGGAGTATAACTGTATAAGTTGACCCTGAGATCAACTGTATAAACGTTTTAAAAAGATGGAGTATAACTGTATAAACGTTTTAAAAAGATGGGGAGTAAGTCATTCGTGTCGATTTATTCAGAGCTTGTTATCCAGCTGCAACATATATACGAGTTGAAATAGCCAATGAAGAACTTGTCATATTCTCCTAAAATATCAAGGGAATCCTTTGATCGATAAATTATAATAATAAATATTAATAAAATATTTCGAGAATCGGATCGAGTTATTTGATGATTCATGATTGTTTTCGTGAAGTTGGGATGATCGACTATGAAACTGAAGAAACTGCGCGCATACGAGATACCGCGTATAAAAATATAAATTGACCCTGAGATCATGAAGATACACCCTGTTTTTAGTTTTTTTAAAGAATAAAATGAAAGGAATTAAAGAGATAATAGTGTTCTTCAGGAAAGGAAATAAAAGGATTAGAAGGATAAATTTAACATTTTCGGCCTCAAAAACATCCATCCATTTTTGGGCTAATTATGAGCGAAAAAAAGTGCTATTTAAAAAGGGAAAATTATATATATATATATATATATATATATATATATATATATATATATATATATATATATATATATATATATATATATATATATATATATATATATATATATATATATATATATATATATATAAAGGTTGAGTTCATTTGAAACCACCTATATTTTGTGAGACATGAGGACCAATTCTTAGCCCTCGATTAAAATTAATATGTGGTTCAGATTTAATCAAAAAAAAAAAAAAACAAACAAACAAAAAACTGGCGGTGGCAGTTTGTGTAAATAACACAAACTTTGTAATTAACTAGAAAACACAGAGGGGTAGAAACGTAACATGGCACATTCACAAACGCATTCATATGATTTTCATTTCCCAAAACCCTTTCATCGATCGAAAACCCTTCCATCACAATTTTGTTTCGGATTAACCCTAAATCGATTGAAAAGTCGAGCTCTTTATTCTAAATCTAGCTCGAATTCATCCTCTAATTCATACTCGAAAACAAATCCTAACTGATTCACGTAGCCAAAAACGATCAGAAAACCCTCGATCAATCCCGATTATCAACAAATTCTTATTCCGTCAAATTCATAACTTCAACCTTCTTATTCAATCTCGATTATCAACCATTCATTCACAAAACAGGTATTAATTCAAGCTATTCAAATTTCGGATTGTGTAATTGAACCGATGAATAATTCAGGTAGCACAGATTCTAAGTTGAATAACCCTAGTATATCAAATCAAAACCATAGATCATATCCTCGATGTTAACTATTCTCGCAATTGAAGCCAAAGTGAAGCAAAGAGAGTTAATTTCTTTTTCTTGTTTAAAAAAACCGAAGATCAAATCTAGAAGATCGCTAAGGAATCAAAATCATATATACAGGTTCTTTCTTTCCTTAATCTATCATCCTTTAAATTCACATAAACCCTATACTTCTAAATAAAAGGAATCGACGACCATTCAAAATCATAAACTTTAATTATGTTATTCAAATTGTTTCATTATAGTTTTAAGAATCGACTTTAGAACTCATACCCATCAAAGGCTTTGATTTTATCTTTCAACAATGTCTTGTTCAAGAGAATCATATCCAATTCTTCTTCTCAATATAAAAGATGAATCACCAATATCATTATATAAAGTAGATATAGTGATTAAAATAGTATGTACTGAAGTCTAGTCTAACGAACCAAAGAGAAGTAACTGATTCAAAAAGAAAGGACATAAAACTATTTTCCAACAAAAACTCAATTATTAGCTTTCAAAACAATATTCTACTAGTTCTGATTTCGTATAGTACAATATCGGATCATTCTGTTTTGTTTTGTATATGAGCTTCTAGTATACTTTTATAGTAATTCTGAGTTTTGTATGCTAGAGTTAGTATTCTATCCATTCTAATGTTGATGATAAATTGCTAAAAATCAAAATTGTTGATGAGTTTTTCATTGATTCTTGCTGATATTTATTTTATAATAGCAAAATTGATGAATAATTGCGTAAAATCGATCATGTACGATAATCCATTGATAATATAGAATTGATGATGAATTGTTGAAAATAAATATTGAAATCTTGAAATTCCTTATCCGTGTATGTAATAAAGAAAATGATCATGAATTGTTACACATTGATATTGTTTAGTAAAATATTTTAGTCATTTTGATTTTGTATAATATATTATTCTATTCATTTTGATTTGTGTAGTAAAAATTTCTACTTTTTTGGTTATGTGTATTAGCTTCTAGTATAATATTCTAGTCCTTCTGATTTTGTATATTAGAGTTAGTATGGTAGTCATTCTCATTTTTATGATGAATTGATGAAATCAATTGATTATGAGTTGTTGATAACCCTTATGTAATAGCAAAATTTATGATAAATAGCTGAAAATCGATCATTGTTTTTAATCCTTAAGTAATAGCAAAATTATTTGATGATGAATTACTGAAAATCGATGTTCTGATATGAGATTACAAAATACCTTGAAACTAGTTATCTCTTTAATTAGGTTAATTATTCTAAATATTCTAAGGATATATATTTGTTTTAAGTTAAATATTCCAAATATTCTAAGAAATTGTCAAATCCTTTGTTTTGTTATCATTTAACAATCGTAGGTTGAATGTAAGTATCTAATTAAATTTGATAAACCTCATATGGAGAGCTTATTTTTAACTGATAATATAAAGATGTAATCTAACACTTATTATCACATTACAAGGTTCAAGGTACATATTGCTTATATTGGTTAGAAAATGAAACTATGTTGCTATAATGAGTAAGAAGTAAAGTACATTGTTTATAGTAGTAGAAAGATTAAAGTATGTTGCTATTTTTTCCGTAATTCTAGATATTCTGATATGGCATGCTTTTGGTTCATAATTAATATTGTACTATTCTGATATGATATATCGTATGGCACTTCATAACTTATTATTCAACTGAATATTATGATTTCATTTAATAAGTTATACTTAATTCTAGTATCTTATTGTTTTTCAGGAACATGATGAAACGTTTAAAAAGGTATTCAAGAAAGTTTTTGTAGAAAAAGAGAATATGGAAGAAATTGTTTCTAATTGTATATTGATGTTTCCAAATAAAAATAGAACATGGAATTGGCAAAGAAGTTCAATGACTTATTTTCGGGTACTATTTTTTGAAGTACCAATAAGCCAGAAATCCAATAAGCGCGGGTTGGAGTTGAAGAAACCCAAAAACAAGGGACGAGGGAAAGGGTTGAAACCGAAGATAGTGAAATGGAGGACAATGATCAAAATGCTTATGATCAACATATATGGATACATTTGTGAAATTAAATGGGAAACTCACTTTAGAGCATAATTTTTTTTTGTCAAATTCTAATTAGATGTCGAAAGGATAAATACATAATGTAATTAGATGTACACAACATTGTTCAACATATTCTAGTATGAAAATATAAAAATATATATATAGAACATTGTGCAAACTATTCTTTGACAATATTGTTCATTGTTAAAGATTTCCTTCTATCATGACCTTGCACGCCACATATTTTGTATGATCTTGATTTTTGTTGACCTTGAATGGCAGTCTTCTCCAAGATAATTTGTATCTTCTGGTTCCACAACCTTTATTCCTCATTATATGTGAATTTTCTTCATTGTGATGAATAACTACTAGATAATAACACCATGTAATGAAATATAAGTGATGGTATCTAATAATTATAATCAGAATAATATGCATGTATAGATATCATTATATACTATTATGAATTTACAATTTATAGTGTTACAAGAATATATAGAATAAAATACAAGAAATCAAAATAAACTATATGTAAAATATTCTAATAGAGTAATGTTCTAGATAAATACGTTATCATATTAGAATTATATTTTTTTAGTCTTGATATATAACAATGTTTGTTATAATGAATATAAAATAATAGAATAATATTCTAATTTACAAATATTGTTAGATTGATAGTTAATAGTTACATCTAATACTATATTATGTAAAAAGTTAGAAATTTTGGAATAAAAAATTGCAATCGAATGGAATTTCATATTAGTAATTACATTCTATTTAGAATATTTGACTAAGTAAATTGAAACAAGCCTTAATTCAAAACACCATAATCATATTATATGAACCTTTCAAACCTTATTAAGATAAGCCCTATCTTAGGTACTTGAAAGAACTACTCTTCTAAAATAACTCTTATTTAACCATTAACATGAACCCTAACTTAATGAAATTAACATATACTTATGATAATCCAATAAATCTAATAAGAATAATATACATTCTTATGAAACTAATCATAAAATACCCAATTTTTAACATATACTAGTTTTAAAAGAACAATAATTGATTTAAGAGCATCTAACCTTTTCTTTAGTATAACCCCTTTTCTATAGGGTAACAAGAGCATATTAAAACAAAATTATGCTAAAAGACATATCCGACAATATGTATTTGAAGAAAAAGACATTTTAATAAAACTAAGGTAAATTTAATAAGAGTGATCAATATGGAATTATGTTACAGTGATTCCAACTCATATTGAAGTATATTCATATTCTTAAAGAGGACTTTATTCGTGGGAATGAGGGGTGATATATAAGACTTTTTATTAATTCAGGACTTTTATCAAGCAGGTGGAATGCATGTTTAGTTGAAGAAAATTAGCTCAAGAACAATAATCAATTTGTACATACCTAGTTAATTTGATAGAAATAGTGCAAAATGACTCAAAGATTCGTTATTTCCACTTGATTCTCTTCAAGTATTATGTGCTTAATTGTGGAGAATAATGTATTCAAATTCTCTTGAATGAACATTGCAACAAAAAGATGATGAAATAAATCAAAGATTGTAATCGATGTCTAGAGAAAAAATTCAAACCTGATGCTACTGAAAACGATCTCAATTGACAATCAATTATTGATCACGATTAAAAATGTTGAACATAATTTGAAGTAGCGATGAATTGCTGAAATCTTCCTCAAATACTAACTAAAGGAACATGAAGTTACTGAACTGGATCTCAAGTGATCATTGATTCTGAAATCTTAATGCACCATTGCTAAAATCTTCAATTAAAACATCAAAATTTATGATCAATTGGTTGAAATCTTCATCTTGATTGCTTCCAAACTCATCACCAGATGAAACCAAAATTCTGTTAAATCGAATTGCACAAATCTTAAACAAATTGTTACGAATTAGTGATTGATTGTTGAAATCGATATATGTTTTATAACATTGAAACATAATAGATCTCAATCTTACAATAATATGAAAAACGTAATTCACAATCTAAGGCTTCCATGAAACAAGACGTCATATATAGATTGTCATCAAAACTAAGGGATCAAAAGTAGAATAGTGACTAAAATACCCCTCATAATTTAGTTAAGCGCCTTAATCAACACTAATCAGCACTAATCATGTTTTATTGTTGAACCATTAGATCAATTACAATCAAAGGCTGAAAATTGGTCCCCTTGTCTCACAAATTAATAATGGTTTCAAATGAACTCTACCTATATATATATATATATATATATATATATATATATATATATATATATATATATATATATATATATATATATATATGTTTAGGATCAAATGTGAACTTCAAATATTGTATGAATGTATAACTAATTATAGCCTATTGGATTAAAAGAAATAAATGGTTGAGATATGAAGGTACATATTATTAACACGTGGTAACATTTATTATAAAATTGCATTTAATTAATTGTAATAATGGTTAAAAAATATATATGGACGGTGAATTTTTTTTAGGATATCAATTTAAATTTAAATTTTTATTTTTATTTATGTAGTGTAATCGTTTTTTACACCGTACTCAAAAAACATGAAACATATTTCATTCTTTAAGAATTATGTTTTCTTTTTTTCACCACCTATAATATTTGATTTTTTCCCATTTTTTTAGAATTAGGTATTTTTTCACCACTTATAATATTTGATTTTTTTTCTTGATCATGAGAACAATTGCTTATTTTTTGTCATTATTATGCTTATGAATTACACTCTTTTAACAATTCCTAGGGTTGATACAATGTTAAGAATCAATTTTTTTTTAAAAGTAAAACTTTTTATATATCATGAAAATCGTTAAGAATCGATTTATTAATTAAAACTCCATGCTTACTAATAAGAATCATTATGAATGACATTTTTGTAAGAAATTCTTGCAGAATAAGAGATTAATTAGATGTTATAATTCACATTATTGAAGAATAGTTTAACATTCTTGAAGAATAAGACATTAATTCCTAGTGCATAACCAACATTCTTGAAATAGTAAAATAAATATTCATGAAGAATATATATATATATATATATATATATATATATATATATATATATATATATATATATATATATATATATATATATAGCACATTCTTTTTGTCAAAAGGCTAAAAAAACAAAAACCCTACATTCTACTCGTATGTGTGACATCCCTATTTTCACGGCTAGAAAAGACCGATTTTATTTATGCTTTATAAAAATCAGAGTACCTCTTTTTAATAAAAATGTGTGGAATTTGTTCCCAGTGAAACATGATAAATGCGTTATCAGGGCACTTCCAAAGAAAAGTATTTTTATTCTCTTTAAAACATTTGGGATGTCATTGTCAATATAGAAACATAAGCATAAACAGAACTTATATTCATTATCACTAGTGATTTATATCTCCTTAATCTCTCAGTGTAATGTGACTTCATATCAACACATGTGATATAAATAAACTAAGTGAGTCAGGTTGGGAAACCTGGTGAATACATATGGTTTTCAACCCACAATAATATAATTATTATGTTTAATCATCAAACAGTTAACCCAATTACCTGTCACACCCCAAACCAGAACGGCGGAAACGTTCGGGGGCGGAGGACTTCATGTAAGTATCACAACACATGCAATATAGTAATCCAAGTACAAACAACCATTGCATTAATAAGTATAATCTTTACATAAGTGTTTAAACATTACATATTCAAACACCAAAGTAGGTACAGTAGAAGACAAGAGTCGCGGTACGGTACTAGATAGTCTTCTCAAGAGCTTCGGGAGTGTACCTGTCTACTGGATTTCTGAGAGTACAAGTTATTTGAAAAGAGTAGATCAGCATTTAAGCTGGTGAGTTCATAAGTATTTTAGTTCTGTTAAGTATACTCTAGGATCTTTGGAAAAGTTCATTGGTTCCTCCAGAAGATCCTATATTTCTTGAGGTGATAAACTGATAACCTTAATAGTTTCCCTATGTAATTACTTAGTTTATACTAATTATGTATAACCTAATATCGAACTGACAGTTAAATGGGTGTATCTTCCCTAAGTCCACAACCAAACAAGGAACAAAAAGTAAGGCGGAAGTCACACATTTCAATTTCAATCGGATATTACTTATATATAGCTCTGATGTAATAACTAAGGAATTACAGAATTAACCACTAAAGGTCTTTTATGTTATATTAGTTTACAGAGATTGATTGACTAAGTTCCATTTGATAAATGGTTTAATTCCATAACCCGTTTCATTTATAAAAGTGGTTTAATCGCATAACCGTTCTATTTGTAAAAGTGGTTAAATCCCATAAACCGTTTCCTTTGTGTAAGTGGTTAAATCCCATAAATCGTTTCCTTTGTATAAGTGGTTAAATCCTATAACCCGTTTCTTTTGAAAGAGTGGTTTAATTCCATAAACCGTTTCATTTGTAAAAGTATTCATAGTTATATATGTTCTATGGTAAAAACCTTAGTATTAATCCTGGAAAATATTATATTATCCATAATACTGCCTTGTGGTTTTAAATGTTCAAAAACAGAAGTACAAGTATATTTACCATACTTGATTTCATGATACGTAGCTTTTACTGTAAGTAAAAACTACAAAAGGTATATTTGGTCGGGATGTAATTATCTTTTCTTACTGTTTTAAGAGAAGTATATTACTTAGTAATTCACTCGTTGTTTTATCCATGTGAGTTCTATTAACCATACTAATATGACTGATATGCCTGCAGCGACGTTTTTCAGGTGTCGGAATGGAATGATATTTGACACCCTAGGCCTGCCGGCCAAACTATAGCGAACAGTAGAGGTGCGGGATTGTCAGACTTATATAGATCTATACACAAATTCACGCTCTCCCTACAAGAGATTCTGGTTAACAGGTCAGGACTTAAAGTCGTACTTAAATAAGTACACCGTGAAGGGCCTCACAAATTTATTGTTTCAACGAGATTTACGATGTATTATTACCCCGTGATTGCTAACCCTGGTACTCTGTATCGTACCTTTGTTAATGCAAACCCGGTATGATGTATTATTACCCCGTGATTGCTAACTCTGGTACTATGTATTGTAACTTTGTTAATGCAAACCCGGTATGATGTATTATTACCCCGTGATTGCTAACCCTGGTACTCTGTATTGTACCTTTGTTAATGCAAACCCGGTATGATGTATGTTTACTTCTTTAATATGTTATTCGTATATTAAAGGCATTATACATATCCTGGTATAGTTAAATAAGTTTTGGTACTTTCCTTGGAATGTAAATCATACTCGTATATTTAGTTTTGAATCATAAATTATACCTATTATGATTTATATGCTCTATCTGGTTAACATGATTTCTCATGGATGAACACCTTTGCTCAGCCTGATACATAGGTAATGATACCAAAACGAGTGACCTTTTTATACTAATATATGTATAATATATATAATTAAGAAGGAAACGACCTTCGGACAAATAACACAACCTTAACTCCACATCCAAACAAGGAAACGAAAATAAGATAATTCATTAGTCCTAAGTCCTTCAAATCTTATTTATATATTTATACATATATAAACATGATTTTTGGCATTTATAATTTGAAATAGTTTATAAAACATTTTTCAAAGAATTTAACGGAGTTTACATGACTTTAAAGATTTAACATGGCTTTAAGTCATTTTGGATGTATTTGGTAATTCTTGAAAGCATACGGAAACTATTTGCGTGATTATTATCACATACACTTATTAACACAATTTAATATTGTGTTAAACTTGTATTCCCCCCTAAAAAGCATTTAGAATGCATTAAAAATGTAAATTATAGGAGTATGGACTCACCTTGATAGGTGGTAATTCGGGCAGCGTTTCGTTTCCCGGAAAATAGTTTGTTTGACGAAAAACCGGCTTAAATCGGGCAGAGTTTCGACAGGAGAGAGGATGAATTCTCGAGAATTCCGAGGCTCCGGGGCTTGTTTCGGGCTTTAGACACGATACCGGGGCCTTGGGGGGTCGTGAGAAAGTTTACGGGGTGGAAATATGAAAAAGGGGAAATTTTGGGGTGAAAAACTCTTCAAATGCGAGAAGGCTCGCACCCTTTATATAGGGGTGCGAGGGTGCGGTCTGAAGTGGGACAGGTGGCAAGGGCGAGGAGTCAGCAGCACACGCGTCGGAAGGAGCGAAGGCCATGAGTGCGAATTCCGGATGCGAGACAGCGAGGCAAGGTGCGTGTTGGATTGCTACTGGCCCGAACTTCGGTCCAATCAGAAGCTGCCATGAGGATCAGAGGGGTGTCTCCTGCGAGGGTTGTGGGTTGCCTATTGGACCTCGGTCTCAGTCCAATCAGATGGTGACCCGGAGAACTTCGGTCCAACCAGAGGTTGACACGTGGAGGCCTCGCATGCGAGGTGACGTGTCCGAGGAGTGACCCAGCGAAATTTCCCGGTTTTCTGTATTTTCTTGATTTTTGTGCCAAAAACTTCTAAAATTCATAACTTTTGCATACGAACTCCGTTTTTGACGTTCTTTATATGCACGCGTAGGTAAAATTATACTCTACGACTTTTGTTTAGACTTCGTCGGCTAATTTTGACTTTATTTTTAATATTGTTATTTTTAACAGACCGGGACAGGAAAATCCGTTAAAAATTCATAACTTCTTCATCCGACGTCCGTTTTCATCTGTCTTTTTACCGTTATGCTACTTTTGACGAGACCTTCGATTCTCGTTTAAGTTGCATCGGCTAAATATCATTTTTAGCTGTCTTCTGCTAAACCGATACTTCGAAAAATCATAACTTCCTCATACGAAGTCAGATTTTGGCGTTTTTTTATGGACGTTCTCAGTTTAACATATTCTACAACTTTTATTTAGATTGTTAAGGCTAAAAACCCTTTTATCGAAAATTCGCTTTTTACACCGAATAGTGTTTTGCCGGTTTTACCGTGGATTTTCGATTGGTCATAACTTCTTCGTTATAACTCGGATTTCAATGTTCTTTATGTTTTTGGAAACCTTGTTACAAACTCTACCACTTGGTTCATCCCAAGTTAGAGGGAATTTCGTCCCGAAATTAAGTCTAAAGTGATACTCATGGACTAGGTCTAATCTTCCCTTTCCCAAGTGAATTTAGGTCCCCGGTTTGTAATCCAGCGAAACTTCACTAACGGGATAAGACTGTGCGTGGTTCTTTAGATTTCCTTATCCATGGTTTTTATTGGTTCTTCTATAGAGTATAGAGTTTTATATAACTTGATTTCATCAAGTGAAATAACAAGTGTTTTATCGGATAGACACCTCTTAAGATTAGATATGCAAAAGATGGGATGAATGTTATTAAGAATTGGTGGTAGTCTAAGTTTAAAGGTACAAGACCGATTCTAGTAATAACCTCAAATGGTTTTATGTACTTTGAGTTTTGTATTTCACGCTTTATAAAGCGCATCTTGTCTTTCCTGAGCTTTTCATTTATCGAAGTCATAGCTTCTCTGGTTAACTCTGGAAACTTTATGGCGCTTCCCGATTCGTATTTTGTTTTTGGTAGTTTCTCGAATGAATTCCAGATCAGCAAGGGTGATGTGTTGAAATTGGATCTCTCGCTAGTTGTGTATTACCTAATTTAGTCTAGTACAGATGGGATCTGTACTTGTGACAACATAAGGTTTTGAATGGAGCAACTTGAATGCTAGTGTGATAATGGTCTCGATTAATTGGTAAATGGGTATCCCATTCTTTACCATAGCTGATCCCATCGAATCATGACTACTCTAGTTCCGAGAGATTTTTGAGTAACGGCCTGAACTAGGAGATGATTCTATAATCTCAGTGGAGATAACAGATATTTGCATATCGTGCACTCACACGTTCTAGTTATCTTCTCTACTAGCCACATTTTCAGGTCTCACGGCTTCCAGTTGAGCCTCCTTACTTTGTGTGGAGAGATTTGAATGGGTTATCATAGTCAATGATTGGAACTATGACCTAGATACTCTTTTCGACTTAGGGTGTTAGCTACAATATTGGCTTTGTCGAGATGATAACGAATTTCAAATTCGTAGTCATTTTGTAGCTCGACCCACTGTCATGGTCTCATGTTGAATTCTACCTGGTAGAATACATGATGCTGGCTTTTGCTCCGAAGTTCATGATCAGACTCATACTTGGATCATCCATCATCACCTCGTGTATACAAGTCGTATATAATTTAGATTTCACAAAATGTTCAGATGGGTGACTCTGCCCCAGGTCCACAACCAAACAAGGAACAGGAGATAGGGCGGAAGCATACATCCTTAATCTTGTTAAGTCTAACTTATATACCACCCTCGTGTATACACTTAGCAACGTTAGATTAAGTTAATGAGTTCTTAGTCTCTATTCTTGAACTTGACCTGCGGTACAATGATTTTCCTATGAGATCTATTGAGGTATTTCAGTAGTTACAGACTTCTAAGACTACTTCTGTGCTTTTTGTTTGAAGTTTCCTGTCTACTAAGTAGGCTAGAATGGCATGGTACTCTTCTCATGGGTACTTCTGAAGTTTTGAAACGAGAGGAAACCTAAGGGTTTTGTGTTATGGATTGAAAGAATTTCATCTTACGGCTGATTAAGGAAAAGTTCTCTTATACAGCATAAGAATTTTCACATGGTAAGGGCCAGGCCAAACCATGTCGAATGAGGATGTCAGAATTTTCTTGATGAAATAGATATTAAGTCGTTCTGGGACGAATGATTACTAGAATGATATCCTATGTACCTAAGTTTTCCGCGCTTCTAGTTTTATTATGTTATTATCACTACGAACCCCTTCTTGATTCGAAGTTGGCGGGTACTACCAATACAAGGGTTCTGATAATTTGAAATTATGAACTTTCATGAAACGATCCTTACTAGGTCTCTCTATAATTGCTTGGTTCATACAAGTCATGTATAATTAAGAATGGTAAGACCTTAGACTGAGCAACCCTGCCCTAAATCCACAACCAAATAAGGAACAGGAAATGAGGCAGGATTACTCACTCTAACTCTACAAATCTTAATTATAAATAACCCTTATGTATACACTAAGTCATCATAGCTTACCTGTTAGGGTTTCAAATTTTTATATAAGTGTTATGATTTAGTTTGAACGGAAGAGTAATCATAATTATAAATAGTTATCGGGGTTTGGAAGCGTACCAAAATATAGCAGGGTTCTTTGATGCTTTCCCATGTATTGGGATCAAAATCCTCCTGCTCCCCCGTCGTTCTTCTCTGTTGGAAAGTCCCTCTTGTAATGTCCTGTTTCACCATAAAGGAGACATATAGGAATGGTTCCAACATCAGTAGTTGAAGTGATGAACTCGACCGAAGTTCGACAGATGTGGGCGGTATGCCCGTTTATGTTGCATCTATTGCAATGCAGGTCTCGGCAAACTCCATGATGATGGTAGTTGCACTTGCTGCCATGTAGGAGGTTTCCTAAGTACGGATGGGTTGGTGCTAGAATAACAGGGCTGATGGGGGTATTGACTGCCCCAGTTCGTTGCCCTCTGTTAGGTTCTTGAGTTGAACAACTCCCTTTCAAGTTCTCGAACTTTCGTTTAAGGATATTAGGCTTAAGGTTCGAGGTGTCCTTACAAGTAGGTGCTTGTGGTTGTACTTGGCCATCACCACGATCGGGGTTACCGATAGCATTACTACTAACATTTGCATTGTTAGCATTAAGGTGTGCCATGATAGATGTTACAGCTGCTGTGACCGCAGCTTGAAACGTAGCTGCATCTATCTGAAGGATTGGTGTTTTGCTGGTGAGTTGGTTACACTTCTTTGGAGGCATGATTCTGTTATATGATAAGAAAATGAGTTCGTGAGCGATTATCGTGTCTCTAGATGTATTCTAACTATTTGTATCTATGTATTAATCTTTCGTTTTGTTATATTGTTCTTAATGATTCAACCTGCATCCCTATGACGCAGTCCTGATAAGGAATATAATTAAGTTTCTAGAATGGTTAGGAACCGAGTATCATCCGAACTAAGTTACCTTCTTTTGGTGGATATCGTTTCCTAATTTTCGAAAATATTCGAAAACAATTCATAACAGTGTCTACATAAAATAGACTTATGAATTTGGTAAGTAATCACTATCAATTAAGATTTCGTGATCTGATTTATTGTTATTAGCCGTGACAGGAAAAGAGGATAAGCTCCAAACCTAATGTGAGTAATGGAATCACTAACTCACTAGGTTGAACCGATTTACTAGTTATTACTTAGATGAAATGGTGCTCAAACTCTTCACATGAATCATGCGTGGTTTTCCTTTGTTCTCCATTTTATTCTCTCCTGGTATTGATTTAGTCTCTCCTGGTATCTATACGGTGTTTTTCTCCTCTGTAGGTATATTGAATTCCCGGGCTGTCTTACTTCCGATTCTGACCCTGGTCCCCATTGCTTCGTAATGAAGCTTTTGAATCTCGGAAGTTCATGTGAATCTCTCATTGGTGTCCTTAATAGGGTAAGGGCACTAAATGATTTCTATAGTTTCTTTACTTCTCATCTGTTTCTCTCTCAGAATTCTCCTAATGAAATTTTGTTGGATCCTCCTTGACTCTTCTATTGATTTCTAGAGTATTTATCTAAGGGGTTTATACGAGAATGGGAATGTCTAAAGAATCTATGAGAAAGTTTAAATTTTTACAAAGGTGATCCTTCCTGGTCCTCCTATAATCACATGGTGTGTACCAATTATATATAATCCAGATCAAATAGACCTTCGAATAAGTAATCCTACTCTAAAACCACATCCAAACATGGAAAAAAAGTAGAGTGAAAATCACCTATTCTAAGTCTATAAAATCTCGGCTATATATAACCTTAACGTATCCACTTAGTACTTATAGACTTATCATAAAAGATTTCCCAAAAGTTTATTTAAAATACTTCCATGGTATTTGATTCTTGGACTTCCAGATATTAGAAGTTGATAAGTTTTCAGTTTTCAGTTTTCTTGTTATAGCATCCTAAAAAACTCCTATAGTATTTTAACCTTTGTGTTTGGTTCTACAATTCATCTGGTACCTAGGTAAGTTTTAGACTTGTTGCAACAATACAATTACTCCCAAACACATGTTGGTCATATCTCAAATGAATATAGTTGATTAGGCTATATTGATCACAGATATGATTACATAACTGTCTAGGTTTAACTGTAATGTTCAACATCCAAATACATTTGTTTTGTTCCTCTTGTGATACTCATTCTAGTATATATATTTTGCATGTACTTATACTTTTATAAAATATTTTTATATTTTTAAAGTATAACTCTTGGTCAGAGTTTTTTATCCCAATGGGTTTATAGTTGTAAATCTTTTATGACTGATATATACTGAGTTCATAATAAACAATGCTCTGATACCAATCTATCACACCCCCAAACCAGAACGGCAGAAACGTTTGGGGGCGGAGGACTTCATGTAAGTATCACAACACATGCAATATAGTAATCCCAGTACAAACAACCATTCCATTAATAAGTATAAGTTTTACATAAGTGTTTAAACATTACATATTCAAACACCAAAGTAGGTACATTAGAAGACAAGAGTCGCGGTACGGTACTAGGTAGTCTTCTCAAGAGCTTCGGGAGTGTACATGTCTACTGGATTCCTGAGAATACAATTTATTTGAAAAGAGTAGATCAGCATTTAAGCTGGTGAGTTCATAAGTATTTTAGTTCTGTTAAGTATACTCTAGGTTCTTTGGAAAAGTTCACTAGTTCCTCCAGAAGATCCTATATTTCTTGAGGTGATAAACTGATAACCTTAATAGTTTCCCTCTGTAATTACTTAGTTTATACTAATTATGTATAACCTAATATCGAACTGACAGTTAAATTGGTGTATCTACCCTAAGCCCACAACCAAACAAGGAACAGAAAGTAAGGCGGAAGTCACACATTTCAATTTCAATCGGATATTACTTATATATAGCTCTGATGTAATAACTAAGGACTTACAGAATTAACCACTAAAGGTCTTTTATGTTATACTAGTTTACAGAGATTGATTGACTAAGTTCCATTTGATAAGTGGTTTAATTCCATAACCCGTTTCATTTGTAAAAGTTGTTTAATCCTATAACCGTTCCATTTGTAAAAGTGGTTTAATCCCATAAACCGTTTCCTTTGTGTAAGTGGTTAAATCCCATAAACCGTTTCCTTTGTATAAGTGGTTAAATCCCATAACCCGTTTCTTTTGAAAGAGTGGTTTAATTCCATAAACCGTTTCATTTGTAAAAGTATTTTTAGTTATATATGTTCTATGGTAAAAACCTTAGTATTAATCCTGGAAAATATTATATTATCCATAATCCTGCCTTGTGGTTTTAAATGTTCAAAAACAGAAGTACAAGTATATTTACCATACTTGATTTCATGATACGTAGCTTTTACTGTAAGTAAAAACTACAAAAGGTATATTTGGTCGGGATGTAATTATCTTTTCTTACTGTTTTAAGAGAAGTATATTACTTATTAATTCACTCGTTGTTTTATCCATGTGAGTTCTATTAACCATACTAATATGACTGATATGCCTGCAGCGACGTTTTTCAGGCGTCGGAATGGAATGATATTTGACACCCTAGGCCTGCCGGCCAAACTATAGCGAACAGTAGAGGTGCGGGATTGTCAGACTTATATAGATCTATACACAAATTCACGCTCTCCCTACAAGAGATTCTGGTTAACAGGTCAGGACTGAAAGTCATACTTAAATAAGTACACCGTGAAGGGCCTCACAAATTTATTGTTTCAACGAGATTTACGATGTATTATTACCCCGTGATTGCTAACCCTGGTACTCTGTATCGTACCTTTGTTAATGCAAACCCGGTATGATGTATTATTACCCCGTGATTGCTAACTCTGGTACTCTGTATTGTAACTTTGTTAATGCAAACCCGATATGATGTATTATTACCCCGTGATTGCTAACCCTGGTACTCTGTATTGTACCTTTGTTAATGCAAACCCGGTATGATGTATGTTTACTTCTTTAATATGTTATTCGTATATTAAAGGCATTATACATATCCTGGTATAGTTAAATAAGTTTTGGTACTTTCCTTGGAATGTGAATCATACTCGTATATTTAGTTTTGAATCATAAATTATACCTATTATAATTTATATGCTCTATCTGGTTAACATGATTTCTCATGGATGAACACCTTTGCTCAGCCTGATACATAGGTAATGATACCAAAACGAGTGACCTTTTTATACTAATATATGTATAATATATATAATTAAGAAGGAAACGACCTTTGGACAAATAACACAACTTTAACTCCACATCCAAACAAGGAAACGAAAATAAGATAATTCATTAGTCCTAAGTCCTTCAAATCTTATTTATATATTTATACATATATAAACATGATTTTTGGCATTTATAATTTGAAATAGTTTATAAAAAAATTTTCAAAGAATTTAACGGAGTTTACATGACTTTAAAGATTTAACATGGCTTTAAGTCATTTTGGATGTATTTGGAAATTCTTGAAAGCATACGGAAACTATTTGCGTGATTATTATCACATACAATTATTAACACAATTTAGTATTGTGTTAAACTTGTATTCCCTCCTAAAAAGCATTTAGAAACCATTAAAAATGTAAATTATAGGGGTATGAACTCACCTTGATAGGTGGTAATTCGGGCAGCATTTCGTTTTCCGGAAAATAGTTTGTTTGACGAAAAACTGGCTTAAATCGTGCAGAGTTTCGACAGGAGAGAGGATGAATTCTCGAGAATTCCGAGGCTCTGGGGCTTGTTTCAGGCTTTAGATACGATACCGGGGCCTTGGGGGGTCGTGAGAAAGTTTATGGGGTGGAAATGTAAAAAAGGGGAAATTTTGGGGTGAAAAACTCTTCAAATGCGAGAAGGTTCGTACCCTTTATATAGGGGTGCGAGGGTGCGGTCCGAAGTGGGACAGGTGGCGAGGGCGAGGAGTCAGCAGCACACGCGTCGGAAGGAGCGAAGGCCACGAGTGCGAAGTCCGGATGCGAGACAGCGAGGCAAGGCGCGTGTTGGATCGCTACTGGGCCGAACTTCGGTCCAATCAGAAGCTGCCACGAGGATCAGAGGGGTGTCTCCTGCGAGGGTTGTCGGCTGCCTATTGGACCTCGGTCTCCGTCCAATCAGATGGTGACACGGCAAACTTCGGTCCAACCAGAGGATGACACGTGGAGGCCTCGCATGCGAGGTGACGTGTCCGAGGAGTGACCCAGCGAAATTTCCCGGTTTTCAATATTTTCTTGATTTTTGTGCCAAAAACTTCTAAAATTCATAACTTTTGCATACGAACTCCGTTTTTGACGTTCTTTATATGCACGCGTAGGTAAAATTATACTCTACGAATTTCATTTAGACTTCGTCGGCGTATTTTGACTTTATTTTTAATATTATTATTTTTAACAGACTGGGACAGGAAAATCCGTTAAAAATTCATAACTTCTTCATCTGACGTCCGTTTTCGTCTGTCTTTTTACCGTTGTGCTACTTTTGATGAGACCTTCGATTCTCGTTTAAGTTGCGTGGGCTAAATATCGATTGATTTATATTTCGAATTTTTAGCTGTCTTCTGCTAAACCGATACTTCGAAAAATCATAACTTCCTCATAAGAAGTCAGATTTTGGCGTTCTTTTTATGGACGTTGTCAGTTTAACATATTCTACAACTTTTATTTAGATTGTTAAGGCTAAAAACCCATTTATCGAAAATTCGCTTTTTACACTGAATAGTGTTTTGCCGGTTTTACCGCGGATTTTCGATTGGTCATAACTTCTTCGTTATAACTCGGATTTCAATGTTCTTTATGTTTTTGGAAACCTTGTTACAAACTCTACCACTTGGTTCATCCTAATTATGATTATAGATCAATAAATTTTTGACCAAAATTTGACTGGTGTCACATTACCCATCCCTGTTATCTTCTTTACTCTTAAGGATCTGCCCTAAGAATCAGCTATTTCTCATTCATTCATTCCTAAGGATCATCCTAAGGAATAGGTACGACATCCATCGTTGTCAATGACACAGCTGTCAAGCACAGCTGCTAGTTCTATCACTTAGGCGCAGCTACCAGAATTATGACATTCTATGTGAGGCGCAGCTGCCAGTATTGTCCTTCGAGCACAGCTGCTAGGGTTATCTCGTTTATTGACAGTATCGTTTTCGAGAGTCCACTCGCAATACATGTCAATGGGTTTTTAGAGTACACCGGTGAACACATCGTTCACAACACCTACAAGTTGCGAGTCTGCTAGTGTTCCACTGGACTGTCTAGAATAGTTCATGGTTGTCATCCATACTCTGCTAGATGGTGGGGCCAGCGTTTGGGAACAAGGCTTCTCATATCGTCCACCTCTCACCCTTAGCTCATGGTCTATATCACCTATCAACTCATCATCCAACTCATATTTCATCTACCCATATTTTACCTAACATATTACGTATATATAAATACATATACAGTTTAAATCATATAAAACTTGTATAAAATCGTTCATCCAGTATAGATAGCAAGTATATAGATAATATGCACACATAACATGTAGTTTATATAAAATACTTCATATCTATGTATAAGATGAAAGGGACCATGCACTCACTTGAAAAGGTGGTGATTCCGAACTCAGACAGCGCTTTACTTCTTAAAAATAATTTCCTTCGACGAAACCTAGTATTATTATCACTAGAGTTTAGTCTATTATTCATTGACACTAATTAATAGTCTAGCTATTATTACTATTATATAAGTGTTAAACAATACTTATATAACCCGTAATAATAGCCCAATTACTTATTATAAGTTTCTAATAACGTTACTATAATTAAATAAAAGCTATATTAAAAATAGCATAGACATAGCTCACTTACAGCGGGTTTTATAGAAAACTAGGATTTGCTTGGAGCAGCGTTCTCGAGCCGAAAATCTCTTTTTCTCGTAGCCGTCGAGCACTCCGGGGCTTCCACCTCGTGCTAGGGAGGTTCCCTAGGCTTTTCGGGGGGTTTCGGGGCTAGAGAGAGATTCTAGAGAGAGAGTAAAGAGAAGAAAGAATGGAAAAGGTGTGAAGAAAATGAGGGTGGGAGAGTTTCTATTTATAGGGTGAAAAATGGCTGAAATTGGTGCCACATGTCACCATCTAGTGGCAAGACTTGGAGAGAAAGCAATGGCCAAGATTGTGCCACATCACCCATTTTCGCACAACACACTTCCAACTTCTAAAATACGTAACTTTCACATAAGACCTCCATTTTTGATGTTCTTTATATCCACGCGTAGGTAAGAATAACATCTACAACTTTCATTTTGACTCCATTAGCTAATTCTCGACCAATCTTAAATTTAACAGTACGAGGAGATTATACTGTTAAATGTCTGTGTAAAATTCATAACTTCTACATACGAACTCTGTTTTCGTCTATCATTTTACCGTCGAGTTCCTATTAATGAGATCTCCAATTTTCATTTAGGTCCAGTAGGCCAAAAACCGCTCGATCTAAAATTTGTGTTTCGGGCTGTGCACTGCTAAGCCAAATCTTAGAAAATTCATAACGTCCTTATACAAAGTCAGATTTGGGCGTTCTTTTTTTTTTTTTTTTTTTTTTTTTTGTATGTTCTCGGTTTAACATATACTACAACTTTTGTTTAGATTTCTAAGGCTAAAAAGTCCTCCATCGTAAATTCACTATTTACGTCTCCCAGTGCCGTGCCGGTTTTGCCGTAATACTTCGACGTACCATAACTTATTCGTTATAACTCGAATTTCAACGTTCTTTATATGTACGAAACCATTGATACATATTCTACAACTTAGTTAAGATTATTTATTCTAAATAATACTTTGTCAAAAAGTCATTTTCGACCCCTATTATCTTTAAATTGACTAGCCCGGATCTGCTAGTGTTACATTATGTTCATTGCTTTTTCATTATCTCCATTAATCTTTGACCAACCAACACTATCTGCAATATTCTTGAACCACCTTTCCTCTTTTTTCCAGCCTTTCATTCTTAAAGAATACATTGGTTTCAGTATTCCATTTAGGCCTGTCGAAAAAACCCGAAAACCGTTCTACCCACCCGACCCGTTCCGAATTCGGGTAGAATGGGTCGGGTAGAACGGGTAACGGGTATGAATATTCGGGTAATAGGTTAACCCGATAATAATATAGGTCGGGTTTTAGGTATGAATATTTATTTTCAGGTATACCCGAATTCGTTTTTTAAATAATACCAAATATACAATGCAGTCACGTACGCACACTTCAAATAAAACAAAACCCTTCGTTTTCTTCTTATGATCGACAGTCGACGCAAACTTGCAAAGAGAATGCGACGCTGAAGCTGAAGTCCTGAACCGTCATCACAATTCTCAGTTTCTCGCTATCGCACGGAATGGAATCAAAAAAGTACATAACATATTATAATGATTTGTATTGTTATTATATATATACTTGTTAATTATATGAAGTATTTTCCTACCCGATTCTTTATTAAACAAACCAACATGTAAAAGTAAAAAAATAAAGAAAAAAAATTATCAATAAGTGGCATTTAATAAATTTTCAGGTATACCCGATAATTACCCGACCCGACCTCAAACCCGAATACTCGAAACCCGAAAACCCGAATTACAATATAGGTCGGGTATCGGGTATTATTTTCTTAAGGAAATACCCGTTCTACCCGACCCGTTCTACCTGAAACCCGAAAATTTTACCCGTTCGACACCCTAATTTCATTCTTGAAGAATACCCTACATCACAGGCAACATCTTCTTTTCCTGTTTTTATCATGTACAGAAATAAAAAAAAAAAAGTGAGATATAAATATCTAAAGATGCAATTACATAATACTTAAATGTCAATAAAAATAATGCTCATAGGCCTACCAAAGCAAAATAGTCAAAAAGAAAAGAGAGGAAAAAATATCTTTTTGTGTTCGTGAGTGGAAGAACACAAGAATATGTGTTCTATCAAAATTAGTTAACAAATAACATTTTTTTTCTATTTTTCTGATGATAAATGTTAATGGACAATTGTTATTACTAACAATAAAAACTAGTTAACCCCTAACATTTCCTTTTTCCCAATACAAGCTTCCGCAAATAAAAAAAGAAAAACTGGAATAATGTAGAGTTAAATATTCAATTGCTAGCTACATATGGGAATTGTGAACCAAACAAATGTCGAAGTCAACAGTGGACAAAAACAAGTTCATAGTAGCAATTCTTATCATTAAAACCATTTGGAGTATAAAAGCTGTCATCTAACTCATTATATGATTTTTTTTCTTATATCCAAATTTCCAAATCACTTGATATTCTTACTTATGTAACTTATATAACTGAATTCTTCTTTTCATGACATTTTGGGTATTTGAATCAAAGCATTTTTTTAGTTGGCAGCTTGACATCAGGTGGGAGGTTTTAACTACGACTAAACAAATATATTCCTAAGACTAGCTAGCCAAAAAAAGAACCAATCGATATTAAGTCCTCTACTTTTATTTGTAAGCATTTGAAATGATATTGTAAATGATGAGAGTAATAACTTTTAAAAGACATCCATGCGGCGCTTCTTTTCCTATAACATTTGATCATCTTTCTATAATACTAATTTAATTTTTTTTTAATTTTATCAATTATACATCAAAAAGACAATTTTTCCAATGAGCGGTAAACAAAGCATATAAAAAAATGATTGAATCATGATTTTTAATATGTATGCAAAAGATTGAAATAGAAATGCAAGTAATTCAACATCTGATGAACCAACATTATGATGCATAAACTTGATTTTGCATATCTAGAACAGTTCTTTGTGGTCGAGTGTCCTAAAATCCAGAGGAATGAATCAAAATTCAGAATTTTCGAGAGTTAAATCGTAGATTAAAGGTCGAACCATATTTGGTGCAGAGTGCCCTAAATTGCAAAAATCGAAATGAAAGAAAACCAGAGATAGAGAGAGGTCGTACCTATCTTCGTTGGTTGTAGGTATCGACGATGAAGGCGGCAAATGGTGGTTGAAAGGGCAACAGGTGGTGGTGGCATTTGTTGGTCGAAAGCAATCTTATGTCCTTTTGGGTGCTTGATTTTTCAAACAGAGAGATGCTTGGAGACTCGAAGTTTGATGTCGATGGGGTAGAACAAAGATGGTGAATGAAACTGATATCCTATTTGAATGGTATTGATATATCTATATTATACGGTTATTAATTGCAAATTTTTACCATAATTATTTAAAATTAAAATTTCTATTACCATTATTAGATGATTGGTCTAGATTTAGTTATACATTCACACAATATTTGATGATTATATATGATCCTAACTCTCTCTCTCTCTCTCTCTATATATATATATATATATATATATATATATATATATATATATATATATATATATATATATATATTCAAATGCGGATCCACATACATTATATATATATATATATATATATATATATATATATATATATATATATATTCAAATGCGGATCCACATATATTATGTGGATATAGGGATCATTCTAGACCAAATAATTCATTAATTAAATTAGGTATTATTCCTAATCAAATCTCATGTTTTTAGGCTAATTATAGATATAATTTTAAATTGTATTCATTATCCTTTAATCCATATATAATCTATGTACGTCTGACTTCATGTACATCATTCTCGCTTGTTTTTTTTTTCTTTGAAATTGGAATGGAGCATCCGAACAATAATCAAGATCAGGTACACATGAATTGCAGTTTTTGTTTATATAATTAACAAATTCGATACAATAGGTGTTAGTATCATTTTTTTTGCAACAACAATCAAACAACGATTTCAAGGTTCAAATGGATCCTCCTCCGAAGAATTCAAGTAGGATTGAAGAGTTCAATCGAAAAAGAAGATGTTGGATTTGTTTTCAATTGGTGAATCATGACATGTGAAATTGCCCATTTGCCAGAAAATCAACCTAGAAATTTAGTTGTTTTGGATTTTATGTTTCAATAAAAATAAGTTTCCACTTATATGTACGGGTTTATTCCATCAAAGAAGCTTTAGGTATTTTCATTATGTAATTCAAATAAATCCATACATCATTTGATGTATGGGCAGATTTTATTATATTAATTAGTGTTTTTTTAGTTTATATAATGAACAATATCGATTTTCTTGGATGTTACACAAGTATTTTTGAACCATTCAACAATGTAAATTTAAATGTTCAATAATCTTGTAAATGTCATAATGCAATGTGAAGCTGAATGAAGATATAATTTGTGATTCTAACAGAACGTATATATTGAATAAAATGGGTTTACAACGATAATTGTATTCTGAAAGAAAAGGAAAACAAATTTATAGTCTTACCATTTGTATATTGCTGTTTTAGAATTTTTATAATGTAAATCGTTTATAGAATTCATATACGTATTTTATAAAATGCAAAGGATGACGCAATTCAGCCAAAATTCTGGGCTTATAAGGATAACAGAACTCATAAGGTTAATATTATTCTGAAAGAAAAGTGAAACAAAATTATATTATTGGCATTAGCATAATGTTGTTTATAAAGTTGTATCATGTAAATTGTTTATAACAGTCATTTATTTAGTTGCTAAAATGCAAATGTTGTACCAATTATGTTAGAATTCCGGGTGATTACCATAAGTTTTTTACATGAGTAAATAATTTTTGATTTCAAATCACCATTCAATTTTAGATAATATATTAATTTTTTAGAATATAATGTAAAGGTACCAAAATTATAAATAATTAACAAAATATTCTCATAAAACAAGATATTATCAATTAATGAATGATATCTTTAAAAAAATTAAAATCATAAAATCATTATTAACTTAATAACCGTTGATATCACGTGTTATCAGTTACACCAATTTGGGTTGTTTGTTATTTGAAATTCCTATTGATCAAGTCGCTTTTATTCATTTTTCTATTCTTTCTTAACTTTGCAAGAAAACATATGTGTGTATGTTATTATATTCATTCTAATGGAGAAGCAAGTACTTTCAGTTGATGAACAAGTAATTCCTATCAATTATGAAGAACAACAAGAAGAGTTTGACTTTTCTTAGTACGATACACGTGACAAAGTAAATTTGAAGATTGTATACTAGTAACATCAATGAATGTGAGTTTTTTGTTATTTATGAAGTTTCACATTTTTCATAATGGGTTCTGTAATAAACATTTAAAGGTTAATTATGAAATTGTTTCTTGTAAGGCGGTTATTCATATGCAAACCTTGGTTCTGACACACTTCACAACGATGGATTGTCAATTAGTGAAAGTAGTAAATCTAATAAAGGTGATTATTTTAATTATTTAATGTACCCAATACCAATAGAATTTAACTCTATATATTTTACTTAAAGTGCTTTTGTTAGAAGAATTTGAAGATGTAGAAATCGAGAATTACTCATTTGATGACGATGATATACAACATAATATCGATTAACTACGTGGTAACATCGGTTAATATACACATTATATATAACTTTTGTATTCTTATAGAATATGAATTTTTAATATTATTAAAGAATACAAAACAGTATATAGTTTTTAACCTAATAAATTGACTGTATACATATTTATGTTTTTACTTTCAGAACAATCAGTTGTTGATCATGATTACGTTTCACCTGGTAGCTCACTGTATTGGACCCCCGAAGTATCTGATCATATTAAGCCAAAGATCAAATCAATACATGACTCATATGCTAATAATGTTAGAATGTATAGAAACTATGCATTAGAAGCTGTATTTGATGTGAGACTTGGGACTCTTATAACATCAATGTTGGGTGTTATTACACAAAGACATTTATTTTGCAACCGTGAAGGCAAGCCCAACACTAGTAAATTTGATACTTTAAACATTCAACACAATAAGTTTAAAAGAAGAAAAGATTCATTTAGGGTGGAATGCAAAGCAAAGATTGTTTTAAACATAATACCTGGCACTGAAAAATATGTGGTTCATGATTTTACCGAGAAACATTGTCCCGCTTTGTTTAGTAAGGAAACTATTCACTTATCACGTGCAAAGAGAAAACTTGATTACGCACAGGAAAGTTTTATTCACAACATGTCCAAGCAAAACATTGGTGTGACAAAAGCACATAGATTTTATACTGGCATAACTGGTTGTCATTCTGATCGAAGATTGATTTCTGACTTCAAAAATAGTACGAGAAATCTTAATTGTTTCATAGGTGGGAGGGATTCTAAATTTCTTGTTAACAAGATGAACGAAAGGAAAAAAATATGTCCCGAACTTTAAGTTTGAGTATAGAGTTGTCGACAAGAAGCTAACTACACTTTTTTGGGCGGACGAGACAACTAAGTTTAACTATATTGCTTTTGGGGATTTTGTATCACTTGATGCGATGTTCAACACAAATAGGCATGTCGTTTTTTCTTAATTTATCTTTACTAAAACATGTAATTCATTTTCATTTATATAAAACATATTTTCTATACAGGTATAACAAGGTTTTTGTTCCACTCACTAGTATAGATAACCATAAAAAATGTGTAACATTTGGTGTTGGTCTGTTGAGTAAAGAAGTCTATGATTCTTATTCTTTGCTGGTTAAGGCGTTCTTGAAGACATTTACAAAACCACCTACATTGATACTATCAGATCAGGATCCAACATTGTCCAAAGCTATTAAAGAACTTATTCCAACGACACAACACATAATTTGCATGTGGCATATAACTAAGAAGTTACCAAAAAGGTACAATTTAATTCTCATACACGTATCATAATTATATAGTCATACCAATTACATCAGAATCATACCAGTTCATAAAGAATTGGCATTTTTCCATCACAATAAAATTTGATTACACACTATATCCTACATATCATTACCTTTCAAACAAATTCTTATTGATACTAACACATCCATGTATTTTAACTAGATATCAATTGAAATTTCGACCAATCCAGAGTTCCGTAATCGTTTCCACGGTTTAATATGAAATTCTAAAATTGAACCACAAGCATTTGAGGTTGGCTGGGAATGTTTTTTTGAGGGATTTCAATATTACAAATAACAAGTGGTTGAATGCTATGTACGGGTTGCGTAGATTATGGATCCCAACATTTTTCAAGGACATACCAATGTCTGGTCTTATGCGAACTACATCATTGTCCGAAAGCCAAAATTGGTCATTTCAAAACAATACCCTTTCTGGTTTGTATCTTGTCATATTTATGATGTCTTTTGCGACTAATTTGGAACGAAAAATACATAATCAAATTTTCAATGATTTTAAGACTTCCAACACTTTTCCTAAAATAATCAAACATCTTCCGTACGAAGTTCATACATCCAAAGTGTACAGCTGTACCATTTTTTACCAAGTTCAGGAAGAGATTTTAAAATTTGAGGAAACCTGTTTCCCAAAGTGTGTTTCATCTAAAGATGGTGTTGAGACAATTACTATATAGGAGAAAAAAACATTATCACTAGGCAAACTCAAAAGGAAACAGTTGATGAAACAGTGCAAGAATATCATTACGATAGAGTTCTCAAGGATACTGAATTCAAGGTACGTATACTTTATTAATTTAAAATATTTCATTACATTGAAGTGAAATTTAATGACATCATTTCATTTTTCATATTGCATTTTTTACAGGTTACACATTCAACAGTAGAAGATACTGTCGTTTGTAGTTGCATGAATTTCGAACATGTTGGCCTTTTGTGTAGACACATTTTTTGTGTTTTTAAGTATTACAGTCGTGTTGAAATTCCATCACAGTACATATTGAAACGTTGGAGAAGGGACATTATTCCAACATAATTACTTAAGAGGCGATACTCGGACTCCGGATATGACTTACATTCCGACAAGTATGCCATTTAAATTTTTTCAACTGTTGATAATTGTGTATCAAGCTTGAGTCATGATCCAGAAAAGTTACAAGCATATCTCGATGATCAACATAAGTTTAAAAAAAGTATATAGACGATTGCCCATCAAATGAACTTCCCACCAGAGACACTTACTATAAGAACCTTCTAAAAGTCAGTATTCCTGATGTGGTGGACATTGAGAATCCATCAGATATTCGGAACAAAGGTTCTGGAAGTAGAGGGAAAAGATTGAAATCTAAAAAAGAGATGTTGCAAGTTCAAGGATTGAAACCCAAGAGATTATGTGCATCATGTCAACAAATGGTTAATTACGACAAACGAAATTGTCCTCTAAAGAATAAAGAAAACTAGTTTGCAATGTCTTTATTTTATTTTTAGTTCTTGTTTTATTGCTTAATAGACTATTGTTTAAATTTTCTTTTCCATTTACATAACAATAATAATTTCATATTTCAAATGTTTTTATTTCATTTTACATTCCTTTACAATTATGTATACTTTTTCGTTTGAATACCAATTTAACATCATTCTAATAGAATACAAATTACACTTAATATTATATATATGCTAATATAATGTTTGTACCAAAGTCTAATGTCTACTATAAACTACCAAACTCTGATGCCTATATTAAATACCAAATTTAACATCATTCGATTTTGCATCATTATAATAGAATACAAATTACACTTTATATTAAATACCAATTTAACATCATTCGATTTTACATCATTCTAATACAATACACCTACTATACTATTCGGTCTACCAAAGTCTGATGCCTCCAATAAACTACTAAAGTCTGATGCCTACTATAAAGAGAGTTACAAACAACTTACACTTTACATTCTAATATCGACTTTACATCATTCTAATAGAATACACCAACTATACTTTTCATTCTACCAAATTCACTACGTTCTTTACATATTATAATAGAATATGTACATTCACCACATCCTATCTACCAGAACATTATCAACCATCCATTCTACATTTGTTCTAAGCACTAGTTATTTGGATATTCTACCAAAAATATAACATACAAACATAAAAGATTAATAAAATTCTAAAGACTTGAATAGTGTAATTGTTACCCACATATTATCTTTAAAAACTACCATCCATATTCCTCCAGGAAACACACGTTTTTTAATTTGAAATAAATACTACTTAATAACAAACCCTTCAAAACTTGAACCAATAAACAAAAAAAATCAACACACTTCATTTCAGTTCTTAATACCAAAAAATAACAAAGCTAATGAAATCGAACTGCAAAGTTAACGTCGACGTCTTCCTCTTGTTTTCTTCCTTTCAGCTGTTGATTCTTGCAGAAGTAACTCTCTTTCAAGTACATCAAGCTTTGAGAATTCAGCACAATCCCTCTCTAGCGTTTTTTTATACACATTGAATTCGGCTTTCATCATTTGAGCCAAATACTTGGTCCTTCAATTCATAACTGCAATTGTATATATGCATTTCCTTTTCCTGTAAAACCAAAATCCCATCGCCCTTCTCCTTCTCCCATATAACTTTCCATGTGTCTCATAAGATATACTCCGCAATCTGGTCCCGATTTCGCTATGTGCCAACGAATGTTCATCACATATGGTTGGGCTGCACTTAAAGCTTTTACTATTGAATGATGTTGTACTGATAAGTAGTTGCACAAAAGTTTCAGCTGTCGTATAATAAAATAAACATTTAAGATCAATTAATAAAATAGAAATATATTCAGTGATAGAATGATTATAAATGGTTATATTATTCTACTATTACCAAAACCATAGGTGTTGTTCCATATACACTATTAATGCTTCCTTTTTGGTTCACATAATCGATTATCAAGCACTTTCTTGTCCTCAGATCAAAGCACACCACGTAATACATAGCCACATCCACTACTAGGATGAAAACGTGTTAAAAACACAAAAAACTAAATATTAAATTCTTAAGAATGTGTAAAAAAAATTTAATTCCAATAGAACTAATCAGCCCAACATCTTTCAAACTTGGTAACACTTTAAACTTATGAATGTAAACTCTCAGCAATCCATCAGACAATATGCATGTTTCGACTCCTAAACCTGATTTGTGCAACATTTCACTTGTCTGTAATAATAAGAAAAACACAAATTTCAGTATTACACTTACTTCTTTACATTGAAATCTACAAAATTTTATGTACATTCCATACCAGAAATTTTGTGTCCAAGAACAATCTACCTATCGATCCTTTTTCCCTGTACTCCTCCATCTTATTATGGAATGCTGCCCAACAATCTATTATTCTAGAATGGATATACACATCTCTCTTAAAATAGTACATGAATCCTTGGTGCAAAACTTCATCAACTCTGATATCCCAAATCAGGTCCCTACATAAATAAATATATTAATAATATTAATAACATCATATAGTATATTACAATTACTGAGTATATAATAGATTTTACACTAACCCATTATTTCTTTTAGATGCAAATACTGAAGTGCAGATTTCAATTTCCTCCTTCATTTTATCACCAACTCTAATCACCCGTTCGATAAAAGGGAAATGGAATAAAATTGTAGATTTCTTGTCCCTTTTCCCCCTTTACCATTATCATCTTCATTGGCAACATTGTTCAGCTCCTCATTTGGATTTCTTCCTTCATTCGAATTAAATCCTACCACAACAGTTGGATTCTTTTCTTCGGCTACCTGTTTACTACATGAAAACATCATCTCTGTTTTACTCGCCATATCTATCATTTCATCCATCACACCTGGTAACTTATAAAAATGAGTCATTGTAAGATCATCTTGTGCTAATTCATTTTCCATACTTGGTTCCACATAACTATATCCTTCGTCTATATCCTTGCTCTTACATACCAATCCTCTAATAGGTGATAAATATCCATGATATTCAACAAATTCTTTTCCATGATATGGAATCTCATTTTCATGATCATTCTCCTTAACATAATCGTTCTCATTAAATAACTCATTCTTCTTAATTGACCACTCTTTTAGTACTTTATTGTCAGGAAATTTTTCTAAACCAAGTTTTAATGCAACTTCCATGTTACTCTTCTCTGATAGCAATTTACCATAATTGGGCTCCAATACAGCAGCAAATGCCTGCAATATGACTATATTATTGTACATATTCGAAATAAAGAAAGTAGGTAATAACAATTCTTTTAGAACAAATTACTTTCTAATTACACATCCTGGTCTATAATCACTGATCAATACAAATTAACACTAACAAAAATAGTTTTAACATCTGACATAAAAAAAGAACAAAATGTAAATTCAAGACAATATTAACTCTACCTCAACGTCCCGATAAAGTCCACAGTCTTCCTCATCTTCTTCACCCCCATTCTCTCATCATCTGAGTTACTATCTCTAAATTGCCTCCCGAACCCTCCCAACTTAATTTTCATTTCTTGTATTTTTATTATCTTATCACCCCTTTACATGTTCAATAAATGGTATCCTTTTATCCAACTTTATATTTTCATACCTCATGTTATAAACATATGATAGCTGAAATAAAATGGATACCTAAACAAATCGTTAAAAAAACCTTAGATAAATGATTTATATTCAAGTTATCACATTTAAATCTAAAATAATGAATCCCTTACCAATAACAAAGTAATAGGGCTCGAGTGGTAGCATGTTTTGGCATCCCTTCTCCACATATCCTTTCTAGTTCGTAGGCTGTCCAACATGTACTTACACCAATCAATATTCGAAAAGTCCTTTACTAGAACTAACTTCTCAACCAATTTGATATTATTGGTACCACCAACCATTGACTCTATGAAGGTGTTAATGAACAGAATAAGAAAGTTCAACCAGAATATCATATTGTCTTCTTCTGTACTTCTAATATGTCTCATATATGCTTCCCCATGAAACTTCTTGTCTACATATTGTGCTTTCCATTCTTCCAGAATCTCATTACCGGTTTCACAGTAAGGCATTCTACTTAAATCATCCCCTTCCATTGGTAAACCCATCATCTTATGCACCAGCTTTTTTGTTATTTCAGTCACTCCATTCTCCATCACAAGTCTATTGGTTTCTGGATTGTATACATCTAGAAGATAATAGTTTAGCAACCTTGGTACAACATCCATATGTAAATTCAACTATGAACCAAATCCCATATCATAAACTACTTTTTTTTTGTGTTGTTGACAACACTTTAACGGCTGCATTAATCCTACTTGGTGTCATTCTTGTAAGAAGCCTTCTTAAACCCGGTGGATAGTCTCTTTCAATTTTTCTTATCTTTTCATTCACCCTGCTTACCTTCTTATTATTTTCATTTTTTTCATCCCTTCTACCACAACTTGTTCATGTTTTCCTTTACATTCTCTTTTTCCGTCTCGTTCTACCCTTTTTCCTTCTAACAGAACAGGCACCTTCTCAAGTTTTGTCTTTGACCTAAGTACCCTTTCTTCTATTAAAACATTTAAGGGTCGAGGTCTTTTCTTCTCTGGGGTTGTTCTTGATGAGTGCTGACGTTTCTTCTTTTTCACACTTGTACCTTAAATTACTATTGTTTCTACAATCACTACACGACAAACAACATTTTCACATCATTACGTTAACATGATAAAATAATATTCACTTTCCATTCGACTAATATTCTTAATGAACATATCATACTTGGAAAACAAAGCATTGTAACGATGTTGGAAACTAATTAACCCAAAAAAATTCTACAGCATTAACCTTTATTCCATTAGTAGTTCACCAAAACACATGAATACAAACATAACCAAACATTTCATTAACAAAAAATATGAAATTCTCAAGGAACTTAAGAACCAAAAAATTCCATATACACAAGCTTTCTGAAGGAAATGGTCCATGCAACACCAAACCAAAATAAAGAGGAAAGTTTTGAGCTTTATACCTCTAGATGAAGCTCCTCCCTCTGAAGAACTCAGATCCAAACTTGCACTTCAGGCCCTAGCCTCCACAAGCTCCTCTCCTTCTTCTTCACACACACACAAAGGCACTTTTAGCTCAAAACACTCACACACAAGCTCAAGGACGAAGGAAATGCTCTCTTAGGGTTTCACTCTCTGATATGGTGGATGAGGATAAAGCCTTAGCATTCCTTATATAGTGCACAAGCCAAATATTAGGGTTTTCATCTGGGCCCTCTACGCCCAGCGTACGTAGGCGAGTCCGCGTCCAAATTAAGCGCATGAGTACGCGCAACATACACCCCAGTATGCCCACCGTACTCATTTCCTACAAAATTCACTTAAGGGCTAATCTTGGCAACTTGACAAAAGAGAAAGGGTTAAATAGCTTTACCTTAATATTTGGGATGTTACAACATTCTTTACATATTCTAATAGAATATGTACATACAACACATCCTATCTACTAGAACATTATCAACCATCCATTCTACATTCGTTTTAAACACTAATGATTTGGGTATTCTACCAGAATTACAACATACAAACATAAAAGATGAATAAAATTCTAAAGACTTGAATAGTGTAATTGTTAACCACACACACACACACACACACACACATATATATATATATATATATATATATATATATATATATATATATATATATATATATGCTAATTCTAATAGAATATAAAGTAAACTTTTCCTTCTAAAATCGATTTTTCATCATTCTAATAGAATACACCTACTCTACTTTTTGATCTACCAAAGTCTGATGTCAACTACAAACTACCAAAGTTTGATGCCAACTATACCAAAGTCTGATGCCTACAATAAAGAGCATTACAACACAACTTACACTTTAAATTCTAATATCGACTTAATATCATTCTAATAGAATACACCAATTATACTTTTCATTCTACCAAAGTCACTACGTTCTTTACATATTCTAACAGAATATGTACATTCACCACATCCTATCTACCAGAATATTATCAACCATCCATTCTACATTTGTTCTAAGCACTAATTATTTGGATATTCTACCAAAAATATAACATACAAACATAAAAGATAAATAAAATTCTAAAGACTTGAATAGTGTAATTGTTAACCGCATATTATGTTTAAAAACTACCATCCATATTCCTCCAGGAAACACACGTTTTTTTAATTCAAAATAAATACTACTTAATAACAAACCATTTAAAAGTTGAACAAAAAACCAAAAAAAAGAAAAAAAAAAAAAAACAAATTCAGCACACTTCATTTAAGTTCTTAATACCAAAAAATAACAAAGCTAATGAAACCGAACTGCAAAGTTAACATCGACGTATTCCTCTTCTTTTCTTCCTTTCGGCTGCTGATTCTTGCAAAAGTAACTCTCTTTCAAGTACATCAAGCTTTGAGAATTCAACACAATCCCTCTCTAGCATTTTTTTATACACATTGAATTCGGCTTTCATCATTCTAGCCAAATACTTCGTCCTTCAATTCATAACTGCAACTATATCTGCATTTCCTTTTCCTTTAAAACCAGAATCCCATCGCCATTTTCCTTCTCCCATATAACTTTCCATGTGTCTCATAAGATATATTCTGCAATCAGTTCTAGTTTCGCTACGCCCCAATGAATGTTCATCACATGTGGTTCGGCTGCACTTAAAGCTTTTGCTATTGAATGATGTTGTACTGATAAGTAGTTGCACAAAAGTTTCAACTGTCATAATAAAATAAACATTTACGATAAAATAATAAAATAGAAATATATTCAGTGATAGAATGATTATAAATGATTATATTATTCTACTATCACCAAAACCATAGGTGTTGTTCCATATATACTGTCAATGCTTCCTTTGCGGTTCACATGATCAATTATCAAGCAGTTTCCTGTCCTCAGATCAAAGCACACCACGTAATACATAGCCAGATCCACTATTGGGATGAAAACCTGTTAAAAACACAAAAAAACTAAATATTAAATTCTCATGAATGTGTAAAAAAAATTAATTCCAAAAAAACTAACCAGCCCAACATCTTTCAAACTTGGTAACACTGTAAGCTTATGAATGTAAAATCTTAGCAATCCATCAAACAATCTGCATGTTTCGACTCCTAAACCCGATTTGTGCAACATTTCACTTGTCTGTAATAATAAGAAAAACACAAATTTCAGTATTACAATTACTTATTTACATTGAAATTTACAAAATTTTATGTACATTATATACCAGAAATTTTATGTCCAAGAACAATCTACCTATCGATCCTTTGTCCCTGTACTCCTCCATCTTATTAAGCAAAGTTGCCCAACAATCTATTATTCTAGAATGGATATACACATCCCTCTTAAAATGGTACACGAATCCTTGCTGCCTTTGGATTTCTGCCACCATTCAGCCCCTTGCACCTTCACTTTTCATGGTATTTTCTCATCAAATTACCTCTTAAAGTTACTTGATTTGCTGCATTAAAATGGGTTATCAAAACAGTGAGTAAACCACTGTTTTTCTTACTTCTTTGATGGAAAATCGTGACAACAATTAGCCAAAACAGTGGCTGTTTTTCGAGTGTTATACAACCCACAAAAGTTTCAATTTTTGCTTCCATATTTCGAGATCTAAACAGCCCCATAAGGTTCTGATTTCGAGTGTATATAAACCCAAGAAAACCTTCATCTTGTTCCTTAGAATCGTTGTGTTTCAACACTCTTTTGGTAACACACTTTGGATCCAAGATAAACTAGGTGATTATATGATTTCCACCTTTCCTTTTTATCATAAAACTCACTTGTTTTAAGTGAGTTAAAGCTTGATAAAATTCTAACTTATTGTTAATGAATGTCTTTATTTGTTAAGACATCCCAAAAATCATTCAAATCTCAAGCTTCGTTGGAACCGGAAATTTCACGAATCTTTCTCGAACCGAAAAACGTTACGCGACGAAAGTGAGTTTCTATGGATCCTCTTTTGTGTTTTACAAGTTTTTGGGGAGAATACATGCTAAATGATTTCTAGTTAGATGAAATAAAGGCTTGGTTAACTAAAAGTACAAGTTATTTCTCTAAACATTTCTAAACTTAATTTTCAGCTTTTTTACAGAAAAATTGCGGTCTGTTCAAGAACTGTTTTGCCCGTCTTAAAACCTTATGGTTTGCAAAACAGTATAATATGCAAGTAGTTAATATTAATACCTTTTTAGGTACTACTCGCACACGTTCATACGATTTTTCTATAATTTATGATGATTTTTACAAAACTGTCATTTTAGAACATTTCGAACTAGTCTGTAAAAACGGACCTTTACCCTGGTTAGTATTCACATAAAGTCATGGAAAAAAATCATGGACAAAGTAGACTCAAAATCTAAACCTCTAGATTTTACGGATCCTAATTCCGACCCTTGGTGATTTTTGTAGAATTTTTCTAAAACAGAGACAGAATAGACATTTTAAATTAATTTCCCAACCTTGTCTCGTTAGGTTAAATTAGCTTTAAGTGATATAGATGTTGTATGTAGGTGTTGATTTTTAAGTGTATATACATATTTTATCACCCAAATGATAATAAAATATGTACATATATATTGTTATAAAAAAAGGTTTTCCATATATATATGTATATATATGTTATGTACATAAATGGTTGTATTTATATACATTTATATATCAAAAGAACGTAAACGGAAATGTTATATGTGTTCATTAAAATGTTTGCCTTGTGTATGTACACGTTTAAATTTCATTGTTTTCTCACGTATTTTACTACTATAGTTGTACAGGTTTAGATTGTTAAGGTTTTGGTTGGTTTCAAGTAGGTTGAAATCTAGTTTTAGTCAAAACGCAATCATTATGCTGCCTAATTTGGATAGGAACATTTTTGTAGTTTTACACTTAGGATTCATTAAGCTTTACAACCAAAATTTTCTTAACATAAACACTTGGGAATTTTAACTAAAACTTTGATATGAAGACTTTTGTAGCTTTACACATGTATTAAGCTTTACAACCAAAAGTTTCTGAACATAAGCAATTGGCAATTGTAACTAAAACAAGGGATTGTTATGATAGTTTCTCATTCATCAAACTAAGAACACTAACTTAGTGAAGTCCTCTGTAATAACTGTTAATCCTTTGTGAGCATAGAATGTTGTGTATAGATCTATACGTGTTGACAACCTTGTATGTATGGTTATTAGCTACAACCTTCGTGTGACGTGAAAAATCGGATGATAACTCCTTGTTTTTATCTTATTTCTTTTATCACAACGTTGATGAAGCATTTTTGGGACAACAAGCACCTTATTGTGCTTCACAGATTCTTGAACAAGTCACAACTCGGTTATTTACTCCACAAAATCCTGGAAAAATAAATACTAATACAAACTTTGCCAAGATTGTATGTAGTATAAAGATTGTTTGTAGATTGTTAACCAGTTTGCTAGTGTTTATTATACAAACACTTAATATTTCACTTCATGAAAATATGGTATTTTTTACTTATTCATTATAAGTATATTAATATGAATACTTATCTCGGATTACAAGTATTGGGTCTCACATGGTGCACATCGGTAACATTGTTGACTATGCGGATAAACATTCTACATTTTATAAACATTTACTCTCAGATCAGGATTAAGTGTAGTGTATTATTTAAATAAAATAAGCACTTAAGAGTATACAATACGAAATCATGTTGACTTCAACTTATATTTCATAAGTAAATCAACATCCATACTTGTATGGGATTACAAGTACATTTACACTTAGGTCAAGATGACACTTCTCATTATTGTTTTACCACTTTGAATTATAAAAGTAGCATTTTTATACAATCTGATAACGGTTTACTTTTACACAAAATACTCTTTTAAACAATGCAAATAGAGTCAAAACATGTAGAACTCACCAACAATTTTTTTGACATATTCTCGCGTGTATTCTCAAGGAAATCGAAGTTGGATGATAAGCCTCGCGAGTTGGAATAACCTTTCTTGGCTAACCTCTTCAAGCCTTTTTTTTTGTTTTAGTTAAATTATGCCTTGCTGAACTTGTTTTGTAAGCTTGTATTTCGAAGCTTGACTCAATGAAATCCTTGTATTCAAATCTATGAAGACATGTAATGTTCTTCAAGTCTTGTACTATCCAATTTATGCCTTGTAGCTGTGATCCAATTTTCAACGTCGCAACCTTGGCGCTTCCGCCGCTGGCCAGGGTGTGACACTGAGTAATAAAGTTTCTCAAAAGGTTCTCCGACAAACCTTTCTAGAAATTCACAACAACTATGTCAATCCATTCCAGAGAAATCATGATCAGTAAACATGAACGTATCATCTCCAATATATCTATGTGGGTGTCTTGTAAAAACATCGATATAGTTCAAATGCACGTTCAAGTAAATAGCATCAACGTTTTTGTTTACCACGCTTTTTCAATTGAATACCAAAAAATCTACTACAAAAGAACCTAGACGAGAGAAAACTTACTTAACTGGGAGAGAAAAACCCTAGAATCTTGAGCACTTCAACATGATTTTGATAAATAACACATGTAAAGCCCTTTTTAAATAGTTATACGAATGCAAAGTTGACGTTTCATTGATGACATATCATTTAATTGAAGAAATCGGAGGTCTAAAGGCCATGTTACATTTAATTATCGGGTGACCAGCTCGCATCATCTAAAATGGTGTAAATGACACGTAATTTGTCACTTTAGTGGGGTCAGAGGTATGAAAATTAGTTGAAGACCTTTTAAAACCAAATGGAAAACATTATTGTGCTTCTATGTCATTAACCCTTGAAAAAACTAGATTATTAGTTAGTCAACACTTCTATTTTAGTAACATATATTTGTAGTCTTTTCGTTTTCTTTTTACATATTCATCTACCCTCAACTTGTGTCATTGTTTCAGGCAAGTATTTATAAAAATAACAACATACTTACATTTTTTATAAGAAATAGCAACGTACTAGTAAGTTTTAACATAAATAACATGACCTGACTTCATTGTTAACTTGTCTAAAATGATTGCAAGCACGACCCTGTGGCAAAAAAAACTTGACTGGAATGCTCCCTATGTACAAAAACATTACATAATTAGTCCTTATAGCAATATCTTATCCTAATCACTAAGATTACGGATCATCTCTCTCTCTCTCTCTCTCTCTCTCTCTCTCTCTCTCTATATATATATATATATATATATATATATATATATATATATATATATATATATATATATACATACACACACACACACTCACATACGTAAAACCTGCTAATATACATAAGATCACCGGCCAAGAATATTAGCTCATGCTGACGCTGATAAGATCTGATGTTGGCGTTGGCGTTGGTGGTCAGCGACTCAGCGTGTAGTGTTTGACTCATCATATCATAATGTATGACCTTACATTAGGAAGTGGTTATTTGACAGCATTTGAATTTTAAGATGTCTGGTTTTTTTAAGACTCTTAATTTTTAAGAGGTCGGAGAGAAGAGTGGAATGAAAAAATGAGACGGTCGTATGAAATAGAAAAGGAATATGGAAAAAGGTTTGCTGAAAAGTTATGGCATTTCAATAACATGCTCGTTTTTTTATTATTTAGATACAACTCATTCTTTTAAAAATTAAGAGGTACTAACAATTAATAAATACAAATTAAGAGCCTATCAAACGTTTTGAATCTAAAATTTAAGAGTCTCCATCGCCAAACAATAATTCTTTAATTACGTTCCCTTTAAAGTTTAAAGGATTAGAGTTGATTTCTTTTGATAAATTCAACTTTCGTTGCAAACCATGTTTCTTTTTCGAATATCAATAATTTGTCGGATTAGAAAGTAAATAACAATAGATTTCTGTCACGATAATTCTAACTCTAATTTTAGTTGGTTTAATACCGAATTCTATAAAGAGGAATAAGACAAATAAGAAAATAAAAGGGCAACACACGCTTTCCAGACATGCAATATTACATGTCCCTTGGCAATATATTTACCTATAAATTGTCAATTTTACTATTACTTTTGTTTTTCTTTTATAGGGAATCATCTTTATTGTTTCACTTTTTTTTTTTTTTTTTTTTTTTTTTTTTTTTTTTTTTTTTTTTTTTTTTTGTTTTTGTTTTTGTTGTTGTTGTTGTTGTTGTTGTTGTAGCAATGTGTGTGTGAGTGTGAATGTGAGTGTGAGTGTGTCATACCTCAACATAAGCAGCCACCCATGGTGGATGTTTCAAACAAACCATTTTTTCATTCTTTACTATATCTCACAAAATTCCAATTACCATTATCGAAATAATGGATTTTGCTTTATTAGACAATCTTAAAATATATTAGTTCCAACTCTAGTGGGATAAAACGTGCCTCATTTTAAAAAGCTCAAACCCAGTCCTAGATTGACCCGATCATTTTATGTATTAGATCTTACTTTAGATGAAGGACCGAAGAAAACCCGTACGAATTAAAAAAATGTTGACACAAATTATTGGATGCAATTTGACACAATAAACAGATTAATAAATCATTAAATCAATAATTATAATAATAACTTAACATAAGAGCCTAAAAGAATCGTACCCGGCCGATATTAGAGTATTTTTATTTATAATCATATCCATCTCAACCATTCAATTAAAAATATTTTGTCTTTCATCCAACTAGAGAGGTTATCATCACAACCTTAACATCTGTTCTAAAACTAGTGAAGCGGTCCATGTTTTGTATGGGTCAAAAATGTTATTGTTTTTCATGGTGCATTCGATTTGAATTTATGAACACGCAGAATGTAAAAATCTAAAATTGTAAGTGTCACCAATGCAAAACAAGCGTATTAATATGCATATTTTTTAAGAACTTTGGTGTGAGTTCACATGTGGAACCAAAATTGCATTGTATGATAGTTAAAATCTATTTTCTTAAAAATCATTCATTCAGACAACATTTTATTTAGATACGATGCTTTGAAAAGTCAAATGTAAGTCAATTTGCAAAATATAAGTCCATTTGCAAAATAAGACACTAACATTGCATGGTGAGGGTTCATGACCATTCCATAATTCATACGTATCAATCATATCTATGGCTCCTTCTTTTGTTGTTTTCATCAACCTGGTTCAACTTGTAGCCTTGCACTCTCCGATTGATGAGAAACATCAAAACATAATTGAAAGATCAAAACAACCCCAAAAGTGGAATGATTTATTAAATTTCATTGTCATGTTTGTGAGATTTGGTGTTTTCCTTTGAACGTATGCATTTGTTAAAATCAGAATATATACATCTTACAAATGAGCTGAAATACATAAAAGCCTAAATACAATTAGACTCACTAAAAATAGAATATATAAACAAATATTAACACCCGCTAACAGCCCCCCCCCCCCCCCCCCCCTCGGGCAATAAGAACGGGAGAATCATGAACGTTTAGATTCGACCGAAAATCAAGGAAAAGTGGAGAATGTAGACTTTTGGCAATGATATCCGCATATTGAGACGAATATGGAACATGAAGAACTCAAACATGACCAGTGGCAACCTTGTTGCGAAAAAAATGAAGATCAATCTCAATATGCTTGGTCCTATGATGTTGAATCAGATTAGACGACACACACACACACACACTGATATGTGTATTTTTATATATATTTTTATGCATTATATCTTAATATTTTGGCCTTTATTATTCTCTTTTAGAACTAAAAAGTACTCATAATGCTTTGAATTATGTTTTGCAGCTATTCGTTGTCGATAAAACACAAAAGAAAAGACTGAAGCGGAAATCGGGCTTAGAAGCTAAAAGAAAGGAAAAATGCTGGAGGGCCATTTACGCCCCGCGTAATAAACTTCTACGCTAAGCGTAGTGACCAAATTCAAGTTACGCCCAGCGTAACTTTAGATTACGCCCCGCGTAATGGCTGGCATCGGATAAACTCAATCGCGTAGAAATCTTCATTACGCCCAGCGTAATCTGACTTATGCCCATCGTACGTAAGTCGGCTACAAGGGTTATAAAAGTCGATTTTCAGCTAACCAGAAGGGGGGATTCGACTTCCAACTCAATTTAGTTGATATTAAACTTATGTTAAGCCGTTTTGAGAGTCTAGAAGGCGGCCGGAAGGCCGTTAAGCTAACGGGAGCGGAGATCGGAAGGGTTGGAGAGCGGATACATGTCGGTAATCATATGGGTTGTTAACATGACCATGTTTAGCATTCCATTGTGTTACTATTCTGTATTTAGTTTCTGATTTGAGTGTAAAAACCTTTTACTTTGCGTTTATGATTGAATGAAACTTTGATTATTAGACTAATTGCTATATTGAATTGTTTATTTGTGTTTAATTTATCTTGCCAAGCTTGTTAAAAGATCCTTACGTATTAATGATAATTATTTGTTGTTAATTGTTAAGTGAATCGAGTTGTATGAACATCTGTTTGGTTGCTTGTCTCTTATGATTTTGATGACCATCGAGATTATAAGTCTAAGAATAACGAATGTGAAACTAGGATTAACTTGGAAATAAGTAAGTTAATGTGTGAGCCTTGTTTGATGACCATCAACAAGAGGTTATTGAATAACTAATTTGATTAACTATATTTACAAGTCTTCCTTGATACGAACTGAACACTAGGAAGCATGTTAGTTTAACCAACTGATCACTGTTTGAATTGATGTGTTTGCTAAAGGATTAGTTATAGTGAACGCGAATCTAATCATTTTAGGAATCGGTGAACATGAATAAATGAATTTGTGTATGCAATTGTCTATGTTTTTAAGGTGTAATTTATCTAAACCAAAGTACCTAAAGAGATTTGCTTTCCTGTTAGTTTATCGAGAGTTGTTAATTAATTGTTAGTTTGAGATTTATTAAACTAATTCTTTATTCTTTTCATGTGACCTGTAACCTATAATCAAATATATTAAATTAATTCACCACCGTTCCCAGTGATCGACACCCAACTTACCTAAGCTATACTGTAATCTGACTAGGTACACTGCCTATAAGTGCATAGTTAGTCTAAGTTTGTTAGGTTATAAATATTAAAATTAGTGGGTACTTTTGTGCACATCACACACACACACACACACACACACACACATATATATATATATATATATATATATATATATATATATATATATATATATATATATATATATATATAACGCTCACACTATCACAATAGACAATAGTAGCCCGTAGCCCGATGAGGTGAGTAATGAAACTCAAGTAACAAATTTCGTAACCAACATTTTCTCCAACAGTATTAGCAACACCTCAACATTCTGCTTCTACACTAGAATGAGAGATAGTATTTTGGCATTTAGAGGACCACAGAAGAAAATTATGTCCTAAAAAGACACAGTAGCCGGAAGTGGAGCATCTAGTAACCGGAAAACACCCCCCCCCCCCCCCCCCCCCCCCGCGGTCAGCATCAAAGTATGCAACGAGATCACAGGAAGGCGAACTATATAGTTGAAGACTGTGAGCAGAGGTACCTTTAATGTAGCGAAGAATGCATTTGAGAGAAGATAAATGAGGCTCATGAGGATCATGCATGTACAAGCATATATGTTGAACAACATATGTAATATTCGATCTTGTAAAAGTAAGATACTGAAGCACAACCGCTAAACTACAATACATGGTTGAATCAACAACATGAGAACCAAAACCATCCAACTTGGTAGAAAAATCGGACGGGGTACGATCAGGTTTACAATTAAGCATGGAAGCATGATCTATAATGTCAATAACATATTTCCGTTGAGAGAGAAAAAAGCCTGCATCATTCCTGGTGACAGAGATACCCAGAAAGTAGTGAAGGTTACCCAGTTCAAACATAGAGAACTCGCGACTGAGAGTTCAGATGATGCTTGTCAGAAAAGGAGATGAAGATCCAATAAGAACTATCTCATCCATATATAGCAATAAGTATGCAATGTGACATTCATGTCTGTAAATAAAAGTAATGAATCACACTTGCTATGAACAAAACCAATACAGGAGAGAAACTGAGCAAATCACTGAAACCATGCACAAGGTTTCTTGTTTTAGGCCTTAGAGTGATCTCTGAAGTAAACATACATGATTCGGTCTAGAATGGTCTTTGAACCCAGGTTGTTGCATATAAACAGTTTCTTGGAAATGACCATGAAGAAACACATTGTTTACATCAAGCTGTTTGATGGGCCACTTGTGAGTGACAACAATACTAATAACAATATGTATGGTGGCCGGTTTAACCATGAGACTAAACGTCTCATCACAATCAATTCTAGGTCTTTGACTTCTACCATAGCTACAAGATGATCTTTGTAACGTGATAAAATGTCATATGCATTAGTTTTTTTTTTAAACAGCCAAATACAATTGATCACATTAGCAGTATGAGGCCGAGGTACAAGTACCCAAGTCTTATTAGATATAAGAGCACAAAATTCATCAATCATGGCATTTAGCCAGTTAGGATCCTTAAAGGCTTGAGAGTATGTGTAAGGAACAAGAGAAGAAGAATCAACATGAATATTCATTTTTCTAATGGCTTAAAAATTCCATGTTTAACACGAGTTCCATAGGATGAATGGAAGAAGATGGAGCTGTGGTGTTGATGGAAGGAGAGATATTTGTGGTAGGAGAGGAGATAGTAGATGTCGGAGTGTCCGGAGGAATATTTGGAGTGGATGAGGCCGATGGATAGGTAGTCTCGAGAGGAGAAACAACCTTAGATGAGAAAGGAATATAGGAGGGAGATGAGGTATTGTTTTTGGCAATAGGGGTGGGAAGTGTATTAGATGATGGTGTAAGAGTAATAGTGGGTGTAGGTGTAGGATGAAAAGTGATATCCGTAGGTAATGTTGTAATATGATCAAGAAATGTATACAAAAGAGAAGAGTCAGGGGACATAGAACTGAAAGGAAAATTTAACTCGTTAAACACGACATGGCAAGATATAATAATAGTATTGGTGTGAAAGTTAAGACACCATCCCTTATGGTGAGAGGGATATACCAGAGCAACACAAGGGGTGGATTAGAGATGCACAAAACCTGAATCTGATCTGGTTTCGCTTACGTCATCAAGAATCTGATCCGGTCAAAATCTGATCCGAATCCGGTCAAAATCCGATCCGGATCCGGTCAAAATCCGAATCCGGTTCTAATCCGGTTTAAACCGATTTTAGTGGGTTTGAAGTGGATTTTGGGGCGAATTTGGATCCGGTTTTTAGCAAATCCGGTTTACGATCCGTATCAAATCCGATTTGAAATGTAGGATTAGGATCCGATTGAAAATCCGGTTTTGAATCCGATCCGATCCGGTTTGGTCAAAACTAGTTTTGACGCAATCCGGTTTCGGATTGGATCCGGTTTTGAATAGTGAAACCGGTTTTTGTGTGCATCTGTAGGGTGGATCTTGGTGATAATTTATATGGGGTGACAATGTGAGGAAAGTAAAGACATCCAAAAACCCGAAGGTGAGTGTAGGAAGGTTGTTTGTGAAAAAATTTGTGGAAAGCAGTGTTATTGTTTAAAGTAGTGGTGGGAAGTATATTTAAGAGGTGAGTAGCCATGTGAAGAGCTTCCACCCAAAATGTAGGAGGAATTCGAGCATTAAAAAGGAGGGTACGTATGACATTGTTTATAGTCTGGAGCATACGTTCAGATTTACCGTTTTGTTGAGTGGTATGAGGACAATAGAAGCGTATGTGAATACAATTTTGATCAAAAAGTTCATGAAATTTACTATTATTGTATTCACCACCATTGTCACACTGAAAATATTTGATGTCGATTTTGAATTGGTTTTGAACATAAGAGCAAAATTGAATAAATTTAAAGAACACATCAGATTTAACATAAAGGGGATACACCCATAAAAAATGAGAGTAATCATATAGAAAAATAACATAATATTTAATACCACTAATGATTGTAACCGGAGATGTCCACACATCAGAGTGTACAAGTTCAAAAGGAGAATGAGAAACAGACACATATATGATAAAAGACAATTTAACATGTTTGTCCATTTGACATGCATGACAAAGACTAGTGCTTTCAATAGAACACGAAATTAAATTGTTATTGACTAGGTGTTGAAAAACACGGTGACCGGGATATCCAAGAAGTTGATGCCAAAGAGAAGAATCAATAGATGTGAAGGCTTGAGGAGTCGACTTTGTGACAAGACAGAGGTCATCAGAATTGTCACATCGCATGAGAGTGTGTTTACTCTATAAATCCTTCATAGAAAAACCAAACAGGTCAAATTCAATGGAAACCATATAATCACAAGTAAACCGACAAACAAAAATGAGATTTTTTATGATTTGTGGAGTAATTAGGATATTTTTAAGTGTTAGAGTACAATAAGGATTAGAAAGCAGAACAGTGGCATGACCTTGATTGGTCACGGGAATTAAGGGTTCGTCTCCAACTAAAACTAATGAAGATAAATAATTGCTTTTATCTAATAAAGATGAGTATACCTGCATCTGAGTAAAGATGAAAAGTGCCTCCGGTGTCCATGTACCAATTTACGTGCTTGGGATCATTTAGAGACATGATGTTGAACATTTGTGAGAGTGTAGTAGGCTAGGCGGGGGATCCAGTGGACTGATGTGGGGTACTCGAATCAAACGATCGGGTAGCACCCGGATTAAACAGAACATGAGCTGACATACCATTGACCAAAAAGCTCCCTATGCAAAACATAATACACACATATAATAAATTATCAACACAAGATAGAGAAGAATAAACAAATACCAGCCACGACGTCTGGTGCTGCTCGAGCCTCCTCGGTAGTTAGCTGAAAAGTGCAGCTTTTCACCGCTGGAGCCTCCACCTTGACAGGGCAGCCGTCAGTAATCCTCATAGTGGCGGGCGCGAGTGCCGCCACTGATCCTCCTCCTCCTCCCTGCAACCTCAGATAATCGGCCTTTTTATGGCCTGTCTGGTTGCAGTGAAAACATATCAAGCATTTCTTGGGGCAATCCTTACTCATGTGGCCCTGCTGGTGACAAGAGTAACATCCTGATATCCCAGCTACCCGACAAGCCCCACTATGGAACCTCCCACACATGTCACACCGGCCCCGGCCCTGGCCCTGTTGGCCCCTACCCAAAGAATCAGTGGTCTTAGGATTTTTAGCCTGATCCCCTGTAGCCTGTACTTGCTCAGTCTTCCGCTTCGTGCGGGACTCCAACTCCATCGCCCTCTCCCGAGCCTTCTCCACCATTTCGTTCAGGGTTTTGCACCCTATAAAGCTCACAAACTCCCGAATATCATCCCTGAACATATCATGATATCGGGTCCGCCTCATCTCCTCATCCGCAGCATACTGAGGATTCAACAAAGCTTTCTCACGAAACTTGGTGGTGATCTCCGCCGCCGACTCTATGGTCTGCTGCAGCCCATGAAACTCCCTCACCAACCGTTACACCTCAATAGGTGGTGCAAACTCCATATCGAAACATCGAACAAACTCAAACCACGACATCTCAGCCACACTGGCTGCTCCCACCTGGATAGTAACCTTACCCCACCAATCTCCGGCCCTGTCCCTCAGCATACAGGAAGCAAATCCAACCTTTGCCTCCTCTGGGCAAGAACTCGTGTGCTGGGCATTCTTAATGGCCGCTATCCAGCGTCTGCTCACAATAGGGCCCTTGACCCTAGAGAACTCTGGAGCTCCACATGCCTTGAACTCCCTAAACGAGGGAGTTCGGGCTCCGCCCTGATCCGCAGAAATATCGGCCCTGAATGCCCTGAGTCTCTCCTCCATGATCTCCATCATACCTTCCTTGACCGTCCCAAAGATGACCGGGGTAGCGTCAAGAATGCCCTTCATAACCTCGGCTGCAATCAACTCATGCAACCTCTCATTAATACCATCAGTAGGGCCTCCTAACCCAACCCCGGATCCAAATCCCGATTCTGATCCCCCTGCTCCCAACCGTGTCATCACCATGCTGAACTGAAATATCATAAATTAAAATTATTAGGATTTCCATATAAGGAATCTTCCCACTCTGGTCCTCCTCGAGGTCATCAGATCTAGCAATGCTTCGGGTACAGGTCCTGTGCTTCCAGTAGTACGGGCCCACTACTACCTTCCACACCTACCTGTACCTTTCCCCACTGCTCTACCTGATAACGTAAATTCGTCCCACAACCCAACCATACCCCACAATACCGGGTACATCAGCCTCAGCTGAACTAAGATTTGCTCTATTCACATCAACCAAACCAATCATGACAGGCTACTCTATGCATGCAAACTATACACAGAATGGATCAAATAGACTTTCGAATAATAGATTCTACCCTAAGACTACATACAACGAGGAAAAGATTATAAGGCCAAATCAATCATTATGAGGCTATAAGCTCCTAACCGTATACAATTTTTAAAACATACACTTAGCAAGTTCCATATAATCAACGAAGCTCAATATCAGTATAACATGACTATTCAGATTGGGAAACTACTTACTTGGCTCGGCTGATCACGTGCGTCGCACTCTCACCCTTTGGGCTTCTTTTAAATTCCTTTTTGGTTACTTTTGAAAACATTTTATCACCTCCTTAGTTTGAGTCCTGTCACACCCGAGGATGTGCCCGGATCCCTCAAACCAAGACTCTAATACCAACTTGTAACGACCCAATTTTACAAAGAAAAATGTTCACTTTTGAGTTAATCAAAACAATCTCATAAACCATAGATTCCCAAACATATGTTTTCAAATTAATATGCATTACATCTTTGTTTTCCTATTTAAAACATTAGAGGGTCCCAAATACAATAAAAGAGAGATAGAGTGTGCGCCACATCATCACGTCGGGCCCTTGCCCTTGGGCTCAGAAGTACCTGAAACAAATCAACAACCTGTAAGCGAAATGCTTAGTGAGTTCCCCAGAGCATACCACATACAAACACATACACATATCCTGATAGCTAATTTAAGCTATAACCATGCTACAGAAACCATGCAATACAATCAGCAAGAATGCCATGGGGTACCCCACATGGTCTTTACCTAGGACTGCCATGGGCTACCCCACATCGCCTTACATCCAATGGCATGGGCTACCCCACATGGTCTTTACCTAGGAATGCCATGGGCTACCCCACATGGTCTTATATCCAATGCCACGGGCTCCCCCTGGGGACTTCCATACCAACATAATATCACATAACATAACAATTCAAATATGAATAACACACATACAACACGTACACATAATGGGTTGACCTTGGTGCCGTAGACCCATAGGTATGGTGAGAAGACTCACCTCCATCCGATGAATATGAATACTGTCCTCCTAGTAATTCGCAGCCTCCCGAGCTGAATAACAACAATCATAATACAATCAATAATAGGGCCTTAAATAACCCAAATAGAGGCCCAATCATCAAAGTCTACCCCAAGGCCTAATTTCCCTTTTCTTGCAAATGGGCCCCAAAAGTCCAAGTCCAATATCCTTAATGGGCCCCTTGGCCCAATAAGGCCCAAACAATAAGTCCATGGCCCAATCAGGTAAAAAGGCCTATAACTCATAGAATCCAATCAAGCCTAGCAACCAAATGAGGCTCGAAGGCCCAAAGGCCCAAAACAGCTTAGGGCCCAACTGAGCTGCATACGCCTAGTGTACCACCCTGGTACGCGCAACGTATTGAAGGTTTGGGCACTACGCGCCACGTACAGCTGGTTACGCCCAACGTACAAACAACTTAAGCTCTTTTTTCCATTACGTGCTTAATACTCGAATCCATCACGACCAAAAGTTAGATCTAAGTCTGAAAAGATGTCCTAAGGCATAAAGTTGGCAACTTTATGTCCTTGCATGTCTCATACACACCCAACCACTCAATTAACACCTTTCCAAGGTCTTTTACCCATGCATGAGGTCAAATCTCTCATCAAGCTTCCATTTTTATACTCCTAAATGACTAGGGGACCTCAGATCTGACTTTCATATCAAAAGGGAAGGCTTAACTCAACAAAAGAGATCCAAAGTTCATAAAAGGGACAAACCACCAAAACCCTAGCTAGATCTAAAGATTAGAAAGGAAATATGCAAGATTTTTACCTCCAGAAGCTTTGCAAGATGCTTTTGATTTAGGATCTTGAAGCACCCACTTGATCCAAGCTTGCTTGACCACCCCTTCTTCTTGAAATACACACAAAAGGTCACAAGTGCACACTTTAAGGATTAAAAATGATCTCACAAGGTTTCCAGGAGTATATGGACGTTCTAAGGCTGTGGAGGCTCTCTAGGGTTTAGTCCAAGGAACATAAGGTTGCTTAAATAGGCCTCAAGTCCGGATAATTAGGGTTTTGCAACCCTGGCGCGTACGCCCCGCATAATTAAAGGTACGACCAGCGTACCTTGATTCCTCCGCGACCACATCCAAGCAGTACGCTAAGCGTACACTTAAGTACGCCCAGCGTACTTAAGGGACCATTAATGCACATATTACAATCCTTAGGGTTTTAAGACTTACCAAAATTTTGGATGTTACAGTACCGATTCAGTTTATAGTAGAGCTCGATGAGTCTGTGAAAGGACTCGACAAGTTGACTCGCTTTATCGCGACCATGAGTAGCCAGGGAGCTCGGCGAGTCAGAGGGATGAATTGATAAGTTGGATCGCGATTTTAGGGTTTTTGAGTTATAGAACTTGACGAGTTAATGGGTCAACTCGGCGAGTTGAGTCAACCCAGAATGTTGACTTTGACCAGAATGTTGACTTGGACCAGGGGTAAAATGGTCATTTTACGCTAAGAAGGATTATCAGTTTTTGACTAAGTGTTATTGTGATAATAATAGTCGGGGAGTCGTTGGAGCAGCCATCAGAGATTCCTCACGCGAGATTTCGAAGTTAGCTTTGCGAGGTGAGTTTTCTCCTGTAGGAACGGGTCCAAGGCACCAAGGTCGGCTCGTTATGTATGTTAGTATGTTCCGGATTAAGGTTTGATGTCGGGCGGGGCCCGATGTAGGTTTATATGTTTTCCGGGTTTCGATCCGATTTCGGGGTGGTGCTCGAAGAATGTTAGTATGCTTGATGTCTTTGTGATTCTTGCATGTGTTTGTATCTGTATGTTTCTAGATTTTTGTCCGATGCGAGGGCGGTTCCTGAGGAATGTTTGTATGCTTCCGGATTTCGGTCCGATGTCGGGCGGGGCCTGAGGGATTTTTATATGTCTATGATTAGGTGATTATGCTCATGTTATGTGTATTAGTAGTTATGCTCATATGTATGTCGAGCTTTGCTTGATGTCGGGCGGGGCCCAATGCCGGACAAGGCCGATGCCGAGCGATGCCCGATGTAGCAGGGCGGGGCCCAATGTATGTTATATGTGTTTATGTGTATGATATGTGGTAGTTTGGGGAGACTCACTAAGCTTCATGCTTACAATTTTCAATTTTGGTTTCAGATACTTCTGCTAGTAAGGGGAAGAGCTCGGGATGACTGCATTGCACGCACCACAACTTTAAGCCTGGGATGATTTACTCTGATATTTGGACATGTGATTTTGATACAGTGTTTGATATAATGTTTTGAGATATTTCACTTATTATTTTATGAGATATGGTTTACCATGGTTTTATTTATAAATGAAAAATGAAAATTTTGGACCGTTTTTTTGGGATGTTTCAGAGAGAGAGAGAGAATGAGAAGAGTTAGAGATAGAGAGATAATGAGAAGATGTGACGATAGGGAGAATGAGAAGAGTTAGAGATAGACTAAACGAGAAAAGATAGAGAAAAAAAGGAGAAGAGTTAGAGATAGAGAGATAATGAGAAGATATAGAGATACAGAGAATGAAGAGAGTTATATATAGAGAGATAACAAGTAGATATAGAGATAAAGAGAAGAAGCTAGAGATAGAGAGGAAATGAGAAGAGATAGAGATATAGAGGATGAAAATAGTTGGTGATTAATTCTATCTAGATAAAGAGATAGAGAGATAATGAGAAGATATAAAGATATAGAGAATGAGGAGAGTTATATATAGAGAGATAACAAGTAGATATAGAGATAAAGAGAAGAAGCTAGAGATAGAGAGGAAATGAGAAGAGATAGAGATATAGAGGATGAGAATAGTTGGTGATTAAGAGATAATAAGAATAGATCGGGATCTAGATAGAATGAGAAGCGATGGAAACATGAAGAGAGATAAATATAATGAGTAAAGGAGTAGAAAGTGAAAGTAAAAGCTAATCAATCAAAGTAATCCATAAGGGATTATATGTAGAGGATCCCTAAAGTATCATTGTAATGTGCTAGAGATTATATGTAGAGGATAGTAAGGGATAATTGTAATCCACGATGGATTATATGTAGAGGATCAATGAGGGATTATATGTAGAGAATCCGTGAAGGATCATTGTAATCCGTAAGGGATTATACATAAAGGATCCTTAAGGGATCATTGTAATCCATGAGCGATTATACATAGAGGTTTGTTCTAGTGAAGTTACTTGATTCTAAAATCCATAAGTGCTTTATGAGTTAACACAAATAACAAACAAATTGTTTTTTGTTTGGATTTAATCTTGTTGTAAATTTGAAATCATATGTTTTTAAGTTTTCGGGTTTATAAGATGCATTTAATATTGTTGGTAATAAATTTAATGCAAAATTTCAATCAAAATGTAAAAACATGCTGTGACAAATTTAGTAATTTAAGTTTTTGTTAAAGAACTTGTTTTGACTACAAGCTAAGTAACATTATATCTTGTTAATCTTACGTATACGTAACCAACTTAGATCGGCAACTATTTAAACGTTGATTCATAATCAATCGCGTTATAATCGAATATACTTAAACCAAAATTAATTTTCCATTTGATTTTTCTAAAATTCTAGTTTTTATTTTCCTTCCTGCTATTGTTTTCTGTATTTTACATAAAAAAAATCGTCCATCTTTGCATTTATTGTTTATTCACAAATATCAAGAACATATACATTACACAGAAAAGTATGTTACAGTTGGTCTATATCCATCATTTGATTCTTTCTTTTTGTTATATTTTGGTATACATACAAGTGACTTGATTTTATTTTTATAACCCTCATTTATGTGTTGACCTAGGAATCCAAGATGGTTGATATCATGTTTACATTTTGTGGTAATTGGATTTTGCTTTTTTGCTTTTTTTATTTTTTTATTGATTGAAATGATTGATTGGAATCATGTTTCTAGTTTATGGTTTCTCTGATCGTGTGGTGCTTCTTCGATGGTGATGGTGGCGGTTTATGGTTTTCCATAGAAGGCTTCCAACAAGAACAACGATGACGTCATCTCTTCAATGAAAGCAACTAAAGATGAGAGCTTGAAAAGAGAGAGGACTTGAGAAAGAAGGTTCGAGCCCTTCTAGTTAATACAACGGTAATTCATTTTGTTTAAAAATAACACAAATAACATAAAAGAAGTTTAAAAAGTTAAAATATACTAATAATAAGGACCAATATAATCATTTCATGATTCCATACCAAACAAAAACCGTAAGATAATATCAGATAAAACGTTCGGATGGAAAAGAAGTTGAATAAAAACTAAACATGCAAACTATACCAAACCCTAATGACTATTTCTGTAATTCTCAGGTTATCAGGAATGCTTAACACTTGACAACTCCAAAAATATCATCACATTTCCTCACCACACACTTACGAAATTGTCATCATTCTACATCACATTACCTTACTATATGTGTACTCTATGTATTAATATGTTGTACATTTGAGAGAGAGAGAGAGAGAGAGAGAGAGAGAGAGAGAGAGAGAGAGAGAGAGAGAAAAAGAGAGAGAAAGAGTTATGGTCGGCCTTCGTTCGAACCATGACCACATACACCACGTCATCTTTGAAATGGTGTTCATGTCGATAACACCGATCAGGCTTCCACACTCCAAAATGTCTAAAATCTAAATATCCAATATCAAAACTTCAAAAGTGAGACTAAAACATGTCTTCCAATTGACAAGAAGTCACCGCCAAATTAAAGTAGCCTATTAAATAACATATTCATCTAAACAACATGAATTCTCTTTTTATTAGGTTATAATTGTGATCATGGATTTTAGTGGGAGATTGAACGACAAACACCGTCCCATAATGTTGAGGGCGTGTAAGAAGATAGACTATTATTATTATTATTATTATTATTATTATAACAAATTACTATCTTTATCATTTTCTAATAACATATTACCACCTAGTGTGTATTAATTGAGTAATATGATATTGAGGTTGTTGGAGCCAGTTCTCAAAATTTAAGGTCCCATAACAATAAAGTTGAAATGTTGAGGGGGTGTAATTGCAATTTTTTCTATAATATTTCTTTCCGTCATCTCCATCTCCATTCCTCTGCTTTTTATGCCACTACAATTTTCAGAGGTTGAGTCTTTTGAAGCTCTCTCTCCTCCCGAGTCCCGACCATGGTGATGAAGTGATGTAACACGACAGAAAGGCAAAACCCTTTTACTCTTCACCCCAATTGGCACATAAGTAGTGGAAAAGAAGAAACAGTGAAAGATTTAGAGAGATGAAGATCTCCGTCAACTTTTGGCTGAGAGGGTATTCATGAAAAAAAAAAAAAAACTCGAATTTTCTTCTCTGTATAATTAAAAATGGCAACTTTACAACAACCCCAACTGGATTTAGAATCCGGTGGTGGCGATGGAGGCGGAGATGACACCCGCCGGCAGTCTGGATCATCTGATGGTAGTGAAGAGAGTTACAGAACTAGTATTGGGCCTGCAGGGATGGTGCCGGAGGAAGTGGTGGAAACTGGGATATCATCCTCTGTTTCAGAGACCTCGGCGGTGGATCTGGAAACTGGTGGCGGTGGCGGAGGCGGAGGCGGAAATAAGGTACATTTGTTGAAGATCGAAAAGGATTGTAGGATTTGTCAATTGAGTTTGGATGTAAACAATCAAGAATCGGGAAATGGGATTCCGATTGAGTTGGGTTGTTCTTGTAAAGACGATTTAGCTGCTGCTCATAAACAGTGTGCTGAAACTTGGTTCAAGATTAAGGGCAACAGGTAATTAACAAAAACCATGTTCTAAGAGTTAAATTTTTATAACTTTTTAAAGATACCCATTTACATATTTTCCATCTTTCATGCTATGGAACTTCTGTAATTGGGATTGATTTTGTTTCTTTGCTTGATTAGAGTTTAGAATACTTAGTTCTCAACTTTTGTTTACCACTTATTTGTGACTTTGCTTTATGCTAGAAATTAAGTCGTGTTTGTTAGTAAGTTTAAGGTTTTGTTGTATTCATTTAGTTTCTATTTACATGTTCTGTCTTTTTCAGTTTAGTCACCTTTCTGTATCAAAGAATTAGGAATTTGGATGAAAATGGACATCATTTTGTCACTAAAGTGACATCATATTGCGTAAAAAAAATTAAAAAAAAAACATTTTTTTATAGTTTTTTACTGATAAAACGATTTCGCAAAAAAGGTTATTTTATGTTTCATGAAGTAATTAGTTATTTTGTGTTATAAAATTGAAAATATAACATTTTGTAATATTTCGTTTTTTGGTTTTTGTAACTTTTTATGATGAGCCTTCTTTTTATCGTAGGATTAAATTTGTTCAATCATTGATAGGTTCTGAAGAAATATTATTAAATTGTAAAAGAGAATGGAGCCAAAAAGAAAAAAAAACAATATTAACCTTAGTAAAACATGTTTATTATTTCAAAATAGGTAGTGAAATACTTTAAGGAACACAGGGATAAAGGAATAATTTCAGAATAAAGTCAAAAAAGCAACTTTTTATGAAATAAAAATCAAGAAAAAAAAAAGGGGGCGACCCTTGTAACGATGCTTTATTTGCTTTGGAATTTTTTTTGGGACCATTTTAATAAATCGACCACCAATTCGTAATGTGGATTTTTTGGATTACAGATTTGCTTTTTGAATATCTTATTATAAAAATCCTTACAAAATTCAAACTTTACGAAAAGCCATCTTATGTGTATTTTGCAAATAGAAAATCGTTTTTATCTTTTGTAGTTACCCTTATTTTCTTTAAAAAGAATAACCTTGATGACGTTTGTTGTGTGTTTGTAAACAAAAATAAAAGATCTGCAAAATCGTGGTACTCTTGTGTTTATTTTGCACATAGAAAACCGTGTATATCACTACTATATCTTTTAACAGTGATGGAATTTGCTTTCCTCGTCTTCTTTCACTTTTTTCTTATTTGGTAGCTAGTGGAATATTTTATTCGAACCCACAGCAACATAGCAACTTTTCTAAAAGTTTTAAAGATTATTATTAAATTCAATTATTAAGGAGATGACATATGATTCTTGTCACTATATTTTATTGTTGGCATCCTAAGTTCATGGAAAAATTGACCAAGTTTTGTATGATTCTTTTTAGGGAATACATAATATCATAATAACCCAAAGGGCTAATTACAAAATAATACTACACAATACCATAATAACCAAAAGGACTAATCGCAAAAATAACCAAAATGGCAAAGGTAATGTCAAAATATAAATCATATTTTCAACTTTTATCATAAAATGGTCCCACAAAAAAAGTATATGGTGAGATTTTTAACTTTTGTCAAAATGACATAATTTTCTTAAAAAAGATATTTCACAAAATTCATTAGCGAAATAGGTGGCTTTATTACTTTATATGCTAAAAATTGAAAAATGGTATTTTATGATGTTACCTTCTTATATTTGATTCAACCACTAGCAAAGTGGCTTATTTATTGGTGATCACTTGATACAAAACACTTTGAAATGGAGTTGATCAATGTCTGAATCTCATATGCATCAACCTTATGGTGACATGATCACAAAAAACCTTCCCATATTTGGTTATTTTTGTGAGTAGCCCTTTCCCAAAGGTATATTAATTCGTTATTACAGCCTAATTTGATTTTATGTCTTAATAATCAAGAACGTGTGAGATATGTGGATCAACTGCAAAAAACGTTGCTGGTGTAGATGAGGCTGAACCAATAGACCAATGGAGTGAAACAAATGGTTCCACACCATCACGAGCCACTGCACCCATGGCTACATCAGAGACCCGCAACTTCTGGCAGGGTCATCGGTTTCTAAACTTCTTGTTAGCTTCTATGGTTTTTGCTTTTGTCATCTCATGGCTTTTCCACTTCAATGTGCCATCGTGATTGTGAATCATGATCATGAGAATTAGAGGCAAAGGCCATGCAAGCAAAGAAGAGTTAGTAAGGGGTACTTTTTAATTTGTTGGTATTATGTAGTCTTAAGACTTTCATCTATTAGATATTGTATTGTTGTTGTAAGCTTTAAGATATTTATGAATTGTTTTGAGATTAAAGAAAGAACGCCAATTTTGACTTTTGAATGTCGAATTTGGACTTTTGTAGATTTGATTTGTTAATAATTTATATATGTTTTTGAATGAGTTCATGACGTATAGACATGACATAGTCATAAACGACGAGATAAAAGAAAATCTATATTTTTAAGTCTATTAAAAGTATTATATAATAGTTCTTGTGAGACTTATATACTAGTTGTGAGACCCGTGTATTACACGGGTTTATTAAAAATAAAAATTTAATATCAATATTTAAACATTAAATCCCTATTCTAATAAAAGAATAGTTTTAATCTTCTTTTGACATTTGTCATCATATTAAGTCATCTAATTAATGCATATTTTATTCTTCTTATGTCATGTGTCATCTTATTAGATCTCATAATTAATGCATCTCACTTGTCAACTTATTAATTCTCAATTTTAAATTTTAAATTTTAAATTTTAAATTTTCCACTCTAATTACATTAAATTAATAACATCAGAATAAAAATTAAAATAAAACTAATACAAATTATAAGGTGATATAATTTCACATATTTATTTAAATTAACGATTATAATTCTATATAACTAAAAAATGTCACTTAATTAAAAATTTATTTAAAATAACTGATTAATAATTTTGAGTTCTTACTATTAAAGTTTCATTAATTTTGTAATCGTGGTTTCCACGGGTTATAAACTAGTATTTTATAAAATAATACTTTTACATATTATAATGTAATCTTTTGAAACATTTATAAAAAAAAAATCAAATCTTCTTTAGAGCATTTATAAGACTTTATTATCAAATAAGTAGAATGATTCTCTTTCCTTATATGAAATTTTATTTTAAAAAATGGAAATTCTCAAAAAAATGACAATAGAAAAATAATAATTTTAAAACTCCCACAAAATTACATGTGGAAAAATTCTTAAGAATTTGACAAGTGGCAAAAAAAACCTTCATTTATTAAAAATGATTATATAAGTTTATTCAAAAAAGAAAAATGAATATTTAAAAATTTTAAAAAGTTTGAATTTATAAGGAAAAAATAAAAAAAATATTTAACTATTAAAATTAAAATGTTTATTTTTTCTTTTAAATTTGAATAAATAATTCAAATAAAATAGTTAATAAACAATTAAACTAATTGGATTAAATTTTAACTTTAAAAATTAAAAGGAAAGTTGCATTAATGAATTTGATATGCAATTATTATTACATTTATTACGTTTAAATGTTATATAAAATTTAATAAAATAGAAAAAAAAACCTACAAAATAATATATGAATATAATTTAATCCAAAATTATGACATAATGCATGAAAGAATAACAAATGGGAAAAATGATTTTTATTTATTAGAGTAGATTAAAAATATAGTGTGAGAATTGTGGTTTTTTTACAAAATATCATGGTTGCAGAAATCGGGATTAATCGGCGATTAATCGTGGATTAATCGTTTGGCGTTCTCTAACTGTCAAGGATTAAGGCATTAATCAGAAATTTAGGATTAATCAGGTTTGGCGGGATTAATCCGTCAACAAAAGTCAAAAAAGTCAAAAAAAAAGTAAAAAAAAGTCAAAAAAAAGGTAAAAAAAAAATTCAAAAAACCAACTTTCTTTTTTTACTCCAAAATTTTCAAATTTTCAAAATTTCGAATATTATACCAAAATGTTCATATTTTCATATTTCCAAATTTCCAAATTACAATTTTTTCTTATTTTTCAAATTTTGAAGTATTTATTTTTTGAAGATATATTAATATTTAATTAATTTTAATATTTTATTAATAATCTATGGTTCCCAATTAATCTTCGATTAATCCCCGCCAAGACAGATTAATCCCTTAACACCAGTCGACCGTCGAACTCTCGTCAAACGATTTTTAAAACCTTGCAAAATATATAGTTTTAATTTTAACTAGAGTGAATTACCTAAATGGTTACAAAAATTATGGATTTCATAATAGTTGATGATTTTTGACCATTTTAGTCCATGAGGTGGCTGAGTTGGCCAACCTCAACTTTTTGAGATAGACTATCTCCATTCACAATCCAATCATATATTAAAAAACTAATTTTTTTCTCCTCAACAGCTACAACTCAATTAAACTTAATCTTTTACTCTCATTAGCAATCCAATCCAATCCAATCCAATTTTATATTAAAAAATATCAATATTAGTATCATATCGTAAAGAAAAATTAACCACATATTTTGATATATTTTATTTTTTTTACTCAAAATAAAAAGCAATTACTAACAAAATTCGTTTTAATTACAAAAATAATTTAACTTCACCACTAAATAGTACCATTATTAAAAAGAGGTGAGCTTTGGTGATTTTGGCTTGTATATGCCATGCCGCCTAGATCACCAAATACCTTTTAGTTTTGATTTTTCTTTTAATTTATTGACGGTGATTCGCTCACTAAAATCACTCCAATGGAGATAGTCTAAACATTGCCTTACTTTCATGTGGTGTTAAGACTCTTTCCTTGCTCGGCGCGTCTATTTAATTCAATTGACTATTCCAAACATTCAAATTTGATATATATATATATATATATATATATATATATATATATATATATATATATATATATATATATATATATATATATATATATATATATATATATATATATATATATAAAACTATAATTTTTTCTTGAATCTCATGCATTTGAAACCTCCTTTTTTTAACTTCCTCAAGCCACATTTATTTGAAACCCCATTTTTTAACTAATGCAACTCAAAAAATTTCTTAATTATGATTTAACACTTAAAAGTTTTTATAACTTATATTATGTTTAATTAGCATTTAGTGAAAAGTTTACTATAAAAATGTCAATCTTTTGGGAAGACATGCATACAAATCATATATAAATTTCAGTAAGAAAACAAACTTAAATGTTTTTGTGTTTGGTTGAGGTCTTATGACCACTTTTGAAGATATGCTATTATATTAGAGATTTTAATTTGTAAGTTTGTTATACTAATTCGTTTTTATATTTTCTTCGTTTTTGGATTATTGTAATACAGTCGTTGTATATTGTGGTTTAATCGTTAATATATTGATCATATGTTATATAGGGTGATGTCGAAAATATTTAATTAAATATTTTAAATATGTTTTTTTTGTTTTGTAATTGTACCATTCAAAAAGATAATTAATTAAAATTCATATATATGTTACACTTTTCATATCTCTCTCTCTCTCTCTCTCTCTCTCTATATATATATATATATATATATATATATATATATATATATATATATATATATATATATATATATATATATATATATATATATATATATATATTATAATAGAGGTCAAAACACTTCAATCAAAATTCATTTAAAATCTAATATTTCAAATGCTTTTTAATAATGATTGTAAAAATTTCAACATGTGTTACTTAATTGACCGATGAATAAAAATATTAATGTTTTGAAAATCCTAACTCTTAAACTTATATTATTTAATTTTTTATTTAATTAAAATATTTTTCCTACATAAAGATAACATTTTTATGTTTGGTTATTTATATTTATTTATGTAATTAGAAAACAAGGTGTACATTAAATGACTACTTCAATATCACATAGGAATCGATAACACTAGAGATGTGTTGTTTTTAACTGGCGGTAGGAGATCAACATACCATTTTTAATTATTTATATTAATGCTTAGTAATATCTATTTTATATTCTTATTCATCTTAATTTTTTAGGTACAAATTAAGGAAGAGGATTCTCGGCGCACCAACATAAAGTCAAACGTACGCCTTGCACAATATGTAATTAAAATTAAATATCATATTTGCTAATTGACTTATTTTAAAACTCTTGATGACATTTATGTATAATGATATATTTTGTATGACTTCATTCTTAATTTCAATGTTCAATATTTGAAAGTTCATATATAAAACCTTGGATGTTTTGGTGTAATATAACTAGTGTAATACAAAGTTTATTAGTTCAATATTGTTTATTAATAGCTCATTAAAAAAAACTTATTTTTTATTTTATCCAAAAAGTATTATCGGACATAGGAAAAGTATATTATATTAATGTTATACAAAAACTTATAATATATATTGGATATTATAAAAGTAAAACTAAACTTTATAAGGTATGAACTATATTAGATAGTATCAAAATATAAGTTAATGGATTTTTATGTTATTTGATAATTCGGTTAATACCCAAAACATGACTAAAAACGTAAATTTCAACATATTTCTATTTTTTTTCCATAATTATTTTAACCACTTAAATGCATTCTTATGCAACGCGCGAGGTTATGCCTAGTATGTATGTATGTATATATATATATATATATATATATATATATATATATATATATATATATATATATATATATATAGAGAGAGAGAGAGAGAGAGAGAGAGAGTTCAATTGAAAAAAAAAGATTAAGACTAAGGGAATCATCGGTCAATAATTTATTTTTATCGCAAAACTCTCTATCGTACCAGCAGAATTGGGGAAGGGACACACGTATGTATTCAAACCAAATATGTTTTTCCTTAAACTATGTTAATCATTAACTTAATATATACAAAACATGTTTTTGTTTTGTTTTTTTTTTCTAATTTTTAAGAAACTATTTTTATCGAAAAATTATTTTAAATATATCAAACTTTCTAATTTTTATTCTCTATAAATAGATATCCATAGTGTTATAGCTTTAAGTTAAAATAATTTTTTTTATGGTTACAGCTCTTGTTATTCATAAGTGAATAAAAATGCATCATATTTTTATTACAGTACATTCGTTATTCACTTATGAATAAAACGTATGCTATTTTTTTTACAGTTTAAGTATCATTCATATATGAATATAACACGTAATCAAGTTTTTATATAATTCTTTTTTTTTTTCATCATCTTCTGTCATATGTTATATTCATATATGAATAAAACGTGTATTAGTTATCGTCTTATGTTATATTCATCTATTAATAAATATTTATCAGATTTTTTTGTTACAGTTCCTTTTTATTCATATATGAATAATTAGTATGCTAATAAAAGACGAAGTGTTTTGAAAATTCGAACGACTTATTCAAATATGAATAACAAATGAACTGTAACAAAATGATGATCAATATGTTATTCATATATGAATATAACTTATGAGGAGAGCTAATATACGTTTTATTCATATGTGAATATAACATGCGACGAGAGATAATGTAGGTTGTAAAAAGTTTATTACATATTATATTCACATGTGAATAATACTTAAACTGTAAAAAAATTTAAACATATTTTTTATTCTTAAGTGAATAACGAATGTACTATAATAAAATCTGAAGCGTTTTTATTCACTTATGAATAACGAGAGCCGAAACTATAAAAAAATTATTTTTATTTAATCTTAAAAGTATGTCAATATAGATGTCTATTTAAAGAGAATAAAAAATTATGAATTTTGATATATTTAAAATCATTTTTCGATAAAAACAACTCTTTAAAAATTAAAATAAAACTATGTTTTTGTAAATATTAAGGTAATAATTAGCATAGTTTAAGTAAACATATTTTGTTTGCAAACATACGTGTATTTTATTCCGATTTACGCCGGTACGATGGAGGTTTTGTGGCAAAAATAAATGATTGACTGAGAATAATTCCTCTATTCTAGGTAACTTAGAGGACTCAGGATGACTTTTAAGGAAAGTGTGGATAAGTGTAGAAGGTAGTATTGGACCTGTACTATTGGAAGCACAGTATCTATACTCGAATGAAGGAAGTCACGGGGATTCTAAGGAGCTGGTTGAGGGTAGATAGCATGGTTGGATAACCATGACTTGTGGCAGTGTTTCTGTATCTGTCAATCTTTTGGTTATGGTTGTTCAGGCTGAGGATGATTATGGTAATTGTGGTGCTTTAGTGGCAATGTCAGTTTGGGTTTGAATGGTGCAAACCTAAGTGAGTTAGTTGATTTTGAGGTCTCATGAGCCTTGCTCAAGTAGTGCCAGTTGGGCAACGAGACTGAAGAAGGTAGCGGTTGTCGGGAGCGGATCGAGAATTTTTGCCGGAGGATGAGTGATTGGCAGATGGATTGGAATGTCACTATCTATGGAGAGTGTTATGTCCTTCTAGTTTTCCGAGTTTGAAGAAGGAGTCGGCAGTCTTATGACTTTCAGAGTTGGGATGTAAACCCATAATGGGGCTAGTTGGATATGGTGTTTGGAGGCTGTATGACAACATGGGAATGCGTAGGAGGATTGTTGTGGTATGGTGCCTCGTGATGAGACCAAGGGTCTGCTTCTTGGGATATAGGCAGGTCAAGTGCTAGGTGATGGTTTCATGCGAATCGGGAGCGACAACCTTTGTAGTCTCTAGGGCCGATCCATTGTTTTTTCATGCCTAGGGTGAGAATAAAAAATGATGCCTACTTGTACCACGTAATGCACGAAAGATTTATATAAAAAAATTTAGTAAAACAAAACTGCGATAATTTTTTTAATTAATTGAATTACAAACGAGTAAAACTTTACATTTATACCATTCATAGTTAAATACATTACAAATATATATTCACCAACTAAAATTAAGAATCTGCCTCACAATATCGACAATAATCAAGGGTCACACTAGTACAACTTTATATTTATACCCTTCATAGCTAATAACATTACCAATACATTCTCATAAATTGACAATCTACCTCTCTACCTCACTATCTCCAATCATCAAGCCTGAAGCAATCAATGTGCACTCAAACATGAATCTACTGATTAAATAAATGTGAATCCTTAATCAATATTAAACTTTCAACGATTAGATATACCTTGTAATACTTCTATGTTAGCCAAGTCCATTTAACACTATATAAGAGAAAATATGATAAATTAACTATTTTAGTAATGTAAAACAAAACAATAATAAAACTAAAATCACAAAATATGTTAATTGTTTTTTACATTGAAAATCTGCAAAACGGAAATACATAATTTAGTATTTAATACATCAAATGAAACAATAAAAAACAATTTCAAATCTGTATTTACCAATGTTGAGAAAACATATTTCAATCTCAACTAATATACTTATAACTGATAAGCCAGATACAACCTTACCAAAGTTTATGTTTTGACTTGCAAAGTATCTGTTTTGACTTGAAATATATAACTGATCTGAAAAATGAATCACAAACCAAAATCCATTATACTAAAATCTATAAGCAACAATGAAAACTTTATACCTCAAAAAACCTTCAAATATTAAGAAAAATATACCTGAGTCCTAAATGTGAACACAAAAATATGATGAAAAAAATACATGAAATCTAGAAATTCATAAATCACAAGTACAGATAATCATAAATCAAAAAATAATATCTACTCTCCAAATATTATCAGACGAATCAGAAATTCAAAATCTTAACTTTTTAGTCTTCTGTCTCTTCACATTACGGCCACAAAAATCAGGAATGGGAGAACCCCACCACAAATTTGGTATACATAAATAAGAAATTTAGTTGAACCAAAATATGAAAATTACTAAAATTCGAGGTTGGGTGAACTTTGATGAGTTTAGATCGCAGAGTGGTATTGATCGACCCATAAATAAGAAGATGAGAAAGCATCCACAAATAGAGAGATCAAAAAGAGGAGGAAAATTTACAATACTTCTTTTGCACTTGACAGAAATCGGGAGACTGTGAGAGGTTATCTAGTTATTAGGTATATGAGTAAGATCCTCTAGAGCAATCAACGATTGGGAAACCAATCGACTCTTTGTCTTTAACATCTTGACCTTTCGTCTTTCTAGGCGATGATTGGGAATACGGGAACCAGCCTCCAAGAGTTGTAGTCTAGAAGCGGCACATCCGATCACTTCAGAAGAAGTTGAACTCATTTTTGGGCCAAAAAAAACCTATAATATTTATATCGTGTGCTAAATTTATGCCCCGTTCCTTTTGCTGCCCCGGGCAGAGGCCCGTCTCACCCATGTATTGGGCCGGCATTGGTAGTCTCTTATGTATCCGACTATGAGAATGGTGCATTTTTGTATTTATGAACTATTTTTTTGTGATGAACTTATGGTTTGGATTTCAGGCAAGGAGTGTATGTTTTGGGATAGTAAGTTGGTATTTTGCTTATGTATTTGCATGAAATACTTAATGTTAAAGGTGGTTATGATTGGAAATTCCTGATATTCGGAATCTCTTAGGGTTTGCTTAGTCCTTATCTGGAAAATCATCTTGCGTGTGTTATACCTTCCAAGAGTCAGGTATGGTTGGTACTTGGTTGAGTCGGTTTGAGATATGGTTTGGTTGCAGCGCTAGAGGGTAGTAGTTCGAACCCTAAGTGGGGGAGAACAGGATAAGTAGGTATTCTGCTTGGAGGATCTTCGATCTGTTCAAGTTTATGGTGTCAGAAGAATGGTTCATAGGGGTATGTGGTGAAGGGTATGTGGGTTGGACAAGATAAAAATGGAGCACTTTATTCGAATTATATGCATGGTTATTATTTTGGTTTTAGCCTTTGAATTGAACAAGAGTACGACCAATTATCCCATTCTCGAGTCGTATGTGACCATGTTTTTGTAGAATTTTTCATTGGTAGTAGCTTGTATTGTGAAAGGAATTATGCGTGGAAAAAGATTATGGCATTGTTTCACTCGGTTAGCGTTGAGGGGGATGTTGATTGGGTTTCTTCAAGGTAGTGGAATGAGGTTGAGTATCTTTAGGCCCCCGTGGTGCTGGTCGTGAGTTTTCAGGCGAATGATGGAATGTCGACAAGATCGGTGTAATACCAGGAGCATTCCAGATATTGGTTGTGGGCCCAGTGATCAAGATTGTTTATTTCTTCTGCTTGTGGTACTTACGGTGTTGGTGCATTGTTGGAATTTGGGAGACTCACGAACCAGCTGGTTTGGATATAGTGAGCAGTTAAGGGTTGTTGGGAGTATTAGTATTGCATCAGAAAGTCTCTTCCGAGTGTTTGCATTATAAATCTCATTGTTCACGAGTTGTTATTAGGGGTTTAGTTACCAAGGTTGGGTATCGGTTATGGAGTCTCGAGTCATGAAATTCATTGTGAATGTCTCGAGTGATTTTCCACGTGGGTTTACACCTAAGCTGATAAGGGTTAGATGCAATGTGATGAAAATTCTTGGATTGATCATCTTTGGTCGTAGGAGCAGGGGTGGGTAATGGCGTGTCAGGGAGTCAATGGTTTATTTAAGGTTTTGGTACATCTTATGGATTTGGAATTGGTTGAAATTTAGAATCGATGTGTTTTGAGTACTTCATTCCGCGTGTTTGGTGGTGATCATAGTTAAAGACAAGGGGTGGATTCAACGAATGGATGAATATCAGTCCTAGAATATTGGTTTTAAAGTTTAGATCTGATGGGTTCTCGTTCCCGGGAAGCATATTGATAGAGTTGATTCTGTAACATCCTTTTTCAGATTGTCCGTGATTAGTGTTGGTGGGCCACGAGCTGGGCGCGAGAGGGTTTCGGGTTGAGGCGATTTGCTAAAAACGTAAGGGATCTCATTACCTTTCGATATGTATGAGGATTGTGGAATCAAAGATTTATCTTTGAACCTATGAAAGTTTGGAGGGTTGACAAGTTAAGTCCTTAAAGTCAAGAAGTTGGCAGCGAAGTACGTTGGGCGTACGTATGCGTACGCTTAGCGTACAGATGCGCGTGTTTCTTAAGCAAGAGCCACCTAGTATGATGGGTGTACCGGGGGGGGGGGGTACGCTGGGCATACTAGGCACATAAGAAAATCCTAATTAAGTGAAGGGTCCCTATAAAAAGAAAGAGATGGTCTCATTTCTAGCCACCATCCTCAGTTATTAAACCCTCTCAAACCCTAATATCCGTTCTTGAAGCTTGTGGTGGCCATGATGAGCTTGTTTGTGTTCTTGTGGACTTTTGAGAGTTAAGAAGGAGCATGGAAGGGAGTGAAGTCGAAGAGCAAGTTGTGGATCTGAGCTTCCTTGGGGCTAGAGCACCATTTGAAGGTATAAAGCTCCAAGCTTTCCCTCTCTTTTTGTTTTGTGCATTTTAGGGTCCATTTTAGGATTTTTGGTCCCAAGCTTGAGACTTTATGAGTTGATGCACTCCAAAGCTTAATAACATGTCCTTTTAAGTGTATCTAGTGATGAAGAACCATAAAAATGAGATCTTGATCGTATGAATCTACCCATGCATGAGTTATGAGCATTTTGGGTTAAGAAAGTAAGAGTTTTTATGTGTTGTGACCTCATCAGCCATGCAAAGGCTTAAATTCGATAACTTTATGGAGTCAGAGATGTTAGGAAGTCCAGATCCAAGAGATAAATTAAGGTCTTAACGGGTTAAGAACCAGAAATTGATTTAAGCAAAACTGAGAGTACGCCCAGCGTAATCCTAGTACGCCCCGCGTACTGGGCTGAGGTCCCCGATCAGATTTGTGCATGCTTGAGTACGTTGAGCGTACCAAGAGAGGTACGCCCCACGTAACCCCTCTGTGGGCTTTTGGGCTAGGGGATCTTTTGAGCTTTAAGTGTTGGGCCGGAATCCTTGGGCCTGCTTAGTGGAGCCTGTGAATAGAGAATTAAATTGATGTCTTGGGCCTTATGTTGGGCTTGTCTTGTAGGGTGAGGTTGGGCCTTGGGGAAAGCCCATTTATTATTGGGCCTTGGTGGGCCCAATGGGTTAGGTCCGTAATGGACTGGTAGATGGTCTATCTTTAGACCTGGTAATTGAGAAATTGGACTTAGTTCCTGATTGGGTTAATTGTGGGATTTGACACAGAGATTAGAGGTCGGTGTTTGGCAAGCAGCATGATTGGAGGTTGATTCTTCGTGCCAGGTGAGTCTTCTCACTATACGTTACCTTGAGTGGTATTATGAGTTGACCAGAGGGTCTTATATGCTATGTATGAGATTACGTGCTATGTGTTATATGTATGGTGTATGATTGTGTAGACCGGACCGGAGGGTCCAACGATTCTGACCGGGCCAGAGGGCCCAATGAGCTATGACTGGACCGAAGGGTCCGACGAGCTACGGGACTGGAGGGTCCCGCTGAGACATCTTGACCAGAGGGTCGAGTTTAGCCTTGAGTGGCGTATTTGTGGTATGTGGTATTTTGGGGAACTCACTAAGCATTTATGCTTACAGTTGTTGTGTTGATGTCTCAGGTATTAGCGAGGACCGTGGGAAGGCGACGGCGTGACACGTACACACACACCGATGGAGTTTATTATGTGTAGAGATCTTAGGATTTGTTTTGGAAACACTATTGATTATGGATTTGAAATTGTGATGTGATACATTATGTGTTTTTTTTAAAACAAAAAATTATTTTGAAAATTTACGGTGTTACAAGTTGGTATCAGAGCCTTGGTTTGAGGGATTTGGATGCACCTTCGGGCGTATTTGAACTCAAACCGAGGATTTGAGAAATTTTCAAATAAAACTAAAATTTTCTTAAAAGAAAAAGAGGTTTTGGAAGCAAACAGAGTGGAAGGTGTGTACGGTCAGCCAGCGCCCGAACGGTGAATCCCCAAAATACTCTTACATTATGTGTTATGAGTTATGATATGATATAAAATGCATGTTAGAGTAGGCTAGGTAATCATATTAGGACTAGAGTGGCCTGATTTGTGATGCCTTAGCCTAGGAGATTTTTGCTGCTACGAGATGCTTGAGAGTGAGTAGGTAGCAGTGAGGAGCTTACGAGAGGTCTGCGGAATATTAGACTATGCATAGCGAGATCAGAGTGCTTGTGATTTGGGATCCTAGGAGGAGGACTTGGGGTGAACACTGATGCGGTGTGAGCGGTAGTATAGGGCCCGTACTACCGAAGACACCGGATCAGTGAGCAGTCCAAGTAAGAATCCTTAGGGTACTAGGGAAACAAGTGGGGACGAGAGATCAAGGAGTAGTGTCATGATTCGAGTACCATGCGCCTTAGCAAATGGAGGAGTGATGTTGTGGTTCGAGTACCATACATCGGAGCAGATTGAGAAGTGATGTCATGGTTCGAGTACCATACATCGGAGCAGATTGAGGATTGATGTCATGGTTCGGGTATCATACATCGGAGCAGATTGAGGAGTGATGTCATGGTTCGGGTACCATGCATCGCATCAGATTGAGGGGATGTCATGGTTCGAATACCATGCGTCGTAGTAGATTGAGAATAGACGTCATGGGCTGAGTACCATGGTTCGTAGTAAATGACGCTTGTGGTTCTCCGGTTATCCGGTCATGATTGAGTATGCAGAGATTGGGTGCGATGAGGTTTTAGGCCTGAGGGCCACGATTGATTCAGAAGAGGCATCCCTTGAGAGGGAGGTCGAGAGCATTTCAAATATTTTTGGTAAGATGTCAGATGTAGTCGCAAGACTCAAGGATGAGTAGAGATGGTTTTTATGGAGGATTACGACTTGAGAGGAGCAATCAACCGAGAGAAAGGGGACACTTTCTGTGACCTGAGTGGTGCTATTTCCGCTTCCTGTGGGAAACATAAGAGATGTGAGACTTCGGTTTTGGAGTTAGGAGTAAACCTTGCGGGTTGACATTGATGGCGATCTTCCACCAGAGCTTTTGGCAGCGTGTTTGCCGCGAGAAATGATATACCATGAGCAGGTTGTTAGTTGGGACTAGGATGGTCAGGGACCAGGATGCACCCTACTTGAGTATAGTAGGACGTATGCTAACTGTAGCAATGGGTGATCCAGAAGAGTATATCGGGGTGGTGACCCTTATGTCTATGTTGGGTATTGAGTATGGGAGTGGAGTCCCTGTTCTTGTGATGATTCACACGTTGGTTGGGAATACGAGGATGAGGAGTATGATGATTCAGAATTTTCAGTTTGATAGTCATGATTATTACTGGACAATTGAGATGTTCGGTAGTGGATGGTATGAGATTTTGGAGGGACTAGAGACAGTCGTGACGAGAAGTTCTTGGGGACTTCATCGGAGATTCGGGGAATTTTGGGGTTGCTTGATCCCTATGTGGGGAGATCATGGGGCGTCGTGTAGCACCTTCCAAGAGTCGGTGCGATGTTCTGGTAGAAACTGTCTGTGGGATAGTTGTTAGTGCGTCGATTGGTGATGGTTCGAACCCTAAGTGGGGGAGAACCGGACTTTATGGAGGGGATCAGAGATTTGCTCAAGGGCGGTTAGAAATCTGGATATAGAGACCTGCGGTTCGGAATCATGAGACCAGGGTTATTAGTGGTCAAGGCGAAGTGCAGAGCGACATTATGCATGAGGTACATTATGAGAACGGACGTGTGTCTCCACGGCAGGTGGCCATTGGTCAGGAATCTGGTGGTGGTTAGGGATGTTAAAGGTGGTAAGCCCGTAGGGAGGGTATTGGCAACTGAGGACTTATGGTTCGATGTATGGATTGTTATATGCCCTTTTAAGGTATTTAGGAGATAATCGGGCGGCCAACTCCCGGGTCGGTATGTGTATTCTTGTATGGGTTTTGAGCAGTAAAGGAAAGAACTTCGGATGGTCATCAACGCGTTCTGAAACGTTAGCGATTCCTTCGTGTTCCAATGGAGTGTTTGGATACACCGAGGTTGCGCGTTGGGTAAAATGAGGGATTATTTTCGAGATTCGGAGAGAATGTATTGTTGTACCTACAGGATGCTGAAAATCGGAGTCAGTGGTTGAGGCAGGACTTTGGAATGTTTTGTAATGGTGTTTCGAGGGATCTGAGTATAATGCCTTGATGTCCGAATTAATTTTCAGAAGTCTTGAGTTTGTGACAGCAGGTGGTGTATCGAGTATGTATGACTCCAGTGAGAGCCTTCGGGTACTATCATCAAGAGGGATTATTTAGAAGAAAGGATGTTATGATGCTACGGGGAGCCGTAGTACTCATTATTCAGAGGAGGGTGTGGTGATGCTACGGGGAGCCGTGGTACTCACTAGTCAGAGGATGTTATGATGCTACGGGGAGCCGTAGTACTCATTATTCAGAGGAGGTTGTGGTGATGCTACGGGGAGCCGTAGTACTCACTAGCTAGAGGATGTTGTGATACTACGAGGAGTCGTAGTATTCTCTAGTCAGCGAGAGGTGGTTATGAGGGAATACTCTTTTATTAGAGCACGATACATGAGGATCTTGGGCTTGAGTAGCTATAGTATTGAGTTTTTGGGAGTATGGTGGTTGAAACAGGGGCGAGACTGGGGTCTCCGTTCTTGACGGGAATCACTATATTTGAGTTGAGTGGTGATTGTCGCATCATAAGGGATTGGAAAGGTGGTATTTGCGTTGGGCACAGGTTGAGTCATGGGATAAACGTTTCATTGGGACATGAGGTTCCAACGTTGGTACAGACCAAACTCTTGAGTTGAGTTTGGCATTAATGGTGTGTGGGTACACGAAGTGAGATTTTAGAATTCTGAGACGAATCCCTTGCTAAGAGGAGGGATTATTGCTATCACCCGATATCTTAGACCTAGGTAGGGTCGGTCCGCGGGTACGGGAAATGCCATGGGGAACATGAGACGATTCTATCGGGAGTATAGTATCCGGTTGGAGTAAAGAGAACCTTGAGAATTATGTATCACTGGGCAAAGAGAGCTGATACGAGATGGAATTCAGGGAGAGTTTTTCTGCTGAGAGACTGGCGGAATTGTACGAGAGAGAAGTGGTATCGTGGCATGGAGTACCGGATCCGATTGTTTCAGATCGAGATGTGTGTTTCTCTTCCAGGTTCTGGAAAAGATTTCATGAGGAATTGGGACACGTTTTTGCCCTTGACTGAGTTTTCTTACAACAACAGTCATCACTCGAGCATTAGTATGCCACCCTTTGAGCTGTTGTGCAGAAGAAAGTGTCGAACTCCCATTCGTTGGGGAGAGGTAGGCAACGGTTGATGGGTAGTACAAAGATAGTGCTTCAGACAACAGAGCAGATTCATCAGGTCAGACAGAGGTTGTTGACCGTTCATAGTCGCCAGAAGAGGTATGCAGATAGGAGACGATCTGAGCTCGAATTCCAGGTCGGTGATTTTGTACTCCTGAAGGCATCTCCTTGGAAAAGAGTGATTCGATTCAGGAAGAGGGGCAAGTTGGGGCCCCGGTATATCGGGCTATTTAGAGTGATCGCGAGGGTGGGCAGGGTAGCATATCGCTTGGAGCTACCTGCGGAGTTGGATCTGATTCATGATACCTTCCACGTGTCACAACTGAGGAAGTGTATAGCCGATGAGTCGGCAATGGTTCCACTGGAGGATATCCAAGTGGATGCGAGTCTGTATTGTGTCGAAAGACCAGTCGCGATGGTGGATCAGAGGATTAGTGAGTTATCGGGGTTTGACATTCAAGGAGCGAATATCATGGTGATCTTTGAGTAGGCGGTCTGGCGGCGGGTCAGGCCACTAGAGTTTTTAGATTTTGGGATTGAGCATATCAGCGTCAGAGTGGTTGGATTAGTTTTGATTTTGGGAGTTCTATGTAGGTTCAGTTGTCCATGGAAGAAGATTTCGGTATGGTATGAGATTCATTTGGTAGAGATAGTATAAATTCATATATGGCTAAGGGGCGATTTTGAGGGCGAAATCTAATTCAAGTGGGGGAGAATTGTAACATCCTGTTTCAGATTGTCCGTGATTAGTGTTGGTGGGCCACGAGTCGGGCGCGAGAGGGTTTCGGGTTGAGGCGATTTGCTAAAAACGTAAGGGATCTCATTACCTTTCGATATGTATGAGGATTGTGGAATCAAAGATTTATCTTTGAAGCTATGAAAGTTTGGAGGGTTGACAAGTTAAGTCCTTAAAGTCAAGAAGTTGGCAGCGAAGTACGCTGGGCGTACGTATGCGTATGCTTAGCGTACAGATGCGCGTGTTTCTTAAGCAAGAGCCACCTAGTACGCTGGGCGTACCGGGGGGTACGCTGGGCGTACTAGGCACAGAAGAAAACCCTAATTAAGTGAAGTGTCCCTATAAAAAGAAAGAGATTGTCTCATTTCTGGCCACCATCCTCAGTTATTAAACCCTCTCAAACCCTAATATCCGTTCTTGAAGCTTGTGGTGGCCATGATGAGCTTGTTTGTGTTCTTATGGACTTTTGAGAGTTAAGAAGGAGCATGGAAGGGAGTGAAGTCGAAGAGCAAGTTGTGGATCTGAACTTCCTTGGGGCTAGAGCACCATTTGAAGGTATAAAGCTCCAAGCTTTCCCTCTCTTTTTGTTTTGTGCATTTTAGGGTCCATTTTAGGGTTTTTGGTCCCAAGCTTGAGACTTTATGAGTTGATGCACTCCAAAGCTTAATAACATGTCCTTTTAAGTGTATCTAGTGATGAAGAACCATAAAAATGAGATCTTGATTGTATGAATCTACCCATGCATGAGTTATGAGCATTTTGGGTTAAGAAAGTAAGAGTTTTTATGTGTTGTGACCTCATTAGCCATGCAAAGGCTTAAAGTCGATAACTTTATGGAGTAAGAGATGTTAGGAAGTCCAGATCCAAAAGATAAGTTAAGGTCTTAACGGGTTAAGAACCAGAAATTGATTTAAGCAAAACTGAGAGTACGCCCAGTGTAATCCTAGTACGCCCCGCGTACTGGGCTGAGGTCCCTAATCAGATTTGTGCATGCTTGAGTACGCTGAGCGTACCAAGAGAGGTAAGCCCCGCGTAACCCCTCTGTGGGCTTTTGGGCTAGGGGATCTTTTGGGCTTTAAGTGTTGGGCCGGAATCCTTGGGCCTGCTTAGTGGAGCCTGTGTATAGAGAATTAAATTGATGTCTTGGGCCTCATGTTGGGCTTGTCTTGTAGGGTGAGGTTGGGCCTTGGGGAAAGCCCATTTATTATTGGGCCTTGGTGGGCCCAATGGGTTAGGACCGTAATGGATTGGTAGATGGTCTATCTTTAGACCTGGTAATTGAGAAATTGGACTTAGTTTCTGATTGGGTTAATTGTGGGATTTGACACAGAGATTAGAGGTCGGTGTTTCGCATGCAGCATGATTGGAGGTTGATTCTTCGTGCCAGGTGAGTCTTCTCACTATACGTTACCTTGAGTGGTATTATGAGTTGACCAGAGGGTCTTATGTGATATGTATGAGATTACGTGCTATGTGTTATATGTATGCTGTATGATTGTGTAGACCGGACCGGAGGGTCCAACGATTCAGACCGGGCCAGAGGGCCCAATGAGCTATGACTGGACCGAAGGGTCCGACAAGCTACGGGACTGGAGGGTCCCGCTGAGACATCTTGACCAGAGGGTCGAGTTTAGCCTTGAGTGGCGTATTTGTGGTATGTGGTATTTTGGGGAACTCACTAAGCATTTATGCTTACAGTTGTTGTGTTGATGTCTCAGGTACTAGTGAGGACTGTGGGAAGGCGACGACGTGACACGTACACACACCAATGGAGTTTATTATGTGTAGAGATATTGGGATTTGTTTTGGAAACACTATTGATTATGGATTTGAAATTATGATGTGATACATTATGTGTTTTTGTTAAAACGAAAAATTATTTTGAAAATTTACGGTGTTACAGATTCGGTGATTGTAGTTTTGAGAGTCCCCGCCTCTATGGTTCTCACTGGAAGTTCGGTCTCATAACTAGGAAGTTGTGGAATATGCTAGCATTGCATGTGCTTCTCTACAACGGTTATATAGATGAGACTCATAATGGGAGTCGCCTTGTTTTTTGAATGGAGGTTTCAACAGCAGTAAATAGTCAGGGGGTTCTATTTTTCTTGTTGGTTATCATGGCGATTGTGTACGTATGTGCGAGATTAGCATGAAGACGATTAGCCAAGGATGTTTAGAGCCGATCAAATCTGTGGGTTTTCGGCTAGGGGTTCCATCGTGAAGCGGAAGCGAGAGCTGGTTTTGAGGACAAAATCTAATTTAAGTTGGGAGAATTGTAACATCCTGTTTCCAGCCATTTTTGAGCCATGGACTGGAAGTAGATTATGTAAGGTTTTGGGATTTAAGGAGGCAAAGTTTAGTCCTTGTGGAAGAAGGTAATGATAGTTAAGAGATTTAACCCTTGAATTGTGTTCTAGGCCGAAGGGTAGAAAGGGAAAGGTCATAGGCTGGGTTCTTGCAAGAAAAGAAATATGGATTTTTGTACGATACGTTTTTAGTCCAAGATATTTAGATAATATTATAGATCTCTTCAACAAATTTTCGTGGATAAAAATAACGTCAAAACGGAGTTGGGATGAAGAAGTTATGACCGTTTGAAGTTAGGGTGGTTTTGGGTTGAGTCGCGTACGTTGGGCATACTCAACGTGTACGATGGCGTACTAGGGCATCCCTAGTACATTGGGCGGAAATTGAGTACACTTGGTGTACACGATTAGTGATCAAACCCTATTTTCGTGGTATGATCCCTATTTAAGCTCCTTAATTTCCACAAACACATTCCATTCCTAGCCTCCACCTCTCCAACACCCTCTCTTGAAACCCTAATCCTAGATTGAGCCTTGTGAGCAAAAAGAATGTGTTTTTAAGTGCTTTGGAGTATTCTTGGTGCACCTTGGAGAAGAAGGAACTCATTGAAGAAGCGTTGGTTGCATTGGAGCTTGTAGATCCAGAATTTGTTCAACTTGATCTTTCTTCTACAGGTATAAAGTTTGAACCTTGATGATGAAATTGTTAGATCTAGCTAGTTCTTAGTATTATGAGCTTCTGGCCACTTTAACTGCATAAAGTTTAGATCTTGAAAGTTTATGTCCTTGTTATGGATAAAGTTGGAAACTTTATCCATCTAAACATCATTTTGATTAAGATATGAAGGTTGGAGGCTTGGACTTAATGGATTAAGTTGAAAAAGATGTACTTTTGGGTCGCTTTGAGACTTAAAGACTAGATCTTGTTTGTTGGGACCATTCTAATAGATAAATTGGAAACTTTATCCATTATGGAGCTATGATGAACCATAAAAATGTGATCTTGGCTTTCTTATCCCTTCCATGCAAGAGTTGTTATGTCTTACTAGTTTAAGAACTTAGGGTTTTGGATATAAATCACTTTATAGCAATGCAAAGTCATAAAGTTGGAAACTTTATGACTTAGGAAATCATTTTGAGCTTGGATATGAGTTTTGGACATGAATGCTTAGTGGAAAAAGCTCTTAATGGAGTTTTGGGACTTGGCTACGTACGTCAGGCATACTTGGTGGTATGTTGCGCGTACACGGTCAATGCCCCGCTTTTGGTCAACATCAGAGTATGTTGGGCGTACTCTCTTGTACACAGGGCGTACTCCGTTGGGAAGAAATATTGACTTTTGGACCTTGACCGTTGACTTTGACTTTGAACAGGGTTGACCAAGTTTGAATCAAGGGTATTTTGGATATTTTGAGCTATAGTTAAGCCTTGGTCTCTATCTGTTGAATAGGTGACTCGTAGAGCTAGTATTCGAAGCAGTGTATTGTTCAACTATTTGTCATACTGGGAGGTGAGTTTTCCTCACCGTACTTACGGGTCGAAGGCACCAAGGCCGGCCCTTTGGATTGATATCCTGGTTTATCGTATGTTGCTATGTTGTAGTGATATGTTAGATCTGTATCCTGGTATATAGGATGTCGTTATGCCGTAGAGATCTATTAGATCTGTATCCTGGTATATAGGATGTTGCTATGCCGTAGTGATCTGTTAGATTTGTATCCTGGTATATAGGATGTTGCTATGCTGTAGCGATCTGTTAGATCTATATCCTAGTATATAGGATGTTGCTATGTCGTAGTGATATGTTAGATCTATATCCTGGTATATAGGATGTTGGTATGTTGTAGTGATATGTTAGATCTGTATCCTGGTAGATAGGATGTTGATATGCTGTAGTGATTATGTATCCCAATAGACAAGATGTTGTTGTGTTGTAGTGATATATTAGATCTTTATGACTACATGTATCTGCTGTTATTGATTGATTGTTATGATATATGTTGATGTGTTATGGTCGGTTGGGTTGAGGCGGTCCTGATTTGTGCTGATGGTCAAGACACCCAGGGCAGTCCAGATAGATTGAATGCCTACAAGGCGGTCCAGTCAAGCCGAAGGCCTGAAGAGCTGTCCAGATAGGCTGTAGGCTTGGTGGTCCAGTAATGTTGAAGGATCTGAGAGCGGTCTAGATAGTCTGTAGGCCTACGAGGCGGTCCAGTCATGCTGAAGGCTCACATATGCATACTATTGTTGTTATTTCGTGTGGTGGTACTTTGGGGGAAACTCACTAGGCTTCATGCTTACAGGTTCAATTTACTATTTCAGGTATTCAAGAGGATCGTGGGAAAGCGAAGGCGTGATCGTTCACATCTTCCTATTTTTATGACATTGGATCTTAGGATACTCTGATTTTGAATAATACTTTTGAAACATTGGTTTTATAAACAGTTTATGGAAGAAATCGGTTGCTTATGAAAAGTTTAAATTTATTGAAAGTTTTGGATGTTACAATTCCCTAGGCAACAAGTCATCACAAATTCAGGCAACTCTATCATGCAATTCCTGAAGGGATCCTCAACTTATCAACTAACATGGATCTCTAATAGCTCATAAAACAACAACTAAATAATAGCATATAAAAGAAGTATGGATATTTTAGGTAATTACTTTTCTCGAGCTCCGGCTGACTGTACACATCACATCTTCTCTTTCCTTCCTTTAGAACCGATCTTTGTCAAAAAGGTTTATGAAAACTCTTAAATAGTTAGTTTGAGTCTGGAATCACACGAGTGTTCATCCAAATCCAACAAATCAGAGCTCTGATACCAACTTGTAACATCCCAATTTTGACAACCAAAATTTTCGTTGTTAAATTAAGTGAAAACATGTTTCCATAAAACAAGTCAAGAAACCATATGTATTAAGATACATTTATCTCAAAAATCAGAGTATCATAAAATGCAAAATCATGAAAACTATCGATGAGTGTGTACAGTCAAGCCTTTGTCTTCCCACAATTATCTGAAGTACCTGAAACACATTTAAATCCACAACTGTAAGCACAAAGTTTAGCGAGTTCCCTAAAATATCACACACATAACAACATAATAAACAACTATGGGTTATTAGCAACCCTAGGACTATTAGCAGTTCTATGGGCTCATAGTAGCCTTATGGGTTCTTAATGACCCTATATACTATCAAAAGTCCTGGAGTTATCAGTTCCTTAATGAAACACACATAAAATTAATCAACAAATAAGACTCAGCTAGTTTAGCATGCACCCTGCTATGACATAGGTAATATACTGAGAAGACTCACTTTGCAAACAATAGGCTAACACATCAGCTCTTTGATAATGAAGACCGGTACTACAAGACACCTAAACACAGTAATATGAGTACTCTCTCAGTCTACACCCTAAAGCCCATAAGTTGACTAAAGTCAACAATTGTCAAAAAGTCAACAGTCGAAGTTAACAGTCCAAGTCTGCCCTAACCGACTCCCACGTCGTGGACACCCTTTGGCCACATCGTGGTAGCGTTGGGACAAAATAGTCGCAAAGATTGTATGTCGCCACGATGTGGTGGCCAACCCGCCATGTCGTGGAAGCTCCTCATATCAAATTAATACATTAAACTCTTAGTCCTTCAAGCCACTCATTGATACTTTCCAGAGGAGTTTCTTACTTTCAATACTCCATAAAAATCATTGATTTATAGACATGCATGTCCAATGCATGTATTGAGCCCATGTTAGGTCAAAATGGTGAAAATGAGGTTAAGATCTCATGCATGGAACTCATAACTCAATAAATCTCTAGATTTAGGACAAAAGGCTACAAAGGAACCTCAAGGACCCATAAAGTTGCCAACTGTATGAGATCTTAACAATTAAACCACTCAAACATGGAGGAAAATGGACAAAAACCTCGATTGAGCATGCTTGAACACAAAAGGTAGAAGCTTGAGGACTTCCAAGGTTAGAGAAGCTATACACGATGACGAGGATGAAATTTTCTTGTTGGAACAATGCACTAAAACACATTCTTCTTCGTTAAGGGACTAAAACCACCAAAAAAAGCTCACAAGGTCAACAATGGAGGTTAGGGGTTTCTCTAGGTTGAAAGGAAGGTGATGGAGGCTGAGGCTGTGGAAACCCTAGCCATCACATCCCTTATATAACGTATAAAACCCAAAAAATTAGGGTCACTGGCGGCCACCATGTCATGGCCAAGATCTTGCCTTGTCGTGGTACTCATAGATAATGCGTGTTCCTTTATGTCATGAACACGTCATAGTGTATCCTTCACCACATTGTGGCCATCACAAAATCCCATTTTAAAATCTTTAATCACTAAAAATATAATTGAATTATTTACCTGGAATAGGTGTTACATGCATCCAAATTCTTATTTTAGAATTTCAACTTTCAGTTGTTAAACATGAGAATTTTAGATTCTAGATTCCTAAAATTAGTTTTAAACATCAGATTTTCTAGATATCAAAATCCAAAAATGTTGTTATCAGATTCATGATTTCAGACTTCTGAATTGCATATTTTAGAATTCAAAAATGTAGTTTTCAATTTCTGATTTTAGTCTTCAAAAATAGTTTTCATATGTAGATTTTCTTATTATAATTTCAGTTTTAGCCTTTAGAACTTTTTTGATTTTAGAATTTTAGAATTGTAGAAATATAGTTCTAAAACAAGTTATAGATTTTGATAATAGTTTTTGGCTAATTTATAATCTGTTGAATTTTGTCCAAGCAAGAGGCATAAATGCTTTCTGGAAATTATATGTTTAAAAAAATACATTTGGTGTTTAAATGATTTCTAAAATGTTACCATATATAGTGGAATGATTTCCTAAGTGAAATCTATGGATGCTAACTCCATTGACTGATGGAATGATATGGGTGCTACCTATAATTTGTGCTCAAAGAAGGATTGGTTCAAGAACTTTAAAGTGGTGCATATCTACTATTTTGTCCAAGTTGAGACAGAAAGTTATTCTTGAAATTGTGATTCTAAACACTTAAATTTGAGGTTTAAAATATTTCAAAAGTGGTATCATCTAGAAAAGAGCTAACACCTAATGATGTGTTGTATGGCTAGAGATTAGGATGAACTTAGTATTTGGAGGATTGTTGAACAATCATGGCTTTTTCTTGGTGTTTGAGTCTAATAAGTTTGTATTAACCAAAAAGGGTATCTTTATGGTCAAGGACTATGTGGATGGTGGAATGATTAAATTTCATGTAATAGCTAATAAGCCTAATATCAATGACATGAATAACCCTTCCACTTATTTGTTTGATTTTTTTAATGTGTGACATGCTAGACTTAGACATGTTAATTTTGACACATAAAGGTGGTTAATCAAAATTGAACACAATCCCTACATTCACATAAACTCAAAATATAAATGCAACACTTGTGTTGAATCAAAGTTAACACGACAATCATTCAAGTCCAATGAAAAGATGACATAACCACTTGGATTAATTCATACATATGTGTGTGACAGGAAGTTGAATCTATCTAAAGGTGGAAATAAATACTTTATCACTTTTATTGACGATTGCACTAAACTATCTTATGTTTATATACGTAAAAGTAAAGATGAAGTGATAGACAAGTTGAAAGTGTGTAAAATTAAGTTGAGAATCAACTTAACAAAAAATTGAAGTACTAAGAAGTGATTGTGGAGGTGAATATATATCACCATTTAAAGAATTTTGTGCAAATCATGGTATAAGACATGATATTATCTCACCTTATTTGCCACAACAAAATGACATCACGCAAAGGAAAAACCATACCTTAAAGGAAATGATGAATGTCATGTTGTTAAGTTTTAGGTTACCACCTTTAATGTGTGTGTGTGTGTAGAGGGGTGGGGGTGGGGTGGGGGGGTTGTGTTATTAACTAATTACCTTTTAAATAAGGTACCATAAAAGAAAACGAATAAAACACCATCCAAGTTATGGTCGGGTATAAAATCATCTTACAAATACATTCAATCATAGGGGTGTCTCAAAAAGGTTGTTCTACCTAACCCTAAGGTTGTAAGGATTGGGCAATAGATCGTTGGTTACATCTTTATTGGTTATGCACAAAACAATAATGCTTATTGTTTCCTTCTACACGACTCTAAAATATAGGCACAATCATGGAATCAACAAATGAATCATACTTTGAAAATGTGTTTCCATGTCTTAATAAATAAAATGCAATTGCTCCAAAACAATTAGGCACACAAATCCTCTCATGAGGAAGAAATAGATCACGATGGAGTAAAATGGTACAAGTGAGAAATCATTTGGAAATGATTTTTGCATTTATATGGATGAAAGAGAGCATCAAAATTTCAAAGAGGGATTCACTTCCTTTAAAAGACCTCAATGAAAAGAGGAAATTGAAATTGAAATGGATTCTATCTTGCAAAATCACATATGAAAGCTAGTGGATATACCTCTAGTATGTAAACCATTAGGCTATAAATGGATTTTCAAGAGGAAAATGAAAGCAGATAGATCCAACGAATATGAGAACCGGTTAGAACATATTGGTGTATGATTTCAATAGAAATATGCACTAATTTCTTATTTTGAAATTCAAAATCAATTGATACTTTTGTACTCCAAGAGGCTATTTCCATTAAATCCAATAATATTAGTTGGAATTCATGAAAACAAGATAAAGGTTTTGATGAATATTAAGATATTTAACATGAAGTTGAAAGAACTATGAACGGAAATATGGGTATTCTAAATTTGGAATCATATCATCGTTTATGAGAAGATCATACTGGATTAAGTTGTAAAAACTAATAATGATTCTATCATTTGAACTATTAAGTTTGAGAAATCACTTTGGTTTAGTGGATTTCCAAATGAGAAGTAAGAGTTAATGCCCTATTTGAAATATATGTTTGGATTACAAACATAAAAATGCATTGATTAATTTCATTTGTATACTCTTATAATTATATGTGGTTGTAACCTCTTGAAATTTACAAGTATATCATTCTGATATGAAACTAAAACTACTAAACATATATTTAGAAGTATAAATCTACATGGAACTGCCAAGTAATTATCTTACCTGAGGGAAAGCAACAAAATGTGTAAGTCGTGAAGTCATTATATGACTTAAAGCAAGCCTTGAAGCAACAAGTATCAAAAGTTTGAATATGTCATTCAACATCAATTAATGTGATGAAATAGATCCATATAAATGACACTTTAAAGTGCTATTCTATTTTATGACATAGTAGGATCCTTGAGGTAGGATGCCTTAAGAATTTTACATGTAGATGAATAAAGCAAGAAATTACATGTAAATATACTATATTGCAAGGAAACTCATGTATGCTATATTCATAAGTACATATGGCCAATATTATTCTAGATTTGATAGTGGTATATATGGTGTAGTAATAACCGTATTGATAATGGTCAACATTTGTTGGAAAATATAGGAGGACAAATTTGCAAGTTTATCCATGGTTGGATAATGAACTAAAGGGCTTTGTAAGTTTTTAGGTAACGTCCCATGATGAGCCAATATCTCCTATATGTGTACATAATGGTGAGTCAAGACGTATTTATCAATGACATAACACTATTCAATAATGACTCTCAAAATGAATTATCTTTAATGATTATATAAATCAAAATATGTTGCAGATCCACTAACGAATTGTTTGTAATTAGAGGTCGTTACAAGGAATGGGACGAAAACGTATTGATTAATAAGTTATTGCGAATGAAAACCCAACCTTATTGACTATAAATCCTAAGATCTAGGTTCAATGGACGACATACTTGCATATACCATTTGTGAATCACTGTGGGGATCAACCCCAACCCATTCGTAAAATAGACAGTGATGTAGGTTAAGCTTATAACAATATATGATAAATTGGAAATCAACACACATTAGCTTTTAATGATTTATGATGGTATCACCTATGTGAGAAAGAAGTAAGGTTGCTTCAAAGGGAATTGTATAAGCACATTCCTAAGAGCTCTGACAGAACCAGGAAAGTGCCCATGACCATAACGGACACATTAATGAGAGCCTAACTAAGTCAGTGAGAATCATATGAGAAACATATTGATTATTTACACAAATGACAAAATAGTTCAAAGACATCGGGTCAATTGGTCAGCTAGTAAAACAAATATGTCTCTTAATGGAAGGTTCAAAGGGTAACACCTACCTATCATATGCATGATTCAACCGTTGGATTTTATCTAAGTAGCTTGAAAATGTTAGATAAATTTCAATTCATGTGGGGGATTGTGGGGGTTGAATGATGTATAATCGAAATTAATGTTTAATTTTCGGTTACAGTTCGTAATTAAGAACGATATTAAATATAATATCGGTTACGAATTGTGTTTTAATGTCATTTACTTGTTTTGTTGGTTATGCGTTGTATTATAAATACAAACTCTTGACAACCATTTTAGAGACACCAAATAGTGGAACAAAACTCTTTTCTTTTCCACTTCATCTTCTTTTTCTTGATAAATCTAAGTGAAATTCAGGCTCATTTGGGTTCAGGTGGTTTAGAAGAACCACTTCTAGCCGTTTTATCTTAGGAAACAAACATCTAGTAGCGGGAAATTTTATTTTAAGGACAATGTGTTAAACATATGCATTGATTTTTTCTATTTTCTTGTTTATTTTCGTACATTTTCATAATATTATTCCTACATAAAGTCTTACAAGATTACATTCTAAGGGTTAATTACAATTGGTAATCCATTTCATGTGAAAAAAATGGTTTTAATATTTAAGGGCAATATGATCAATTTATTTTTTCTTTTTGAATTATAATGATTTTAAATATATAAACTGATTGTAAATTGTTAAAAAATATTAAAAAAAGGATTGGAAAATACGATACTTTCAAAGTTACTAAGGATAAATATGATATTCAAACTTAAAGCTGAACAAATATGTTATTTTGATACTTAATAAAAGCATATTTTACATTAGCTACTTAGCCTCTTTATAGAAAGAGATGATACTTTTTTTGGGAAGAAGCAGACTCGCCTAAAGAAGGGGGGGGGGGGGGGGGGGGGGGGGTGGAATACGTCTTTTGTTAGATCACACACAAACACACACATAAATATTTGAAAAGGTAAGAAGTCGATCACCCAAATCTCATTGTAGAAGAGGACGCACATAACATTTTTAGATTTACGGTCATTTACAAAACAAATGGTCTGCAAGTTAAAACGTTTGCGTGTCATCTGTTGCATATACAAAGCGGTCAAGAAGATTTTTGGGAAAAACAAAACATATAAGTGGTGTCCATAAATCTAAGGGTAAAGGTACAGAAAAAAAAAAGCCGGAAGTGATTAAACAAAATTGTTTCTTTTTTTTTTTTTTTTTTTTTTTTTTTAACAAATAAGAACACCCGATTTTCGAACCTATTTAAGCCATTTCTCTATTTTTTTAATTTTTTATGCCAATATTTTTTCTCAAAAATCTTACTAATCTAATCCATTTTCGTACAAAGAAATTTGTGCTGCAAAATTTGTTTCTGAAACCCCACGAGACAAACAACTTTGAAAAATATTATGATTCTGAGTGAAATGTTTGCATTGCATAATTGTATTTGGCGTTGACAAATTGTATTTAGGATTCCGAATTTGTATTTGGCATGTAAACTTGCATCAAATATTTATTTATTTATTTTTATTATTTTTTTTTTCTTAATGTTTTTTCCCTTTTTAGTGGGTCCTGTTAAAAATGTAATTCGGCAAAAGATATTGATTTTAAGGTTGGTTTATTTATGTAAAAAAAAAAATTACTTTGTTACAACACTTCCCCATTATGGGATTTTTGTGATTTTCTCACAAAAGTATGTTTGACCCTAAAAGGCTGTTTGACAAGTAAGAGGTTTGATACCATCAATTACCACCTCTTACTCGGTCCTCAAAGCTCTTAATCGGTGATTTTAAATAATTGCTTATTAAGACTACTAAACTACTTTTGCTTTATGCTTTCAATAATGTTGCCTTTTTAAGTTTTAACCTTTAGCAATGACAGCCAAAAATCTTTGAGTAAGCAATCATAAAGATCTAACATGTTCAATTAGAAGTCAAGAGACTAGAGAGCACAGTAATTACAGCTCATTGTACGGTTTTCATAGTACTACATATAATGGATCCAATGTGACAACTTCAGTCTTCTTCACATTCTTACTCATCATCATGCATCTTGGAAGACAAATAAAGATGCAAAAGTTTGAAAAAAAGTATGTTGGTGGTCAATGTAACTATCATTGAGTCTCAAGTCCTAATGGTTGATTTCTTGATGACACGACTCAATGAGACAATCACTGAAGTGAACATGTTGGTAGCACTATATATTATACTAATAACAAATAACAACAAAACCAAATCTCATAGGTACTTAAGTTTGTATCATGTTATTCTTAATAAATCAAAACGATGCACTTTTTTTACTTTTTAGTAAATTTTATAATTTTACGATAAAACGATGCATTTCTTTTGGACAAGGCTGGGATTTCTTTTGGACCCGTCAAAAACAGATTTGGAGCAGCCCGAACTTCTATAGATGAACTCCGAGAAGTTAAAAGTAAATTGGGGACAAAAGAAAAAAGGTAAAATACTATAGGGAACGCACAAATAGGTAAAAGGACATTAGGCATATGTGCAGACACCATGTGATGCTAAAGGTCCCTTTGTTAGCCATTGAGAAAAGAATAGTCTAGTCTTCTTACGTTCACAAATACCTTGAAACTTCAAATCTTTTTTCTTTTGTCATGAAAAGGTATTAGGGTAAAAATGATAGATTTGACTTCATATTTCTTTCCTTTTTTTAATTAGTTTAATGTAATTATTATTAGTTAGATCGGTTTTCAGTTTTTAGTTTAACAATGGTAATTGAGTAATTACAGTTTCATCTTGTCAAGATAAATCTAAAGTATCAAGAAGACAAAATTAAGGTAGTTTTTTTTTTTTTTGCATCTAATGCACTACTAGATGGGTAACAAAACCATGGTGGATACAATCTTTATGTACAATAAAGAAGAGACAGTTGTACCTGAGTAGGGTGATGCATTCTTGTGATGGGCCTAAAATCAATACACAAACAAACCATGCTTTCCTGACACATTAGACACTATAACCCACCACATTTTGGATACATTGTTATATATGTATACATGTGTATAGATCTTTAGTTATTTCTCCTTTTGTGTTTGTGTGTGTGGGCCTACATGGACCATAAAAACCTTTCACTGTTAATATGTTTCATTGATGTTTCACTAGTGTTGACAAAATCCATCATCATTCACATTGATCATCTTTAGAATTCGATACTTTAATGTGATTTAGTATGTGAATCATCATGCTCCAGGTGTTTTCAAAGAATTATGGTGATGTGTAATACCTATACTCAAAATCCTGAATGCACCAGCAAGTTGATGAAGATGGAATTTGAAAACTTTGTTAGTTGTAAAGTTCACTAGCATACTAAAGTATTTTATGTAGATTTTTGCAAATTTTGTAATGAAAAAAAATGGTTTTCTATATATAATGAATTTTAAGCAAAATGTAGTGTTTTGTGGGTATTTTTATAATAATGATAGTTGGCTTATGACAAACAAAAAAGACGACTATACAAAAATATTTCAATTGATAATGTGATAAAAGTGACATATTGTGGGTTTGACATTACAAAATATGATAAGGAAATATCCTTTGATCCGAACCAACGAGCCAAGCGTTCATCTGAAACATCGGTTGGATTTCATCTTGGTCTAACCAGAGATCAAATAGTGCTATTATAGAAGGTGAAGAAAAATAAGGTTAGTTTTGGTAATTATCTTGATGGATCATGTATGGGATATTGTTCTTATTTGATAATTCAACCATATTCATTACATGAATTTCAATCTACAATGATCCACAAGAGACACTTTCAATTTTAAGGGAAAAAAGGAAAGCACCGTACTAGAGTCGTGTAGAATTGTTCAATATTGAGTTCCAAAAAGTAAGGTATTATGAGTATCTATGTTGATTGTTAGGAAGTAAAACGGATAACTAGAAAAACCAAAAACTCACAAGACACAGTATTTACGTGGTTCGGTCAATGTGACCTACATCCACGGCCAGGAGGGGAGTATTCTTTATTTTAGAGCTTTCAAATAGAGATTACAAGTACAATTTTCACAGAGATTCGCCTAACACTCTAGAATTTAAGATACAAAATGACCTAGCATGCATCCATATTTATACATGAGGGATCATACCTAAAACCCTAATGGGCCAAGCCCATATGCATATAGGCCCATGAATGGTGACAACCAATCATATTACACCATACAACAACCTCTAGAACATTCTTCCATGTCATACAACTCATGATGGACCACCTTGACCATAGTGGAGCAATATGATCAACAGGTAGCGCATCATGAACACTACTGGTCTAACATCCATCACGGTGGCACAAAATGGTGTATTTCTTGAGCATGATCATCATCTAAGCATACGTGGATCAACATGGCACAACAAAAGAATCAAGATGGCACATCATGTTCCAAGATGGTACATGATGGCACAAAATCTCCTCCATGGCGCAACTTCCCTTGTTGATGGAGCAAAATCATCTTAATGGCTCAACATATCCTTGGCTCAACATCACCTTGGCGCAACTTCAGACATGATGGCGCATCATGCTATCATTTTGCACAACATCCCAAAGGATGGCGTAGCTTCCTTTTACATGGCGCAAAATGATGTTCCATGTTTCTCCATATTGTTCTAAGTGCTCCAAGTGCTCCATGTTGCTCTAAGTGCTCCAATTTGCTCCATGTTACTCAAAGCCACTCCAAGTTGCTCCAATCAACTCGAAGTTGCTCCAAAACCCCTTTTGGAATATTTGTTCCTATGTCACTTGATCTGTTCCTTTATCTGATGATCCAAAGCCATCTCAGATGATTTGTTCCTTTGTCACTTGCTCCATAAACCTCAAATGCTATTTTAAGATCTAAGTGCCCCAAAGGCTCCATGAGAATGCTCCAAATGATCGAGTCACATTTAACAATCCCTACATTGACTTGAGCATCCTCAAAACTCCTCCTCAAACAAGAACTTCCTCTCACTTCCTGCCATTAAGCCCCGAAGGGGCTTACCTCTTGCAAACATCAACCAAGTCCAAGAAAGGCTTGAACTTCTCCATGGGCAACGCATTTGTTAACATGTCAGTTGGATTCACCTTGGTATCAGTCTTCAGAATTGAGAAGCTCTCTTTTTTTCAAAATGCCACGTATGAAATTCAATCTAACATCAATATGCTTCATATTCTCATGATACATAGGATTATTTACAAGATTCAACGCACTCTGACTGTCACAGTACAATACCGACTTCTCCACCTTAATACCAAGACTCTGAATAAGCCCATGTAAACATATTTCCTCCTTTATTCCTTTCATCATAGACATGTAATCGGACTCAGTTGTAGACAAGGCAACAATATCTTGTAACGCTGACTTCCAACTGATGGCACATTTGAAAAAAGTGAAAATATAACATGTCCGTAACGTGGGATTCAACAAATCACATCTATGATCAGAGTGAGCACATCCAACCAAGTATGTCTTCATATTAGCTCCATACACCAAGCAAACATCCATCGTTCCCTTCAAGTATCACATGATCCACTTGACAACCTCCTAATGAGCCTTCCCTGGATTACTCATAAACCTTCTTACCATACTAACTGAATGAGCCAAATCAGGTTTGGTATAGACCATTTCATATATAAGACTTCCAACACTAGCGTAAGAAACCTTGGTCATGTACTTCCTTTCTTCATTAGTTATGGGTATAGTATTTGGTGAACTTTCTTAATGTACTTTTGTTGAGTAATACACAACCGCCCTACTCTTCTATCCTTTTTAATCTCCATTTCTAATATCTTCTTTGCTACTCCCAAATACTTCATCTCAATTTCATTCTTCAAGGTTGCCTTCAAGTCATTTATTCCAGCCATGTTCTTGGCTGCGATGAGCATATCATTAACATATATATATATATATATATATATATATATATATATATATATATATATATATATATATATATATATATATATATATATATATATATGATATAGATCCGGTAAGAAATTTTTTTTGGTAGGAAGGTAAGAAATCTTTTTTTGGTAGGAATGTAAGAAAATATGCATATAAAAAAATTTCTTACCTTCCTACCAAAAATTTCCTTCTTATTTGATCTTGAATATATATATATATATATATATATATATATATATATATATATATATATATATATATATATATAGGAATCTCGTGACAATTCCTTTGATTAGACACAATTATCAAACTGATTCCGAGTGTAGCCATGCGAGATCATGAATGAATCAAATCTCTTGTACCATTGTCTTGGAGACTGCTTCAAACCATACAAATATTTCTTCAAGAAACATACATGATCCTTCTTAAAATTGAGGAATGCTTCTGGCTGGGACATATAAATCTTCTCTTTTAAGTTACCATGAAGAAATGCAGTTTTCACATCAAGTTATTCAAGCTCCACATCAAAGGGTTTTCTCAGAAAGAAGGCATTCCTATCTTTTAAAGATCCATTTGCATCCTATTGGTTTTGCTCCCTGTGGTAATGGAACTAGATCTCATGCTTCATTCTTCTCTAATGATTGCATTTTTTCATTCATGACCATCAACCAATTTGTTGCTTCATTACTCGCTAATGCATCTTTACACGATTGAGGCTCCTTAGTGTCAATGTCTTCTCCAATTGCTAAAGTAAAAGCAATAGATTCAAGGTCACCAGAATTGAAACATGCCACATATCTAGCAGGTTGTCGAATAACCTTCTTTGATCTCCTGCTTGCTATAGATTCTTGACCATCATCCTTCCTGACATCACTACTGGACGAAGATGCCATGGGTTGCTCTTGGGTTTCATCTTGTCCAGTTTGTTCACTGTCGCATTGCTCTTCATCACTTATCATAATTCTTTCTGGAGTTTGAGATGCAAACTCCACCTTCTGGCTAGCACCCTAATCTTTGTTCCCTGCTTGACTTATATCATCTTCAACCTGGTTACCCATGGCAGATTCATCAAAGGTTACATTTATACTCATGATAAATTTAGGAGTACTTCCTTCTTCTGTAGACCACAATCGATAACCTTTTACTCCTGTCGCATATCCTAGAAATATGCACTTCATTTCCCTTGGATCAAGTTTCATCATTCACATGAGCATATACGTGGCATCTAAATATACGAAAGCCAAAATAGTCATAGGCTTTCTCAGGCCATACCTCATGAGGATTCTTCAAGTCTATAGCAGTTAATGTTGATTTGTTCACCATATAGCAAGCAGTGTTCACTGCTTCCGCCCAGAATTGCTTAGATAAGTTAGCAAATATCTGAACGTACCTTGCACGTTGCATGAGTGTTTGGTTCATCTGATCTGCCACTCCATTTCACTGTGGTGTGTGTCATACAGTGCGGTGCCTCACTATACCTTCTGCCTTGTAGAAGTTATCAAATGAAGCATTGCAAAAGTCCAACCCATTGTCATTCCTTAGAGTCTTGACCTATTTTCCAGTCCTTTTCTCATCCATGTTCATCCACTCCTTGAACTTCCCAAACACCTCATCTTTGGTCTTGAGAAAGTACAACCAAACCTTCCTTAAATAACCATCAATGAACGTCACAAAGTATGAGCATCCTCCTTGAGACTTCACTGGTGTAGGACCCCACACATCTGAGTGAACATATTCCATGATTTCCTTTCTTGTGTGTTGACCGGTACCGATCTTCACTTTGCGATGCTTTCCCTTGACACAAGCTTCACAAAAAAATTATATTTCTAGTAGCCTCTTCACCAAGTAGTCCTTGTTTACTTAGAATTGGCATGCCCTTATCACTCATGTGACCCAACCTACAATGCCTAAACTCTGTCTTATTTTCTCTTTCATTTAAGGATTGAGAGATAGCCACCATTACCATAATCATACTACCATATATAATATAATCCATCCATGATTCATCTTCTCTTTCATTATAACTAGAGAACCTTTGGTCACTTTGACCCATTCACCTTTACTAGTGTACCTCATCCCATTCTTAGCCAATGTGCCAAGAGAGATTAAATTCTTATGAAGTTCTAGAACGTACCAACAATCTAACTTCCTGACCATGCAATCATGTATCTAGATCTGCACTGTGCCACTACCCTTGATACTGCTCACCCAATCATCACCCATCTTGACTATTCCATCTTACTCTTTGAAGGAGTCGAACAAGTCATGATTATATGTCATGTGATAGGATGCTCTAGAATCCAAGATCCAAGCATCTACAAAACTAGATGTACTAACATTCAGTACATCACTATCGTCCATTTCATCAGAAATATCCTGAACCATAGTAGCAGTGTTATTACCGCTTGATTTACTATTGACCTTATTCTTTACTTGTGAAGAATTTCTCTTAAAGTGCCCCTTTCCTTACAGTTATAACATCTCACGTTCGATGAACATTTAGACTTCGATTTTGAACGTGATCTCCCATTGTTTCCCTTTTCTTCTTTTATGTCCTTCCTCTCCATGCAAACAAACCGGAACTTGACACCTCCTCTCCAATTAAAACTTTCCTTTTCAGTTCCTTGATATCAGAGAGTCCTTCACATCACTCACTTAATCCTTGTCCTACCATAGAGCATGGTATCAATGAAATTCACATATGAGTTCAGAAGACAACATTAAAGAATGAGCGCCTGATCTTCATCTTCAATCTTCACATCAACCCGTTGTAGATGTAAGATGATATGATTGAAGTTATCAGGATGATCTTTCACTTGGGTACTTTTCACCATTTTGAGAATGTACAACCTTTGCTTATGATACAACCTGTTCGTTAGTGAGTTGTTCTGGTACATCAGTACATGTCACAAAGTTTATCCTAGAGCCCAAAAGCAGTTGTTTGGTCCACAACCTCCCTCAGTACTTCATATGTCAAAGTCAACAAAATGGCACTATGTGCCTTCATTGGAATATCCACCTTTTTATCACAAAGTTTATCCCAGAGCTAAAAAGCAGTTGTTTGATCCACGACCTCCCTTAGTACTTCATATGTCAAAGCCAACAAAATGGCACTATGTGCCTTCGTTAGAATATCCACCTTTTTATCAACCGACATGTCCTTTGGTAGTTTTGCTTCTCCTTCCAGTGTTGTTGCACATCCTTGTTGAACCAAAAGAGCCCTCATCTTCACCTTCCATAAAGTGAAGTCATTTGAACCATTGCACTTCACCAAATCAAACTTGTGAGTAGACATCTTCAATGAATGCAAACCGTAGCTATGCTACCACTTATTAGGAAGTATAGCGGATAACTAGCAAAACACAAATCACACAAGACATGGTATTTACATGGTTCGGTCAAGATGACCTATGTCCATCGGTAGAAGGGGAGTATTCTTTATTTCAGAGCTCTCAAACAAAGGTTACAAGTACAGTTTCCATAGAGATTAGCCTAACACTGTAGAATTCAAGATACAAAATGGCCTAGCATGCATCCCTATTTATACTTGAGGGACTAGACCTAAAACCCTAATGGGCCAAGCCTAGTGGTCCATAGGCCCATGAATTTTGACAACCAATCGTATTCCACCATGCAACATCTTCTAGAACATTCTTCCATGTCATAAAACCTATGAGCATTAGTAACACACATGATGGGCCACCATGACCATAATGGAGCAACATGATGCACATGTGGCACATCATGAACACTAATGGTCCAGCATCCATCATGCTGACACAAAATGGTGTATTCCTTAAGCATGATCATCATATAAGCATGTGTGGATCAACATGGCCCAACAAAGTAATCAGTATGTGCATCATGTACCAAGATGGTCCATGATGGCACAACATCTCCTCCATGGCGCAACTTCCCTTCTTGATGCAGCAATATCATATTCATGGTTCATCATCTCCTTGGCTCAAAATCTCCTTGGTTTAACATCACCTTGGCGCAACTTCATACATGATGACGCATCATGCTATCATTTGGTGCAACATCCCAAAGGATGGCACAACTTTCTTCTACATGGCGCAACATGATGTTCCATGTTGCTCCAAGTGCTCCAAGTGCTCTATGTTGCTCCAAATGCTCCAGGTGCTCCATGTTTCTCCAAGTGCTCCATGTTGCTCCAAATGCTACAAGTGCTCCAAGTTCCTCCATGTTGCTCCAAGCCACTCCAGGTTGCTCCAAACCACTCCAAGTTGCTCCAAAACTACTTTCGGAAGATCCGTTCCTTTTTCACTTGATCCGTTCCTTTTTCTGATGATCTAATGCCATCTAAACTGATCTGTTCATTTGTGACTTGCTCCATGAACCTCATGTGCTCCATTGAGATTTAAGTGCTCCAAACGTTCCATGAGAATGCTCTAGATGCTCGAATCACATTTAACATTGATAGTATCCGAAAAGTTGATAAGGATGACATTCAAATCGAAAATAGAAAAAAAAATTGGAATTGCATAACTCGCATGAACCTTTTAGTGAAGAAACTTTTCTCAAAACTTCAACTGATAAATGAGTATAGGAACCTAACATCTGTATACATTAAACAAAGGACAAATTAGTATATAATTAGGATTCCTAGACATCTAGACTTTCCTTAGAACTCAAGGGTTCTGGAATAACTTGGACTACACTCCAAGACTTGGAAAACACTCCAAGGAATTGATGATCTGAACTGCCTACAAGCAATCTGTCTCACATATCCGCCAACAAAAATAGAAAATTTCAAACATTATAGGTAATTACTAGAAGTTTTATGGTTTTTGAACGTCAAAGTGACCAATCTGCTTGAGTTGAAAAATCCAGCTGATCTTAAATCATCCCCAAGTTGGCGCTCCCTAAATTTACACCAAGTTAACGAATCAATTTGAGTTAACCAACATCAGTGAATGTAGATGAAGCTAACTCCAAAACTGATTTAATCCATTTATTCTATCAATTATAAACTTATAACCTTATTATCGATTTTCTCTCCATCCTTTAAGAAAGTTATAAATTATTTTCTATATTCACTTCTATGAAGTATGACCATATAGTGTTTTCCTCATTTCAAGATTAGATGAGTGTATTATTGGCACAAGTTGATCATGATAATGCACTGGATTTAGTAACAAGAGGCGTGCTAATTATTTTAGAGGAGTGAGATGTGTGGAATCATCCATAATCCATGGGATTTCATTGTGGATTGAAGAGTTTAAGGTTATTCATTTAGAGTCTTTTAACTATGAGACTACAAGAGTGTTGGGATCCTTAGATTCTATTACTTGTTAGTTGAAGAAAATAAATTTGAAGATCATTCAACTAGTTCGAACTTTTGATAGCGTCAGGTACCATGGAATATTTGATATCATAGGGTTATTGTAAGTACACCTTGGTGGAAGGTGCTAATGGCAATTTCAAACAAGTTAAACTATTTTTTGAACACCTTAAAGAAATTTTATTAACATAAACAAATACATTGATTAAAAATAGAACAAAATATAATATAGTTCACGAAAAGTATTTTCTTCCAACCAACAATTACAAAGATACAAATAATGTGTGAATTTGGCATGTTTAAGAGTTTAAGGGGAAGAAAATAACACATGTATGTATGATGTATAGGATCTACATTAAGAGCTTAATGCATTTTGTAACAACGTAATCTTTCAAATCAAAATTTTCATTTTTAAAACACATAAAACTTATATATTATATTTCATAAAACCACAAGTGTCTCAAATGTCAACATACATCCACAAATTAAAGTCAAATCCCAGAATCCTCATCAAAGTCTCAAACAGGTGTGTACAATCATGCTGACGCCTTCCCGCGGTCCTGAGAAGTACCGGAAACACATATCACATAACACGGTAAGCACAAAGCTTATTGAGTTCCCCAAAATACCACATACACAAATAATAAGCCTCTCTTGGGTATAACTCGACATGGACCCTCCGGTCTCATGCGTCTGGGTGTGGACCCTCCGGTCGTGTGTCTCAGTGAGGACCCTTCGGTCTCACAGCTCGGTTTGGACCCTCCGGTCCTATCTCAATGGAACCCTCCGGTCCCATAACTCGGTTTGGACCCTCCGGTTCTATCTCAGTAAAACACAAAATATAGCATATATGTCACATAGAAAAAATGCATAATATGACGTAACTCAAATAAGCATTGAAGACCCTTAGATCACACATAGATACCAGTCATGGTAAGTATAGTGAGAACACTCACCTTTTAAGTAAGCACAGAAAACTAGATACCCCTTGAACAGCCTAATCTCCGCCTACACGTAATTAACTCATAAAGATCACAATGTCATATAACTCATGCTAAACTCTTTCTAACTCTTGAGATGGGTAAAACACCATTATACCCCTCCATGGCCCCCATAAACCCTGACTTGACTAAACCCTAAAGTCAAAGGAAGTCAACACTCGAGTCAATTGCTGATGTTGACCCAACTCTTCAAGTGCACCCATGTGACTCGTCAATTCCCCGCTGTTCCTCATAATGTTGCAAAAACCCAACTTAATTCGTCGAGTTATCTCATCAACTCGTCGAGTCACCTTTGTCTAGACTCATCGGGGAAAACCCTAGATGACTCGTCGAGTCAGCTCGTTGACTTGGCGAGTCCCTTCAGTCTGAATTCTCATTCATATGTTTTCAGGCATATCTACTATTCTACACCCTAGATCTAGGCTCCCAAGGCTGGAATGTCACGAAAAGCTTCGATCTATAAGTTCATGCATGGCATATTTTGCTCCAAAATTCCTATACAACACTAACAAGGGTGTTTAAGCACAATAACTCTTATATGGTTGAATAAAACTAGGACCTTTGGACTCTATGGACCTCACAAGGCCTAGATCTGAAGTCTAGATCTCCTTATAGACTCAATTCACTCAATGTCCCAATAAAAGGTGGTAAAAGCCCTAACTTCCATAATCATGTGAACTAGCCAATAAGATGAGAAAGATGTAGGCTTTTTTACCTTCCACAGAAGCTCTGGTCGATATAGCACTAGATCCAATAGTTTCTCCTCGTTCCTTGTTGGATAATCTCCTCTTCCCCTCAAAGATGCACTAGAATACTCAAAGATTAGCTCTATAACTCTCTTAGCTCACTACAAACGTTTAGGGTTTCACACAGGGGAGTTGTGCAGCTGGTGAGCGGAAATGAGGACATAAGTTCTCTTAAATAGTCCCCAACCCCGGAGATTTAGGGTTTCACCTCACAGTGCCAACTCGACGAGTCGATCATTAAATCCACGTGACCAAATTGGACTCTACTCGACGAGTTAGGCTCACACTCGTCGAGTTACTCATGAAGTCCCATGTAACGCCCCGTTCATAAAGTACTTATTTATGAGTCCCCGGGATTTAAGAGGAAGGGTATTTTGGTCCTTTTATGGGAAATGGGTTTCATCCGAGAAGGTTTCGGACCAGGGTATGTATCTAGAAGTGTAGGGCTTCTTGCCACCTCTTCGTGGATATAAAGTTCATCGAAAACGGATCTAGAATGAGGGAGTTATGACACTTTGAAGATATTGGCATTTATGGCCCTTAATGGAAAAGGTTGACAATGTAAGCCATGCATGCATGAGACACGCGTGGGTACGCCCAGCGTAGGCTGGGTTACGCCCAGCGTAATGAGTAAATGGACGCGGGTGCAAGGTCAAGTATGCCCAGTGTACTCTCAGAGTCTTAAAACCCTAATTTTAAGGGCAACCACTATATAAGGAACATAATGGTTCCCTCCTCAGCCTCCATTGACACTCTCTTACCCTCAGAAACCCTAGATATCCGTCTTACCTCCATTGTTGGGTGTGGTTGACCTTGGAAAGCTTGGATTAGCAAAGGAAAGCATAAAGGAAGAAAGGTGAAGTTGTCAAAGAAGGAGTGGAGCGGCTGGAACTTATAGATCTAGAAAGACATCATCCTTTGGAGCCTATCTGAGGTATAAAGTTTCTTGCTTTACATTCATATTGAATAAATCTATATGTTGTGAAGTATTGACACCATTCTTGTCCTAAAAGTCCTCATCTTGATGCATGTTTCGAGTTGGTCGAGATTATCTATGCTTTCAGACCTTAGGAGAGGTCTTGAGTGAGAAAAATGAGGTCCCAAGGGCTGTGGTTGTCCCATGTGTGAGATAAGTAGGTCTTAATGGATTAAGACCTTTGGTTAAGAGCTTTATAGACGTCCCAAGCGATAAAGTTTAAGACTTTATGAGTCCAAGGTATATTTGGCCTATGGATATGAAGTTTGGACTTAAGAGATTTAGCCATTAAGAACCCATGAGGATTTGAAGTCAGCGAGATTACCCCCCGCGTAGTGATCATGAGTCCTGATTCCAACCCGTGAACTTTGAGTTACGCCCAACGTACCAAGAGGGGTACGCCCAGCGTACTCCCTGTGTTGAGTTCTACTTTTTAGGCCTTTAGAGTTTGGGCTGTTATTGGGCCATTAGAGTTTGGGCCGTGGCTGGACATTATGGATGTAGTGTTCTGGACTCTATAATTGTATGGACCTAGGATCTAGGCCCATTTAGAGAGATGGGCCCAATTTGGTAAATTGGGCCAATATTGGGCTTTGCTTCGAATTCTGGATCATTGGGCCTTCGTGGGCCATCAAGAGTAAGGGATAAGAGCCAAGTATGTATGTTGGGCCTAGAGTAAGGCCCAATTAAGAGAATGGGCCCAATGTAGCAAATTGGGCCATTAATAGGCCATTGGTGGGCTTAAGAGCTTATCGGGTGATTGGGCCTTTCATATTTTGGTTTTGGGCCTTTGTCATGGACCAGATTGAGTTAAGGGTAAATTGGTCAATTTACCCTTAGAGGGATGTTGTGCTTGAGCTAATGGTTATTTGCTTTTCTGGATAGTTCGGGATTATCGGTGAGACGGTGGTTCGGGAATCTGCTTCTTCGGTTCAGATCGGCGTATTGAGGTGAGTTATCCTCACTATATCAACAGGGTCTACGGCACGAAGGCCGACCCTTTATCGGATTGTAGTCCGGGTATCGTTGTTATATTATTGTTTTACTATGTTTGCACCCTGGTAATTAGGATGGTAATTGTTAGAGATCTGGTTAAGGTCGGTATCCTGGTATATAGGATGATGCTATGCTAGTGACCAGTTAGGTCGGTATCCTGTTTAGAGTATGTCATGCTATGTGATCTGTTAGATTGGTTTGATTGGATATGCATTGTATATGATTGTATATGTATGTGCACATGGTTGTTGGACTGGGATTGGGTTAAGGCGGGTCCTGCTTTGTGTTGTAGGCCAACACACCCAGGGCGGACCGGTTATCCCGAAGGCCCAGCGAGCGGTCCGGATAGGCTGTAGGCCCCACGAGGGCGGACCAGACGTGCTGAGGCTCAGAGAGTAGACCAGGCCGACTGAAGGCCCGGTGCGGCAGACCAGTCATACTATAGACTCAGAGAGTGGACCAGGTGGATTGAAGGCCCAGTGCGGGCGGACCAACCACACTGAAGACTCGATGGATATGGCTAGACTCAGAGGGTGGACCAGTTGTACTGAAGGTCCGGTGCGGCGGACCAGTCACACAGTAGACCCGAAGTGCATGGCTGTTCTGTGTTCTGTTATGTTATGGCATGTTGTGTGTGTATGGTATATGTGGTTGGTATTTTGGGGGTATCTCACTAAGCTTTCGGGCTTACAGTTGTGGTTTAATGTTTTTTTTCAGGTTCTTCAGGAGACTGTGGCAAGGCAAAGGCGTGATCGTACCACTCCTCATGATTATGTTTTATGATATGTTTCTGGGAAGACTCTGATAATAATTGTATTGAAAACCTTTTTGTAATAACTTTGTGAAACCGGGTTGTTTTTGAAAAGTTAAAATTGGCTTAAATTTTTAGAGTGTTACATCCTAATAATAAATAATAAATAAATAATAAAGGAAATACCTGGGAATCGGGATGTTACAATTCTCCCCTACTAGAGTTAGACTTCGCCCTCGAAGTCAGGCTCCGGAAACAACTCTGGATACTGCTCGCGCATCTCGACATCCAGCTCTCAAGTACACTTGGACCCCTTCCGATGTTGCCGCTGGACCTGAACCAGGGGCACCTCTTTGTTTCTCAAAACCTTCACTTTCTGATCCAAAATCGCAATCGTCCTGTCAATATAATTCAGGATCGCATCCACCTGAATGTCCTCTAAGGGTACCACTACCATCTCATCGACTACACAATTCCTCAATTGAGACACGTGGAAGGTGTTATCAATCTGGCTCAAATCTGCTGGTAGCTATAACCAGTAGGCTACCCTACTAACACTGGCGATCACTTTGAAAGGACCAATGTATCGGGGCCCCAACTTGCTCCTTTTGCTGAATCGGATCACCCCTTTCCATGGGGATACCTTCAGGAGGACAAAATCTCCAACTTGGAACTCTATCTCGGATTGTCGCCGATCTGCGTAACTCTTCTGGCGACTCTGGGCTATCAGTAACCTTTGTCTGACCTGTTGAATATGCTCGGTTGTCTTTAGCACTATCTTAGTGCCACCCATCACTCGCTTCCCTACCTCTCCCCAAAAAAGGGAGTCCAACACCTCTTCGCATATAGAAGCTGAAAGGGAGACATACCAATGCTGGAATGGTCATTGTTGTTGTATGAAAACTCAGCCAAGGGCAAATAAGTGTCCTAACTTCCACCGAAGTCCATAACACATGCATGCAGCATGTATTTGAGTGTTTGAATCGTCCGCCCACAATGCCCGTCTGTTTGTGGGTGGTAAGTTTTAATAAAGTACAGTCGGGTACCCAACTCCTCATGAAACTTCTTCCAGAATCTGGAAGTAAACCACGCATCCCGATCTGACACTATCGATTTCAGCACCCCATGTCAGGCCACCACCTCTCGAACGTAGATCTCGACCAATTTCTCTGCAGAAGAGCTCTCACTAATAGCGAGGAAGTGAGAACTCTTTGTCAACCGATCTACAATCACCCATATCGCGTCTACCCCACGTGCGTTCCTAGATAGCTTGGTGATAAAATCCATAGTGATCTGTTCCCACTTCCACTGGGGAATGTCTAAAGGTTGCAGCTGACCATGGGGTCACTTGTGCTCTGCCTTGTCCCGACGACAGGTCAAGCATCTATCGACTACCCAAGCCATATCCCTTTTCATACAAGGCCACCGATAATCCTTCTTCGGATCCAAATACATCTTAGTGACCCCAGGATGGATCGAAAATCTCGATATATGCGTCTCCTCCATCAATATACACCGAGCTCTACCTGTATATGGCACCCAAATTCGCCTCGGAAATTCATAAGTCCCCAACTATCCGACTGATACTCAGAAACCTAACCGACCACACGCTCTCTCATGCGGTTCTCCGGTCTCATAGCCTCTACCTGAGCCTCTCAGATGGTATCTAAGACTGGAGTCATCACCGTCATCCTCATACACACATCTCGGATCGGAGCGCTCTCAGCTCTGCGACTCAAGGCATTGGCTACCACATTAGCCTTGCCTAGGTGATATAAGATATCGCAGTCGTAGTCCTTCACTACATCCAACCATCTCCTCTGTCTCATATTCAGGTTAGGCTGATCCATCAGATACTTCAGGCTCTTATGGTTCGTGTATATGGTATACCGGACACCATAAGGATAATGGTACCAAATCTTGAGGGCGAACACCCTCGCCCCCAACCCCAAATCATGGGTGGGATACCTTGTTTCATGAGGCTTCAACTGCCTCGACGCATATGCTATCATGTGACCCCTCTGCATCAACACTTCACCCATCCGTAAAATAGACGCGTCACAATAGACTATGAAGTCCTCCACTCCCTTTGGAAGGGCTAACACCGGAGCTTCGCACAACCTCTGGCGAAGAGTCTTGAATGATGCCTGCTACTCACGCACCCAAACAAAAGTAACGCCCTTCCGGGTCAATCTGGTGAGAGGAACTGCGATCTTGGAGAAATCCTTGATAAATCTCCGATAGTAGTCTGCCAATCCCAAAAAACTCCTGATCTCGGATGCGGATCTCGGCACGTCCCATCGCATAACTGCCTCAATCTTGGCCGGATAGACCAATATCCCATTCTAATTAACGAGGTGTCCCAAGAATTGGACCTCTCATAACTAGAAATCACACTTGGAGAATTTAGCATAAAGCTTCTCCGACCTCAAAATCCCAAGAACCTCTCTCAGATGCTCCTCATGCTTCTCTCTGGACCTTAAATACACCAAGATGTCATCGATGAACACGATCACTAACTAGTCCAACATAGGCCTGCACACCCGGTTCATGAGATCCACAAATGCTACCGGTGCGTTGGTGAGCCCGAAAGGCATCACCACAAACTCGTAATGCCCATAACGAGTTCTAAAGCCATCTTCAGAATATCCTCCTCGCATACTCTCATCTGGTGATATCTGGATCTCAAATCAATCTTGGAAAACCAAGATGCCTCTGCAACTGATCGAATAAATCATCGATCCTCAGAAGTGGATAACGGTTCTTGACCGTCATCTTGTTCAACTCCCGGTAATCTATACACATCCAATGTGAACCATCCTTCTTCTTGAAAAAAAGGATCGGTGCTCCCTATGGTGAGCTACTCGGTCTGATAAAACCCTTCCCCAACAGCTCCTGAAGTTGAGAGGATAACTCCTATATCTCAGGTGGTTCAAGGCGATAAGGTGCCCTGGCAATAGGCACCGCTCCCGGAACTAAATCAATCGGAAACTCCACCTGCCTCTCAGGAGGCACTCCCGGAAACTCCTCGGGAAACACGTCTAGGAACTTGCACACTATTGGAACCTTGGAGATAGAACTCGGTCTCTCTGTAGCAACCCACGTATCCACCACATACGCCAAAAAGCCCATACAGCCCTGCTGTATACTCTATCTCGCTTTGGCAGCAGAGCAAAAGCTAATCTGGACCTGGTACCCTCGTCGTACACGGTAAGCACTCCCCCACTTAGGTCTCGTATGGTCACCATATGACGCTCACAATTGATCATAGCCCCAAATCGACTCAACCAGTCCATACCCACAATGACACAGACGTCACCCTCGCTATCATCACTAGATCTATCGGAAACTCCACACCAAAAATCTCCAAGACACATCCCCAGAAAACCTTGGTCGCATAAACCGCATGTTCATCGGCTATAGAAACTCTCAGATTGACACTAATGTGACGACTAAAAGCTAAGGACGAAGGATTGACTCGCACCTGAGTCAAATAACACCAAAGCAGGTACATAACTCACAAGAAAAGTACCAGCTACAACATTAGGTGTTGCACGGACCTCCTCCGCTATCAGCTGAAAAGCTCTCCCGCGAGCCCTCGGTGTCTCGGCCTTCACTGGCAGACTATTTGTAGCACGAATAGCAGCAGGAGCAGAACCCTGGGTTGATCCCTGAATGAGCTGAGGGCACTCGTCCTTCCAATGGCCCGTCTATTTGCAATGGAAGCAAACAGAAAATCCCCTGGGGTAGTCCCTCGCCATATGCCCCTCCTTACCGCATTCGTAGCAAATCCCCGACCGGCAAGATCCCTCGTGGACCTTGCTGCACTTGCTACAAGTGCGGCTCTTCTGGCCTCCAGTCCTCGAATTAGCGGGCTTATCCCGTTTAGCCGCCGGCTACGACTATGTCGGTCTCCTATCTCTCCCCTGCTGCTCTGCCTCCTCTCTGGTCTGAATCTCCAACTCAATCTCCCTCCTCGTGGCATTGGTATGCAACTTATCCAATGTACGATAAGACAAGTTCGCCATGAACTCCCGAATGTCTCTCCTCAAGATTCTCAAATACCGACTCATACGCGCCTGTTTAGTGGACATGTACTTAGGGCAGAACAACTCCCTTTCATGGAACATCCTCGTAATCTTAGTCACCGTCTCTATCTTTTGCTTGTGAGACAGAAACTCCTATGCCAAACGCTCCCTCTCCTCCTGGAGAACATACTCATTTCGAAACAACTTGGTGAACCTCTTCCAAGTCACTGCAACATGATCTTCCGGGGTAAAATCGGTCGTCACAAACTTCCACCAGTCCTTCGCTCCCAAGCGAAGCTGGTTTAGGGCGAACCGGACTCTCAGATGCTTTGGGCATGAACAAGTATAAAAGCATCCCTTAATTTCAGCGATCCATCTCATGGCAACAATCAGATCCTGTGTCTCATCAATCTGGTGGCTTCGTGTTGCTGAACTCCCGAAACAACAACGAGTTACCTCCCTATGGCCTGGCAGAAGCAGCCTCAATAATAGTAGCATATCGCTCGTCAAATGTCTCAATCAGAGTGGTCTTAATAGACCCAAACACCTCCGGTATCGTCTCTCGAATGGCTGCAGCCACCTCCTCATGGATGATCCTACGGATCTCCTCATCACTAGTCCCACTGCTCTCGGGGTTATGGAACATCCCTACCATGATGTCTATGAAACACAACACAAAAAGTTATCTGAGACTAGATCGAGCATACTCACAGTCGATTCCCACCCCTATATGCTCCTCAGCACCCTAAGGATTCTTACTTGGATTGCATACAGATCTAGTGCTTTTAGTAGTATGGGCCCAATACTACCTTCTATACCTAACCTGTAGTCATCCCAAGTCCTCCTCTTAGGATTCTAATTCGCAAGTACTCTATCTCTCACAAATATCAGACTACTCTCTCAGTAGGCTACTCGTATGCTCATCTAGGTATCTCTCCTAGCTTACCCCTCAACTCAGAACTCAACATATACTTAGGGAAAATAACAGATAACACTGATCAATAGCATCTTCTAGGCTAAGGCATCACAAATCAGGCAACTCTAGCCCTAGAATATGAAATACCTAGCCTTAGGGTGAGCAAAAACCGCACCGCAACTAAAATTAACCGCATAAACCGCAACCGAAAAACCGCAACCGCAATAAAAACCGATGGTGAGGTTTTCTGTTTTTCAAAAACCGCAAATTTGCGGTGCGGTGCGGTTATTAGTTTCCAAAAACCGCAAAAAAACCGCATCGCACCGCATATATTATATACAACTTTTTTATCAATTATTTGTTTATTAAATATTAAAAATAAAACAAGTTTCATGAATGAAAGACGGATAAAATAGTAGAAGACAAAGTGTTGGTTTTTTCTTATGTTTAACTTTGAAAAAATGATGAAATTAGAAAATTTTAAAATATTTATTGTTAATTACTATTGATTTGACGTTTTTAAGATATTAGTTGTTTGTGGTTTAAGTTAAATAGTTAATATACCTTATGGTTTTTTTTATTATTACAAGTAATATGTTTGAACTCTTAAAACTATTTGAGCTCTAAACTGTGGTTAAAAACCACACAAAATAACCGCACCAAATCCATGCGGTTAATAACCGCAACGAAGAAAAAACAAAACCGCACCACAAAAATAACCGTCTAACCGCACCACAAAAATAACCGCACCATGCGGTTTTGAAAATGGATTAACCGCATTTGCGGTTAGTGGTGAGGTTTTGGCTAATAACCGCACCGAACCGCACCGCGCTCACTCCTACCTAGCCTATTCTCTAGCATGCATTTATAATATCACATAAATATCTCAACAAAATCTCATAAACTAAACAACTAAGGGTATTTTGGGAAACCACCGTTCGGGATCTGGCTGATTGTACACACTGCTCCTTCTCGTTTTTCTCTTAGAAACTCTTAATCGGTTTTAGAAAAATCATTTCTTTTGAAATTTTTTTTTCTCAAATCCTCAGTTTGAGTTCAGACATACCCGAAGGTGCAACCGAATCCCTCAAACCAAGACTCTGATACCAACTTGTAACACCGTAAATTTTCAAACCAAAATTTTCAATTTTAAAAGACATAAAACTTATATATTATATTTCATAAAACCACAAGTGTCTCAAATGTCAACATAAATCCACAAATCAAATTCAAATCCCAGAATCCTCATCAAATTCTCGAACAGGTATGTACAATCATGTCGATGCCTTCCCGTGGTCTTGAGAAGTACCTAAAACACATATCACACAACACGGTAAACATAAAGCTTAGTGAGTTTCACAAAATACCACATACACAAATAATAAGCCTCTCTTGGCTATAACTCGGCATGGACCCTCCAGTCTCATGCGTCTCGGTGTGGACCCTCCGGTCGTGTGTCTCAGTGAGGACCCTCCAGTCTCACAGCTCGGTTTGCACCCTCCGGTCCTGTCTCAGTGGAACCCTCCAGTCTCGCAACTCGGTTTGGACCCTCCGGTCCTATCTCAGTAAAACACAAAATATACCATATATATCACACAGACAAAATGCATAATATGATGTAACTCAAATAAGCATAGAAGACCCTCCGGTCACACATGGATACCACTCATGGTAAGTATAGTGAGAAGACTCACCTCGTAAGTAAGCAAAGAAAACTGGATACCCCTTGAACAGCCTAATCTCCGCCTACACGTAATAAGCATTTCTAATTAACTCATAAAGATCACAATGTCATATAACTCACGTTAAACTCTTTATAACTCTTGAAATGGGTAAAACACCATTTTACTCCACCATGGCCCCCATAAACCCTGACTTGACCAAAGTCTAAAGTCAACATAAGTCAACACTCGAGTCACCTGCCCATGTTGACCCAACTCTTCGAGTGCATGCATGTGACTCGCCGAGTCCCCGCTGTTCCTCAGAATATCGTGAAAACCCAACTTAACTCGTCGAGTTGTCTCATCAACTCGCCGAGTTGTCTCATCAACTCGTTGAGTCACCTTTGTCCAGACTCATTGGGGAAAACCCTAGCCGACACGTCGAGTCAGCTCGTTAACTCGATGAGTCCCTTCAGTTTGAATTCTCATTCAGACATTTAAAGGCAGATCTACTACTCCACACCATAGATGTAGGCTCGCAAGGCTCGAATGTCGCGTAAAGCTTCAATCTTTACGTTCATGCATGACATATTTTTCTCCAAAATGCCAATACAACTCTAATAAGGGTGTTTAAGCACAATAACGCTTATATGGCTGAATAAAGTTGGTACCCTTGGACTCTATGGACCTCACAAGGTCCAGATCTGAAGTCTAGTCCTCCTGATAGACTTACTACACTCAATGTCCCAATAAAAGGTAGTAAAAGCCCTAACTTCCATAATCATGAGATCTAACCAATAAGATGAGAAAGGTGTAGGCTTTTTTACCTTCCATAGAAGCTCTGGTCGATATACCACTAGATCCAATAGTTTCTCCTCGTTCCTTGCTGGATAATCTCCTTTTCTCCTCAAAAGATGCACTAGAATACTCAAAGATTAGCTCTATAACTCTCTTAGCTCACTACAAATGTTTAGGGTTTCACACAGGGGGGTTGGGCAGCTGGTGAGACAGAGATGAGGACATAAGTTCTCTTAAATAGGCCCCAACCCCAGAGATTTAGGGTTTCACCTCACAACGCCAACTCGGCGATTTAGCTCTCTGACTCGTCGAGTCGATCATTAAACCCACGTGACCAAATCGGACTCTACTCGACGAGTTAGGCTCACAACTCGTCGAGTAACTCATGAAGTCCCAATAATAAATAATAAATAAATAATAAAGGAAATACCTGGGATTCGGGACGTTACACATTTCGACAGGGATGTCATGTCGTCTCCAATGGTTACACCACCAATGGTTGATCCACTATAACAATAAGTCAATACTTTTAGTGTAACGTACTATAATTTGAATATTTAGGACATTAAAGTAGTTGTTAGGTGCGTCAAACCTAAAATAATAATGTAGGGTATAAAAATAACTAATTGGTTGCACTAAATGGTAGCACATGATAAGGATGGTTAATTCCATATGGACAGTTCTAAACGTCAATGCCTTTTTGCATAAGGCACACACTAGTCAAACATAAATTTAAATGGGGGGCTTTAATTATAAAAATAAACCAAAGTTAACTACATTTTCAGAAAAATAGAATTCCATAAAATAAGGTTTATGATAATTAAGATATTTAAAATGAGATCAGTTCTGCGGTGACTCTTCTAATCCTGCAAATAATCATCAGCTCGAATATATGATTTGCATTCAGTCTAAACTATACTAAAATTTATTAACAAGATTTAACAATCTTCTTTTACCAAATTATTTAATCAAAAAAAGATTTTTGAGTTAAACCTAACCTTTTACAAACTTAATCAAATTGACACTTAATTAAACTAGAAAATCAACATTAAGAACAATGTAAAAATTACAAGTAAATTTCAACACTTATTGCAAGCTTGAAAATGTAAAAACTTGTTATATCAGTTTATATTAGAATTGAATCCTATTATAGATCAATCTAATATTTGTTACTTATTATTAGTTAATTAAAACGATTACAAATATTAATAAAAGATTAACAAAAATGATTAAATACAAATTGAAGTGGCCAAAAAAACCAAATCAAGTAAAACACTTTATTAAGTACAAAACTAATTAAACTAGATAGAATCACAACCAAATATCAAGTCTAGCGATTACTTGCAAGAAAAGTCAAGTTGGTACGAAACTGAAATATAAGGTTTTATCCATGTATGGCTAAAAACGAATTATAAACAGTAAAAACAAAGTCTAAGTGGTGAATCTTACTAAACTAAAACAACAAATCAAACCATAATTTTTAGATCTTAAAAATTGCCAAAAAAAAACTATAGAAAACCGCCTGAAAATCATTTCCAGCAACTTAGGCTTCGACTAGGGATATAAAGGGTATTTATAAGACAGTCTCAACACTGTATAAGGACTATGTCACGAAACACAACCACAAATAATGGTCCATGTATGGTGTCCAGGCCTTGTTTGAAGATGGGTGCGACACATATACTTTAAATTAAATGTAATGTTATTTCGAGACTTTTTTCGGAACACGAGCATGGATATGACCTGTGTTTGGTGGTAAGGTTGTGTTTGTTAGACGTAGAGCAAAATCTTCAAAATAAAATTTAAAAAATCAGAAAAAAGAACTTTGGCGAAGAAAAACAACTTGTGTTTGTGGAAAATGGCCCGTATTTGGGCTTCAGAACTTCTGTCTTCATAAAGTCACAAATATTCACCAAGTTGAGTTTCACGTATGTAACATGACCTATGTCAGTAAAATACACCCCATGTTTTTTTGTTTTCACATTTTGGTCTTCAGAATTTCATTCCAAGTTGCTTTCTTCAATTCTCTAGCATCTGAAAGTACATTTATCTCCGGTTAAGCTTCAGTGCTCCACTATCGCATCCAAAATCTAGGTTCGCATCAAAAACCCTGAAAAATACATCAAGATATAAATAGTACGAGTGTTTTTATGAAAAACATAAGTTGTCATAATTATACTAAAATTCAGTTATAAATGCAGAAATACAATGTTGAATGAAACTAAAATGAACAAAAAGGATGCTTAAAAAATGCATATAACATATCTCTCCAAACTTAAACCTTACTAGCCCTCGTGTAAGAAAAGGAATTAACATGGGAATTAGGATGAGCAGATTAGATGTCTGGAAAAGAAACAAAGAGAAAAACTTGACTAATTAACTAACATAATCATATAATAACGCAAACGATAATCATGCAAAAATTAAAACATGCAAAAAGAAAAGAAAACAAAAACAAAACAAAATAAAAATAAATAAATCTAAATCACTTTTATTTCTTTTCCTTTACATAATCAGACTTTACACCAATTAAGTTTTAATGGAATCATGGATTTGAACACCAATCTCAATACCCCTAGTTTACTTTTAAAACCCATAGTCAAGCAAACGCGTGGCATTCGTAAGCCAAACAAATAATTTTTAATACAAACTCTTATTTCTGAAAACATTGCATTTAAATTTTTTTTTCTACAAATTCCTTTATAAAAACTTAACATGACCGACTCCTCCTTTTTCTCGAACTCGTCCAGTAAACGCGATAAGCCCCATTATGGACTTTAAGTCAAAGTTCATCATTATGATTCTGCTATCAAGGGACATAACTCATTAAACCACACAACTTCTTTGTCTTGATTATCTTTTTTAATTTAACTTCGCTAGTTGGGGAACAACCTTTGAATTGATTTGGATTTGACTTGGAATTTACTTTGCTTAGGCTTGATATCGAATTTGTACATTGAGTTGATTACCACTTGAACTTGACTTGATTAGACTTTGAGCTTCGACTTTCCTCAAGTTTCTTGATATCGAATTTAACATTGAGGCGCGGGGAACCTATGTTTATTTAGGCACAACTATTTTTTTCGTATATGGACGTAGGGCGCCTAGGCCCATGAGCTGATGTCATTTTGTTGGGATTTGGGCCTATTTAAAAGCATGAACACCTAGAGTTTCATAATTATTAACCTCCACCTCCCTAAAAGTACGTCTAATGAAACCCTATCCTCTATTGAAGTCTTTGGAGCTCATTCTCTTTCCTAAGTCCATTTTGATACCCTTTTGGTGATCCTTTGGTGCTCTAGAGTGAAGGAAACAAGAAAGAATGTTTAAGGAAGCTTTCCATCTGAATTGATCAATCTTCTTATAATTTTTGGACCTTAGTAAGTCATTAAGATCCAAGCTTTATTTAACTTTATCCATAGATCTATGAGATTATGGTGTTTTTGGTCCATTTTGATGGCTTTTCACCCCTTTGTGGTTTATTCCATGGATTTTGAAGAACTCTATGAGCTTTGATTCATGTTTAAGTTTAGATCTGGCATGACCGGTCCTGAGGATTTAAATTTCTTCATATTCCTAGGTTGATCCAGAAAAAGGGCCCTTATTGCTATTATAAGTTATATATATATATATATATATATATATATATATATATATATATATATATTATAATAAAAAAAAATTGGGCCCCAAAAAAATTTGGGCTATGTGCAGCTCCTCACTTTTCCCTCCTTCAACAACACCCATGAGATATAATCATTTGGTGGAGGAAAGAGTTCATGCAAAAGCTCTCTTTTCTTTATACATGAAGAAAAGTGTGTTTTTGGACATTTTATGATCTTGGTTGTTTGGAGCATTTCAATGGATAAAGTTGCAAACTATATCTATTACGATACTAGTGGGAACCATATCTGAGATTCGAAGCCTTCGAGTTAATGGTTTAATCAAAACATAAACTTAACTTCTAAAGAAGCGCGATGTGTCTCTTGGAGGACGTGGAGTGTTTCAAATTTTTCAGATACACGTCTGATTTATGCTGGCAAGTCAACTATTTTGTCTTTAGTGGATGCAGAGCATCCAGTAGAATATAACATTGTTACCAAGTTTGAATTTAGGTTAAAATTTAGGGTTTGGGTTGTAGAATGAGGTTTGACCTCTATTTGGTGTCTATGTGGTTCGTGAGACAAACCTTGTAGATATTCATGTGTATTTGTGATTATTTGGATTTTCTGACAGGTGAGTCTTCTCACAGTATTACTTATGTCATGATTGGATCCTCTCTGTCTTGGATACATGTGTAATAATATGACATGTAGGTATGCTTAGTCAGACAAGTAAGGTCTTGCTTATGGTTGTTGCTTATTTGCTTGTTGACTGGCATGGTATGTGACTACGACTAATGACAAGATCGGGGGAGTCCGTAATTCAAACAATTTTGGCTAGGTTGATGACAAGATCGAGGCAAGCCGTAAGTCAAAGAGTACCCAATTGGGATGATAGCAAAATCGGAACTGGTCGTGAGCTAAAGAGTCCCAATACTTGCATGTATAGTTATTACAATGATGTTTATGATATCTTGGGGAATTCATTAAGTTTTATGCTTACAGTTGTGGATTAAATGTTTTCAGGTTGTGCTTCTGGCAGTGGGAAGGCTCCAACCCGACTGCGATGCATACACATCCCCTATGTTTATGTTTTTACACTTCCACTATTTTTGATGTTTTTGGATATAATGATTTTCATATGTTAAACTTTTTGGATTTTGGAACTATTGATTCTTCACCGTTATGGAAAAAGAATTTTTTTCTTAACATTTTAAAATTAAAAATTTGGTTTGAAATTTGGGACGTTGCAAAGGATTTGACTTGTTGGCCCATCGGATCTTTCATACTTCAAAACGAAAATTAACTATGTGGATGTAACAAGAGTTTCATCCTAACCTCAACAATTGTAACAACTATAAGGTTCGATACTTGTAAGGAAAATATTTATTTAATTTAAATTCTTTTTAAGGAATTAAGTGATATTATTTTTAAAACATTGTTCAATTTTCCATCCTACACTTCCTTTATAAAAGTTATTTGGTTTTACCATTGGGTCGCAACTTACAGACATCTCAACTACTCTCTATTTTTTTGGAGAACAAACCCTACACTCGGTTGTATTGAGACTTGTAACACCGTAAAAATTTGAACAATTTTTCACTTTTGAAAACCATGAAATATCATTTGCATTCATAATAAAAACGTTGTATCAACATTGTATCAGTACAAAACCCCAAGATCAAAATATAAAAACTCCAATGTGCGTGTGTACGAATCATGCCAGCGCCTTCCCGCGATCGTCACTAGTACCTGAAACACATAACACATAACACTGTAAGCATAAATGCTTAGTGAGTTCCCCAAAATACCACTCTAACACATAATTGTCACTCGAGGCTATAACTATGCCGACCCTCTGGTCAATGTGTCTCAGTGGGGCCCTCCAACCCCAACTCTATGTGGGCCCTCTGGCCCTAACTCTATGGACCCGAAGGTCCTTACTCTGTAACTCGGAATCATGCATATCACATGTCACAATAAATAACAACACATAAATAACATGCAAATACACTGGCATATAACTCTAAAATACTCTTTCACATAACTCTGTTACCACACTAGGTAAAGTATAGTGAGAAGACTCACCTCAGACGTCTCGGTCAATCTCTGACTCGGTAGAAATATTGCCTAGTCTCCGCCTATTCACATAAAGTAAATACTCTCATAAATATAACTCTCGAGACTAGATTCAACCCTCTATTAGCACCCTCAGAAGGGTAAAAGACTATTTTACCCCTCTCCTGACTCAAAGACCCCATTGTTGACCAAACCCTAAAAGTCAACAAAAGTCAACGGTCAAACTTTGACCCAACTCGTCGAGTGCACTCTAGCGACTCGGCGAGTACACACATGTCCATTAACTCTTTGTCCCGCTTGGTACGTCGAGTCCCTCCCTATGTTCGACGAGTCACACCTGGCATGAATCGCGGGGCCACCCCGACTCAACTCGCCGAGTCTCAAGAACAACTCGGCGAGTACCGCCTCGAACTCCAGTCCTCTAATCCCCTTCTGACTCACTGAGTTATCCACCAACTCGGCAAGTCTACTAACTGAGCGATTTACGTGTAACCCTAACCCTACTCGCCGAGTCTCAAGAACAACTCGGCGAGTTCATGCCATGCACAAACTCTATTGACCTCCTAAGGTCAGATATGTGCCCCTAATCCATAGATATGGCCTTCCCAAGTATGAAAGTCACAGAAAGTTTGAATCTTGATGCTTATATGTCAACAAGATGACATCAAATGGTGATTTAGCCCCAAAAATGGCAACCTAAGTCCAATAACCCCAAAATGACTCATAAAGCTCCAAGGGTTAAGGTCACTGGACCTCTTTGAGTCCAGATCCAAGGCACAAACTCGAGAAAAGACCAAATACTCTACATAATCATCTTCCAAAGGTTTGAAAACCCTAACTCTATGAATAACCACCCAAAACTGGAGAAAATCCGAAGGAATACCTCAATATGAAGCCTTTGAACTCTGAAATCACTAGATTTGCACTTCCTTCAGCCTTCTCTTGCCTTGATCACCTTCTCCTTCAATTTACACCAACAAATGATCAACAATGGCCACTCTGTACCTCACCAACGATCTAGGTCTCTCTCTGGGGTGTGGTAGCCGCTAATGACGGCCATAAGGGCCTTTAAATAGGTCCCAAACCCTAGAAATTAGGGCTTCATTAAACAGCATGGACTCGCCGAGTCCGAACGTGAACCCGGATGAACATCCGCGACCCTACTCGGCGAGTCTTGGCACCAACTCACCGAGTTCCTCCACAAACTCCAAAAATAAATGAATAAAACAATATACCTGGGAATCCGGATGTTACAAGATTGTTGCATTCGGTCCATATCACGCTCCATCTTTACAGAGCACGTTCGAAAGTAAAAATTTCATCATTTAGTGCATTCAATCCCAAAGGTTTTGGTGTTAAAAGGAGGGATGTTATAACCTAATTTGTTAGGGCCATAAGTGTCATAACCGAATGGTGAATTGAAAATAGTATAAATTTTGTTTATATGGAGCTGATGGTTTGTACTAGATAAACAGAATGAGAGGACACACGTGATAGGACAATACTTGACCCAATTTAGGAATTCATAGGTAAAGATATTATGGCTTTCAAAATGAATTTCTAAGAGAGACTTCCACCCTAAGTTCGTAGAAAATAACTAAAGCATGTAAGGTGTCGATGTGCACAAATTTTTGACTTTTACAGTCGTGCACTAAAAAATCCACAACTTTGTCCCTGTCCTTTCATTTTTTTAAATCGAAGCACATGGCTTTAGTTTCCAAGATAATATTTTTGGACGAACGGGAAGTAAAAGAAGAATGAGGGTTAGAAGAACCTTCGTCTCGATTATTCCTAGTCTAAGCCATAAAACGATTATATAATTTTTTTTTTCAAGATGAAAGCAGACACAAGAATATAGTAGATAAAGAATAGAAAAGATCCTAAGCTACCCCATAGCGGGCATGCAATCCCATACAAAACGTAAATTCAGCAGATAAAAAACGAAATTTTTTTGATGACAACTTAAATTTTTTAAGAAAAGCTCAGTTACGGAACATATGTGTATATATTAAGGTTTTAAATAACGTTAGACATGACTTTGATGACAATGTCAAACCTTAAACTTTTATAAGTCGTGACGAGTCATGTCGTTTGTAAGGCGTGACTTAAGGTGGTAATTTTGTATATAATTAACAATTCTATATATATATATATATATATATATATATATATATATATATATATATATATATATATTCTACTATTATTCATCTTTATATACATATATGACTTAAGACGACATTTTGTTAAAACATGGCATGAAGTACAAGTTTTGGAGCCATGCCGCATCATGGTGAAGCCATGACGAGTTTTTTTAAAATCTTTGTATATATATAAACTCACTTAGGGAACATGTGTATAAAAAATATGTATTTTGTATATTTTTTCCATTATATAAAATTTCCTTATATAACCTTAATACATTCAAATATGAAATCTTTATTATTTTTTGGTTAATTATTATTTTTAATTAAATATATAAAATAAAACTAAATTCGTTATATATATATATATATATATATATATATATATATATATATATATATATATATATGAAAAAGTGAATGTGTGATTGTTATGTATCTAAGTTTAGGTATACAACTTTTTAAACGACGTAGTTTTAAACAAAACAAATCCAATTTCATTTTATCTTAGTTTTGTTATAATAGAATACCATTGAATTAAGTTCAATTACGGAATAAAAAAGATCAATTATATATATTTTTATTGCAAATAATTATTGAAGTTTATAGAGAAAATAATATAATGATGTATTATATATATATATATATATATATATATATATATATATATATATATATATATATATATATAATGTATTTAGTTTTATTTTATATATTTAATTAAAAATAATATAATGATGTATTAAATGGTAATAATTAATTTGTGTAGAAGACTTCATAGGGATGCTTTAATAACTTGTATTTCATAATTTTATGTATAGTACTGTGCCTTTTTTAGAAATAAAAAAACAAAATAAAACAAGATTGCACTTTTTTTGAGTTCTCCATAAAGTTAAAGAAAATATAAAAAAGAAAAAAAAAAATGAAACTCAATATTATATAAATGCAAATTATACTTGACTTTATTTAAAGAACATTTTAGCAATCTTTATATTCATCTTCTCACCATCTATTTTCTCGTATCCTTCTCTTTCTTTCTCTCCCTTTTGTTATATACAACTCAATTGAAGATGTTGTACCTTTCTTTCACGTACAACTCAAATGAAGATCTTGTGTTTTGAGGGATGATGGTGATGTCTTGAAACCTTATTGTAACTTAAGGATGAATCCAAAGGGATCGCATTGATCCTAAATTAGTCGTGTATGATTTGGGATCATGCTATCCTTTTGGATTCCTCCTTTGGTAACTTCGAACAGGCAAACACCAATTACAAATATGCAAAATACAGATAAGTTTAGAAGATCGAATTCATCACAGACAAGTTTTATATTTAATGCATGTTTTAAAAATACCAAATTCATCAAATATAGGTAAGGTTAGTTTGAATGTTTGATTCATGACATCTGTAAAAAAGTTATTAACGTTTACATCATTTTGTTTTCTGAATTCTGATCTTAATTTTTTTTAGTATTTGGATGGAACTTGAAAAAATGGATGAATCTTAAAGGAGACTATTATTTGTCCTTTCTAATGATACAACGAATTGGATGTATTATTTCCATCTTATGATATTTATGCCTGCTACTAGTTTTCTTTGACTAGTGTTTTTGTCCTTTCTAATGAACATGATAAGTTTTTGTGGAATATTGATTGATTATTTATACACTTGTTTATGCATAATAGGTATGCATCAAACAACGCTAAGTTGTTCTTTTGATTTTATTTTTATGATTTTTAGATCAAATTATCAACTTATAATTAGTTTTAACCTGGCAACTTTTTTATATGTATTTATATATTTTTCATCATCAACTTATTATCAGTTAATCTGTAGTATTAACAGATAATTGATAATTGTTTAAGACAACTTGAGCTTCTTATTTTTGTAAATTGCGTTGGAAAATATGGTTTTACTCATTTTTCAAAAATAGATTTTTCTCAATGTTGAGCACAAATTCAGAACAAGTTTCATTACGGAAACGGATAATCTTTTACATATCGTGTTCTCTTGACTTGTGCATTCGTTTTGGTATATTATACAACAAAAAAGAACTTAAAAATGAATGAGAAATTAATCTTGGCAGTAATTTCGTTGGAGGAATTACATAAAAGATAATTAATGAGTTTAAGTCGTCCCATGTAGTTTGGAGGAATTAAAAAAGATGTAAGTATATAAGTAGAAAGCTTTTTTAGCCTTTTAATATTTATAGCACCGAGAGACTTTGTAGTGTGGACTGTGGAAGGATGGAAAAGCCAATCAAAATGATTTTGTTTAAGCCATCCTAGGACCCATCTAAATTTTAATATTTTTTAAATTTTTTTAGGACCTACCTTTTGGCTAGTATTGAAAAATATTAAGCAACTAAATTTTGAATGAAAGAAGTACATGATTTTTAGTTTTAGATTCCTAGTGAGTCATCAACATAGGTTGGGAGAAGTAAAAAGATGCAAGTATACAAGTAAAAAGACGTCTTAGTCTTTTTAATAAATATTTCTTTTTTGTAACTAAAGATATATCTTAGGAAACAACCGTCCTATTGCGACCGAATTTATTTTAAGGACATTCTTTTGAATACTTTCAAAGCACTTATTATTGCTTAATTGCTTAATGCCTTTTGTAATTTTGTTGCTGTTTCATGCATTGTTGCAATATAATTCCTACATATTTGAATGTCTATTAGAGATGTTAACGGAATACATTTATATTTTTCTCCTTCCTAATGTGATTTCTCATGAATGAAGAAACCTCTCTTTTTTTTTGGATAAAATGCATAAAAGACATTAATTTTACATAGTTGTCGATTGACGTATCAGTCTTTGATGATGTGGCGTTCATGAGATTAGTGTGACATTTTTTGATGACACAGTTTTCTTGGTGTCAAAAATGAAAAATAAATAAAATATGGTTTGACTTAACCGAAAAAAAAGCACAATGTCAAAATCAAAATTTTATAAAAGCATAATTTCTTTTGTGCAATTTGTATTTATTAAACATAATAATCAAGACTTGCTGGATGGTTGGAAACATTTTGTCAGCAAGCTTTTTGAGCAAAACAACATAAAAAAAAATTAACATATACACATGTAGTGCCATAATCTCATCTATTAGTTTCCTTTACAATCTCCACCTCCTGAATTTTCCTCGACAAAATTGAAAAGTAAAATACAATATAGTGACTTAACTGAAAAAGAAACACAGTGTCAATATCAAACTTTTCTAAAAACTTAGTGCCTTTTGTGCACTTTGCTCTTATTAAACATAATAATCGGGACTTATTGGAGGGTTGGAGACCTTTTGTGTGCAAACTTTTGGAGTAAGACAACATAACAAAATTAGCGTCTACACATACAACTCCATAATCTCATTGCTATTAGTTTTCATTACAATATCCGTCTCCTAAATTCTCCCTGCCAAATTCATTGGCCACGATCCTTTGATCTCGCGTGAAGCATGTATATACTCTATTTACTTTATTTCATTTATGTTTTCCAATGCAATGATCAAGCCTGTAGTCAGATTGTTCTAATAGAGCGTGACTATGTCATTGCTCATGAGCTATTCACCCATATTATGTTTCCATGTCCCTCTTTGTTGGGGTGTTATCTTCAATTTAAAGATGGGCGGCATTTGTAACGCCCGGTTTCTAGTACACATTTATTTATAAAATTATTCATTTATATAGAGCTACTCGACGAGTTGGAAGCCCCAGACTCGTCGAATAGAATTGAGTATTGGATGCGGGTTTTCATTTATCTACTCGACAAGGCTAGAGCCCTCGACTCGGCGAGTAGGTCTACCATAGTGAAACCCTAATTTCGGGGTTTTGCACCCTATTTAAGCATCTTAATCTCCACCTTTTGGCCTCATTTCTAGCCTCCAAGTCCTAAACCCTAATCCACGAAACCCTAGAGCATTTTGTAAGTGTGTGAGCCATTCTTGAGTGATTTTGTGTGTTCTTGAAGCTAGCAGAAGAAGAGGGAGCTAGAAGGTTCAAGGAGAAGATAGTAGATCTAAGGATTTCCTTCCATCGTCATCACATTCTGGTAATTAATCAAGTCTGTAACCTGACCATTCATTCATTAGATCTATTTACTTCCATTTTATGAGGATTTTAGTTCATGAACCTTGGTCTTTGGGATTTGGGCGTCCCAAGTAACTTATATTTCAGATCTAGGATCTAGTAGGGGTTCCATGGCATAAAGGTGCAAACTTTATGACCATGGAAGCCCCATGAAAGCTTAAAAACGTTATTATGGCCTTTTTAGCCCTAAAAGGCCATGCATGGAAGGAAAGCTAGGAACTTTACATGTCCAACTGATGTCCAAAGCCTAGATCTATTATAGTGTGCTTAGGTTTAGAGTATTATGGCTTATGGACCAAAATCTATGTTCTAGAGAGTTAGGGTTTGAGCTAAACCCATTAGGAAGGGCTAACAGCGGGTAAAGTTGGAAACTTTACTTTACCCTTAAAAGTGTATTCCTAGCGTGTAGATGAAGTATGGAGTTTGGATCTGAAGGGTAGGAGCTTAATCCATTGAGATGGATTAATCAAATAGAGGAACTCGGCGAGTCCATAGAGGGACTCGACGAGTTGAGTAGGTTTGTCCTATTTTATCTTAAGGTAGAACTCGACGAGTCGGTGAAGGGACTCGACGATTTGATTCGATAGATTGCGACTATGAGTAGCCTGGGAACTCGAGGAGTCGGGGGGAGACTCGACGAGTTACATCGCGATTTCAAGTTCTAGGACTCGACGAGTTGGGTCAACCAGGAGGTTGACTTTGACCAAAGTGATGACTTTGACCAGGGGTAAAATGGTCATTTTACCCTAAGGATAATTATCAGGTTTCGACTAAGTGTTATTATGATAATAATAGCCGGGTAGTCGTGGGAGAAGCCGTCAGAGATTCCTCACTCGAGATTCAGCAGTCAGCTTTGCAAGGTGAGTTTTCCTCTAGTAGAACGGGTCTAAGGCACCAAGGTCAGCCCGCATATGTATGATTAGTAGCCGAGTGTGGGCGAGGCCCATATCTCATAGTATTCGAGTGTGGGCGGGGAGCGTATCTCATAGTATAGTTGAGTATGGATATTTGACTGATTGATAGATTTCGTTATACTTGTTGTCTGTGTGATACATGTATGTGTGATCAGTAACTGAATGTGGGCAGGGCCCATATCTCATAGTAACTGAGTGTGGGCAGGGCCCGTATCTCATAGTAGCTGAGTGTGGGCGGGGCCCGTATCTCATAGCCAGCGGAGTGTGAGCGGGGCCCGTATCTCCTAGATAGCAGAGTGTGGGCGAGGCCCGTATCTCTATGAGTGTGGGTGGGGCCTATATCTCTTAGTTGCATGTTATGCATGTATGGTATGCGGTAGTTTGGGGAGACTCACTAAGCTTCATACTTACATTTTTCAGTTTTGGTTTCAGGTACTTTCGGTAGCAAGGGAAAGAGCCCGGGATGATTCTAGTGCACAGACCATTGATTCAGCATGGGATGTTTAGACTTTGATATTTGACACATGATTTTGATACAATATTTTATCATGATGATTTGAAATACATTACTTATGCTCTTTTTATTTGGTGACAAATGGTAATTATGGTTTTTATAAATAATCAAAACGAAAAGTTTGGACCGTATTTTTGGAATGTTTCAGCATTGGTGCTACTAAGACATTTAATTTGTTAAAATGGTTATATTTGATGTTGATGGTTTTTTATTTCACATTTTAATCGTTTTGTAAGCATGTTGGAGTGAGTTTCTCCATAGACGCATTTGTAGTTATGAACGAGTTCTTCTAGTTTATTGTCCATTGGTTGTTAGGGCTTGGTAATCCTATTCTTTTCAAAATAAAAGTTTTGATTATTCGTTCATTACATATTTATGATAACAACTAACGCCTAGCTTTTGTAGCCTTAAATTGTGGTCACTAGAAGAGTCTTGTCTTAATTGTTAGTGTATATTTATTTGGGTTATTATTGTACTAGTTGTGAAACCCGTATATTATACGGGTTGATTAAAACAAAATGTTAAATAGAAACGATTAAATGAAAAGTTTATTTGAATTTGAAATTTGAAATAAATAAAAATATGAGAAAAAAAACATACAAAAAATAAATTAATTAAAATTATTGTTTAGTTATCAGACCCGTATACTAAACATGTTAATTATAATAAAATATTAAACACAAAGGTTTAAACTGTAAATTTATTTGAAATTAAAATTGAAATTTAAAATTTAAAATTTGAAATTAATATCATTATTATGGTAGGTTTAATTTATGGAAACTAATTAATAATATATTAGAAATGGAAAATGAAATAAATGACAAGTGGAAAATAAATATATCTCTAAATTATGACAAAATGACATGTGGCAAATTGAATGAGAGAAGGACATGTGGCAAAATCATTTTTATTTATTAGGATAGATGTGTATAGTCCATATATTTGTTGTTTATCTTTAAAGGCCTATGGCCACATACGTTTTGTATATGTATCATGTATTGTTAATGAGAGATCAAGAAAATCATTTATCCCTCAATATGGCATCAGTGAACCAATCTTACAATCTCTCCTATATCACCTCTTTTGCTCTTATATTCTTCATGCTTCCACCTTCGGCTGAACCTTAACAGCCTCCTCCTCCTAAATATTTTGGTCAAATTTCATCATGCTTGCCAATGTCCCTCTTCTTCCTCCTCACAAAGCCTTCAACATCACTAACATTAAGGCGTCCGTTCCACTCATTCTTGGCCTCAAATGGCTCAACTATGATGCATGGAGAGAACTCTTTACCACTCATTGCATGGGGTTTGATATTGATCACATTGACGATTTTTCATTTTTCATCGAAGCCAGCCAACGGATGCGGAATGGAATAAAGTCGACTCGATAGTGAAAGTTTGGCTTTACGATATCCTTTCTCAATATCTTCTTAACATGCTACCAAAGAGAGATACTACCATTCTAGAAATGTGGTAGAATCTCGTGACAATAAGGACACAAAGAGCATGAAAAATGATAATAAACTTCAGAACATCGCGATCAGTGACCTTTCTGTGACCACTTATTGCAACAAAATCAAAGCTTTGTCAGACCTTCTTGCTAACCTCGATTCGGATTCTGTCGTCCCCTAAAAGCATCTCGTCATCTACACGATCAACAAATTGTCATCCAAATTTGAATCGGTTGCAAATATCATTTGATACCGCTCTTTGCTTCTGAAATTCAATGAATCCCAGTAAATATTGGTGATGGAAGAACAACGCTTATCTTTTGCTCTTCTGATTAATTTACACCGGAAAGTAAACCAACACCTCATCGTTGCCAATAATCTTGCATACCGGGAATAATTCCTCCAACCGACAAAGCAGTAGTCATCCCAATAGCCAGCAATCGCAATAACGTCGTCGCTAGCAGCAACCACCTGCAATACCAAACCAGCTGTACAGTTGGATTTTTATTCCTCCGCTAAAAGTCCGACAACAGCAGCAACGTAATTTCTCTGTGTCGCATAGGCAACAAGAAAGTGGCCTACTAGGTGTTTTCCCTTGTCAAAATGAATAGTGCATATGAGCATCTCCTAGATAGCCCACATATACGGCCTAACAGCACCCTTCGCAGGCCCATTCAGCAACAATTACAAATCAGTGAAGCACATTTTTTGCATTGGACTCAACTACTAACTGGACTTGGACTTGGAATGGTCCAACTCAGCCCACAAGTCTACCAGTCCAGAAGTTTTTAATACTATGTCTTTAAATGACCTAGGCGCAAATGATTAGTACATGGATACCATGGCAACAAACCACATACACAAATGTAGGTATACTTGACATTGACCTTCACACTTGTAATTCTCATTTGGTTTAGTTAGTAATGGGTCATGCATGAGTGTAATTACACGACCAGACACACTTTTTTTCCTCTTAAAAATCCATAACGTCCCCAACATCGTAATAATGTCCTTATTGCCATTACCATCATCGAAAACCTCTTTTATGTTATACAATTCACTAAAAATAAATGCTTTATTGGATTTGATGAATTTGGGTTTACTATCAAGGATTTGAGGACACGACACCACCTACCAATGCGGCAGTGAAGGTTCATTGTATCGGATCATTCCTTGTCCTCAAGCACACCTTTCTTGGAGTCCGTTAACATCGCACCAACACTTAGGACATCCCAACCACCAAGTGTTGAAGTCATTAGTGTCTAATAAATTTACTTCTTGTAATAGTAATAAATTTCATAAATTTTGTCACTCATGTCTATTAGATTAGGTGTCTAAGCCCATAACTATAACTGATATGTATTTGATCCGAAAGTAGCATGGTCTATTTGGGTTGCATTCACCAGAACAATATGATAAGATGGTCATTTAAGAAAGAGGTTATTTATGATTTATAATATATTAATTGAGAAATCATATCATTTAATTAGTATTGATCAAGAATTAATTTGGAATTCATTTAGTGATAAAAAGAGACTAATTAAATTAATGGAGACTGGTTATGTAAATTAGTGATGCATATGGTTTGGGCTATTGATCCATGATGGGCTAAGTTTATATGAGAATTCATGAAGAGTTAGTTCACATGAGTTATGGATCATCAGCCTAAGTGTAAGAATTAAGGTTACATATGACTCTTGGAATTCTAGCACTATATATGTAACCCCTTAGACCCCAAAATCGCATGCACAAGTCATATAACAAGAGTATAGCCGATTTTAGGGTGCTCCTAACCTCTCTCTCAAGTCCTCCAATTGTTGGTGGTGTTTTATGAAGCATTTCAGGCATCACACGTGACGTGCTAAATTCTTAAAGGCCAAGTAACACAAGCTACATAAAGAGGTAATCATCTAACTAGTTTCTTTTATGATTCATATATTAAGTTATATGCTAGATAGGATGCATGCTTTGGAAAATTAAATTTGCATGTATAACTAGAGAAAACTTAGATCCAAAGCATTAGGGTTATATGTGCACCATAGGGATGTTATAGTGCTCAAAACTCATCAGTAGTATCAGAGCCAGGTTAGTTTTTTGTTATATTGATTCATTGGTTGATTTTTAAAGTTGAAAAAGTCACATTTGGCCTATAACTGATGAACTCGACGAGTCCAATGATCTGACTCGACGAGTTCACTCACAAACTGGAAACTCGACGAGTTCAGTTCATGCACTCAATGAGTAGGATCTTCTGCTAGCAGATTTTTGAGCTTTTTGGCCATAATTGGATTAGGATCATTACCACAAACTGTTTTGCATCATAAAATCTGGTTTTCCTTATATGGTAGTGATTATCCTTATCCGATTAAAAGATAACTGTCAAAAATTCAAAATTATTATTAGTTTATATGATAAACCTAATTGTTTGTAAATTCTTGATTTGATATTATCTTGCCTTATGAGTTAAACTTGATCTAAATGTATTTGAAGAGTTTCATAACTTGTCCTCAAGTTATGGAACATGAAAAGTCTCATTCATTAAACATTAAACTCATAAGTTGTGGAAACCAAAAGTTTTGAAGAGTTACAAAACTTGCCCTCAAGTTTTGGAATTTGTAAAGTCTTAGTTATGAAACATTTAATTCCAAACCTTAGAATTTTAAAAGTTTAAAATTCAACCCTTATACTATTATAATATTAAAAGTTAATACTTACATATATGTATAAGACAAGTCAGTCTTACCGTCAGTAGGCCTCATTCACGAAGCCGATCTATAAGAGGGGGGTATAAGGAAATTGGCTATAAAATGGTGATTGAATGGGTGTCCTCTCTCACCCACCGCTTCCTTGACTGGTGGAGGGTCGTTAGCTGAACGGGTAAGATAGGACATTAATTCTCATTAAAAGTATAATGATATTTATAAAGTAACTAAATGTTTTTTTTATAAAATTCCCAATCTTAGTTACTTTAGGAAACATATGAAAATGATGTTATTCCATGAAGTTGCACTTTGCACCTTGCCAAGTCGTTAGTGGAGCGTGTATGGTTAACCGACACACTAACTTGGACTAACAACGGTGGCAAATGGTAGCTTGATGTTTATCATAGATCAATGGAGCATATATGGTTAACCGGCACATTGATTAGGTGATAAATAACATCGAGAGTACAAAGTATATTTGCATGGTTATTCACACCTTGTTTGTGATCCTCGGTATCCCGGTCACAAACTTAAAGGGAATAATCGAGATTTAAACATGTCATTGAAAAGTTCAATGAATCTCAAAAGAATCTAGGAATTTCAATTCCTTTAAAACTTAATAATCAATTTCGTTTTTCATGGTGGAAATTGGTAAATCGTCATTTACCTACCTTCAAATATTTTGTAATTGGATTACGACATCCCTCTTCCGAATTGTAAAATATTGCGTTGGGTTCTAGCCTTAATATTTCATTTGGGTGTTATATTAAGGATTCTTATCTAATCCAAACTTTGTCTTTCTTTTTCAGATGTCTTCCAACACCACTTCTGGCTCGTTCTCCCTCATAAACTTGTGTAGGAGGGTCATCTTTGATGGTTCAAATTTCAATGATTGGATTCGGAACATTAGGATGATCACTCGTTACAAGGACAAGGAATATGTCCTCGATAAAGAGATTAAGGAGATTGATGAAGCAACTGCTACTCCTGAAGAAGTTACTAAATATAGGACTCATGTGAAGAATGCCACAAAGGTGTCATGTATCATGTTAGCCACTATAACAGCTGAACTCCAAAAATCGTATGATGACTACTACCCTTTCGAGATGCACTAAGACTTGATGGAAATATACCATCAAAGTGCTCGCCAGGAAAGTTATGAAATCATTGCCTCCATGATTATAACAAAAATGAAGTATGGAGAGTCCGTCACGCCCCACTTGCAAAAGATGCAAAGGTTTGTGGACTGCTTGCTGAAGTTGAATGTTAACTTCGATGAAGAGTTGGCCATTGATATTATCCTACACTCTTTGCCTCCATGTCATGAGTTTCGTATGAATTAACATATGAACAAGGAGGAGGTCACTCTAAGCAAACTTCAAGGCCTTCTGAGAACTATTGAAAGTAGTTTAAAAGGCAAATCTATTGTATCTACTCCTACTGCTACTACCCCTGTTCTGGAAATTGGACATGGGAAAGGGAAGAAGAGGAAGGCTCCTGCTAAGAGTCACAAGGGAAAGTCCCATGATGGATCCTCTCCTAGTGGAACCAAAGGTGGTTCTACTACTCCCTCCACCAACCAAATGGTAGCAGAGTGCTTCTACTGTCATGAAAAAGGGCACTGGAAGCGAGGCTGCCCCAAATACTTGCAAGACATCAAGGATGGGAAAATAAAGCCCAACCATGCATGTATTTACACTATTCTATCTAATAACTACTCACATGCTAATTCTTGGGTCCTTGATACAGGTTATGGTTTTCACATTTGTTCTGATTTGTAGGGACTAAAAAGAGGTAGGGATGTCGAGCACGGAAAAATAAACTTAATCATAGGGAATAGGAAAGTGTCGCATGTCACCAAGATTGGAGTTTATTCTTTATTACTTAGTAGTGGGTTAGAATTACATTTGAATATTTATTGCTACTCGTCCGATATGTCGAGAAACATTATTTCCTTACATGGTTTATATAAACAGGGTTTTAGATTTTCATTTGATAATGAAATTAGTTCTATTAATGTTTTTTATAATGGTATATTTTATTTTAAAGCATTACCTTGTAATGGTATATATGAAACTATGATGGTTTTAGACAACTTAGGAAATAATGTATTGCACATTGATTTGTCCAAATTTTTGGACAAGGAATCCTTGTAGCATTGTCGTTTTGGACATGTCAACAAGAAGCGCGTAACCCAACTCCAAAAGGATGGAGTCTTGGAGTCATTCGAATTAAAGTCGGATGACACTTGTGAATCATGTTTGCTTAGAAATATGACCAAGTCACCCTTCACTGGTACTTGTGAAAGGGGTGAGGGCCTGTTGGATCTCATACACACTAATGTGTGTGGACCCTTCAGATTCGCCACAAGGGATGCTAACTACTTCTATGTGACTTTTACTTATGATTACAAAAAATATGGTTATATCTACTTAATCAAACATAAGTTAGAAAGCTTTGAAAAGTTCAAAGAGTTCAAACAAGAAGTGGAGAATCAGTTGAGCAGGAAGATAAAGATGCTCCGATCCGATCGAGGTGGTGAGTATCTTAGTATCGAGTTCCACGACTATCTTAAGGAATGTGGAATTGTTTCACAATTGAAGCCACCTAGGACACCACAACTTAATGGTGTGGCAGAGAGGTGCAATCGAACCTTGTTGGACATGGTTTGTTCCATGATTGGTCGAGCTTCGCTACCTATCTGATTATGGGGGTATGCCTTGGAGACTGCCGCCCATATCCTTAATCTAGTCCCAACTAAGAAGGTTGCCAAAACACCACACGAGATATGCACATGGAAGGCTCCTTCATTAGCACATATCAAGGTTTGGGGTTGCGAGGCTTTCATGAGACGAGAGACTCACGACAAGATTGAACCTCGTAGTGAGCGATGTAATTTCATCGGCTACCCACAAAATTCCTTTGGATATCTCTTCTATAGACCGAGTGACAATGTTGTCTTCGTTGCTAGGAGAGCGGTTTTTCGCGAAAGAGAACTCATATGCCAAGAGGACAGTGGGAGGAAAATTGACCTTGAAGAGCTTCAAGAGTTTAGTGATGAAGGAACCTCAAACACTAGCGCTCAACCCAAGGAGGAAACTTCTGTTGAACCAATTGACGAGTTCATACCTATGCGACGTTCCAGTAGAGTTAGTGTTCCACCTGTGTTATATGGTTTTTATATAACACCTGAAGGTGATACATTTATCAGTGATAGTACATTAATAAATTTGGATGAACCTAATAATTACAAGGAAGCCATGGCAGGCCCTGAGTCTGCAAAATGGAAAGAGGGTATGGACAACGAGATTCAGTCCATGTATGACAATCAAGTTTGGAACTTGGTTGATAATGTACCAGGTCTTAAGATGGTCAGGTGCAAATGGATCTTCAAGAAGAAGACCGACATGGATGGGAAAGTACACACATATAAGGTGCGATTGGTTGTGAAGGGATTTACTCAAACTCATGGAGTTGACTATGATGAGACCTTTTCACCAGTAGCGAAGATTAAATATATAAGGGTGATACAAGCCATAGCTGCATTTCATGATTATGAAATATAGAAAATGGATGTTAAAACCACTTTCCTTAATGAGAAGTTGGCTGAAGATGTTTACATGGGTCAGGCAGAGGGTTTTGTCAATTGAAACAAGCATCTCGCATATGGAATCTTTATTTCGATGAGAAAATCAAAGAGTTTGGATTTTCGAGAAGCGAGGATGTAACATCCAAAATTTCAAAACAATTAAAAAATTTCAAAATCACCCATTTTATTAACGTTGTTACAAAAAGGTTTTCAATACATTATTTAACAGAGTAATTTCCCAGGTTCATATCATAAAACACCAACGCGAGGAACAGTACGATCACGCCTTTGCCTTGCCACAGATTCTTGAGAACCTGAAACATAAAACCACAACTGTAAGCCCGAGAGCTTAGTGAGATACCCCCAGAATACCAACCGCATATACGCCTTTCCAGGCCCTGACCTTCCGGTCCATGTGTCTCAGGGGACTTCCGTCCCTGCTGGGTAAACCTTCCGGTCCTACCCACGCCGACCTTCCGGTCCATCACACAACATATTGCCTTCCGGCCCACAAGCATAAAATGCATATATAACATAACAAATAATCATATCGCAGTTCATAGACAACAATCGATCAACAGATCACATATCATAGCATTACTCTAAACAAGATACCGGTCTAGCCGGTCACTAGCATAACATTACCCTATGAATCAGTCAACATACTAAGTGCATACATACGCCTTTCCAGGCCATGACCTTCCGGTCCACATAGCAATGCCTTCCGGCCCATAACATGTAATGACAACTACCCGGATTTCCATCCGATAAAAGGGTCGGCCTTGGTGCCATAAACCCTAGCGATATAGTGAGGATAACTCACCTCGAAACTGCCGACTGAACAGATAGCTCAAGCTGCTCCGATCACTGATACGATCTCCACCTCTGGACAGTCACCAATGCACTGAACTCAAACAATAAACAACAATTACCAAAATACCCCTGGAACCACTGGTCAACCCTTGGTCAAAGACAAGGTCAAAGTCAACCCTTGACTGACCCTACTCGCCGAGTCAACCCTATGACTCGTCGAGTCCCCATACTCAGAACTTCACTCAATCCGCGATCTAACTCGCCGAGTATCCCCCTTGACTCGACGAGTTCCTCCTGGAAGAGTCACGGGGCCACCCCGACTCAACTCGCCGAGTCTGAAGAACAACTCGACGAGTCCCAGTTATTCTTCAAGCTACTCGCCGAGTCTGTTCATCGGACTCGGCGAGTCCATGCCATGCAACCGCTCAAACTGCTTTCTAATGGCAGAACTGCTCCGACCATTCATAGGCCTGGCCTTCCTAGACTGGTCCATCACGTAAGGTCCTCATTTTGGTGCTCATGCTACACCCCATGATTCATAACATACATATTGACCTAAGGCATAAGGATTCCAATCCAAAACCTTCATCAATTCCCGAAATGTACAGGCATGGGACATTCTGGACCTCCAAAGGTCCCAATACAGAGTCACAATCGTTTGGGGGACTAGGGTAGCATTCAATCTAATCACAAAAAGGGTTCCACAAACCCTAATTCCATAAACACATCAACATAGCAGAGTATACTCGAATTCTTACCTGGATGATGTATTCTCTGTGTCCCCAATCCTCATAATGTGACGCCCTTGCTGCTCCTTTAGCCAATCCCTTCTCTTCCTTGCACAACCACTCTTCTATAATCAACAATGGCCTATAATCCTTGCTCCAGATGCACACAATCGATTTAGGGTTCTTCTCAGAAGGCTAAAATGATCAATGACGGCCAATGAGTCCTTTTCTATACGTCCCAAACCTGAACGGTTAGGGTTTTCGCTAAACAGCGTAGACTCGCCGAGTCCATATCTGGACTCGTCGAGTCCAGTCGCGAACCCGCGACCAAGTCTGCGATCCTACTCGGCGAGTCTAGGCTCCAACTCGCCGAGTCCCCTCTTAAAACACCCCCAAAATCATAATTATATCAATATTTGGAATTCCGGGCTGTTACAGAGGATGAGTCTTGTGTATATGTCAACGATAGTGGGAGTATAGTTAGCTTTCTAGTGTTGTATGTGGATGACATACTTCTCATAGGAAATGACATTCCAACCTTGCAGGAGGTTAAGTCCTGGATTGGGAAGTGTTTCGCTATGAAGGACCTCGGGGAAGCTGCTTATATTCTAGGGATAAGGATATTGAGAAACAGGAGTAAAGACTAATAGGACTTAGTCAAAGTACCTACTTGGACAAGGTGTTGAAGCGTTTCAACATGGAGAATTCCAAGATAGGTGACTTACCTATCCAAAGCAATACCAAACTAAGACTTAGAGTCCGAGTACAAAGGATGAGATAACATAGATGATTCGAGTACCATATGCTTCCGCAGTTGGCTCGATCATGTATGCTATGACTTACACTCGCCCTGATGTGGCCTTTTCATTGAACATGATCAACAGATATCAAGGAAATCCTGGTAAAGCTCACTGGACTGTGGTAAAGAACATTCTTAAGTACCTGCGAAGGACTAAGGACTGGGTCCTTACCCTCGGTGGGAGTGATAACTTAAGAGTGGCAGGGTATAGTGACGCCAACTTTCAGACCGACAGAGATAATTTCCGCTCTCAGTCGAGGCTGTGTATTTACCCTAAATGGAGGAGAAATAACTTGGAAAAAGTTCCAAATACATAGCAGCAAGCGAAGCGTCGAAGGAGGCAATATGGTTAAAGAACTTCATCAGAGACCTTGGAGTTGTACCAACTGTAAAGGAGCCTATGGATATTTTCTGTTACAACGAGAGTGTGGTCGCCTTAACCAAGGAACCAAGGGATCATGACAGATCTAGGCACATCTAGAGAAAATATCACTTCATAAGACATCGGATAGAAGGACTCCTTGTTGCAAAGAGGGTATTATCAAACGAGAACCCAACAGATCCCCTTACGAAGGGACTGAGTAGGGTTAAGCACTTGCAGCATGCGAGGAGCATTGGGCTTAAGGACGATATTAGTTTTAATGATTAGATAGTTGTTTAGAAACTAGTAATAGACAAAAGGTTATTGATATTTGATGATTAAATAAAAGGAGTTTTATTTATGAGTAAAGTGACTATCTTGTGTCAATTGTTTACTATTGTTTCATTTTGCATGTTTTGACTTCTAGAATAATAAGATTATTCAAAATATCCACAATCGATCATACTTTGGAAGTAGGTATTGAGGCAAAACTGTCATGAATTTGGCTTGTAGATTATCTAAAGTGTTTAGACATAGCAAAAATTTGCTACAACATTCATGAGTACTCCTGAAATAAGATTTGAGTATTAGACTAAACCCACGTCACATGAATCACTTCATGGAATTTATCACGAGTGATTGTGAGACAATAATATCATATAGTATTTAAACTAAGATGTATAAGTTGTTGACTATGAGTTTTTTGTACATTAATAGTGCGAAAACGCATCAGTAACTTAATGTTATAAAACATGTTATTGTGTATGATTTAACGAGTAGTTAGTACAAGCATATAAGTCGAAGTTTATATGATCCTTTTATCCTTGGAGGATTAAAAGCGATATCTTGGGCCCCTTGATGATTTTTTTTACTTATGTGTCGGGCCCGGTCATGACTCAATTGACGTGTTCAATTAACTTCTATGTCAAACAAATCGGAAATAGGGAAACAAACTAATGGACAATAAGTATGAACATGTTCCGTGTATTTGTCCACAAGATATCTTGAAGAACAAATGATTATATGATACCTTATCTAAATGGCGTGTCAAAGTTTGACAACGGTTTTTAAGAGCTACGATCGCTAGTCGGTTTTTAAGTCATACTTGCAGTTAGAGTTATTAGATTTATCCAAGTAAGAGATTTTTGGATTAGGTGTCTAAGCCCATAACTATAATTGGTATGTACTTGACCCGAGAGTAGCATGGTCCATTTGGGTTGCATTCACCAGAACAATCTGATAGGATGGACATTTGAGAAAGAGGTTATCTATGATTTATTAATATATTATAAGTATAATATATTAATTGAGAAATCAGATTATTTAATTAGTATTGATCAAGAATTAATTTGGAATTCATTTAGTGATAAAAAGAGGCTAATTAAATTAACGGGGACTGATTATGTAAATTAATCATACATATGGTTTGGGCTATTGATCCATGATGGGCTAAGTTTATATGAGAATCCATGAAGAGTTAGTCCACATGAGTTATGGATCATAAGCCTAAGTGAAAGAATTAGGGTTGCATATGACTTTTGGAATTCTAACACTATATATGTAACCCCTTAGATCCTAAAATCGCATGCACAAGCAATATAGCAAGAGTATAGTCGATTTTAGGGTGCTCGTAACCTCTCTCTCAAGTCCTCCAATTGTTGGTGGTGTTTTGTGAAGTATTTCGGGCATCACACTTGAGGTGCTAAGCTCTTAAAGTCCAAGTAACACAAGCTACATAAAGAGGTAATCATCTAACTAGTTTTTTTTTATGATTCATATATAAAGTTGTATGCTAGATAGTCTTCATGATTTGGAAAATTAAAGTTGCATTCATAACTAGAGAAAACTTAGATCCAAATCATTAGGGTTGTATGTGCACCATAAGGATGTTATAGTGATCAAAACCCATCAATTTCAACTTAGCAAACATACCAAGCTTCCTACTTATTCCTATGTTTTGCAAGCTTTTGAAATAATCCATTTAGATATATGTACTTCTCATATTATTAGTGTCAATGGTTTTCTCTATTACGTTATATTTTTAGACCACTATACTCACTACCTTTAGTTCTTTCCATTAAAAAAAATCTTAAGTATTTGTCAAATTTCTTAAATTATTTAAATTTGTCTAGACCTAATTGAACACAACCATATAATCTCTCCAATGTGATAATGGGGGTGAGTACAATAACAACCAATTCCATAATTTCTTTTCCTCTAACAGAATTCAATTTCTATTTTCATGTCCCCACACCTCCCAACAAAACCGGATGTCTAAATACATGCTTCGCACCATCAAGAACATTGTGCAAACCCTTATATTTCACTACCACATCTCACCTCTATTTTTTGGGTAGAAGCTCTTCATATGGATGTCTTTTCTTTCCTCACATCAGTACCTCTCATAAATTGAAACCACATACCACCCCATGTGTTGTCTTAGGATATCCTTCTTATCATAAGGGATATCGCTTCCTACATTTATCCTCTCGTTGCATCCTCCTTCCTACATTATGTTTTGTGACATACACTAGCTTCCTTTGACCCCCCGTATAACTCACACCGAACCATCTCCTTTGGCACCCAATCCCTCGGTTACTGCCCAATCTACCCCTTCCCCTATCAACTCCCCCCTCCTCAACCTACTCATCATATGACCATGCATGCTCGTAGCAAGATTTTTAAACCCATTAATCGCCTGAACCTCCATAAATCTTCAGTTTCCCCTCTACCATGATCTCACTTACAGGTTATGTAGGAACCTCACAGGCGAAAAGTCATGACTAAGGAATTTCAGGCTCTCATATGAAATGAAACATAGATTCTTGTTCCGATGCCCCATGAGGTCAATGTGGTTCAATCTATGTGGCTTTTTCGCCACAAACATCATGCAGACACAACCTTGCTCCTTATAAGGCCCACTTGGTGGCCAACAGTCGTAGTCAATAGCATGGAATTGATTGTGACGAGACCTTTAGTTTGGTTGTCATACCGGCTACTATACATACTGTTCTCATCTTGGCTATTTCATGCCACTAGCCCGTCCACCAGCTCGATGTGAAAAATGTATTTCTTCATGGCTTTCTTCAAGAGACTGTTAAATGCACTAGGCACCAAGATTTCATGACCGTCAGTTTGCCGACCATGTCTATCACCTTCAGTGATCTCTATATGGTCTCAATCAATCCCCGAGGGCCTGATATCATCTCTTTTCCAGATATGCCACTCATATTGGGCTTCAGAACAATTGCTCAGACTCTACTTTATTTAGATATCACTCACATGATACCACAACATATCTTCTTCCATATGTGGATGGCATTATCCTCACAGCATCCTCCAAGGCGTTCATACAACATATCATATCTCAGATTATTCATGAATTTTCCAAGACAGATCTTGGTGATTTGCATTATTTTTAGGCGTATATGTCGTTCGTATTGTAGTAGGTCTATTCCTTTCTTAGCAGAAATATGTAACTAACATTCTGGAGCATGTAAACATGCTCAACTACAATCCATCTCGTACTCCAATAAATCCGATTCATAAGATTGATGCTACATGTACTCCAGTTGACGACCCCTCTTTGTATTGCAATCCTGTTGGAGCCTTCCGGTACTTGAAATTTACTAGACCTGATATTGCATTTGCGGTTCAGTAGCTTTGTCTATATATGCATGATATTCATGAGCCCCACATGTATACTCTCAAACAAGTCCTCCGATACATTCAAGGAATTATATTTCATGGTCTTCAGCTTCACACATCCTATTCGACTGGTCTCATTACCTACTCAGATGATGACTAGGGGTGCCCAACTATTAGGAGATCTAAATCTAGATATTGTGATTTCTTTGGGGACTACTTGGTCTCATGGTCCTCCAAACTTCATAGCATTATATCGCGCTCTAGTGCGGAAAAGGATATCGTTGGGTTGAGAATGTGGTAGCAGAAGCAATTTGGCTTCATAATCTCCTTCGGTAACTTTAATGTCTGATGAATAAGACGACTATAGTTTATTATGACAAGATGAGTGTAGTTACATGTTTATTAACTCGGTACAACACCAGTGTACCAAACATATAGAGATCGACGTCCTCTTTGTCAGGGACAAAGTTGCTATAAGCCTTGTTCCATTTCTTCATGTCCCTTGAAGCTCCTAATAGGCAAACATCTTTACGAAGGGTCCACCGACATCACTTTTTCATGACTTTAGAGATTGTTTGAGTGTGTGCAAACGTCTTGCTCAAACTGTAGGGGGAATGTATATTTATTTGGGTTATCATTGTATATGTATAGTCCATATATTTGTTGTTTGTCTTTGTAAGCCCAAGTCCCCATATGTTTTGTATATGGATCATGTGTTGTTAATAAGATATCAAGCAAATCATTTATCTTTCAATATTAATATCAGGCTTGTTACAAAATCTACAGCTCGAAGCAACCCCTCTTTCCATATCATCTTCCATTTCCTCCACTATGTTTAGGGTATCCACAATGCATTGATTTCTTTAGAGTTTAGTGGGTAGATACACAAAATATAATGCATCGAAATCTATTTATCCAGTAACTTTAGGACATCCCAAATTAGCATCAAGGATGTTGGAGATTAGAATGCAAAGTAATTATGGCATTACATATGTAGACGCTAATTTTGTTATGTTGTTTTGCTCAAAAATGTTGTCCACACAAGGTCTCCAACCCTCCAACAAGTATTGATTATTATGTCATAATATGAAAAAATTACACAAAAGACATTAAGTTTTTAGAAAAGCTCGATTTGGAAATGGTTTTTATTTTTCAATTAAGTCACTACATTTTATTTAATTTTTCAATTTTGACAACCGGAAAGTGGTGTCACCGAAAATGCGACGTCATCATGATGGGTTTAACATGTAATAATGCGGAAAAAATCCTTATACTTTTAAGGGTACATGCCACCTATTTTGATCTATGTTATAACACTATTGAAGCAACATAGTATCGAACAACAAAACTAATAAACCCTAGTAGAAATCAAATTCATAATCAAGAACACATACCTTTTGTAGATCCCAATCAAGATATTTGAACTCTTGTAGTCTCCATGGAAAACCTAGCTTCAATAATGTGGGAGCATCTAGTGGTTCATGCCCAAAACGCAAGAAACCCTAGGATTGAAGGAGAGAGGGGAAAAACAAGCAGAATTTCGTTCTCCCCCTTTATGTTGGGTTTGTATTCAAAATTAGTTTCAAAAACTTGATATTTTAGCAACGGAAGACTTTAAAATTAGAATAAACATAAAACTAGTTTATACCCACCATGGATCTTCTTGAAAAGTTTGGAAAGAAAACAAGCACCAAAGAAGAAGAAGAAGAAGAAGAAGAAGAAGAAGAAGAAGAAGAAGAAGAGTTTAACGACCTTTATATACTTAGAATCTGCTAGGGGAGGCTTGGAAGTTGATGAAGAAGGTGGAAGATGCTAGTCTTATAAAACTCTTAAGCTCTTAAGCTTAAAGTTCATAATCAAAGTATGAACTTCAAGGAGAATATGCATGTAAACTGTAACACTTTAAAGTGGGAAGAATGAGGGAAAAATGAGCATATTTCGTTCAAAAGAAATGAAGAAAGGAAGAGTGCATGAAATCCTTTAACTTGCATTCTTTACCCATTAGATCTTCACATTTTTGCCCTACTATGCACCTAGCTCACATGCTTAATCATTTTTTCTAAGCATGTAACAAAGAGAAGTGTTCTTTTGATTATAGAAATCAAAACACCATACTCTTTTATATCTCTTCTAGTTTTCCAAAATCCAAGAGAAGGATCAAATTTTATAAAAGCTTTCAAACTCTTTTAAAAGATATAAGATTTGGCTTTTAGCTAAAAGACAAAAAAAATCTAGTTTAAAATAATATACATGACTTAATAAATCATACTATATGATACATATTATGTTGCATGATAATCAAAATTATTATTTTCATGAATTAAATAATTTCCAATTAATTATAAGGGTTTATTGAATATTATTTAAAATCAATTTCTAATAAATAATCAATTGTATCAAGTTGTTATTAGTATGGCCCTTAGGATCATATGTTAACTATCAATATCACTTTAATATGACTCTTGAGCATACTAGATCTTTCAATCTCCCACTTGTACAAGACTCATATTAGACTGGTATAGATAGTGGTGAACGTCTAGCAACATTTCACTGCCCCTATCAACATATGACTTTGTACCATTCTATCAACTCCCAATTCCCCAAAAGATCAAAGCTACAATTGGTGTATAATAAAAGTTTAGTAGTTATCGCTTTGTCACTTACATCATGTTGAACATGAGATACAGATCGCAATCAATCTCATCTAGTTCACATCATACTAAAAATGGATTTTACAATTGTTCGATGAAGGACCAACATTTGAACATATCAAAACACAACACTCCCTAAACTTAAGTACCACTATGTATCTAAGTTTTTAAGGATACAAAGATGGTACCTTTTAATAGAGTATCATTCATGTTAGCGATCCATGAGATGATCTTGATGTGGTTCATATCAATACTAGTTTTCTGACAAGTAGCTATGAAACTTGGTTACAACCTATTTCCTACCTTCATCTGGTGAAAGTCAACCAATCCAACTTATATTAGTCTTACTTCATAATTACTCCCACAATTATAACCGACTATGAGCATTTAGAATAATAATATTATTCATGGATTAAATAAGCTAATATAGAACACAACAATTATTGATGTTATAAGCGTATCCAATATATCAAAACATTATATACTAGTTGTTGTCACAATGTTCCAATATTCAAATACTAAATTCAAATCAGAATACCATTTCTCGAATAAAATAGTCTTATAGTTGAAGTGTGATCATTCATACTTAGCTCATACGAATGACTTTACTAATCGCTTCGACTAAACTTAATTTGTATGAATTCTACGAAAACTATCATCTCCATATTTGAATTTTCTCTAGGTATAATTAAATATCTTGGAGTATATGATTGGTTTTCTTTCGTGACATAGATTCTCTTAGTTCAATTAAGTATACTCCTGAAGTCACAAAGATTTCTATGTGATCCTTGAATGACAAAATCAATTTAGTTTTTCAATAAACTCATTATCCAGTCATATCCAATCTTAAATTATAAAGTAGTGTATTATTTATCTTGTAGTAATATGTGTCATTTTATTTTGCTTGGACTTCATTCCAACTAAACTTACTCTTCATCCCACAATGAAGTCATAATCAGATTATAATTCATATATATATATATATATATATATATATATGTAAATTAAAATCATACGTACCTCTTTAGATGAAGATTTTATTCTAAACAAATTATCACATATACATTCTCTTAATTCTTCTAGAGTACTCTTAGAATGTTCCTATAGTCATCTAGTGACTTAACCATGTATTCAATTGGTATATTATGATATGTTGATATCATGATCATATACCGGGTCTTATGCATAATATGGCATAAATGATGGATTTTTTTTGCCAAAAAATTGAATATAAATCATTTCAACTAGTTCAAACCTATGAGCTAGGTTCCTATTTGAGGTTGGCTCAATTTTAGTACCATGTGACAATGTCAAGATTCCTCCAAGGGAAGTTTAAATCTTGATCTCTTTTAATATGTACATTGCCATATATGCATGGGGATATAAAACTTTTAACATTCATTTTATCTGTCCCTATAGATTTTACATTCCATAAATTTATCTTGTTCTTCATAAGCCTTTCATTTTAGAAACACATTCTGAGTCAAGTTGAAAAAGTATAGCATGGTCATAATGTAATTTCGTATCATTAAATATGACTCATTCATACAATATTAGAAATGTCACTATGCTCCCACTAGTTCTTAGTAAGCACATATGTTCTATTCATTTTGATAAAAAAAAAAAGCATACGTTGTGGTTTCATATTAAAATGATGATTGCAACATTGAGATGTTTGCTTTATATCCATAAGTGGATCACAAGATTTACACATTTTGTTAGGATAACATGGATTAAGAAAACCTCCATGTTAATCTATATAGATATCTTCTAGTAGATGTCTATTAAGAAAAACAGTCTTTCTTGATTTTAGAGAGAGATAAGTGATTTATTAATATATTATATTACTAATATAATAATTGGAAATAGTTATACTTAATTTATAATTAATTAGAATTAATTTGGAATTAATTATGGGTGAATTAGAATTAACTAAGAGTTGAAGGACTATAGCTATAATTCTTCAAAAGATGAGCAAAAGAAAGGTTTTAGAACCCTCCTTCTAGGATCCTCTTGGTGTCTTCTGGAAGCCTTCATATGGATAATCAAGGAACTAGATAATTACCTTGTTTGAAATAATATTATTTTATGTTCAAATTAGGGTTTCTAGGTGTTTCCTTATTAACTATAAATAAAGCTTTTTGCATTGAAATTTACACCCATGCTTTTCAAGAGAGAAAACCTGAAAATTTCATACATATCCCATCTCTCCAAAATCTTCTAGGGTTCTTGTGTTGTAGGTGTGAACCTGATGGGTTTTCTACAAAACAAACAATCATATGTGTGCATGCAACCTTGATTTGAGAATCTATGTTTTCACTATTAGACATACAAGCATTGAACACAAAAACTAGAAACCATAGGAGACACATGTAATTTTCGAAATTAACATATAATTAGGGTTAGGATACATACCTTTATTGTTATATTGTAATAACAATCAAATCCTTGAAGATCTTGAACTTTGGTAGCAAGCGCTACAAGTGTCGCGCCTCTAATGGCTCACAAACAAACCTAGAAACCAAGGATTACTATGGAGAGAGAAGGGAAGTGGAAAATTCGTCCCTAAGCCTCTCTTGGAGTGCATTCCACGAAATCTAACCCTATGGGGGTTTATATGGGTGATAAGGAATGTTTAGGATAAGACAGGTGTATCTTAGATAACCTAATCCCTTAACTTCCTCCCTAAGGCTTCCAAGACACCCTTAGAGCCCAAGGAAACCCTAGGACACTCCACATTTCATTCTATCCCTCTAAGGGAGGTTCTAGAATTCTCAATGCTCAACTTTTGAACATTGTCACCTTTAGTCCCTACAGCTTCAATTAATTCCTTTAATCCCAAAATTAATTCCAAATTATTTTCTGATTAGATATTAATTAAACAATATGATTTCTAATTAATATATTACATCCATCATAAATTAATAAATTAATTTATTAACGAAGTAATAAATTAATTTATTAATGAAGTAATAAATTAATTTATTAACGAAGTAATAAATTAATAAATCATTCTTCTCTCTCCAACAATTATCCTATTCAATTGCTAGGTTTGAAGGCAACCCAAAAGGACATTGCTACTATCAATTCAAGTGCATACCAATTATAGTTATGGGCTTAGACACATAATCCAACAGTCTCCCACTTGGATAAGTCTAATAACTATAGTTGTAAGTATAACTTCAAAATTGAATAGCAAATTTTAGCTACCAAAGCCGCTGTTAGACTCTGATCTTATCAGTGACGTGTCCTTAAGATAATGGATCATATATTCCTCCATTCTAGATATCGTATAGACATGAGACATGGATTATAATCATTCTCTCAGTCTATGTGTTGTTTCTCGATTTCCGATTTATAACGACTAACTACACTCTACAATTAAATACATCAACTTAGTCCAAGCTTGGCCAAACACTTAGGTGTCATCACTAAATCATCGAGGGGCCCACAGATATTGTTTTTATCCAAATTTGGGTAAAAGTAACAGATAGACTTCGACTCCAATGATCGCTTTTATCTACTAATCAAATCACACACAACAATATGTTTTATAACACCAAGTTACTGGTACGTTTACATATTATCAATGTGCAACTAACTTGCAGAATACAACTCACACGTCTCGATTTAAAGAATATAAGATATTATCGTCTCACTAATCACTCGTGATAAAATCCATGAAGCGATCTAAGTGAGTGTGGGTTTAATCCAATACTCTAATCTTATAGCAGCACTCATGAACTCTGCAGCAAAGTTGTGCTAAGTTTAAACACTTTAGACAATCTACAGACGGATTCATGACAATTTCTTTCATACCTATTTCCAACGTATGATCGACTGTGGATGGTTTGAATAATCTTATTATTCGGGAACTCAAAACATGCAAAGTGAAACACAAGAATAATACTAATCCTATATGGCCTCAAACTTTTGAGTATAAACAAGAAACCTTTATTTAATCACCATATTGATTACTCATTATTCATTGTATAATGTTTCGGGTAATAAAGTTATTACTTGAATTATAACAACAGTTGTCCCATGCTCTAAGCATGCACACTATGTTTACCTATGGTCCTCACTTTGTGAAATAGATCAATTAAAAACATTTCCAATGATGCTCAATTCACAATTCCTAATTCTTATCGTTAGTTGTAAGAGTACAAAATTCTCACCACTACTAGAATATGTTAGATTCTAACATTTTATGCAATGATCCTTTTGTAAGGTCATAAAGCCAAAGTCACCAAGATTTTGCTAATGAAATTACAAATTTCTCTATTGGAGATTGTTACAAGACAATTCCATAGACGCGAAGTCTCACATTCAAAGTACATTCCTTTGAACATCCTTCTTACATAAAAGTTTCTAATATAGGCATAATTCTTAATGTCCAACTCCCAATATGGAAATGTTTCCATATTTTCCATAAGATAACTCATTATTAATAGAATCATATCTAATCATAATAATGCTAATATCGTCCATCCATTACTATACTCCCAACTGCTTACAAGCAACCAATCCTTGGCGAACCTTAGATTGTCCTTGACGGTTGTTTAATTAATTTAGTCAAAACCGGTTCTAGTCCCTTTTCCCTCTTAATGTCCTAGGCATTTGGAAAATTTTAGAAGGGTCAAATATTACAGCAAATGCAATCGATCCTATACCCGAAGTGTATGGGACATGATCCATAATGAAAAACATGATACTTTACCAGTTTTTTGCTATAATATTTCCATATATAGAATTCTTTTATGTTGCATCTTATCAACGTAACATCCATATATGTCCTTCGACTAAATTCAATTAAAATTTCTCTATCTAAGCTTCTAGATTTCGAACTGAAGTATAATATTCTCTCCCTTAATTATAGCAAAACAACATTTTGTTTTCTATAATTAATATTGAGAACTTGCAACACTTAGAATAATAATAATGCTCCCACTAACATGATGATTATATCCATACCAGCATAACATTTATGCTCCCACTAGCTGTGACGCGTATTCAGAAAACAGTTGGACTTCTAGAAAGCAATACTTATTGACTTCCAAAGTTCATATTTCTAATACGATACGCTTCTATAAGCCACTATCTAAGCTTCTTTAACTCACACACCTTCCCTTAGATAACTCACATGTGTGTCTAAACAATTCTAGAACTTACAGCAATAAGTCTCGAATGTTCAAACTAATTGCCAAATCTGACAATTCGAACTATGAAGAGGGATGTCGTAATCATAATCAAATTTATGACACTTAGATTTTATGGTGTATATGTTCCTATTCATGTGAATTTGTCATAACCATCGTCATTAGACAATGTTTGTGACAAATCCAAACTCATATGGACTGAACTTGTTCATTCTTAATTTATTGCCATCAAGGGTCCCACCATTGCTTCCAAGTTATTTAGCAACTCACCTATACTAGTCAATGTACTTTCATTGAACAAGGTTTCTTTCCTCTATGCATTCAATTGAGAACTCATAGAACTAACATGCATAGTTGACCAAACTAGAATGGAACAGAAACAAGAATATGTCAACACAATAGGTTACAAATCTCAAGTCGTGTGCTAGTGTTTAATAATAGGTTTACTCTTGATTAGTTCTTGAAACTGTTCAAGATCATTTAGACTCCTACCGACCTCTTGACATATAAGATTCTCTTGTCAAGAAACATTTCGTGACAAACAAACATTCAAGAGTTAGTGCAGATTCTTATCAAGACAAACACTACACACAATTGGTATTATCTGGTCTTTGTCTTATCCAAAACATCACAACTTACCAATTTCAAACAAGCAAGAGTAAGAAAAACAATTTTTCTACTTCACATTTAATGAGTGTGTTAAAACCTTCTTAAGATGTGTCACTGAAGTCAAAATCTTGGAGTATGACTCTAAGACTTGATTTTAGAACGAAGTATGACTCATCCTTCTGATTTAACCATTTCAACAATTCTGATTTCTCTTCTTAGCCATACTAGTGTACTAAGATGTTCTTAGAGGATCAATTGTGATATGGTTTCATAATCATTAAGACGATCATAAAACACGATACTTAAGTACTCTCCCTTCTTCTTAGATTGGAGAAACTTTTATCTTCCTGCCTATTTAATTCTTCTTATCCGTTCTGCCATTTATTGAAACTTTTAAATGATTCAGAATTATACTTAAATCTTGTAAGCATAACCATATTTACTATACTTTTAGTAAATCATGACGAATAATCTTATTGTTCTTTGTGGTGGACTTAACCAGTGCACAACATTGTGTACCAGTTCTCCTAGTCCTTCACTTGACTCTTTGTCAAGGACTTAGTCTTAATTTTCCAAATATGAAGGTTCTTATTCATCATACAATACAAGTATGATTCCAAGTTTCTGTCCTATTGAAACTCGGGTAACAAAAATCTTTCCTTATTTGTTAAATTCTCAACATTACCACAAATAGCATAACTAAGAATCACATCCATTTCAACATTGCTAAAAAATATAAATACACAAACATCAATTCTTCATACATGCATCGCAAGGTAATAAATAAAACAAAAACAAAATTTATTTTATTTATAAAAAGTGCGGAAAAACTTGTCCTTACAATGCATTTCAAATGAAAATTATGTTATTACACATTCCTAAGCAATCTATCATAACTCTCTAACTAGCAGCTCTAAAAATCCGATCATCGAATCATGCGATCGAAATCTATTTCTTCGCGATTAGACTCAGCTCACTTCTTCCTTTAAGCTTCCTTTCTTTTCTTCGATCCTACAAAACATCAAAATGTAATCTTATCACATCATGTATTTAGAATCTCCAAATAGGAACTTAATAGAGTTAGATAGTGGATTTTTACCAGAAGTAGAGTCATAAATCTTGACTTTCCCATCTCTTAGATCTCTCAGGTAGTCAGGGCAGCTTCGTAACCAATGCCCCCTCTTTTGGCAGTAGAAACATATGGATTCTTCTGGAATGGTACATGGGACTATCTCACACTCAGCCTTTCTCTTGCGTAGAGAAAACGTTTCTGGACTTCCAATGTTGCCATTGCCATAGAAGGTTGGGATATACATTTACCAGACAAATTTGCACGACCAGTGCGCCAAATCATTTCTGATTCAGCAGCAATAAGCAAATAACTCAAATTAATGAGGGTCACGTCGTGTTCCATCATATAGTACTCTCTAATGAACTTACCATATGATTCGGGAAACCAATTATGAAATCCCCATTTTCACGGCCAGAAAAGACCGATTTTGTTTATGCTTTATAAAAATCAGAGTACTTCTTTTAATAAAAATGCTGCGGAATTTGTTCCCAGAAAAACATGATAAATACGTTATTAAAACATTTTCGAAGAAACGTATTTATTTCATTTTAAAACGTTTGGGATGTCATCATTAATACAAAAACATAAGCATAAACAGAACTTACAATTATTTACACTAGTGATCTACATCTCTTTAAATCTCTCAGTGTAATGTCACTTCATATCGTCACCTGTGATATAAATAAACTGAGTGGGTCAGGTTGAGAAACCTGGTGAGTACATAGGGTTTTCAACCCACAATAATATAATTATTATGTTTAAACAATCAAATAATCAACCCAATTACCCATCCCCATTATCTTCTTTATCCTTAGGGTCTACCCTAAGAATCAACTATTTCTCGTTCATTTATTCCTAAGGAGTATCCTAAGGAATAGGTACGAATTCCATTGTTGTAAATGACCCATCTGTCAAACACAACTACTAATTCTGTCACTAGGGCGCAGTTGCCAAAATTGTGACATTCTCTATGGGGCGCATTTGCCGAAATAGTCCTTAAGGCGCATCTGCTGGGATTATGAAGTTCTCTATTAGGCGTTTCTGCCGGTAGAGTCCTTTAGGCGCTTCTGCCGGGTTTTATTGACAGTATCGTTTTCGAGAGTCCACTCGCAATACATATCAATGGGTTTTTTTAGAGTACACCAGTGAACACGTCGTTCACAACACCTACAGGTTGCGAGCCTGCTAGTGTTCCACTAGACTGTCTAGAATAGTCCGTGGTTGTCATCCATACTCTGCTGAATGACAGGGCCATCATTTAGGAAAAAGGCTTCTCACATCGTCCACCTCTCACCCTCACCCTACGGTCTATTCACCTCTCAACTCATCATCCAACTCATATTTCATCTATTACATCTACCCATGTATTACCCCAACATTTTCGTAGATATAAAATACATAAACAGTTTAAATCATTTAAAACATGTATAAAATCGTTCACCGAACATAGACAGCATGTAAACAGACAATATGCACACATAGCACGTAGTAAATACTTCATATCTAGGTGTAAGTTGAAGGGGACCATGCACTCACCTGAAAGGTGATGACTCAGCACTCGGACAGCGCTTCGATACTCTCAAAACAATTTCCTTTGATAAAACCTAGTACGAATACCACTAGGGTTTAGTCTAACGTTAACCGTGACTAATTAATTAGTCTGACTATTATTATTATTATTATATAAGCGTTAATAACACTCAATATAACTCATAATAATAGCCCAAATAATTATTTTAAGGACCTAATAACATTCCTATAATTATTTGAAAGCTATATTAAAAATTGCGTAAGCGTAGCACACTTACAGCGAATTTTATCGAAAACCGGAACTTAATTGGAGCAGCGTTTCAAAACCGAAAGACTCCTTTTTCTCGGGACTCCGAGAGCCTCGGGGCTTCCTTAGGGTGCTATGTATTTTTCCTAGGGCTTAGGGGTGGTTTGGGAAGCTAGCGAGAGAAAGAAATTAGAGAGAGAATGGAATTTGTGTGTTTTTCTTCGGCAGCCCTCGCAGCCTATTTATAGGTGCGAGCCCTCGGTCATACGCTGGGCGTACAGCAACACTACGCGGGGCGTAGTTCGGATAAGGCTACAGGTGGATCCAACTGGCTCGCACTCGGTCTCGGACGGATAAGGGCGAGGGTACGCGGGGCGTACCGACTTCGGACGCGGGGCGTATGCGAGGACCACGTGTCGGCCATCTGAAGCGAGCCGTGATCAACAAGCGACAGTCAGGATTTTGCCACGTCATCAATAGAGCAACAGGCTTCGCAAATTTGACTACAAACTTTAAAAATTCGTAACTTTCGCATACGAGCTTCGTTTTCGACGTTCTTTATATCCACGCAAAGGTGGGAATGTACTCTACAACTTTCATTTAGACTCCTTCGGCTAATTTTGTATTGATTTTAAATTTTATATTATTAACAGGCCGGGACAGGATTGGTCCGTTAAATCCTCATAACTTCTTCATTCAACGTCCGTTTTTTCTCATCTTTTTCTCGTTACGCTACTCTTATTGAGATCTTCGATTCTTGTTTAGGTCGTGTCGGCTAAAAACCGCTCGATCTAATATTCGAATTTCGAGCTGTACACTACTAGTCCGAAACTTCGAAAAGTCATAAATTCTTTATACAAAGTCAGATTTGGGTGTTCTTTTTATCGATGTTCTTAGTTTAACATATTCTACGACTTTTGTTTAGATCGCTAAGGCTAAATCTCGCTCTATCGTAAATTCACTATTTACGCTTCCCGGTGTCGTGCCGGTTCCGTCGCGAAACTTCGACGGGTCATAACTTCTTCGTTATAACTCGGATTTCGGCGTTCTTTATATGTACGGAAACCTTGTGACATATCCTACAACTTGGTTAAGAGTATTTATTCTAAATAATCTTTTGTCGAAAAGTCGTTTTCGACCCCTATTGCCTCTAATTTGACTAGCCCGGATTTGCGGGTGTTACATGAGTGAAGAACCAAGTCAACACCCAACTTTTCCAAGACATCGACGCCCAACATTACCAATCTATTAATATGAAACTTCATATCCAAGACATGAGCGCATACCGACTTTACATCTTCGTGTCTTTTCACCAATAGGGCTTGAGTGACCTTAAGATTTTCAAGTCTTCAAACACGTGGGTCAAGGAGAACAATAGGAGGGGTGGAGGAAGTGAAGAATGATCTCTTGTTCCTCGATCGAATCGCAGAATATCATCTGCATGTGGAAAGCTTGTTCCAAGGGATTTAGGAAGACCATAGTTAAAATCAGATATCTACAAAACCAGAGAAAATTCAAGTCAGTTGATTGAGTCCTTAATAAAACACCCAAATGAGATATTAAGGCTAGGATCCAACACAATGTTCTACAATTTGGAAGAGGGATGCCGTAATCCAAAATGCAGAACATTTGATGGTAGGTAAATGATGATTTACCAATTTCCACCATGAAAACCGAAAAGGAAATTTAAGTTTTAAAAGAATTGAAACTCCTAGATATTTTGAGATTCATTGAACTTTTCAATGGCATGTTTAAATCTCGGTTGTGCACTTCATTTGTGACTGGGATGCCGAGGATCACCAACAAGGTGTGGATAATAACGCAAATTAGCTCGGTACTCTCGATGTTACGAATCACTTAATCAATGTGTCGGTTAACCACACACGCTCCATTGATCTATGATAAACATCAAGCTACCTATTGCCATCCTTCATTGGTCCTATATTAGTGTGTTGGTTAACCATACACGCTCAACTAATCGACCAATAAGGGTGCAATGTGCAATTTCATGGATTAGCACTAATTCCACATTTTTCCTAAAGTAACTAAGATTTGGGAATTTATAAACGTGTTTAGTTACTTTGTTTTTCATTATACTTATAATGGAAGGTTGTGTCCTATCCTACCCGTTCGACTATTGACCCTCCACTAGTCAAGAGTGCGGTGGGTAAGTGTGGATACCCATTCAATCGCCATTTTATAGGCAATTTCCTTAAACATCCCTTATAGACCAGCTTCGTGAATGAGGCATACTAACGGTAAGACTGACTCTTTACTTATACATATAAAATATATTAGACTTTTAATTTTATATAGTATAAGGGTGTATTTTAAACTTTTAAAATACTATGGTTTTTTTAATTTTATTAAAAATAATTAAAACCATTTAATTTAAAATCTTAAAATTTAGAAAACCTTTTATTTAATAATTATTCAAAAAAATAAATGATTAATTAAATTATTAAATCAAATAAGGATTACCAATTTAAATTAGACATGTTAACTTAATTTAATCCTCTATCCATGGATTTCGAAATTTAGGTAGGGGTATCTTTAATTATCCAATTAAACAATTTACAAGATAATTACCAAAAATAACAACCTACTAACTTATTCCTTAGATTTCGAAATCTTCTGCTTGGAGTGGAAGGCAAGGCTTTCAACCTTGCCAAAAAATCAAAAACCCTAGGGTTAGGAAACCCTATATTTCGACTCCAAGGTGGCTAAGGAAAGGGTTTCAAAACCCTTAGGGATTTTCGAAAAACAGGGTTCTTAAGCCCTAATTTGCGAAAATTTAAAGGCCTTCGGGTTAAATAGCCATAAACCCTAATTTTGTCTAGTTCAATCAAATGTACCAAATCTAATTGAAAACAAAAACCATATGCTTTGATACCACAGATGGGTTTTCTACAAAACAAACAATCATATATGTGCATGCAACCCTGATTTGAGGATCGATGTTTTCACTATTAGACATACAAGCATTGAACATAAAAACTAGAAACCCTAGGAGGCACATGTAATTTTCGAAACTAAAATATAATTAGGGTTAGGATACATACCTTTATTGTTATATTGTAATAACAATCAAATCTCTCAAGATCTTGAACTTTGGTAGCAAGCGCCACAAGTTTCGCGCCTCTAATGGCTCACAAACAAACCTAGAAACCAAGGATTACTATGAAGAGAGAAGGGAAGTGGAAAATTCGGCCCTAAGCCTCTCTTGGAGTGCCTTCCACGAAATCCAACCCTATAGGGGTTTATATAGGTATTAACGAAGTTTTAGGATAAGGCAAGTGTATCTTAGATAACCTAATCCCTTAACTTCCTCCCTAAGGCTTCCAAGGCACCCTTAAAGCCCAAGAAAACCCTAGGACACTCAAGATTTCGTTCCATACCTCTAAGGGAGGTTTTAGAATTCTCAATGCTACACTTTTTAACATTGTCACCTTTAGTCCCTGCAGTTTCAATTAATTCCTTTAATCCCAAAATTAATTCCAAATGAATTTCTGATTAGATATTAATTAAACAATATGATTTCTAATTAATATATTATATCCATAATACATTAATAAATTAATTTATTAACCATGTAATAAATTAATAAATCATTCTTATCTCTCCAACAATTATCCTATTCAATAGCCAGGTTTGCAGGCAACCCAAAAGGACATTTCTACTATCAATTCAAGTACATACCAATTATAGTTATGGGCTTAGACACCTAATCCAACAGAACCATTAAAGGCTTGCACACAATTGAAACTAGTTTTCAAGAGACTATTGGATTGTTCAAAGGGTTTGTTTGCAATAACAAATCATAGGTATGTAATCATCCTTGTGAATTTCAATTTCAGCTAGGATTTAAGTTTTGTTGTTCAATTTTATGTTGCTTCAATAGAGGTATGACATAAATCCAAAACTAGGTTGCATGTACCCTTGAGAGTTTATGATATTTTCCTTATTATTACATGTAAAACCCATCGGTGATATCAGAGCATTGGGTTGTCTAGCAATTGAATGTGCATAAATTAAATTTGAACAATTGGAGAAAACAAAATTTTATTCTGCCATGTCGGGGCCAACTATCTAATCCACATATTTTTCTTCTACCACAATGTAGAGCTTATTTTCCACATCATGCTTGACTTCATGTTCAACGATTTCTTTTTGAGATAACTAAGATCTAGATTAGTATAATTACATTTAAAGATATTGTTTTAATTGAATGATCTGAATAATTAAATTGGTAATCTGATCTCCTAATATCTAGAATCTTTGAATTACCTCATGATTTCATAAAATTTAATTATTTGATTAATTTAGGAATTGGTAATATAAAATTTATGAACTTTATTTTAAATGTTTAAAATACACCCTTGTACTTATATATATATAAATATATATATATATATATATATATATATATATATATATATATATATATATACACTATATGTATAACATGAGTCAGTTGAATCACTAGTATGCCTCATTCACTAAGCCATGCTATAAAGAGGGATAAGGAAATGGCTTATAAAATGACCATTGAATGGGGGTATATTCTCACCTACTGCTCTCCTCTATGGTGGAGGTCGTTAGTAGAATGGGTTCAATATGACATAATCACATAAAAAGTATAATGTTATAAGGTAATAGAACCTTTTTACAAAATTTCCCATTCGAGTTACTTTAAGGAAAATTTTGAAAGTGTACGCTAATCTATGAAAATGCACATCAATCTTTATGTGTCATTAGTGGAGCATATGTGGTTAACCAACACACTAACTAGGGACTATAAAGTTGAAATGATGGCACAACTCAAAAATTATCATTAATTAATGGAGTGTGAGTGGTTTACCGGAACGTTAATTTGAGTTGATAAAAGACATTGAGGTTATCAAGCAGGTTTGCATGGTTATTCACATCTTATTTGTGGTCCTTGGCATCCAAATCACAAATTCAAGAGAATAATCGAGATTAAACATGACATTGATAAGATTCAATGAATCTCAAATGATCTAGGAATTTTATATATACTAAAATTGGTAAAATGCATTAGCTACCTTAAATGAATTTATGATTAGATTATAGAATCCATTTTCTTAATTTTGAATTGCATTATTGGATCCTAGCCTTGAATATTAATTTGGGTTAAAATATCTAGGATTGAATCAACTAACTAAATCTTGTCTTTATTTCACCTAAATGTCCTCAATTTGTGAACTTCCTCCTTGTGACATCCCCATTTCACGGCCAGAAAAGACCAATTTTGTTTATGCTTTATGAAAATCAGAGTACCTCTTTTAATAAAAATGTTTCGAAATTTATTCTCAAAAAAACACGATAAATACGTTATCAAAGCATTTCCAAAGAAACTTACTTTATTCATTTTAAAACATTTGGGATGTCATCGTCAATACAAAAACATAATCATAAACAGAACTTACATTCATTTACACTAGTGATCTATATCTCCTTAATCTCTCAGTGTAATGTCACTTCATATCGACACCTGTGATATAAATAAACTAAGTGGATCAGGTTGGGAAACCTGGTGAGTACATAGGATTTTCAACCTACAATAATATAATTATTATGTTTAAACAACCAAACAATCAACCCAATTACCCATCCCCATTATCTTCTTTAGTCTTAAGGATCTACCTTAAGAATCAGCTATTCCTCGTTCATTCATTCCTAAGGATCATCCTAAGGAATCGGCACGAAGTCCATCGTTGCCACGGTTTACACAACAGGAACTAAGTTTGCATAGTTGTCAGGGTTGAGGCACTAAGTCTGCATAGTCGCCAGGGTTTAGGCATCAAGTTTGCATGATTACCAAGGTTTAGGTATCAAGTCTGCATGATCACCAAGGTTTAGGCATCAAGTCTGCATGATCACCAAGGTTTAGGCACCAAGTCTGGATGGACGCCAGGGTTTACAGTACACCGGGTGAACACATCGTTCACAACACATACAGGTTGCGAGCCTGCTACTGTTCCACTAAACTATCTAGAATAGTCCGTGGCTGTCATCCATACTCTGCTGAATGACGGGGCCATCATTTGGAAAAGGCTTCTCACATCGTCCACCTCTCACCCTCACCTCCTGGTCTATAACACCTCTCAACTCATCATCCAACTCATATTCCATCTATTACATCTACCCATGTTTTACCCCAACATTATCGTAGACATAAAATACATATACAGTTTAAATCATTTAAAACATGTATAAAATCGTTCATCTAGCATAGACAACAAGTACTCAGATAACATGCACACATAGCACGTAGTTTATATAAAATACTTCATATCTATGTGTAAGATGAAAGTAATCATGCACTCACTTGAGAAGGTGGTGACTCGGTACTCAAACAGCGCTTCGTTTACTTTAAAATAATTTCCTTCAACGAAACCTAGTATTATTACCACTAGATTTTAGTCTAATATTTACCGTGACTAATTATTAGTCTTATTATTATTATATAAGCGTTTAAATAATACTTTCCAACCATTATGTACAAACAGGGGCCAGACATAAAACACCGGAGGGCATGACCATTTTGGTGTATAGCACTTCTGAAATCCAACAACCCTATGCGGCCCTTTAAACCAGATTTCCCGTACCGCGAGTAGTTAAAAACATATTATAATGACACTTATATAAGTCATAATAATAGCTCAAATATTTATTATAAATTTATAATAACAATACTAATTTTAAATATAAACTATATTTAAAATAGGGTAAGCATAACTTACTTACAAGGGGATTTTAGCTAAGAGTCGGGCTCTGCAGGGGCAGAACTTCGTCGCTGAATCTTTCTAAGAAAGATTCGTGTAGCGCTTCGGCGCTCACCTTACTATACTAAAACTACAGAAAGAGAATCCGAATCACGAGGGACCGAAATGCTCGGGGGATAAGAAGAGAAAGACTCTTGAATCAAGAGAATGATGCAAGAAATATAAGAGCTAGAGGCCCTTATTTATATTGAATTTTCAAAAACTACCCTCCATAATTACTTAATAACCTTATAGTTATATAAACAACTAAACACCCCTTTATAATACTATTTTAAATAGATTTAACGATATTTGTACTAAACTAATGTCGAAAGAACTCAACATTAGTCTTATAATGACCGCATCGTCGATACCTTTCTAATGATATATACATTTGTATATATATGTGTACGTATATATGATTTATACTTTATTTTAATACGTAAATATGCTATTATAATTTTTAACTCGTTCATACGAACTCCGTTTTTTGACGTTATTTATATCCACGTATAGGTGGACACGTACTCTACAACTTTCGTTTAGACTCCGTCAGCTAATTTTGATTTTATTTTTAAAGTTATATTTTTAATAGGTCAGGACATGATTGGTCCGTTAAAATCTCATAACTTCTTCATCCGATGTCCATTTTCGTCTGTCTTTTTATCGTTACGCTACTAATAACGAGATCTTCGATTCTCGTTTAGGTTGTGTCGGCTAAAAACTGCTCGGTCTAATACTCGAATTTCGGGTTGTACACCGCTAAGCCGAAACTTCAAAAAATCATAACTTCCTCATACGAAGTCAGATTTGGGCATTCTTTTTATGGATGTTCTCAGGTTAACATATTCTACGACTTTCATTTAGATTACTAAGGTTAAAAGTCGTTCTATCATAAATTCACTATTTACGTCTTCCCGGTGTCGTGTCGGTTCCGTCGCGAAACTTCGACGGGTCATAACTTCTTCGTTATAACTCGGATTTCGGCGCTCTTTATATGTATGGAACCCTTGAGACATATTCTACAACTTGGTTAAGATTATTTATTCTAAATAATATTTTATAGAAAAGTCGTTTTCGACCCTATTATCTCTAAATTGACTAGCCCGGATCTACGGGGGTTACACTCCTCTTCTATCAAGCCACAACTTCACTCTACTATCGGTCCTTACTAAGGACAAGCTTGTCGGTCCAAAAAACATGGACTGGATGAGAAACTGAAGATGATGCTTCGCTATAAGAATAAACAGTATGTTCTCACTACTCCAATTCTAGAAGTCAACAAAGAAACAACCAATCCTAAGGATATGTTTAACTATGATCAGGATGTAGATGATGCCACAAAGGTCTCTTGCATTTTGATTGCAACTATGACACCTAAGCTCCAAAAGACTTATGAGGATTACTGGCCATATGAACTTAACACGGACTTGTCTCAAATGTTCCATAAGAAATCAATACAAGAGCGTTATGAAGTGGTCAAGTCCCTAATGATGGGAAAACTAGAAGAAGGGGAATCTATGTGTGCTCATGTGAAGAAAATGCAGAGGCATCTGGAAAGATTGGAAAAGCTCAATGTGAACTTTGATAAGGACCTTTCGATTGACATAGTCCTCAACTATCTGCCCAGTAGTTATGATCAGTTCATCTTGACCTGTCATTTGAACAATACAAAGACCACATTGATTGATCTTCACAATTTTTTGCAAACAGTTGAAGCGAGAATGAAGAAGAGAAATGCCCCTACCCCATCCAAATGGAAAAGGGAAGGTCCATCATGGTGAGCCAAGTGGAACAAAATAAAAGCTCAACTTCGACACCCCTCCTGTTGTTGATCCAAAGGAAGTTGTGTGCTTTTATATTTGACCAATAGGGCCATTGTAGAAGAAGTTTCCCCAAGTACATGCATGAAGTGAAAGATGCCAAGGCCAAAGGACTGCTGTGAGTAGTCTGAACACAAATTCATTGCATCAACTCCTACTACCACCCTCGTCTTGGCAATTAGGCAAGGCAAGGTCAAGAAGAGGAAGGCTCCTTCTAAGAGCTACAAAGGAAAGTCCCATGATGGCACCTCTTTTAGTGGAACCAAGGTTGGTCCCGCTGCACCGTCCTCCAACCCAAAGGATGCAGAGTGCTACTACTGCCACGAGAAAGGGCATTGGAAACGAATCTGCCCAAAGTACTTGCAAGATATCAAGGATGGGAAGACAAATCCATCTTATACTATTCATTCTAACAACTCATCACATGCTATGTCTTGGGTCCTTGATACAGGGTGTGGTTTTCATATTTGTTCTAATTTGTAGGGCCTAAGAAGAAGTAGGGATGTGGAGCATGGGAAGATAAACTTGATCATGGGGAATAGGAAAGCGTCGCCTGTCACCAAGATTGGAGTTTACTCTTTAGTGCTTAGTAGTGGGTTAGGTTTAGATTTAAATAATTGTTGTTACTCGTCAGAAATGACACGAAATATTATTTCTTTTCATGTTTTGTATAAAAAAGATTTTAGATTTTTGTTTGATAATGAAAACGGTTCTATTAATGATTTCTTTAAAGGTTCTTTCTATTTTGAAGCATTGCCTTGTAATGGAATATATGAAACTGTGATAGTTGTAGACAACTTCGGAAATGATGTGTTGCATATCGATTCCTCTAATAGTTTGGACAAAGCATGCTTGTGGCATTGTCGTCTTGGACATGTCAACAAGAAGCGCATAGCCCAACTCCAAAAGGATGGAGTGTTGGAGTCATTCGACCTTAGGGATGATGACGTGTGCGAGTCTTGTTTACTTGGAAAGATGACCAAGTCACCCTTCACTGGTACTTGTGAAAGGGGTGAGGGTTTATTGGATCTCATACACACCGATGTGTGTGAGCCCTTTAGATCCACCACAAGGGATGCAAGTCGTTTCTATGTGACTTTTACCAATGATTATAGTAGATATGGATATATCTACTTAATCAAACACAAGTCAGAAACCTTTGAAAAGTTCAAAGAATTTAAGCAAGAAGTGGAGTATCAGCTGGGCAGGAAAATTAAGATGCTCTGAACCGATCGAGGTGGTGAGTACCTTAGTCGTGAATTCCACAATTACCTTAAGGATTGCAGAACTGTTTCGCAATTCATGCCACCTAGGACACCGCAGTTGAACGGTGTGGATGAGAGGCGCAATCGAACCTTAATGGATATGGTTCGTTCCATGATGATTCGTGCTTCGTTACCCATCTCATTTTGGGGGTATGCCTTACAGACTGCCACGCATATCCTTAATCTAGTCCCGACTAAGAAGGTTGCTAAAACACCTCATGAGATGTGGACAGGGAAAGCTCCCTCGTTGGCACATATCAAGGTTTGGGGTTGCGAGGCTTTCGTAAGACGAGAGACTCATGACAAGCTCGAACCTCGCAGTGAGCAGTGTATTTTCATCGGCTACACGTAGAAGTCCTTTGGATATCTCTTCTATAGACCGAGTGAAAATGTTGTATTCATTGCGAGGATAGGGGTTTTCCGAGAGCGAGAACTCATAAGACAATAGGATAGTGGGAGGCAAATTGACCTTGAAGAGCTTCAAGAGTTAAACGATGAAGGAACCTCTAATGTTGGCACTCAACCCGAGGAAGAACTCTGGTTGAACCAATTGACTAGTCCCTACCTCTTAGACGTTCCAGTAGAGTTAGTGTTCTGCCCGTGCTGTATGGTTTTAATATAACAAGTGAGGGTGATACGTTTATTAGTGATAGTACACTAGTAAATTTGGATGAACCTAACAGCTATAAAGAATCCATGGCAGACCCAGAGTCTGCGAAATGGAAAGAGGCTATGGACAACAAGATTCAGTCCATGTATGACAATCAAGTTTGGAACTTGGTTAACAATGTACCGGGTTGTAAGACAGTCGGGTACAAATGGATCTTCAAGAAGAAGACCGACATGGATGGGAAAGTATACACTTATAAAACGCAATTGGTTGCAAAGGGCTTTACTCAAACTCCCGGAGTTGAATATGATGAGACCTTCTCACTAGTAGCGAAGATAAAGTCTATAAGGGTTAGGCTATCCATAGTTGCGTTTCATGACTATGAAATATGGCAGATGGATGTTAAAACTGCTTTCTTTAATGGGAAGGTGGCTGAAGATGTTTACATGAGTCCGCCAGAGGGTTTTGTTAATGCAAAGCACCCTAATAGATTGTGTAAGCTTGAGAAATCCATTTATGGATTTAAATAAGCGTCTCGCAGATGAAATCTTTGTTTCGATGAGAAAGTCAAAGAGTTTGGTTTCTCAAGAAGCGACAGGAATGGTTTCTTATCCTCGGTGGGAGTGATGACTTAAGGGTGCGAGGGTATAGTGACGCCAGTTTTCAGACCGAACGAGGCAACTTCCGCTCTCAGCCGGGTTGGGTCTTTACCCTGTATGGAGGGGCAGTGACTTGGAAAAGTTCCAAGCAGGAGACTGTAGCTGATTCAACGTGAGAATCATAATACGTAGCAGCGATCGAAGCTTCAAAGGAGGCAATATGGTTGAAGAACTTCATTAGAGACCTTGGAGTTGTGCCAGCCATAAAGAAGCCTATGGAGATTTTCTGTGATAATGAAGGTGTGGTTGCCTTAACCAAGGAACCGAGGGATCATGGAAAATCCAGCCATATCGACAGGAAATATCATTTCATTAGACATTGGGTAGAAGAGGGACTCCTCATAGTAAAGAGGGTATTGTCAGAAGAGAACCCAGCAGATCCCTTAACGAAGGGACTGAGTAGGGTTAAGCATTTGCTGCACGCTAGGACCATTAGGCTGAAGGACGATACTAGTTTTAGTAATTAGATAGCCTTAGAAACTTGTAATAGCTAAATTGTAATTGACATTTTGATGATTAAATAAAGGAGTATTATTTATGAGTAATGTTACTATCTTATGTCAATTATTTACTATTGTTTCACTTTGCATGTTTTGACTTCCTAAATAATAAGATTATTTAAACTATCCACAGTCATTCATACTTTGGAAGTAGGTATGAAAGAAGATTGTCATGAAATGGCTTGTAGATTCTCTAAGTGAAAGACTCTGTAAAATGGTTTGGTCTAGGCATAGTCGTAGATAGCAATAGAAATGTAATTGTTCGTGTTTTGTTTTGAGTTTACGGTGTTTATGGTCAAAATGGGTTTACGACCGTAAACACCTTACGGTCTCTAGTCAGGTCTTTAAATAGCGAGTTGTGTCAGTCATTACGAGTTGTTGATGCTCTCGTATACTTCCAAGTTGTATCAGACGTTTTACAGTATTAAAGCGTATGCAAGCTTGGTCTTTTGCTCTTTATTGGTTTATTGATTCGTGTTTGCATCTGTTATTGTCTTTGATCATTGGTAGATCTATTTTTCGGGACTTTACAATTGGTATCAGAGCTATACCAGTGTCAAAGGCGTTCAACAGCTGCGTTTTCAACTAAATCGACATCCACTGCAGTTTAGAGAGATTTATTTCAGTCGAAATCAAGGTTTCTAGAAGTTTACGGCCTTAGTTTACGGCCGTAAACTCCTGTTCACGGCCTCATCTGCACTCTTCGAAATCGATAGTTTTTCACGTCATTCAAGCCTTCGTTATCACATATTAGTTCTGGGATTTGATTGAGTTGTGTTTTAAAATTAAAATCGAACTTTTTATTTGAGTTTCATTGACCGCAAACTAACGCATCAACGAAAAATTGATTTTCTGTTAATCGAAATTTGCACTATTATCTTTCAGAGTTTAAATCAACAAGTATTCTTGGACCGTAAACTCAAGTTTACGGCCTAAGGTTTACGGTCTAGAGTTTACGGCTTAAGAGTTTACAGCTAAGTCAGTTAATTTTATAAAATTGAAATTAATTTTTGAGTTAGTTTTAAAACAAAATAATTTTTGACCGTAAACTTCAGTTTACGGCCGGGAGTTTACGGCCTATTGTTTTCTGCCTTAGCTTACACGACAAGATCAAAAACAAAATAATTTCTGGTAATAATTTTTAAAATAAAAATTATGGATACACAAAATTCAACTCAATACCAAGAGCTTGATGCTGTGATGGGTACAACCACGCGAATTCCAAGACTTATGTCAGCTGATGGTTTCCCCGAGTGGAAATATAGAATTGAGAAGTATATAAAAATGAAAGACTTTAAGATTTGGAAATGTGTTTTAAAGGATCCAGTCAGAATCACCACTACAGTTGGGGGAAAGGTGGTCGACAAGGCAATCGAAAACTACACTGATGAAGACTTTGAGAGTGTGGAAGAACAAGAAAAGGCATTGGCCATTTTAACTATGGCTTTATCTCCAGACATTGCTCAAGGATTCAGAGAGTATACTTCTGCCAAAGCTCTGTGGGAAGCTCTCATTGAAGTATATGAGGGAAATGAAGACATGCGGGAAAGTCGCCAAGATATGCTGAGACAACGCTTCAATATGTTTAATTATGTTCCTGGAGAGACTCTCGAAGCTCAACTGCAGAGATTTACCACTCTCAACACTGAGATGACTGTGGCAGGGATTTTCTATACAAAGTCAGAGATTAATAAGAAGCTACTAAATGCTCTCCCAAAATCTTGGGACATGAATGTAGCAGTAATCAAGAAGACTAAGGATCTTAATCGTCTTTCCCTAGCTGAAGTGATGGCTGTCATCAAAGCGTGTGATATTGATGACAAACAGCGAGAGATCAATCATGTGAACTCATACTCATCTGCCAATCTTGGCATTTCATCTAATAATGCTCTTTCTTCTTTCTCCTATACTTCTACAGGTTCATCTTCCTCTGCACCGGTCATTCCTTACCCACAAGGACAGCCAAATACATCTACCCAAAATGTTTCATCCTCTAATGTGGCTTCTTCACCAAAGGGAAAGGAGGGCGATGAAAACCTTGTCTTTGCAGCAGGGCTTGTGAATTGCTACAATGCTCTTGTAGCTGGGGAACTTCCTCCTTAATTGTCATTTGCAGATCTTGATCAAATCCATCCAGAGGATGTTGAGGAAATGGACATCACATGGCAAATTGCCATGGCTGTATTTAGGGCAAAACAGTTTGCCAAAAAGACAGGGAAGAACAATTGGGGAATGAGTGCTGACAAGAAGGTTGGATTCAACAAAGGAAAGCTTCGATGTTTCAATTGCCACGAGCTAGGGCATTTTGCTCGTGATTGCCCACACCCTGATAGGAGGGTTAATAATGACAGAACAATGGTTGCAGTTGGGAATAATCGAAGCAATGGTCAAGCAAACAATGAAAAGGCTATGGTTGCACAATCATTTGACTGGGATGATCAAATACAAGCTCTAAATTTGTCTGGACCAGAAACTGCTCATCTAGCACAAGTGAGGGATGATGCTCAAGCAAGGACTGCAGCAGCTGAAGACAACATGATGAAACTACAATTTGGCTTGATGGTATCCTCCTCCCATGAACCTAATTCATACAAGGTAAGTCTTCCATCATGCTCTAAGGCTTGTATAGATTATGTGAAAACTTTACAGGATAAAACTGAGACATTAGGTGAGAAGTATAAAACAAGCGTAGAAGAACAAAGAATAAATTTACATGTGCAAGCGTATCCAGTAGATGTGCCAGCTGGTCAATCTTCTGGTTCTGCTGAGCGTATTGGAGTTGTTCCTCCTATGGCTTCTCATATTCAAGAGATCATTCGGAAAAATCAAGAAGATGATACTGAAAGGGGGCAGTTATTATTCAAGCGAAATGTTACTCAGAGCAATTCTAAAGGGGAGTCTTTGATCACTGTCACTGATCTTGAAATTGTTCGGTTCAGAGATACTTTTGGAGATCGGTCGGGTGTAGCTGCTTGGGGATTTCACGATCCTCTTCGACTTTGGATTATTATTCGCAAGAGCGGTAATTCAGAGTTGTATAAGGATATTCGTGCTTTTAGTTCATTGACAAGGGTTGATCTTGCGGAGTTATCACAAGCTCCTTTTATCAATCTATTAAACAATTCTCAGGTTTCGCAGTTCAAATTCTTTCTAGATGAGCAAGTAAAGAAGGGATTTCCTACAATGCCAACTGCTGAGTCAATCATTCTGGAACATCCAGATGTGTTTGAAGCCTCTTCTGATAAACCTCTACAGTTGGTTATGTGGCCACCCACGACTCAAGTTAAACAATTTCCCATTGTTCAAGGTTATAAAGATGGATCGCTCGTTTCTATGGAGTGCTGGGTTTATGATGAAAATACTTGTGGTGCGGTCATTAAGCTCAAGAATGGGTGCATACGGTTGTATGATCAAAGAGACCTTCTGCAGTTCAGGAAATGGGATATTCATTATCTGAGCAATTTTCAAATCAAAGTGGTTGAAGATATCTATGAGCAAGGAGCCAAGGCGTATACCAGGATGGTTGCTGAGATTTTGAGCAAAAAGATGTGGAATGGTGCTATGGGCCAAATGGATGTCATGCTGGTAAATAAAGGAATGGGGCCGAGCTAGTCCAAACCAAGGGGGAGATTGAAAGACTCTGTAAAATGGTTTGGTCTAGGCATAGTCGTAGATAGCAGTAGAAATGTAATTGTTCGTGTTTTGTTTTGAGTTTACGGTGTTTATGGTCAAAATGGGTTTACGGCCGTAAACTCTTTACGGCCGTAAACACCTTACGGTCTCTAGTCAGGTCTTTAAATAGCGAGTTGTGTCAGTCATTACGAGTTGTTGATGCTCTCGTATACTTCCAAGTTGTATCAGACGTTTTACAGTATTAAAGCGTATGCAAGCTTGGTCTTTTGCTCTTTATTGGTTTATTGATTCGTGTTTGCATCTGTTATTGTCTTTGATCATTGGTAGATCTATTTTTCGGGACTTTACAATTGGTATCAGAGCTATACCAGTGTCAAAGGCGTTCAACAGCTGCGTTTTCAACTAAATCGACATCCACTGCAGTTTAGAGAGATTTATTTCAGTCGAAATCAAGGTTTCTAGAAGTTTACGGCCTTAGTTTACGGCCGTAAACTCCTGTTCACGGCCTCATCTGCACTCTTCGAAATCGATAGTTTTTCACGTCATTCAAGCCTTCGTTATCACATATTAGTTCTGGGATTTGATTGAGTTGTGTTTTAAAATTAAAATCGAACTTTTTATTTGAGTTTCATTGACCGTAAACTAACGCATCAACGAAAAATTGATTTTCTGTTAATCGAAATTTGCACTATTATCTTTCAGAGTTTAAATCAACAAGTATTCTTGGACCGTAAACTCAAGTTTACGGCCTAAGGTTTACGGTCTAGAGTTTACGGCTTAAGAGTTTACAGCTAAGTCAGTTAATTTTATAAAATTGAAATTAATTTTTGAGTTAGTTTTAAAACAAAATAAATTTTGACCGTAAACTTCAGTTTACGGCCGGGAGTTTACGGCCTATTGTTTTCTGCCTTAGCTTACACGACAAGATCAAAAACAAAATAATTTCTGGTAATAATTTTTAAAATAAAAATTATGGATACACAAAATTCAACTCAATACCAAGAGCTTGATGCTGTGATGGGTACAACCACGCGAATTCCAAGACTTATGTCAGCTGATGGTTTCCCCGAGTGGAAATATAGAATTGAGAAGTATATAAAAATGAAAGACTTTAAGATTTGGAAATGTGTTTTAAAGGATCCAGTCAGAATCACCACTACAGTTGGGGGAAAGGTGGTCGACAAGGCAATCGAAAACTACACTGATGAAGACTTTGAGAGTGTGGAAGAACAAGAAAAGGCATTGGCCATTTTAACTATGGCTTTATCTCCAGACATTGCTCAAGGATTCAGAGAGTATACTTCTGCCAAAGCTCTGTGGGAAGCTCTCATTGAAGTATATGAGGGAAATGAAGACATGCGGGAAAGTCGCCAAGATATGCTGAGACAACGCTTCAATATGTTTAATTATGTTCCTGGAGAGACTCTCGAAGCTCAACTGCAGAGATTTACCACTCTCAACACTGAGATGACTGTGGCAGGGATTTTCTATACAAAGTCAGAGATTAATAAGAAGCTACTAAATGCTCTCCCAAAATCTTGGGACATGAATGTAGCAGTAATCAAGAAGACTAAGGATCTTAATCGTCTTTCCCTAGCTGAAGTGATGGCTGTCATCAAAGCGTGTGATATTGATGACAAACAGCGAGAGATCAATCATGTGAACTCATACTCATCTGCCAATCTTGGCATTTCATCTAATAATGCTCTTTCTTCTTTCTCCTATACTTCTACAGGTTCATCTTCCTCTGCACCGGTCATTCCTTACCCACAAGGACAGCCAAATACATCTACCCAAAATGTTTCATCCTCTAATGTGGCTTCTTCACCAAAGGGAAAGGAGGGCGATGAAAACCTTGTCTTTGCAGCAGGGCTTGTGAATTGCTACAATGCTCTTGTAGCTGGGGAACTTCCTCCTTAATTGTCATTTGCAGATCTTGATCAAATCCATCCAGAGGATGTTGAGGAAATGGACATCACATGGCAAATTGCCATGGCTGTATTTAGGGCAAAACAGTTTGCCAAAAAGACAGGGAAGAACAATTGGGGAATGAGTGCTGACAAGAAGGTTGGATTCAACAAAGGAAAGCTTCGATGTTTCAATTGCCACGAGCTAGGGCATTTTGCTCGTGATTGCCCACACCCTGATAGGAGGGTTAATAATGACAGAACAATGGTTGCAGTTGGGAATAATCGAAGCAATGGTCAAGCAAACAATGAAAAGGCTATGGTTGCACAATCATTTGACTGGGATGATCAAATACAAGCTCTAAATTTGTCTGGACCAGAAACTGCTCATCTAGCACAAGTGAGGGATGATGCTCAAGCAAGGACTGCAGCAGCTGAAGACAACATGATGAAACTACAATTTGGCTTGATGGTATCCTCCTCCCATGAACCTAATTCATACAAGGTAAGTCTTCCATCATGCTCTAAGGCTTGTATAGATTATGTGAAAACTTTACAGGATAAAACTGAGACATTAGGTGAGAAGTATAAAACAAGCGTAGAAGAACAAAGAATAAATTTACATGTGCAAGCGTATCCAGTAGATGTGCCAGCTGGTCAATCTTCTGGTTCTGCTGAGCGTATTGGAGTTGTTCCTCCTATGGCTTCTCATATTCAAGAGATCATTCGGAAAAATCAAGAAGATGATACTGAAAGGGGGCAGTTATTATTCAAGCGAAATGTTACTCAGAGCAATTCTAAAGGGGAGTCTTTGATCACTGTCACTGATCTTGAAATTGTTCGGTTCAGAGATACTTTTGGAGATCGGTCGGGTGTAGCTGCTTGGGGATTTCACGATCCTCTTCGACTTTGGATTATTATTCGCAAGAGCGGTAATTCAGAGTTGTATAAGGATATTCGTGCTTTTAGTTCATTGACAAGGGTTGATCTTGCGGAGTTATCACAAGCTCCTTTTATCAATCTATTAAACAATTCTCAGGTTTCGCAGTTCAAATTCTTTCTAGATGAGCAAGTAAAGAAGGGATTTCCTACAATGCCAACTGCTGAGTCAATCATTCTGGAACATCCAGATGTGTTTGAAGCCTCTTCTGATAAACCTCTACAGTTGGTTATGTGGCCACCCACGACTCAAGTTAAACAATTTCCCATTGTTCAAGGTTATAAAGATGGATCGCTCGTTTCTATGGAGTGCTGGGTTTATGATGAAAATACTTGTGGTGCGGTCATTAAGCTCAAGAATGGGTGCATACGGTTGTATGATCAAAGAGACCTTCTGCAGTTCAGGAAATGGGATATTCATTATCTGAGCAATTTTCAAATCAAAGTGGTTGAAGATATCTATGAGCAAGGAGCCAAGGCGTATACCAGGATGGTTGCTGAGATTTTGATCAAAAAGATGTGGAATGGTGCTATGGGCCAAATGGATGTCATGCTGGTAAATAAAGGAATGGGGCCGAGCTAGTCCAAACCAAGGGGGAGATTGAAAGACTCTGTAAAATGGTTTGGTCTAGGCATAGTCGTAGATAGCAGTAGAAATGTAATTGTTCGTGTTTTGTTTTGAGTTTACGGTGTTTATGGTCAAAATGGGTTTACGGCCGTAAACTCTTTACGGCCGTAAACACCTTACGGTCTCTAGTCAGGTCTTTAAATAGCGAGTTGTGTCAGTCATTACGAGTTGTTGATGCTCTCGTATACTTCCAAGTTGTATCAGACGTTTTACAGTATTAAAGCGTATGCAAGCTTGGTCTTTTGCTCTTTATTGGTTTATTGATTCGTGTTTGCATCTGTTATTGTCTTTGATCATTGGTAGATCTATTTTTCGGGACTTTACAATTGGTATCAGAGCTATACCAGTGTCAAAGGCGTTCAACAGCTGCGTTTTCAACTAAATCGACATCCACTGCAGTTTAGAGAGATTTATTTCAGTCGAAATCAAGGTTTCTAGAAGTTTACGGCCTTAGTTTACGGCCGTAAACTCCTGTTCACGGCCTCATCTGCACTCTTCGAAATCGATAGTTTTTCACGTCATTCAAGCCTTCGTTATCACATATTAGTTCTGGGATTTGATTGAGTTGTGTTTTAAAATTAAAATCGAACTTTTTATTTGAGTTTCATTGACCGTAAACTAACGCATCAACGAAAAATTGATTTTCTGTTAATCGAAATTTGCACTATTATCTTTCAGAGTTTAAATCAACAAGTATTCTTGGACCGTAAACTCAAGTTTACGGCCTAAGGTTTACGGTCTAGAGTTTACGGCTTAAGAGTTTACAGCTAAGTCAGTTAATTTTATAAAATTGAAATTAATTTTTGAGTTAGTTTTAAAACAAAATAATTTTTGACCGTAAACTTCAGTTTACGGCCGGGAGTTTACGGCCTATTGTTTTCTGCCTTAGCTTACACGACAAGATCAAAAACAAAATAATTTCTGGTAATAATTTTTAAAATAAAAATTATGGATACACAAAATTCAACTCAATACCAAGAGCTTGATGCTGTGATGGGTACAACCACGCGAATTCCAAGACTTATGTCAGCTGATGGTTTCCCCGAGTGGAAATATAGAATTGAGAAGTATATAAAAATGAAAGACTTTAAGATTTGGAAATGTGTTTTAAAGGATCCAGTCAGAATCACCACTACAGTTGGGGGAAAGGTGGTCGACAAGGCAATCGAAAACTACACTGATGAAGACTTTGAGAGTGTGGAAGAACAAGAAAAGGCATTGGCCATTTTAACTATGGCTTTATCTCCAGACATTGCTCAAGGATTCAGAGAGTATACTTCTGCCAAAGCTCTGTGGGAAGCTCTCATTGAAGTATATGAGGGAAATGAAGACATGCGGGAAAGTCGCCAAGATATGCTGAGACAACGCTTCAATATGTTTAATTATGTTCCTGGAGAGACTCTCGAAGCTCAACTGCAGAGATTTACCACTCTCAACACTGAGATGACTGTGGCAGGGATTTTCTATACAAAGTCAGAGATTAATAAGAAGCTACTAAATGCTCTCCCAAAATCTTGGGACATGAATGTAGCAGTAATCAAGAAGACTAAGGATCTTAATCGTCTTTCCCTAGCTGAAGTGATGGCTGTCATCAAAGCGTGTGATATTGATGACAAACAGCGAGAGATCAATCATGTGAACTCATACTCATCTGCCAATCTTGGCATTTCATCTAATAATGCTCTTTCTTCTTTCTCCTATACTTCTACAGGTTCATCTTCCTCTGCACCGGTCATTCCTTACCCACAAGGACAGCCAAATACATCTACCCAAAATGTTTCATCCTCTAATGTGGCTTCTTCACCAAAGGGAAAGGAGGGCGATGAAAACCTTGTCTTTGCAGCAGGGCTTGTGAATTGCTACAATGCTCTTGTAGCTGGGGAACTTCCTCCTTAATTGTCATTTGCAGATCTTGATCAAATCCATCCAGAGGATGTTGAGGAAATGGACATCACATGGCAAATTGCCATGGCTGTATTTAGGGCAAAACAGTTTGCCAAAAAGACAGGGAAGAACAATTGGGGAATGAGTGCTGACAAGAAGGTTGGATTCAACAAAGGAAAGCTTCGATGTTTCAATTGCCACGAGCTAGGGCATTTTGCTCGTGATTGCCCACACCCTGATAGGAGGGTTAATAATGACAGAACAATGGTTGCAGTTGGGAATAATCGAAGCAATGGTCAAGCAAACAATGAAAAGGCTATGGTTGCACAATCATTTGACTGGGATGATCAAATACAAGCTCTAAATTTGTCTGGACCAGAAACTGCTCATCTAGCACAAGTGAGGGATGATGCTCAAGCAAGGACTGCAGCAGCTGAAGACAACATGATGAAACTACAATTTGGCTTGATGGTATCCTCCTCCCATGAACCTAATTCATACAAGGTAAGTCTTCCATCATGCTCTAAGGCTTGTATAGATTATGTGAAAACTTTACAGGATAAAACTGAGACATTAGGTGAGAAGTATAAAACAAGCGTAGAAGAACAAAGAATAAATTTACATGTGCAAGCGTATCCAGTAGATGTGCCAGCTGGTCAATCTTCTGGTTCTGCTGAGCGTATTGGAGTTGTTCCTCCTATGGCTTCTCATATTCAAGAGATCATTCGGAAAAATCAAGAAGATGATACTGAAAAGGGGCAGTTATTATTCAAGCGAAATGTTACTCAGAGCAATTCTAAAGGGGAGTCTTTGATCACTGTCACTGATCTTGAAATTGTTCGGTTCAGAGATACTTTTGGAGATCGGTCGGGTGTAGCTGCTTGGGGATTTCACGATCCTCTTCGACTTTGGATTATTATTCGCAAGAGCGGTAATTCAGAGTTGTATAAGGATATTCGTGCTTTTAGTTCATTGACAAGGGTTGATCTTGCGGAGTTATCACAAGCTCCTTTTATCAATCTATTAAACAATTCTCAGGTTTCGCAGTTCAAATTCTTTCTAGATGAGCAAGTAAAGAAGGGATTTCCTACAATGCCAACTGCTGAGTCAATCATTCTGGAACATCCAGATGTGTTTGAAGCCTCTTCTGATAAACCTCTACAGTTGGTTATGTGGCCACCCACGACTCAAGTTAAAAAATTTCCCATTGTTCAAGGTTATAAAGATGGATCGCTCGTTTCTATGGAGTGCTGGGTTTATGATGAAAATACTTGTGGTGCGGTCATTAAGCTCAAGAATGGGTGCATACGGTTGTATGATCAAAGAGACCTTCTGCAGTTCAGGAAATGGGATATTCATTATCTGAGCAATTTTCAAATCAAAGTGGTTGAAGATATCTATGAGCAAGGAGCCAAGGCGTATACCAGGATGGTTGCTGAGATTTTGAGCAAAAAGATGTGGAATGGTGCTATGGGCCAAATGGATGTCATGCTGGTAAATAAAGGAATGGGGCCGAGCTAGTCCAAACCAAGGGGGAGATTGAAAGACTCTGTAAAATGGTTTGGTCTAGGCATAGTCGTAGATAGCAGTAGAAATGTAATTGTTCGTGTTTTGTTTTGAGTTTACGGTGTTTATGGTCAAAATGGGTTTACGGCCGTAAACTCTTTACGGCCGTAAACACCTTACGGTCTCTAGTCAGGTCTTTAAATAGCGAGTTGTGTCAGTCATTACGAGTTGTTGATGCTCTCGTATACTTCCAAGTTGTATCAGACGTTTTACAGTATTAAAGCGTATGCAAGCTTGGTCTTTTGCTCTTTATTGGTTTATTGATTCGTGTTTGCATCTGTTATTGTCTTTGATCATTGGTAGATCTATTTTTCGGGACTTTACAATTGGTATCAGAGCTATACCAGTGTCAAAGGCGTTCAACAGCTGCGTTTTCAACTAAATCGACATCCACTGCAGTTTAGAGAGATTTATTTCAGTCGAAATCAAGGTTTCTAGAAGTTTACGGCCTTAGTTTACGGCCGTAAACTCCTGTTCACGGCCTCATCTGCACTCTTCGAAATCGATAGTTTTTCACGTCATTCAAGCCTTCGTTATCACATATTAGTTCTGGGATTTGATTGAGTTGTGTTTTAAAATTAAAATCGAACTTTTTATTTGAGTTTCATTGACCGTAAACTAACGCATCAACGAAAAATTGATTTTCTGTTAATCGAAATTTGCACTATTATCTTTCAGAGTTTAAATCAACAAGTATTCTTGGACCGTAAACTCAAGTTTACGGCCTAAGGTTTACGGTCTAGAGTTTACGGCTTAAGAGTTTACAGCTAGGTCAGTTAATTTTATAAAATTGAAATTAATTTTTGAGTTAGTTTTAAAACAAAATAATTTTTGACCGTAAACTTCAGTTTACGGCCGGGAGTTTACGGCCTATTGTTTTCTGCCTTAGCTTACACGACAAGATCAAAAACAAAATAATTTCTGGTAATAATTTTTAAAATAAAAATTATGGATACACAAAATTCAACTCAATACCAAGAGCTTGATGCTGTGATGGGTACAACCACGCGAATTCCAAGACTTATGTCAGCTGATGGTTTCCCCGAGTGGAAATATAGAATTGAGAAGTATATAAAAATGAAAGACTTTAAGATTTGGAAATGTGTTTTAAAGGATCCAGTCAGAATCACCACTACAGTTGGGGGAAAGGTGGTCGACAAGGCAATCGAAAACTACACTGATGAAGACTTTGAGAGTGTGGAAGAACAAGAAAAGGCATTGGCCATTTTAACTATGGCTTTATCTCCAGACATTGCTCAAGGATTCAGAGAGTATACTTCTGCCAAAGCTCTGTGGGAAGCTCTCATTGAAGTATATGAGGGAAATGAAGACATGCGGGAAAGTCGCCAAGATATGCTGAGACAACGCTTCAATATGTTTAATTATGTTCCTGGAGAGACTCTCGAAGCTCAACTGCAGAGATTTACCACTCTCAACACTGAGATGACTGTGGCAGGGATTTTCTATACAAAGTCAGAGATTAATAAGAAGCTACTAAATGCTCTCCCAAAATCTTGGGACATGAATGTAGCAGTAATCAAGAAGACTAAGGATCTTAATCGTCTTTCCCTAGCTGAAGTGATGGCTGTCATCAAAGCGTGTGATATTGATGACAAACAGCGAGAGATCAATCATGTGAACTCATACTCATCTGCCAATCTTGGCATTTCATCTAATAATGCTCTTTCTTCTTTCTCCTATACTTCTACAGGTTCATCTTCCTCTGCACCGGTCATTCCTTACCCACAAGGACAGCCAAATACATCTACCCAAAATGTTTCATCCTCTAATGTGGCTTCTTCACCAAAGGGAAAGGAGGGCGATGAAAACCTTGTCTTTGCAGCAGGGCTTGTGAATTGCTACAATGCTCTTGTAGCTGGGGAACTTCCTCCTTAATTGTCATTTGCAGATCTTGATCAAATCCATCCAGAGGATGTTGAGGAAATGGACATCACATGGCAAATTGCCATGGCTGTATTTAGGGCAAAACAGTTTGCCAAAAAGACAGGGAAGAACAATTGGGGAATGAGTGCTGACAAGAAGGTTGGATTCAACAAAGGAAAGCTTCGATGTTTCAATTGCCACGAGCTAGGGCATTTTGCTCGTGATTGCCCACACCCTGATAGGAGGGTTAATAATGACAGAACAATGGTTGCAGTTGGGAATAATCGAAGCAATGGTCAAGCAAACAATGAAAAGGCTATGGTTGCACAATCATTTGACTGGGATGATCAAATACAAGCTCTAAATTTGTCTGGACCAGAAACTGCTCATCTAGCACAAGTGAGGGATGATGCTCAAGCAAGGACTGCAGCAGCTGAAGACAACATGATGAAACTACAATTTGGCTTGATGGTATCCTCCTCCCATGAACCTAATTCATACAAGGTAAGTCTTCCATCATGCTCTAAGGCTTGTATAGATTATGTGAAAACTTTACAGGATAAAACTGAGACATTAGGTGAGAAGTATAAAACAAGCGTAGAAGAACAAAGAATAAATTTACATGTGCAAGCGTATCCAGTAGATGTGCCAGCTGGTCAATCTTCTGGTTCTGCTGAGCGTATTGGAGTTGTTCCTCCTATGGCTTCTCATATTCAAGAGATCATTCGGAAAAATCAAGAAGATGATACTGAAAGGGGGCAGTTATTATTCAAGCGAAATGTTACTCAGAGCAATTCTAAAGGGGAGTCTTTGATCACTGTCACTGATCTTGAAATTGTTCGGTTCAGAGATACTTTTGGAGATCGGTCGGGTGTAGCTGCTTGGGGATTTCACGATCCTCTTCGACTTTGGATTATTATTCGCAAGAGCGGTAATTCAGAGTTGTATAAGGATATTCGTGCTTTTAGTTCATTGACAAGGGTTGATCTTGCGGAGTTATCACAAGCTCCTTTTATCAATCTATTAAACAATTCTCAGGTTTCGCAGTTCAAATTCTTTCTAGATGAGCAAGTAAAGAAGGGATTTCCTACAATGCCAACTGCTGAGTCAATCATTCTGGAACATCCAGATGTGTTTGAAGCCTCTTCTGATAAACCTCTACAGTTGGTTATGTGGCCACCCACGACTCAAGTTAAACAATTTCCCATTGTTCAAGGTTATAAAGATGGATCGCTCGGTTCTATGGAGTGCTGGGTTTATGATGAAAATACTTGTGGTGCGGTCATTAAGCTCAAGAATGGGTGCATACGGTTGTATGATCAAAGAGACCTTCTGCAGTTCAGGAAATGGGATATTCATTATCTGAGCAATTTTCAAATCAAAGTGGTTGAAGATATCTATGAGCAAGGAGCCAAGGCGTATACCAGGATGGTTGCTGAGATTTTGATCAAAAAGATGTGGAATGGTGCTATGGGCCAAATGGATGTCATGCTGGTAAATAAAGGAATGGGGCCGAGCTAGTCCAAACCAAGGGGGAGATTGAAAGACTCTGTAAAATGGTTTGGTCTAGGCATAGTCGTAGATAGCAGTAGAAATGTAATTGTTCGTGTTTTGTTTTGAGTTTACGGTGTTTATGGTCAAAATGGGTTTACGGCCGTAAACTCTTTACGGCCGTAAACACCTTACGGTCTCTAGTCAGGTCTTTAAATAGCGAGTTGTGTCAGTCATTACGAGTTGTTGATGCTCTCGTATACTTCCAAGTTGTATCAGACGTTTTACAGTATTAAAGCGTATGCAAGCTTGGTCTTTTGCTCTTTATTGGTTTATTGATTCGTGTTTGCATCTGTTATTGTCTTTGATCATTGGTAGATCTATTTTTCGGGACTTTACAATTGTAAGTCCCTAATCTGCCCGTGTATCAGTCAGATCCGTTTGATGGTGCGGAATCCCAATCAAACGGATGATGTAAAATAAAAATAAGAAGAGAAGGAGACGGAGAAGAAGAATATTATGAATCTTGAATGAATTAATGATATGAATGAAATTCCTTACACAAGATTCACACACAAATAAAAGCTCCTGTCTCTCTGGCCGTAAACTACTTCTGGTTCATCAATCTCATCAAAATCACTACTCCTCACCCTAACACCTCTATTTATACAAGGGAACATGGGCCGGAAACATATGGGCCGTAAATGAGTTTACGGCCGTAAGGTGTTTACGGCCGTAAACTCAGCCGTAAACATGGCCATGAATTAATAAAATATTACATAAAAATAATTGCCTAGAAAAGTAAAGTATAAACCATATTTTGACCCAACAATCTCCCCCTTGGTTTATAGCTTTCTTTTCTTAACTGACCCAACAAGCTCCCCCTAAAAAGTAGATGGCTTTCTTGATAATCTTCAGTGGGAACTTGGCTTCGCCATTAATCTTCAAATTCTTCACAGCATCAGGATGAACATATGAATCTTCAATGAATGACTTCATCTTGAGCACTTGAGGTTTTCTTCAGAATTTGGCAATGAACACACATTGGGTGAGGAGGCTTCTTGTACTGATTCTTGAAAGATGGCACTTTCAGCTTGAGAATCTTCAGAGAGAACATCAGAGAGAACAAATCTTCTAGATCACTTCAGCATGTTCATAGATAGCAGCAGACTGATTGAGGAGGCTTCAATGCAATCCGTCACATATTCTTCAATTGCAACTTCACCTTGCTTCTGGGGTTGAAGGATTGAATGTTGAAAGAATGATCTTCATTTCTTGCTCCTTCGAATGAGAATTCTTCGATGCTCACAGACGAAGCTTTTGCTCAGAAATCTTCAACACACACTCCATGAGTCTTATCTATACCTGAAATCACTATTCAAGACAAAACAAAACTAAAAGAAAACTTAGCACACAAATTAAAACAAAAACAAAATATTTTTGGATTTTTTTATTTTTCTGAACAATAAATAAAACAGAAATAACACTATTTTTGGATTTTTTAATTTTTCTGATTTTTTTTTTTTAATTTTTAATTCTCCCCTAATATTTAAATTAGAAGAAACTATAATAAATTTAACAAAAATAAACATGATATATAACTTTAAGGGTGATTTGGGATCAAAGTTTTTAGACAGCCTTTATCCACTTGTCGGTACCTTCCATATTCACATCTTTGTCTGGTCGATCGTCGGTATTGTTGTCTACTTAAACACGAAAAATTTGTGACTTATTTAGGACATACTATTTGTTACAAGACAAGGTGAACTTAAGTTCCTAAAAATTATATCTTATCCTAATTTCTTAGATACTATATCTTAAGGTCCATTCATCTGACGACGACCAGGGATATTGTTGTCTACCTAAATTGAGCAGCGAGATCTACAGACAATCTGTATGAGTTCAATTTTAGGTGTGCTGGAACGTGTTTCCCGCTTCCTGATATGCCCCAGCCATCAAGAACTTCCAGAGTACTCCTTACACCGGGTGAGCAGACAATCATTCAGAGAGAGAAGGGATACATAATTCTATTTCTACCTACTTCAGAGGGGTTGAGAAGAAGAAGGTCGCATATGCTGTGTACCAGGTCGGATTAGAAGTCGCGCAAAGGAGACAGCATATGGCTAACAGATGAGAAGTTTTTCACACATATATTTCACGCACATATATATTTCCTACAGAGAAATGGAGTTGCATATGTTGTGTACCAGGTCGGATTGGAGGTCACGCAAAGGAGACAACATATGACTAACAGACAGAAAGAAAGAAAACGATTTTCTACAGACCTAATTTATCGGAATTTACCAGTCGCCCCATCCAACCGGAATTAAGGACAGAATCCGCACATCGAGGAAAAATTAAACCACGGTTCCAGGTACGGGTTCAATTAATGTGACGAGTAGATTCCCATATATATCTCCCTGCTCAACCTATCCGAGCGTCGTATTGTCAGGCTGAACGTATCTAACTAGGTCAAGATTTGTCAAGTCTATAAATTTCCTAAGTTCAAATCTCCCTAGTCAATTCCATTTAAAATTTTTCGTGCCTACCGACGCATCAAGTCAGAGCATAGACCCTTCAACTTCGGGTACGTTACGCAGACTCAGGTTGCCTGTTATCACTTGATAATATCACTTCCCAGAACATCTCCCTCAAGCACATTTCATAACCAACATATTTTTTGATTTTTTTTTGATTTTCTAATGTTTTTGGATTTTTTTTATATTATTTTTTTTTAAATTTGTTTTTATTTCTCCCCCTAAATTTGTGCATAGGAGAGAAACAAAAGTTAATGCGCAAATTTAAACTATCCTAAAACAAAAATTAGTCTTTAAAGCGAATCAGATTAAGAAAAACTTAGGAGTATAGAGAAGAAAACGCAAACCGTAATTCATCGATTGAATCTGCATCCAGAAGGTCTGAGAACAACACACGTAATCTCAGAATAGATCCGAAAATTCTTCACATCGTTAAGCACTAACCCCGTGTGATCTCTTCCTTTCCCGCAAAAGGACACATACTCTCAAACAAAGATCTGAATGTTGTACAGTTGAGAGATGTCCCCAATCATATGCCAGGAGCAACCACTACCAACAAACCGAAGTCTGATGATATGCCTCCATAGCTGCTCCGACACAGAGCGGGATTAGTTGGTCTTTGGAACCCAATCCATTTTAAAACTGGGTCGACCTTTGTCATCAACGCACGATACTCTCTCCCATGACATATCCTGTTTATCACAAACAAAATATGTAGAAACGTTAGAAGCATTAGGAATTTTGGGAGTTTAGGCCTTCGGAACCCATTTGTAGTTGGGTTTAACCCATTTCTTTTTCGATCCGATGGGTGCCTCGGCACTTGATTTGGCACTTGAAGCCGATCTTCGAGATGACTTTGACCTAGCCGGTCTTGGTTTTGTTGGGGCATCTCTTGGATTGGACTTCTTGGTCGACATTTCCTTCTTGCCCTTGGGATTCGGATTCTTGGCCTTGGGAGTTGAATTCTTGGCCTTCTGCGCGTTCCAGTCGTCAATATCTGAACGTGACCTTGAGGGGTTTCTTTTGAAAAATCTCCCTTTTGGCGCGTTCTGCCAGCCTTGTGCATAGTAAGGAACATATGCGCGATTAGGACGATTTCTGGCAATGCGTCCAGGTGTTCCACAATGAAAGCAAGTCTTTTTCTTCACTGTGAAGTTATCTCTTCCTGTCCCTGGTGGCGTATCCTTGCCTTGGCTCTTACTTTTCCCACACGCACAGTTGCAACAGGCACTCTGTTTAGCTTGAAATGGTGGCCTATATTTACCAATGGGAGGTTGATTAGAAGCAACAGATTCAGAGTTCAGGGGGTCGTTTGTTTGTTTAGAAGAACTCTCCTTGTTCTCATCCTCTGCTACTTTACCTGCACATGTAACAGAAGCATCAGTATTTTCAACATTAATAACTCCTCCTGACACAAATCCAGCTCGTTTGCCATATTGAAGATGTGTCTCCCTATCAATTTCGTTCTTTGTCATAGGGATGGATGTGTAGTTATGATTGTAAGGAGGAGGTACACTATCATACCCTAGACCCTTGCTTTGATTTTCTTTGAATTTTAACTGGGTCTCATATAAGTACTCGACTGTCTGACTTGACGCAGTATAATTTTTGAAACTAACATCAGTTTTTCCACACTTGATTTTTAAAGCGTCAAGTTCTTCAGTTACAGCAGCAAGTTGACTCTTAACATAATCATAATTTTCACACTTGTTGCTGTACTCTTCCTGAAGTTTTCTAAAGTCCTTGGTTTTTGCTTCTAACTCAGCCTTCAGGGGTTTCTGTCGTTTCCTGAGTTGATATCCTTCATATCTCAGGTCCTCAACTTCTCTTTTAAATACATCAATTTGTTCCCGAAGAAATTTAATCGTGTCTTCACATGATTGAGAACATGAAACTTCACATGAATGAGAACATGACACTTCATTGACCAGAAGGTTTACAGAACTCTTTAAAGCGTCAAGCTCTTCAATTACTTCAGCAATACTAAGACGATTGAGATCTTTTGTCTTCTTGATGATGGCCACGTTTATATCCCATGATTTTAGAAATGAATTCAATAGCCTATTGTTTATCTCAGATTTGGTCAAAAAGATCCCGGTTATATTCATCTCAGTAGTGAGTGTGGTAAATCGCTGCAACTGAGCTTCCAGGGTTTCTCCAGGGATAAAATCGAAAAAGTTGAAATTTTGTCTTAACGTCTCCTGATGACTCTCTTTCATGTTTTCAAATTCCCTCGTATACCTTAAAATCAATTAATTAAAAAAACAAATAGAAGCAAACGTCAAATTTAAAATGCCCCTTTTTTTTATTTTTTTTTTATTTTTATTATTATTTTTTTTTTAAAAACAACCTTAAAAGTCAAATTTAAAAAAAAAATAAACTTGAAAAGTCAAACTTAAAAATCAAACCGAAAGGTTAAATTTGAAATTTTAAAAATTAAACGAAAAAGTCAAAGTTTAAAAATCAAAATTTGAAATAAAAGGTCAAAATTAAAAATAAAATATAAAAAATAAAAAATAAAAACAATTATTATTATTTAATTAATTTATTTATTATTTTATTTTAATTTTTTTTTTAATTTGGATGAAAAAGGAATTTAAAAATAAAAGAAATTTAGTTTTTGGGCAGAAAGTGTCAAATTGGCGAAACTTGAAAGCGACAGGTAGTGTTTAAGTTTAAATTTTCGAAGGAATGAAACAAGGAATCAGTTGGTCGACTTGGTTAAGTGGCTACCTTGTGAACTAGAGGTCCCGGGTTCGAACCCCGGCAACCCCCAAAACGCTTTCGATTTTTAAGGCGCTGGACTTCTAAGGCGCTGATGGGAGCTGACTTCACCGAGCCGAGCCGTCTTCAATGCGAGCTGCTGCTTAGCCGTGATCCGAGCCAACTCCGAGCCGAGCCGAAAGTTCCCAGCCGCCGCAAATTCCGAGCCGTATACTTCCGGAAACCCTAGCCGTAAACTCAAAAGCCGCCGCCGGCCGTAAACTGTTTTCGGCCGTAAGCTCCGGCCGTAAACAGAATATGATTGCGTGAAAATTCGACTTTGAAGCTCCAAAACTCGATCAAAAACCCTTTTTATGAAAAACACAAAGAACAAACCCCCCTTATTTTTGCGAGATCTATCCAAAAACGTAAAAATATATAGAAAATAAGATCAAATAATGCTCCAAATAGAGTTTACGGCCCAAGAACTCGGTGTTTACGGCCGTAAGCTTGGACCGTAAACACAAAATATTCGAAATGTTGATGAAACAATAAACCTTTTGACTGATACAACTTGGCTCTGATACCAATTGTAAGTCCCTAATCTGCCCGTGTATCAGTCAGATCCGTTTGATGGTGCGGAATCCCAATCAAACGGATGATGTAAAATAAAATAAGAAGAGAAGGAGACGGAGAAGAAGAATATTATGAATCTTGAATGAATTAATGATATGAATGAAATTCCTTACACAAGATTCACACACAAATAAAAGCTCCTGTCTCTCTGGCCGTAAACTACTTCTGGTTCATCAATCTCATCAAAATCACTACTCCTCACCCTAACACCTCTATTTATACAAGGGAACATGGGCCGGAAACATATGGGCCGTAAATGAGTTTACGGCCGTAAGGTGTTTACGGCCGTAAACTCAGCCGTAAACATGGCCATGAATTAATAAAATATTACATAAAAATAATTGCCTAGAAAAGTAAAGTATAAACCATATTTTGACCCAACACTAAGTGTTAAGACATAACAAAGGTTTACTACAACGTTCATGAGTGCTCTTGAAATAAGATTTGAGTATAGAATTAAACCTGCACCTCACTTGAATCAAGTCATGGAATTAATCACGAGTGATTGTGAGAGGATAATATCATATAGTCTTTAAACCTAGATATATGGTTTATTGTTTGCAAGTTGGTTGTGCATTGATAATGCGTAAACACATCAGTAACTTGATGTTATAAAACACATTGTGTGTATGATTTGATGAGTAAATAGTAAATGAATATATGTCGAAGTTTATCTGCTCCTTTTATCCTACGAGGGTTAAAGCGATATCTTGGGCCCCTCGATGATTTTGTTTGACTTATGTGTCGGGCCTGGTTTGGACTGAATTGATGTGTTCAATTTAGTTCTATGTCAGACAGATCAGAGATCGAGAAACAAACTGCTGGACAATAAGTATGACTATGCTCCATGTGATTGTCCACACGTTATCTTGAGAACGGAGGACTATACAATCCCTTATCTAAAGGACGTGTCAGAGTTCGAAAGCAGCTTTTGAGAGCTATGATTTCTTTTGAAGTCGTACTTGTATCTATATTTATTAGACTTATCCAAGTGGGAGACTGTTGGATTAGGTGTGTAAGCCCATAACTATATTTGGTATGTACCTAACTTGGTTGTAGCATGGTCCTTTTGGGTTGCCTTCACCAAAGCAACTTGACTGGATGAATTATAGAGAAAAGGATATATGTGGTTTATAAATATATTATATGAATAATATATTAAAAGATAAATCATATTGATTAATTAATATTGGTCAAGAATTAATTAGGAATTAATTTTATGATCAAAAGATATTAATTAAAACCTAGGGGACTGATATTGTAATTATTGGATAGTTGAAAAGTAGGGTGAGGAAACCCTAATGATAGGGTGGATGAATTCTTATGGATAAGGCCTTAAGAATTCGTCCAAGGTAAGGATTCCAGAAGGATCTTATGGGTTTCTTAGAGCCTAAGCAATCGAATAAGTGTTTGACTGAAACCTTAACTCCTCACCTATATAAAGGGACCCTTGGCATCATATTTTCGGCTAACCTAACCCTAGAAGGATTTCTAGAACCGAAAATCACCTCCCTCATCTCTCTCTTACATTCTTCTAATTGCCTTGGTGTTTGTGATCGATTAGAGGTATTACATTTTTGATACTAAGCTCTCAAGGTCAAGATCTTCAAGCTTAAATTGAAAGGTAATCCTCTAAACTTGTTTTAGTTATTAATTTCAATTTTTTATGCTAGTATTAGGGCTTACAAGCTTTGGATGATTTGCATGTACAATTAGAGAAACCTAGATCCAAAGCTTTAGGGTTTGCATGTGCACCATATGATTGTTGTAATGCTCAAAACCCATCAGCCTTAGCCTAAGAGTTGCTGTTATCTGCTGTTGCCTTGAGTATGTGCTGAGTAGGAGTACATAGCAAGAATCCTTTAGAGAGAGCTTTGAGTAGAGGAGTAATCTAAGAGAAATACCTAGATGACCATTTGAGGAATCTACTGAGAGTGTGGTTAGATACCCATGAGAGGTAGGGTTGCTTGAGTTCAGTGATGCCTTTTGGAGTTGCGGATAGAGCGAGTGGAGTTGTATGCTAGAGTGGTTTTATGTGTTGGTAGAGGTGATTCAATACCCGAATGTTGCTTGCTTTGTGCTTTGTGGAACTCTTGATGATGGGAGACAGCTGCTGAGTAAATATGAAAATATTCAGGACGTAGACGGCTGACATCACAAGGAGTTCTTCGGCAGCTGATGGCAGAGAAGTGTGAGAACCTAGGGAGAGCCTAGGGAGTGACTTTAGTCAGATGAGTACGCTGAAAGAGGAGAGTATTCGCTGGAGAGCGAACATGTGTAACAGGATTGGAGATCGAGAAGGTTGAGCAACTATTTAGGAAATCTAGAACGATTCGTGTGGTAAGTATGGGTAGATGTGGCAGGTAGTATGGACCCGTACTACTAAAAAAAGAGAACCCATACACGAAGCGGGGAGGATTCCAAAGGTTCTAAACTGCAGGTTGTGGGGAGATAACATGGTTCGGGTACCATGATTCGTAGAAGAGTGTGCTTCCATCTTTACCAGTTATCCAATGATGGGTGCTCAGACTGAGAAAGGATATGGTAAACTATGGGGCCAGAGGGCCATGTCGGTTGAGCTTCGATGGAGTGTACCTTGCGAGGAAAATTGAGTTTAGATCCCAAGGAGTTTGACTAGTGAACTACTAGTTGGAGTTGCAGGATTTGAGAAAAGTGGAGATGATACGCTGTGGAGGATTGCGATCTGGGTCGAGTGATCGGCCGATGGTTGAGATGCCACTTTTGTGATTAGAATTTCATTATTTCTGTTTTTCGTGTGGAGCGAAAGGGATATCGAGCTTCCGATTCCATGGTTTGGAGGTAAAACCTGTGGGGTAGCATATAGTTGCGATATTTTCACCAGAGTAATTGTGGTATGTTTGCTGCGAGGTATTTCTTATACCATGAGAGAGCCATCAGTGGGGAATGAGATGGATGAGGACAAGGAGATGCCTTAGTTGAGTAAGGCATACTTTTTAGCAGTAGTTCCAGGTGATCAAGAGGAGTATGTCGGGTCGGAGGCCCTCATTGCCTACGTTGTGTATCGACTATGAGAGTGAGATATCTTGCTTTTATGATGATCTACGCGATAGAATGTTTGGTCGAGGGATTAGAAACGAGGTGTGTAATAGTGCATTATTTCCATATTAAGAGTCCTGACTAATTCGGGACAGTTGGGATATCCGGTGGTGTGTCGATATGAGATTTTGGGATGACTAGAGGTAGTCACGTTGGGAGGATTTCGAGGATTTCATCTGAGATTCGGGATGTTTGGAGTTGCTTAGTCTCTATCAGGAAGATCATTGAGTGTTACGTTGTACATTCCAAGAGTCAAGTGTGGTGTACCTAGTGAAACAGTCTCTGGAGTAGATTGTTGGTATGCCAATTGGTGATGGTTCGAACCCTGAGTGGGGGAGAATTAGGTATTCTATTGAGAGGATCAACGATCTGTTCAAGTGCGGTTAGAGAACTTGTTATGGAGACCTGCGGTACGGAAACATGAGACTTAGGTTATTGGTGGATGAGGCAAAGTGCAGAGCAAAATGATGCATGTTGTACGTGTTCAGGAAAGGATGAGTGTATCCACAACGAGTAGTTGTTGGTCAGGGACCTTATTGTGGTTAGGAACTCTTCGAGTATGTAGTGGTTGAGTTCGAGGCGGTTGACTCGTTGAGGTCCATTTTTGACTGTTGAGAATTTCTATTTCGATGTACGGGTTGTTATATGCACTCCGGGAAGGGTAGTAGTTGATTTGGCAACCAACTTCAGAGTCGGTATGAGTATTCTTGCATGGGTTTTGAGCAGTAGAGGATGGGGTTTCAGATTGCCGTCAACATGTTCTTATTCATTGACGATTCCTCCATATTTCAAATTATGAGTTGGAGTATTTCAAGGTTACGAGTTGTACAAGAGGAATATCAATGATTGAGGCAAGACATTGTGATATTCTGAGAGTGTGCACTGCGGTATCCGAGTATGACGTCGTGACTAGAAGAACAATGGTTGAGGTAAGACATCGTGAGGTTCTATGATGGTGTACCAAGGTATCTGAGTATGACGCCCTAAATTTTGGATTATTTTGAGACTTGAGTTTATGAGATGCAAGTGGAGTACCGAGTGAGTATTGTTCCGGTGGGAGCCCTTTAGCTAATTGTCATCGAACAAGATTATCCAAGAATGTGAATTGTAGCAAGAGAAAGTGTTTTGTTGTGATGATTGTCGTCAGGAGTAGTGATGCTTAATCTAGGTGGGTGTGTGTACCTATATATGATTGGACCGTGGAGCATGAGTTAGTGAATTCATCGAGGTGATGACTCAAGGATGAGATTGTGGGGTGATAAGAGAGCGAGTGGATCCAAGTGAGAGTAATCACTTGGGTCTGTCAGGAAGAAATAAACTGTGGGGTGAGCCCACAGTGAGTGAGAGAGGTCGTAAGCCTACGGGGAGTCGTAGAACTCACGAGTCGGTGAGAGAGTATTGTGAAACTACAGGGAGCCATAGCATTCACGAGTCAGTGAGAGAGTATTATGAAACTATGGGGAGCTATAGCTTCACAAGTCAGTGAGAGAGGGTTGTAAGCCTGTGGGGAGCCATAGCATTCACGAGTCAGTGAGATAGTTTCTTAAGACTACGGGGAGCCGTAGCACTCATTAGTCAATAAGGAAGAATGTTGTAACTACATGGAGCCATAGTATTCACTAGTCGGAGCATGACGCAGCGGACTTCTTAGGCTTGGGTAGCCTTACCAATTGAGTCTTTGGGAAACTGGAGGCCAGACCAGGGGAAAGACTGGGGTCTCTGTGATGGTCGGGAATCGTTACATCCCGATTGGAGAAGTGGTGTACACATAGATTTGTGGATCACAAGGCATGAGTTGAGTATCAGATTGGAGATGAGTGGTTCCAATTCTTCTGTTGAATCAGACTCCCGAGCTTAAGTTTGGCTCTATTTGTGTAATGATTAGGCAGGATGAGATTCCAAATTTTCGGAAGGGTTTCATTTTGAAAGGTAATGGGTTCCATCTGATGTCTTAGACCTGAGTGGGTTAGTTTGTTGGTTTGGGAAGGACCATGAGACACATGGAACTAGTGAGTGGTAGACGACAAAGTTTGGAGGTGAAGCAACTTTAGATGGGGTTGTAGTATTCGATCAAGGTAAAGTGAACTTCATGACCGGTGTGTCATATGATGGGAAGAGATTTCTTTTGTGAAGGAATTTTGTAGAGTCGATTTATTGGGTGTGCAATGGGTAGCCTTTGGAAGTTCCATTGTTGGGTCAGGAGTTGACCTTGTGCTCAGTGTTGGAGGGGGTATTTGAGAGAAAGTTGTGGCTTATGAGTATAGATGTCAAAGGATAGTTCCGAGTGCACATGATCATTTTATTGTGTCTGAGGACAGAGTATTGAGGTTCATGTTTCCAATAGGTTCTAATAACAGTACAGGTGGTGGGTCCTTGTGTAACAGCCCAAAATCTCAAGTATTGTTAAATTGCATTTTGGGGTGTTTTAAAGGGGAGACTCGGCGAGTTGGAGCCAGACTCGCCGAGTAGGGTCGCAGAGTTGGTCGCGGGTTCGCGACTGGACTCGACGAGTCCAGGTATGGACTCGGCGAGTCGACGCTGTTCAGCAGAAACCCTAACCGTTTCGTATTGGGTCGTATATAAGGGTTGTATTGTCGTCATTGTTCGTCTTTTGGCCGATTGTGGAGAACCCTAAACGATTGTGGCACCTAGAGCAAGCTTGAAGGCCATTAGTGACTTGGAGGAGATTGTAGTGCAAGAAGAGGAAGGATTTTGGCCAAAGGAAGATCAAGGGGATTGAGCTCTGAAGTTTGGGGACACAGAGGATACATTATTCAGGTAAGAACTCGAATTATCCTCTGCTATGTTGATGTGTTATGGGATTAGGGTTTGTGAAACCCTTTTGGTGATTTGATGGATTACTATGTTGTTATACAAAGGTTTATACCCTAGTAATAGGATGATTAGAGGTCCAGAAGTCCCATGAGTGTGTATTTCGGGAAAATATGTATCTCAGGAAGCAGTTTGATCGACTGCATGGCGTGGACTCGCCGAGTCGGATGATCGGACTCGGCGAGTAGCTTGAAGATTCACTGGGACTCGCCGAGTTGTTCTTCAGACTCGGCGAGTGGAGTCGGGGTGGCCCCGCGATTCCTCCAGGAGTGACTCGTCGAGTCAAAGAGGATACTCGACGAGTAGAAGGGGAATCTCAGAGGATTGAAGGACGACCAGACTCGCCGAGTCGCCAGGGAACTCGCCGAGTCCAGTCGAGCTGACAATGGACTGTTGACCAGAGTTGACTGGTGTGATTTCTTAGGGTCAGTTAACGTGGAAGATAGAAGTGCTAAAAAGGGATATATGATGAGACAGGGAGCTTGGAGCTCAGAGGATCAAGTGCAAGGGATTTCGGGAGTTGCTATCTCCCAGTGACCGCGAGGTGAGTCTTCTCACTATACCTCACCCGGAAGGGTTTGATTGTGTAACCGGAAGGTCAAGTATGTTGTGTGTTATGCTTATATGTTATGAATGGAAAGTTAGTTGCTACGCGTGATATACATGCTTATATATGGGCCGGAAGGCAAGGTGTTATGTGACAGAAAGGTCAGGTATGATATATGATATATGTGCTTTATGTGTTAGAGTATTTGCATTATGTGTTATGTATGTGCATGGGCCGGAAGGCAATTATCTTGTGGACCAAAAGGTTCGGGCCGGAAGGCGATGTTATGTGGATCGAAAGATCCGGGCCGGAAGGCAATGTTATGTGGATCGAAAGATCCGGGCCGGAAGGCAATATTATGTGGACTGAAAGGTCCGGGCCGGAGGGCGTATGTGCGTAAGGTATATTGGGGAACTCACTAAGCTTCGTGCTTACGTTGTTTATGTTATGATGTTTCAGGTTCTTACAGTAACGCGGGATGGCAACGGTTCGATTGTACACACCGAAGAAAGAGTTGTGTTTTGGAGGATCCTGGTCTTCTGTTATAATGAAAATGAAACTATGTTTTGTAATTCGAATGTGAATAAGATTTTAAACAAGTGTTTTTAATATTAAATTGATTAATTAAATGAAAATTTTGTTTTTGGGAATCACGGTGTTACAAATTGGTATCAGAGCCTTGGTTTGAGGGATTCGGATGCGCCTACGGGTAAATCTGGACTCAAACTGAGGAAGTAAGAAAAAGTTTTCCAAATAAATGGTTTTCTAAAAGTGAATAAGAGTTCAAAGAGAAAGCAAGAAAGAGCAGTGTGTACAATCAGCCAGAGCCAAACGGTGATTTCCCAAAATACCCTTACTTTTGTATTATGAAATATCCATTATGCACTTTATGAGACATTATTGCATGCTAGAGACAGGCTAGGTATTCCACATCTTAGGACTAGAGTGGCCTGATTTGTGATGCCTTAGTCTAGGGTTTGCTGTTATATGTGCGTTATGCTTTTGTGTGTATGTGATGAGTGGAAATATCTAGTTAGAACGCACAAGGGGTAAAGCTACGGGGTACAGAGGTACTCCCGAGGATGAGCCGAGAAGGTGGAGCTACCACAGATGGGGAGTCCTATGTATGCTTCAATGCTCGAATGCTGCTTGCTTTGTGCTTTGTGGAGTTATTGATGATGGGAGTCAGCTACCAAGTGAGTATGACGATACTCAGGAGGTAGAGGGCTGGCATCATTGGGAACTCTTCAGCAGCTGATAGCAAAGAAGCGGGAGGACGGCAGAAGGGACTAGGGAGTAAATCTAGCCAGATGAGTGCGCTGGTAGAGTAGAGGATTTCGCTGGAAAGCGAGCACGCGCGATGAGATGGGTGAAAGAGCAGGTTTATCAGCTACTTAGGAACTCCGGGATGGTCCGTGTGGAAAGTATGGGTAGATGTGGCAGGTAGTATGGGCCCGTACTACTGAAAGCAGAGGACCCATACTTGATACAGGGGGCATCCTGAAGGTCCTAAGGAACCGATTGAGGGGTGATGTTATGGTTCGGATACCATACATCGGAGCGGATACAGGGTGATGTTATGGTCCGGGCACCATACATCGGAACAGATTGAGACGGATGTTGTGGTCCGAGTGCTATACATTGGAGCAGATTGGGGAGTGGTGCTATGGTTCAGGTACCATACACCGAAGCATGTTGAGGAGGGATGTTATGAAATGAGTACCATGGTTCGTAGTGGATGATGCTTGTGGCTATCTTGTTATCCGGTTATCGGTCGGACGAGCACGAGCGAGCGGGATGCGAGGATTCGCGAGATCCGGCGTGATGAGGTTGATGCATTGTTGCGGGCTGAGTCGCCAGAATTGTTTGGGTCGATCAGGACCACTATGATTGAAGTAGTTTGATGAGCGATATGCGGCTTTTGCAGAGACGGCTGCCGCGGCGGTTACAACGGCTGTAGCAACGGCAAAGAAAGGGGCTAGTCGGGGTTTTCAGTATCGGGACTTCTATTATGCGAAGCCTCCCACATTCGATGGAGTTCAGGACTCGATTGTTGCTATGAGATGGTTACCAGACATGGAGGGGTGTTCCTCCACGAGTTTATGCCCTGCTAATCAGAGGGTGGGATGTGCTCTGAACCTATTGAGGCTCGGGGCGAAGGATTGGTGGAGCTTGACCACGATGTCATTTTCCGATGCGCAGGGGGCTGCGGTTTTATGGGATCAATTCATAAAGATGTTCAGTATTCGCTATGTTCTGCGAGATGAAAAGGAGAGATTGGCTCGGGAAATTCCTTGAGCTGAAGCAGGATTTGGAGTCGGTGACTGAGATCACCAGGATGTTCATTGGGAGGGCGATGTTTTGCCCTGAGTTCGTTTCGGAGCAGGTTCAGATGCCCCGATATCTGAGTATGTTCAAGGGGGGGTATCAGACAGTTCATGTCTGCGCAGAGGCGCGAGCCGTGTTGATATCGCAGGAGGCCGCCATGTGGCGTGAGTTAGAGGTTGAGTTGCAGTTGCGTGAGATGAGGCAGGCCCCGATGCAGTCACAGTCGGCGCCGAAACGGTCCATGACCGTAGACGTTAGAGTGGGGGATCGGAGCGGTCACACCTGTGGGAAGTGTGAGAGAGATGGCACCGGAGCTTGTTGGCCCAGTGGTGCATGCCGCAAGTGCGGAAAGGAGGGGCACGGTGCACGGGATTGTCGGTAGTCGGTGCCAATTCGGGATTTCAGGATTTGTTATCAGTGTCGGTAGGTTGGACATTTGAGGGTCAACTGTCCACAGCTTTTTGCAGGATCGGTGCAGGCCCTAGCACCGGCCATCTTGAGGAGTTCAGGAGGAGGACAGGATGGAGCAGAGCCCAAGGGCTCAAGGTCGTGCTTATCGGCTTGCGGCAGGGGGAGACGGAGCAGTGCCGGAGGCAGCTGCGGGTATGATGCTCTCTTGATGTCTTGAGTAGCTTGCGTTGATTGTGGTGTATTGCTTGTGCTGGTGTCTGGTGTGGATTTCGAAGCGGTATTCGTTGTTTCGCAGGTTTGGCATGGTTATGGATTGGTGCTTCAGGTTTTCGCTTGGCATTTGTTGTTCCCTGATGGTTGAGTATGATTATAGTTTGGTGTTTTGGTGCCGGTAGCCTCGTGCGGTTTTCGATGCGATATTCAACCTTTGGCAGATTGTGGGTTTTGGTTACGGGTTATTGTTGAGAATTCCGTGGGTTATCGTTTGTGGAGGGTTGTTAGTGGAGATGCGACACGGGATTGAGTGTCGGGTAGCATCTGCAGTCGTGAAGTGGATAATTGAAAGACCGGATTCTTTTGAGTGGATTGATCAGGGAGGAGATGTGTCTCACTGAGGGTTGTTTATGCTTGGGGGAAGCAGTCAGTGGGTAAATGTTCTCTTTGTGCAGGATGGTTCTGAAAGGTCGTTAATGACGGTCGGTGGCAATTAGTCAGTGCTTTAGTGGGGGAGAATTGTAAAATTCTCCGGGAAATCGATAAGTAGGTAAGGGTGCTTAGCTGTTGGGATTCAGCAGGGTTTGTCAGCGCAAAGTATAGGCCGACGAGAGCGAGTGTTGAGTATGCGGGGCGAGATACAGACCTAGGGCATTTGATTGTGGAGGCCTGAGAGGAGGTCGGGATTAAGCTTGAGTAAGTAATCGGAATTTTGCGATCAGAGTATTGGTACGTTTGAGGTACGTGATGGTTGTGCTGCATTAATCCCACGGGATTATGTTGTGCATGTTTCTAGAGCTGGAACCGGAAGGTTCCCAGAGTTAGAACCTGAGGGTTCGCAGAGTTTGGGTGTACGGACCCACAGAGATATAGCCTCGAGTGGCTAGTATGTGTTATGAGAGTCGGTCCAGTCATACTGGAGACTCTGTTGGTATTGCTGGATTAGCACGAGGTTTGCGGATCGCGTATGTTGCAGTGTGATTGCATTGGAAGGTCTGGCCCCGGGTTAGTGATCTTGTTCAGCTGAGGCAGTGATTTTGATGAGTGAAGAGGGTGCATGAGGTTGAGAGCCCTGCAATGAGAACCAGAGTATGTGAATAGCAGTTATGCAAAAAGGGTGGTGTCGCTTGGGGCGAGCACCGTGGCATCAGTTGGAGTGGCATTATGTTCAAGAGAGTTCCGTGGAAAAGGAAAGGAGGAGGGTATGTAACTCCGAAGGGGGTGCAAGTTCACGAAAGTGAAAGCTGCAGAGCAGAGTTTTGGTTGGAGTATTTCGAGTATGGTTTTGAGCGTTGTGTTCGCTGCAGTGGAGTAGGAACCCATTCGGTTGGAATGTCTGTTGAGGCTCAGAAGGGATGCAGGGAGAGAGAAAATTTTAAATTCTCAGTGTGAATCTGATCAGAGTGTAGGGTGGATGTAGTGGTTCATCTTGGGAGATGTTCGCGGATATCATCAGTGTATCGGGTCTTCCAACCTACGAGTGTTGGGGCTAGTTCAGCATGTGTATATGATGGCAAGAGGAGAATTTGTGAGAGTTACTCTGGGAGTGAGAATGAATTTCTCAGTTGGTCTGGGATGGACAAAGTGGGCTTTGGATCGGGGATCCGGTGGTTCATGGTTTCCTAACCCTTATGGGTCGAGTGATCGTCGAGATTTAGAGCAGAGTTGCATCTTGGGTAATTTTCGGCTACAGAGAGTGATGTGCAGTACGGAGATCGGGCTTTAGTTGGCAAAGCAGACTCAGCAGGTTAAAGAGAGTTAGTGATCGTCTAGAGTTAACAGGAAAGTTATGCAGGCAGACGCCGTTACGAGTATGTGATTCAGGTCAGCGACTTCGTATTTCTGTCGGGGTGCTTCGATTTAGGAAGAGAGGTAAATGGGGGGCCCCGGTGTGTTGGGTCTTTTCGTGAAGGTGCGAAGGTAGGAAGGGTAGCCTATCGTTGGAGCTGTCAACGGAATTGGGACGGATCCATGACACTGGTATGTGTCGCAGTTGAAGAGGTGTATAGCGGATGAGTCAGCAGTGGTTCTACTAGAGAACGATTAGGTGGATGCGAGCCGGTGTTACGTCGAGAGGCCAGTGGCCGTCGGAGATCGGAAGATCAAGGTTCTGAGGAACAAGGAGGTACCTCTGGTATTGGTTCAGTAGCGGCCTCGGAAGAGATCGGTAGTGCCTAGGGAAGCCGAAGCGTGTGATGCGGGAGCAGCATCCAGAACTATTTCCAGAGTGAGACTTCGAGGGCGAAGTCTAATTCTAGTGGGGGAGAATTGTAACAGCCCAAAATCTCAAGTATTGTTAAATTGCATTTTGGGGTGTTTTAAAGGGGAGACTCGGCGAGTTGGAGCCAGACTCGCCGAGTAGGGTCGCAGAGTTGGTCGCGGGTTCGCGACTGGACTCGACGAGTCCAGGTATGGACTCGGCGAGTCGACGCTGTTCAGCAGAAACCCTAACCGTTTCGTATTGGGTCGTATATAAGGGTTGTATTGTCGTCATTGTTCGTCTTTTGGCCGATTGTGGAGAACCCTAAACGATTGTGGCACCTAGAGCAAGCTTGAAGGCCATTAGTGACTTGGAGGAGATTGTAGTGCAAGAAGAGGAAGGATTTTGGCCAAAGGAAGATCAAGGGGATTGAGCTCTGAAGTTTGGGGACACAGAGGATACATTATTCAGGTAAGAACTCGAATTATCCTCTGCTATGTTGATGTGTTATGGGATTAGGGTTTGTGAAACCCTTTTGGTGATTTGATGGATTACTATGTTGTTATACAAAGGTTTATACCCTAGTAATAGGATGATTAGAGGTCCAGAAGTCCCATGAGTGTGTATTTCGGGAAAATATGTATCTCAGGAAGCAGTTTGATCGACTGCATGGCGTGGACTCGCCGAGTCGGATGATCGGACTCGGCGAGTAGCTTGAAGATTCACTGGGACTCGCCGAGTTGTTCTTCAGACTCGGCGAGTGGAGTCGGGGTGGCCCCGCGATTCCTCCAGGAGTGACTCGTCGAGTCAAAGAGGATACTCGACGAGTAGAAGGGGAATCTCAGAGGATTGAAGGACGACCAGACTCGCCGAGTCGCCAGGGAACTCGCCGAGTCCAGTCGAGCTGACAATGGACTGTTGACCAGAGTTGACTGGTGTGATTTCTTAGGGTCAGTTAACGTGGAAGATAGAAGTGCTAAAAAGGGATATATGATGAGACAGGGAGCTTGGAGCTCAGAGGATCAAGTGCAAGGGATTTCGGGAGTTGCTATCTCCCAGTGACCGCGAGGTGAGTCTTCTCACTATACCTCACCCGGAAGGGTTTGATTGTGTAACCGGAAGGTCAAGTATGTTGTGTGTTATGCTTATATGTTATGAATGGAAAGTTAGTTGCTACGCGTGATATACATGCTTATATATGGGCCGGAAGGCAAGGTGTTATGTGACAGAAAGGTCAGGTATGATATATGATATATGTGCTTTATGTGTTAGAGTATTTGCATTATGTGTTATGTATGTGCATGGGCCGGAAGGCAATTATCTTGTGGACCAAAAGGTTCGGGCCGGAAGGCGATGTTATGTGGATCGAAAGATCCGGGCCGGAAGGCAATGTTATGTGGATCGAAAGATCCGGGCCGGAAGGCAATATTATGTGGACTGAAAGGTCCGGGCCGGAGGGCGTATGTGCGTAAGGTATATTGGGGAACTCACTAAGCTTCGTGCTTACGTTGTTTATGTTATGATGTTTCAGGTTCTTACAGTAACGCGGGATGGCAACGGTTCGATTGTACACACCGAAGAAAGAGTTGTGTTTTGGAGGATCCTGGTCTTCTATTATAATGAAAATGAAACTATGTTTTGTAATTCGAATGTGAATAAGATTTTAAACAAGTGTTTTTAATATTAAATTGATTAATTAAATGAAAATTTTGTTTTTGGGAATCACGGTGTTACACCTTGGTGAGAAGCGACCCTTCCGCTCCTTTTGAGCTACGATTTGGATCGATTGGTATACCTGACATGAGTGATCGGTAGCCAATTATTGGTTAATGACTTGTTTCCATCTGTCAAAACAAGAAAATCATAGTTGGAAGTGTGTTATGGGGGTCTGTTATTCGATGAGCGAGTAACATGATGATATCTTGCATGGGCGGTCTAGCAGGGAGACAGACCACTAGAGTTTCTAGGTTCTGGAGAGTCAGAACTGGTACGCAACAGTAGGGGGGTCCGTAGTGTTTCGGGATTGAGAGTTCCTGACTAGGTTTTGGGTGTATTGGAATGGAGATTGTTGTATAATATGAGATTTTTGGTGGTGCTTCTTGGGTTTTGGGTTTGATCTATGTGTTGTTTCTAGAGCATGACTTCGAGGAAGAAGTCTGATTCTAGTGGGGGAGAATTGTAACATCCCGACTCCCAGGTATAATATTATATATATTTATATTCGGGGTTGATTGAGTGACTCGACGAGTGGTATGCCCAACTCGTCGAGTAGAGTCGGATTGGCCACGTGGGTTTGATGACCAACTCGACGAGTTAGAGAGCCGACTCGCTGAGTTAGTGATGTGTGAGGAAACCCTAAATCTCCGGGTTTGGGTTATATTTAAAGGGGCCTTAAGCCCTCATTTCCGCCTCACCAACTACCACTACAAGAAAAAGACCCTTTTACGACGCGCAAACCACGACACTCGTTGATTTATGTTACGCAAAGGAGAGTGACATAAAAAAAACGTCATCTCTTCAAAAAAATTTAAGGATAGAAGACACGCATTATTGCATGCCCTTAAATTAGTGCTTAAAAAAAACACGGAGGGCACCTATAATAAAATGTGCGTCGTCTAAGGATGTCGCTTTATATTTTTTAATGGAACGCGCGTTCCATAGTTGGGGAAAGGGGGAAATGAAATTCTGAAAAAATTAAAAACCCCACCTTCCTTTTTTTCTCCTTTCCCTCTTGCCCAAATTATGAACGCTCCTTCCTTACTACCGCCTACTTCTTCCCCCACTTACTTCTACCCACTAGAACCAGCATATCTCCCACTCGATGTTGAAATTCTTAGAAAAAGCCCTAATTATATTCTCAAGTCTCAATATTAGGAATGTGAATCTTGATTCTCGTTTGTTTCAGATTCCCCACAAATAAATCGAAAAACACATAGACGAAGAATCGTAACTTTGCTCCATTAGCTTCCCGATTGCATCTCGTCATCACCTTTGGAACTTCTGCATTAGCGACCCAGGTAATCAATTTATTTTTCATTTCTTCACATATCTTTTTCTAGTTTTGAATGATTTGTTGCTGTTTGGGAAGGAATAACGAATTCATCCTCTCCACCAGCCGAGAACCTTCACTCTCTCCTTCTCCTTTTCTCTGTAAACCCTAATCCGCCTCCATTACTACCGAATCCCTTTTGTTTATCCTAAAGGAATAATGCAACCAAGCTCGTATCTCAGATCAAGTACTCCGGTGTGGAGTTAAGAATTGACGGCCCACTTCAGGCTTACATCCTCGTTGACGTACATCACGTGATATTCCTCCGGTGTGGAGTTAAGAATTTGGGGGTTTCTTTCAAGAAGCAAGTACAATGTACTGCAACTAAAGTTTACTTGGTCTCAAATTCTTCTTGCCCAGGTTGTTTTTCTGCCCTCATTGTACTTTTAGTTTTCCCGCATCTTCTTATAGTTCTGAGATGCTTTCCATGTGCTTATAAGCTTGCTGGTGTTTACAAACTTATTGGCACGCATAAACTCATTTATATCTTGTAATCAGCTTCATGTTTAATAAGAATATATATTGCGCATTTTGATTGTAGTCTGAGGCTTGTAAGGTTTTCAGGTCATATTGAATCAAAACTGCATAGGCTAAGTTGATGATCTGTTGTGAAGTGTATGTTGCTTTACGCTAATATATGTTTATGTTTTCAGGTTCCAATGGCTCCAAAACAGCCAAACACAGGACTCTTTATGGGTCTAAACAAAGGGCATGTTGTCACCAAGAAGGAATTAGCACCTCGTCCTTCCAACAGAAAAGGGTTAAGTAACAAATCATGATATCTAAATTGTGTTGAGTTTCTTTTGGTTAAATTAATGGTTGTGTTTCTTTGGATTATATATAGAAAACAAGCATAAGATCACACTTCGTGAGAAACCTTATCATGTATATTTGAGATCTTTTGTCTTTAAAATAAAGGGCTTTGAATACTTAGACCAAAAGCAGTTTTTTCTACCTACCAAGATTAATAACACACCGCCTAAATTCGTCAACTTCAGAAAACTCAAAACTACATGTCTGATAGAACCTTGAGTGTATTTTACTGGAGCTTAAAGAACGTGACATTTTAATTGATATGGATAATGATTCAGAATTTGTCTAACTGCCTGTTAAACCTAGCAAAACGAGTCTTTGTCTTTCAGGCCAGCAATGCATCTATATCCTCTCATGTTCAAGTAATTTTTGTATATAGTCATAAGATGCACATCAGCTAGGTGATTAGATTATTTAGGGCTAGAGAGAGTGTCTTTGGTATAGCTCATCTGAATCAATTGTATGTTTGTGTATAAGGATTCATTAAGAGGAAAAAATGTTAGAGCTCTGATAAGTGTTGATTCTTTAAGCCTCTATGAAAAAGCTAAACTTTATTTTATGTCAACCAACACAAAGTGTGATCACTAACACCTTAGTTGGGTGTCTGAATACTGTAGGTTGAGACAGATAGGGAGGCAGGAGGAAACAAGGGTGTCTCTGATAAACAAATTCGTTTAAAGATTTTTTCACCTAATGTACTTGACATTACCCTTGTGGATTTACCTGGTACAACAAAAGTTCTTGTTGGAGATTAGCCATCAAACATTGAAGCTCGTATTAGGACAATGATAGTGTTATACATTAGGATTCCCAGCTGTTTAATCCTAGCTGTCACACCCGCAAATGTTGACCTTGCCAACTCAGATGCACTTCAAATCACTGGAAATGCAGATCCTGATGGTAGGCACTGATTTCATTGAGTGATTTTGGTAGAAAAACTAGAAATAGAATGAAAGTTCATCTCTTTAACATGGCTTCTTTTCTTTTTGTGTTGTTAGGTTACATGACAATTTTGTAGCCAATTTGTTATGTGACTTATTAGTTATATATTATGACTTTTTCAGGAAATATTAATGGATTGGTAGCAAGGAAGAAGTTAGAACAAGCTCATTGGTTAGTGGGGTATTGGATTACTCACAATTCAAAGATGTAGATATGGTTATAGAGGTCAGATCTTTTAAAAAAAATCAATACTATTTGTTTTATGTCCTAATAGTTTAATCACTAGAGAAAATAGTCAAGTGGCTAAATTAATAAAAACATAAAATATGAACACATAATTTGACAACTCTATTGATGAGCCCAAACAAATGTTGGTTTACCAAAGGAAGAGAAACAAAGCACGCCAAGGGGCAGCCCAATTCACAGGAACATAATCCATGAGAATCACAGAGGGGCAGTTTAGTCTTTTTTACTTTTTTTATTGTTGTGCACACTTTAGTTGTCCTTTTGTGGTGTTAGCACTATCTGTGTCCAGACAGGCCTTTTGGGGATCACTACCTGTCTGTGAGTATTTAACCCTTTTGTTCCCTGGTTGTCAAGGGCAGAGAATATTGTAGTTATCTTTTTGATTTCTGGAGAGTTTCATTCCTCTCGAAAGAATGAACCATTATCTTTGGATGCAAGTTTTTTTTATTCCATTCTGCTGTGTTAATAGTTGGATCTACTGTTTCATTGTTATCCCTGTTTCTTATCATCTATTTGTGAATGCAGGCTGTAATTGAGAACATTCCATTGAAGCAAAAAAATCTTCAGTGAAATTGAAAACATTTGTCCTCCTCAATGCATTTTAGCAACCAACACATCCACCATTGACCTCAATTTAATTGGATAAAAAATCAAATCTCAAGATCGAGTTATCGGGGCAAATTTCTTCAGGTTAAACAAAATAATCCACATCTTTATCGTAAGATTATTTAACATTTTCAACTAATAATTTCTTTTTTTTTTATTAAATGAAATGATTACAATCCAGCTCATGTGATGCCACTACTGGAGATAGTTAGAACAGAAAAGACATCTGCACAAGTGATTCTTAACCTAATGACAGTTGGAAAAGTCATAAAAAGAAGCGCCTGTTGTTGTGAGGAGTTGTACATGTTTTGCTGTTAATCACATGTTTTTTCCATACACACAGGAGGAGCAAGAATACACATTTTCACCTATTAATATTTAATGCCCAAATCCCTTAGTTTGCAATAAATATATTTAATCAATCGAGTTACTGTTGTAGGAAGTTGACCCTTGTGAGGACTTGACTGATGATGACATCAGAACTGCCATACAAAATGCAACAGGCCCTAGATCTGCATTGTTTGTACCTGAAGTAGGTCTTATTTTTATAACCCCTCACTCACAAGTCACATCTACATACTTTTTATAACTTAATATTTTGTTACACAGGTTCCATTTGAAGTTCTAATTAGACGACAGATTGCTTGCTTACTAGATCCAAGCCTTCAATGTGCAAGATTCATATAACTGGACACTAAGCTGACTGATTTGTTCATGTTTTAGATGGGCCATCGATGTATGGTGAATGAGTTACAGAGATTTCCTGTTCTTAGAAAGAGAATGGATGATGTCATAGGGAATTTTTTAAGTGATGGTCTTCAGCCTTCTGAAACCATGATTGGGCACATAGTTGAAATGGAGGTACGTATCATTATCTCTATTTTTTATTTTTATCGTGACATGGCTGAAAATATTGCTTTTTTGGGTAGATGGATTACATAAACACATCACACCCGAATTTTGTGTGTGGGAGTAAAGTTGTGGAGGTTACCTTGCAGCAAGTGAAATCTTCTAAGCTTGCAACAACAGTGTCGAGGCAAAAGGTGTGGTTAATATATCGTTAATAGCTATAATATTATGTTTTATTGTAAGTTTTGTGGTTTTGCATGTTTACTTATATATTTTTCTTGATTGATGTTGTATTTTGTAGGATGGAGTTGAGTCTGAAAAAGCTCCACAATCTGAAAGGGGTATAAAGTCACGTGCAATTCTTTCTAGGCCTGTTAATGGAATTGTCATAGAACAGGTTCTCTTTCTTGCATTTAACTTTTAAACACGTTTTAGCATTGTTGTTCGATAATATCTTAGAGAAGCAGATTCTTTTTCTAAATTTAAAAAAAAAAAAAAAAAAGTTAACATAGCTTTCCAATGGCAAAATAATATCACATTCTGTTCTTCTTTCTGCCTTTGAAACTGCAAGAGATGCTGGAGCCCTTAGAGAACCTAAGAACAAAATGGAGAAGTGAGTTGAAGAGCTGACATGGAGATTAGACTTTGAAAAGCATTTGAGGGTATTTTTTTTTTATATTTCTTGTATCTAATTAGTTTGTAAATTTTTGTTACAACTATTGATTTGTTTTATCTTTCCATGAAATGTTACATTTGTCTACTATTGGAAGGATTATTTGTATGACATTAAATTTTGTGCAATGTATTGTATTTTTTATATATGGTATTTTATTTTTTATTATGAAAATGCAAATTTAATTTGAAAATTAGTATATCTATAAATAATTTTTTTAAAAAAAATTAAAATAACGATACGCAAAAATCTGTGTCGTCTTTATTTATGACATGACCTTTCTTGACAAGGGCTTCCTTAATACGCATTGCGTGTCATAAACACGCACGTCGTAAGATTACGACACGCAAATGCGTGTCGTCTTCCTTTATGACAGGGCCTTCCTTGATACGCATTGCGTGACATAACCGCGCGTCGTAAATGCGCGTCATAAATGCACGTCGTAAATGCGCGTCGTCTCTCTTTATGACAGGGCCTTCCTTGACGCGCATTTGCGCGTCGTCTGAGCGTTTTACGACGCGCAATGAGCGTCGTAAAAGGCTGTTTTTCTAGTAGTGTACCTTACTCCCCAGAGTGAAACCCTAATCTCCTAGAGTGAGCTAAGAGAGAAAAGATAGTTAATCTTGGGTATTTTTGTGATCTTTTAGAGAAGTGGAGAGCATCAAAGCTTGGATCAAGAGGGGGATTTTGGATCCAGAGATTCTTTGCTTCAGTTGGAGGTAAAAAGATGCTAACTTTATCATTTCCTTATGAGATCTTGGTTTAAGGAGTTTTTAGGGTTTTCTCCCATCCATCTTGTGTGATTAAGTCATTTTAGCATGGTTTGAGGTTGGAACCTCAGATCTGGACTGTAGGAGGCCTTGTGAGTCCAAAGACCCGAACTTTATTGAGCTGGAGGCAAGCTCTTATGCATCTAACCCTTTTTGGAGCTTGTATTGGCATTATGAGCCTGAAATGTCATGCATGAACAAAAAGCTTGCAGCTTTACGTGATATTCGAGCCTTAGGAAGATAGATCCAGAGTATGGGGCATCAGTTCTGCCTTAAAACGTCTGATTGAGAATTCGACTTAAGGGACTCGATGAGTCGATGAGCTGACTCGACAAGTCGGTTGGAGTTTGTCCCGATAAGTCTGAACATGCTATAACTCAGAAAGTTCTCGGGTCAACTCGACGAGTTGAGTTGGACTTTCATGAGGGTTCTAAGAAACCGAAGGAACACGACGAGTCGCATAGATGCACTCGACGAGTCAGGTCAACATGGACTTTGACTCGAGTGTTGACTTGGGTTGACTTTAGGGTTTGGTCAAACTTGAGGGATTGAGGTCATGGAGGGGTAAAATGCTCTTGTACCCATCCTAAGAGTTAAAGAGGTACTAACATGAGTTTATTTAGAGTTGTGATCTTTAAGTGTTAATTAGAGATGCTTATCACATGTAGGTGGGGATTAAACTGTTCGAGGGGTATTCAGTTTCCTTGCTTGCTTACGAGGTGAGTCTTCTCACTATACTTACCTAGAGTGGTAATTTATGTGTGACCAGAGGGTCCTATGTTCTTATATTGAGTATTATGATATCCTGCATTATGTCTTTGTGATTTATGTTGTGTATTATTCTGAGCTTAATGAGTTAGGACCGAAGGGTCCACCCGAGTTGTGGGACCGGAGGGTTCTACTGAGACACATTGACCGGAGGGTCTTATTCGAGTATAGCCATGAGAGGCTAATGAGATTTGTGTGGTATTTTGGGGAACTCACTAAGCTTTGTGCTTACCGTGTTATGTGTTATGTGTTTCAGGTACTTTTCAGGACCACGGGAAGGCACCGGCTTGATTGTACACACGAGTTGGAGATATCTTTTGGAGGATCCTGGATTGTGATTTAATCAACTTAAGAACATGTGATTTTTGATAATTTGACATTTTGGAGATTCTGAAATTGTGTTAATGATATTAAATGTGATTTTTAAAATGAAAATTTGTTTGAAAATTTACGTTGTTACAAGCGCACAACAGCCTTGACATTGGCCTTCAACAACAACACTACAGCAACTGGGTTGATTGTACACACAAGTTGAAAATGACGTCCCATGGCGGTCTTGGCCTTCAACAGCAGCGCTACAACAACAACGGAGCTCGGCGGTTCGTCTTCAACGGAAATGGCGGACGAAGGTGGCGACAGATGCTCACCGTCGTCGTTGGTCCCAGAGCTCTTCCCTTAACGACGTTAGCACACGCATGCTGAAAGATATATGAGGTGGTTGACTTCAGTGGTTGATGATGGGTGCTCCGGCTTCAACAAGCAAGGAGGCGATGGCGGCCGGTGGTCTTTGTTGATCGGAAAAACAGGCGAAAGGGTGGTGGCTGCTGGAGTACCGTAAGTGGCGACTGACCTTATGCATTAGGTTTTGGGTTTCGAATACATGCAAGGAAACGGGCAGATATGGCGTTAAATCCCGTGTCCTCAAACTTAATTCCATTATTTACAAATTAGCCCTCCGCCTTTAAAACCCCTTTCAATTTGAACTTGATATTTACCAAACCACCCTTGCTCCTTAAAATCTTTTCATCACAAGTCCAAATGTTACCAATTAATCCTCAACATTCCAAAATCCTTCCAATTTAAGTCCAATAATTATAAAACACCCCCTGGCTTCTGAAATTTTTTACAAAATAAATCCTGGAATTACACTATAACCCCCGAAAGTCTAAATTATATCATTTGGCTCCCCGAAACCAACATCCCGCAAAATATTATTGATTTGGTTATAAAATAATAATAATAATTACATCTCGGGGCTTTAGAGTTTATTATTTATTTAATTAATTTTAAACGGAATGTTACAATATTCTTTGAGAATGAATTCACATCTAGGTTTTTATGTATGAGTTCGTGTTTTGTTTTAGGACTCACTCACGTAAAATGTCTTAATCCTTAAGACATTCATTCTAAACACAGATATGGCCCTGAACAATGTCTTAGTCCATAAAGTCTCTGACTTTAAGTCTTTGCATGGCTAAATAGAGCTCAAACCCCAAAACTCTAACTTTCACAACACTCAAGGTCACTTAACTCATGCAGGAAACGATCAAGAAAACATTTTTATGAATCAAGACACTCTAAATCATCTAAAAGGAAATGACAATGGCTATTAATATAGTATATAAATGTTAATACAACATATACATTATTTTTCATGTTTATAGGTGGATGGAAAATGATTTTTTTATTCTACTTCTACTATTTGCTAAAAGACTCCTAAATCTTAACTTGTCACTATTTTATATCCCATTTTGCCACATGTCCATTTTCCTTCACACCAATGTTTATTTTTCACGCTCAATTCTTCTTCCTTCTTTATGGCTACCTTCCATTTTTTCCTTCATAGATACCGTAAATTAAGGGACTAAGATTTTGAAATTTGAATTCCATTTAACCCTCATTTAAAACACCAATGAGTGACCCATTAATTTGATCTCCATTCCAAAAACTTAATTTGTTTCCTTATTCATATATCTCTTTACCTCATTTCTATATGATAGTTTTCTTAAAGTCTCGGCCTCCCCTTCTCGGCTACAACAGAGGACACATGATATCAGTTCACGATTCTTAGTCTCAAAATATCTGAATCGACATCATCAATCAACCTTTCTGATACATGCTCAAGCCTCAAATATGATTTTTGTTTGTAAGTAAACAACTCTCAAGTAATCTGATTTTCATAATTTTTGTGTTTTATATGTGTTTTATATCTCATGCTTTCTGATTTTTGGTTGTATAAAGCACAAAAAAATGCAAAGATGTTATTAGTTGGACCAATCTACAACAAAATTATAATCAATTGAAACTGATACAAGATCATGCATTTAAAGTGCACTGATAATCGATTTCAATATGGCATAGATGAATCTATTTCAGTAGTAGAAGCAACCAAAGACATCTTAATCGATATATTTCGTAGGAACAAGTTTTGACTTCCAATTGATAATGTTGATAGTTTAATACTTTAAAGGCACGACGCCCCCACTTTGTTTAGGAAAAAATTGCTCACATCACATGCGCTTCATCTGATTGCTCTCACATTTAAGATACAAATAGGTTCTAATTTCATTTTTTTTTCTTAGGCGTATATTTTTATGTCACCAACATGTCTGATCCTTTAATTATGTTTGAATGCCATAACGAGTGACTGAAATGGTTTACACATCAACATTATTGTTTGATAGTCCATTCTCTGAATGAGTGCGAGTAAATTTAATTAGAGGTCAAACCTTGAAGGTGGCTATTCAAGATGTTGAGTCAAACTTTAAATTTGAGGGCGACAATGTATTTTCATTGTCTTTGAATTTTTGTTGGTTTTGATAGACAAAGGAAAATGCACTTTAACTTTTGTTATAACTTAATTTTACTGTTCACACTTTTAGGACTTATCAAAACATTTCATATTAAGAATTTCATTTTGTACTACATAACTACTATTATATTAGATAGCCACTATTATATCTTCAACCATATATTTTTTCTAAAAGAAAATATTATAGTCAACATAATTGATCGGTAATTAAATTGCCTTATTTTTATATGAAAGATCATAATTACCACATTTATGTCTAATATGTAAAATAGTTAAACTAATACAATGATTTGGTTGTTATTTATTTTGTTTTGTTGTTAGTTATGCATACAAAGATAGTATTTATAAATACATGATTAATAATTATATATCTTATTTTAATTTATCACTGTGTAGTGCACGTATTTTAATCTAGTATATTAATAAATTTTGAGAGTGTCCAACAATCCAAAATTGGGAATGTTCGTATAATAATTTTTGTTGAGTCTAGAATTTTATTTATTTGAACTAATAATGCTTTAAAAAATTCCAAATTTGTTTGATTCGTCGTTTCCATAAAAGAGTGGTGAACCTTTGCTCATAATGGTTTTCAGAATATATTCTTATTTTTCATTTACATTAAGATACTAAGATATATTCATCCTAAAATTTGATCCTGAACATAGGAGGAGCTTTATTAGGGGTGGATAATGTAAATACATAAAGTCAAACCTATTATATATTTATATTTGAAAAATTCATTAAATTATGTTTGTGTTAAAATTGTTTATATTGTGTTTTACCTTTTTATTTCAAATGAAGATATAATATTAAGGGCAAATTTTAAAAAATCCTACCAATTATTCACTTATATTCGAAAATCCTATAAAAAATTATGTTTAGAAAAAACATTGCATAATCTTTAAAAATCAACCACATTAAAGATTTCTAATAAAAATGATTAAATAAAAAATTATTGGATAAATATTTGTGTTTTGGACAATTTTTTTAATAAATTGACATTTTTTTGTATGTTTTAGATAGAGTTATCAAAAATATACCATGGAAACCAATAAAAATGTTACCAACCAAATCAATATAGTACCGATACCAATTGTACAATCATCTCTCTCACGGTGAGGGTCGAACAAGTGTATCATATAACTCAACATACATGTTTATCTATGAACATATGTATGTTTGTTTATGAAAATATAAAATGTTCAAAAATCAATATAATTATTTTTATATGGTTCTATGAGTTTTACTTGTTGTAGATTGATCCTTTATATATATATATATATATATATATATATATATATATATATATATATATATATATATATATATTTTGTACATAAACTTAGGTATAGAACCTTTTAAACAACATAATTTTAAACAAAACAAATCCAATATCATTTTCTTTTAGTTTTGTTTTAATAGAATACCATTGAATTAAGTTCAATTATGGAATGAAAAAGATCAATTATATATATTTTTATTGCAAATAATTATTGAAGTTTATAGAGAAAATAAAAAAACCAATATTTTTAACGCATATAACTCAAATGTTTTGTCTTTCAATTGAAAAACTATATCCAATGATTTTGTGAAAAACGTGATTGAGTATTGACATTTTCTTTTTTTATATTTTGTTCTATTAATTTTCATTTAGAATTTAGTAGGGTTGATTAAATGATCATGACTTTTAATGCTTTGAGTTCTTAGACACAATGAAGAAAAGAACATAAATTTGATTGATGTCAGGTGATTAAGGAAGAATAGTAAAAGAAATATGATTATTAGTTTAGATATAAATGGATCAAAATTACATTGGTTGGAGGGTTCTATATACAAGCTTAAGTACATGACACTCACATATTACCTAAGCCCATATATATATATATATATATATATATATATATATATATATATATATATATATATATATATATATATATATATATATATATATATGACAACATATCACTTTGGAATAACTACATAAATAATTTTTATAGTACATTGCTTATGAATAAAGAAATGGACATGTGTTACTTGATCATTGGTTCCAAATTATTCATTTTTCATTGAACCTACTTCTATATATATATATATATATATATATATATATATATATATATATATATATATATATATATATATATATATATATATATATATATAGTTGGTACCGGATAGCTTGTAGCGGGTATTTCCTTTGAATATTTCCTAAACAACGATTAAGTTCCTTTTAACGAACAATTCCCAAGCGATGATTAGTTTTCTTTCCGTGGGTGTCAAATAGTTTATCCGATTTGTAGTTTTCTTTCGTCTATGAGGTTTTCGTCATAATTATAATATTTTATATATAGCACCATAAAAATATTTTTATGATATAATTTTTGTCCTTTAGTTAAAAATTAAAATATGTTATTGTTTTGAATGATAAATAAAAGTATATGTTGCTATTTTGAACTAAATATACAGTATATTATTCGATGTTATGGTTAAGAAATAAAAACATATTCTATTTGATTAAAATTACAAATTACATGTACCAAGCTCTTAAAGCTGGTATTTTTATCTTTTTTTCAATATATATATATATATATATATATATATATATATATATATATATATATATATATATATATATATATATATATTAGAAGATATTAATTAAATAGTTAATTATATCTAAAACTATCATATTATTTTTTATTACTATAATATTGTTGGTTTGCAAATAAAACACCTTATCATTGGCATTTTATTATTTCACACGTTCCTATTTGTGAGGTCCATTTGTCTATTAGTTAAAATAAATATACAAGAAAATATATATGGTCATTTTCATCATTTCATTTCACATGTATCTAATGGATCATTTACATAAAGTTAGTATCAGGGACCATATATGAGGAATTCATTTAACATGGACCAAATGTATCTAATGGATCGTTTAGATAGAGTTAGTATCACTGTATCAGGGACCATATATGAGGAATTCATGTAACATGGACCAAATGTGTGATTTACTCTAATGTTTATTACTTTTTGTAAATTTAAACATTTGATATAATAGAGATAGATATGCTTGAAAAAACTAAGACCTGTAACATTAATCGAATGAAAAACATTTATTATTTCTAATGATGTGCACGAAAGTACCCACTAATTTTATAATTAATAACCTATATAACTTAACTAACTAAAATGCACATAGGTAGTGTCAATCACAAAGAACGATGTTGACTAATTAATTTATTTACTACTAAACTAACATAATTACTAACAAAAGAAGGGTTTTTGTCTAATTTTGCAAGTTTATATGAACTTAACTCTTTAACAAAAACTCTATCAATAAACGAAACACTTCTGTTAGTTCAAAACCGCTTTCACTCAATGGTTATACATTAGCTATGACTATTACTGTTGGTTACCAATTAAAGAAGTATTAGCAATTTAGTTCTAAATCTACTAATTATTAATCAATTCATGTAAATTTATGTATGGTCACACAATAGTTAACACATAATCAATTATTAAATAAGATTGGAGTCATGAAAGATTGATTAATCAAAACACAATTACAGTCATAATATGAGTTCTCTAACGTAGCTTAATTCAATGATTCAATTACTTATCTAAGATTAGTTTGATCTTAACTCTAATAAACTAGTGTTCACTATATTATTAGGTTTCAGATTCATGCAGATCTGTGTTCACTAACTACACAGAACAAGAATTTAAAGCAATCAAATAATTAATTAAAGCATGCTAGGTAAAATCAATCAACACAAGCGTATCACCAACAAAAAAAGTCAAATCTAATGCATTAAAACCATGAGTTCCAGCTTCATCTAGCTAACAGAAGCAGCTAGATTTAGCCGGACATACTAACAACTAAACAAACAAAAACTATAATCAAAGACATGTTTAAGTGTACCAATCTATAAACCAAATTATGAACTTCTTCTTCTTTGGTGTTAAAATCAGCTTCCAGATCTTCTTTTCCTCTGAATTTCGTCTTCAGGAACCCTTCTAAGCCAACCAACCTCTTTAAAGTCGTAAGGATCGAGGATATATATAATATTGAATTTTCCCCTGATTCACCTCATGAATATTCAAAGTTCACCTCGTGAGTCCGTAAGAATCCGTATTCAACACGGATTCCTGATCCACAATGTTTATCTTCCAGAAGGCCATACTCACCTGGTGAATCTTATAATTTTCACCTCGTGAATACGCCTTTTTCTGATTTTCTTGTCTTTCAAGCCTTCAACCTCCAAAGTTCCATTCTTTAACTCTTTTAGTCCCTTTTCCTCAAAATGTCTTCTTTTTTGTTGCAAAATATAATTTAACCTAGACAAAATTACAAAAATGGTCCCTATGGTTTGCCAAAAGTCACAAAGTCAGTCCCTGCTAATTTTTTTTGACGAACATGGTCCCTATGGTTTCCAAAACTTGCATCAATGGCCCTTTTTGCTGACGCCGTTACTGTTCATCCGTTAGTGTAAGGGTATTTTGGTCTTTTCAAGTAGCAGGGACTGGGTTTGTGACTATGGGTAAACCATAGGGACCATTTATGTATTTTTTTTCTATATTTTATGTTTATGAGTTTGTGACTTTTCCACCCATTTACTTTTTAAAATATCACTTTGAGCCCTTCACTTTGAACTTTGAAAAATATTACTTTCACCCCTCTATTTTCTAAATTTTCTAAAAGTTGCATTTCGACGTAAAAAAACATGAATGAAAAAAATACGTACATAAAAATAAGCACGAAACATAAAAAAAAATACATCGAAATATAGACAAACTCAAATCTATATTGATACGTAAAAAACATGAAACAAGAGTTAGGTCGAAACATAGACAAACTCGAATATACTATATTTTTTAAGCTAACAAACGAAAGTTATTATATATGACCCGAATGATATGTAGGAATGTATATAAAATTAAGCACAAAATATATAAAAAATACATCAAAACATAGACAATCTCGAATATAATATATTTTTTAAAATTAACAAACGAAAGTTATTATATATGACCCGTCTCATACGTAGGAAACGTACATAAAGTTTAAAAAAAAAAAAAAAAAAAAAAAAACTACGTCGAAAAATAAGCTCGAATTTAAACCGACAATTTTATAAAAAAAAAACCGTGTAACTTGAAAAAAAAAATAACGAAAGAAAGTTCTAAATTATAGTTGAAACGTTGATCACCTTGAATTATACCGACAAATATATGAAAATAAACACATAAAAATAGTTTTTTTAGGTTAGCAAACAAAAGTTGATAATAAAAAACAAATTATATATAATACGGGGTTAAACACGAAAATTTAGAAAATAGAAGGGTGAAAATAACATTTTTCAAAATTCAAAGTGAAGGGTTCAAAGTGATATTTTAAAAAATAAATTGGTGGAAAAGTCATAAACTCATAAACATAAAATATAGAAAAAAAATACATAAATGGTCCCTATGGTTTACCCATAGTCACAAACCCATTCCCTGCTACTTGAAAAGACCAAAATACCCTTACACTAACGGATGAACAGTAACGGCGTCAGCAAAAAGGGTCATTGATGCAAGTTTTGGAAACCATAGGGACCATGTTCGTCAAAAAAAAATTAGCAGGGACTGACTCTGTGATTTTTGGCAAACCATAAGGACCATTTTTGTAATTTTGTCTTTAACCTAATAAGTACCATTATTCTATGCAAATGACCAATATATATATATATATATATATATATATATATATATATATATATATATATATATATATATATATATATATATATATATATATATATACACTTAAATATTGCCTAAAAATATGTATAAATATGGCAATATCAAAATACCACACACTTGTGCTTTGCTTGCCCTCAAGCAAATTTAACTATTTTAAACTTAAACCTTTATCACTAACATCACATAGAACAATCCAATTCCAACTCAGCCGTTATGTCAAGACCTCAACGCATGCATTTGTGTCTAAAATATTCCTAAAGTACCCCCCCCCCCCCCCCCCATACTCTAAATACTCACAATCTTCATAAACACACACCCACTTCTTTTGAACAATGCTTATTTTATGCAACCCTCTGAATCCATCCCCAGAGATCTTACTAACCTCAAGGTATTTTTGTAAAGCTACCCAAGCATACATAAACTATAGAATTACAGCTTTTTAGAAGATACCACAACTTGGAGCTCTTGAATTCTTCATTTCTTTGATGTTTGATCTTTGATCTTTAATTTTTTTTTTAATTCACCTCTTTCATGATTTTTAGCATCTTCAACTTTCAACTTTTAGAATTTTGATCTTTTGAACTTGACAGCTCCAAAATTCTTCAATTTTTACTTTTCGGTAATTTCTCTCTTTTTTTTTCTTCATGTATACTCACTTTTTTCACTCAAAACCCTACATGCTTAAGCAGGGGCGCTTAACTTCAACCTTTATTGGCTAAGACATAGCTTTCCTAGATACATTTCAGGTTTAGGCTGCTAAAAATATAGCATCCCTCAAACTAAGCGAGGTTATGTTTTTGTTCCATGATTTCACTAAAATAAGGGAGGCCACAAATACACTATAACGTGTATTGGCTCAACTAAACATTTGAGCTCTTATCGGATCATCCCATATAACACTAGCAACTACAGTTCAGATTATTATTGTTAGATTCAATTATTAAAAATTTCAAAATTTACCAATTTACCAAATTATCTAGCAATTTACTTTTTATACCCCCTGCCCCACACTTATTACATACAATGCCCTCATTGTATGCATAAAATAAATCAAAATTGAGAAAAAGGAGAAAAAGGAACAGACTCCCCTGGGATAGTGGCGTGATCATCTCCAAAAGTGCGGATAGAATGTGCATCTTGAATACAGACTTTGAGAAATAGAAACTTGGATCTTGAACACGCAAGATAAGTAATGTATTGGCAAAATATGGAATCAAGTCTTCAATCTTCAACAAATGTGGTGCAAAAAAATGTTCAAAATGGACAGAACAATGTGGGAAAGCATACACCACATTGCATGGTAGACAAAATGAGCCATGATTATCTTCATAATATTCCCAAAAAGAATGGTGGTGAACCACATAATGAATATGGAAAAATAAGACTCATTTTATGAAAATTACAAAGTCACGGCGTGAGTGTAGTAAAATTCACGAGGTGAATTCGATGTGAAGCAGGTTCTGGAAAGTCACCATATACTGACGCACGAGGTGAATAACAAAAGATTCACAACATGAAAACTGGAATCCCAGAAATACATTTATTCCAACCTTTCTTTATATTCAACCCCATGTCTTAATGGATTAAGACTCTTCTAACACTATTAATTCCGACTCTTTTCTCTAACTTTCTTCTCGCTTGACTCACCCCACACTTAATTTAAATTCTGGGTCTTGACTCTCGACTTTAAACACTCCCGGCTAAACACATACACACTCATATCTCGACATCCTTTGTATGCGCTCCTAGCAATTCTAAAAAATAACTACCAAAGAAGAGAAAATAATCAAAATAAAACTAAAATAAATGATCAATCATCCTCATCATCCTCGTTCACCCCGCTCGTTCCGGCTCCATCGCCTCTTGGCATCCACAATTCTTCCCGCGTAGGAATATAAGGGCATTGAGGTGGAATGGTGGGTGGTCTCACCACATTCATATGAGAGAACATGGCTTCAATCATTTGGGTGTTATAAGTCATCCCATCGCGTAAATTATCCAAGTAAGAACCCACCCGACTTTGGAACGGGTCGGTGGGTATTCCACCCTCGTATGGTTGGGATCGTCCCATCTCCCCCTGGGTTCTCACGTTCCTTCTTCGAGGCCTCGGTTGTTGTTCGGGCTCTTCGGTCGGTTGGTCCTCACCCTCACTATCATTGTGTGGTATCCCATAATTTACCACAATTCGTATGGTCTCAAGATATCCCATAGAAAATTTGTTCCCTTGTTTACACATAAGTGTCCGTGTAATAAAGATATCCCATGAAGGTTGAAGACTTTAACTTAATGGATTAAGTTGAGAAATATATATATATATATATATATATATATATATATATATATATATATATATATATATATATATATATATTATAATTTTTGTTTTTATTAATTTTTTTAAAATACATTTTCAAGTCTTATTTCCGTACGCCTCCATCATATATTTTTTTATCAAAAACCTTTTTTTATACTTTTGTAGTCCATTTGATATGATATAATCGTCACCGTGATGTATGTTGATTGCTAATATTTTTAAATCACATTCAATATACGAATTGTAAGTGAATTACCCTGCAGATTAAAGTTACGTCGTCATACTACATAATTTTTTTTATTGTTTTCATTTTTATTACTTTCTTTAAGATATATACATTCAAGATTTATTTTTGTATGCATTCTCTATACATTCTTGTTCGGATTGAAATTTTATTTTGATATGTTTGTGGTCCACTTAATATAGTCTAATCATCGTCGTGTTACATGTGGACTGTTGACATTTGTAAATCAAATTCTTTATACGAATTACAAAGAAGTTATATGGAAGATCAAAGTTACGTTTTGGCTCCTTACACGATTTCTTTTATTATTTTTCGTTTTTATTAATTGTGAACGAGTTCTCTACCGTACGTACAGGGTGACTTAATACTATTTAACTAAAACTATAAGTTCAATATTTTCTCGAACCTAAAAATGTTGGAGCTTTATATATGAAAATTAACCTTGTAAGATTAGTGTCACATTGGAATCAAGAATGAACATTTCCTCCCTTGGGGTGGACGACATTGTCTAAAAAATGAGGCGGGTTAGGGGCGGTACCGTCACCGAAACGAGCCCGACCAAGGCGAGGAACCACGGAGGGGAAGAAAAGCGGTTTACTTTATCGGTTGGTCCTCTCTCTCTCTCTCTCTCTCTCTCTCTCTCTCTCTCTTTTTATATATATATATATATATATATATATATATATATATATATATATATATATATATATATATATATATATATATATATATATATATGTTTTGTTACATGTACCGCATGTATAAAAAGTTATACCAAAATATGTTTGTATGTTTTTGATATTTTCTGAATTAGTTTGTTCTGTTTTAGTTAATTTGTATTTATTTTAAAATAAAAAAATTAAGTAGGTTGGAAAAGATGAAAAATATGAGTTTTCATAGATTGTAGTATGAGATAGTAAATGCGATAAAAGATAAAAAAAATATATATATAAAAAAAAATTGATACAATGATGTGGAAAGTTGGTTGGGAGGAATGAGAAATACAAATAACTTCATCCTTATAAGCCTTCATGCTAGCACCTAACTAGAGAGATAAGGCTTCGGCTAAAGAGATTGGATGGAATTATAGTGATTGAATTAAGTTAAAATTGGTCATAATTAAGCTCGGAATAATATATAATTAATAGTAGAAGATAACTGATAATGCAATGGAATTTTAGGTTCTTCTTGACTAAATTAGTTTATTTTATATATTAAATCCGAAGTTTAATTCTTATTAAGGATTTAATTTGTTAAATTTGTTCTTAATTGTTTTAACAATAATTTTTGGTTTTTAGCGGTTAATTTAAGAAATGCACCTATTAAATGTTTTTTTGGCATCTATATAAACATCACCAAAGATAGATTTAGAGATAAACACATCATATCTTCTTCATATTTTCATATCAAGGTGGGAGCATAAAAAATTCTTGTCACATTCAAGATCAATTCTTAAATTGTAGTTATATCTTCAAGTCGGATCTTTGAAGGAAAATTTCCATATTCTGACACTACAATCACAGGCTTCTATTAGTACCAATTTTGTGGTTATAATTCCACTTCAAGTACATAATCTTGTAAATTGATTCATTGTATATTTCACTTTCGTTTGTTTATGTTTCTGTTGGTTTTATATTGATTCTATATTTTTGTCATAACAAAAACTATACAATAAAATAAATTCTTTAATTAATATAAGTTACACTTAACATGTTATTCCCGAACAGGCTCCATACTTAATTTTCAAATTTTGGTTAATATTTGGATATATGTTTGTAGAAGTTAGAAAAATTTGAACTTAAATTTAAATAGAACCGACAAAAGTATTTAACATTACTTCTTACACTTTTCTACTTAAAAAAATTTCACATCATACAAGGTTTATATTGAAAATTTGAAATGACAACTATAATTAGTTAATTGCTTTTTATTATAAATTAAGACACTTTTATGAAAAGTAACAATAAATAATATAAATAGTTAAATACTCATTTCTTAATAACTAGCTGAATAATAACCTAATATTTAGGTAGTTTACACCTAATAGTAATGAACAGAAAGTGTTGTATTAGCTATTTACGTCAAATGATGATGAATTTCAGATGAAATCAATAACTAAAAATGACAATTGTTAATCGATATTGGCAATTCCTAAAAATGATATAATGATACCAACTTAAAACTCTAAACCTAACCATTCACCCAAAAATAAAAATAAAAATAAAAAATTTCAGTTTTTAGTTAACCTTCAATGTCAAAATCGTGAACCTTAATTAAACTTTAAAAACCTTTTTTTTGCCAATAAAAAAAAAAAAAAAAAAAAAAAAAAAAAAAAAAGACAAAAATAAATAGTTCGATTAACCTAAAAACCGATACATTTTGTCAAATTAATATATTATACAATCTTTAATCTTTAAATTGTGAGTTTAAATCTTTTTAAAGGGGTTATCATGTATGTTGTATGATGATAGTTTGTTTTAGAATTATAATATTTATAACAAACAATTGAATTTGATATTCTTGTAAGATTTTTTTTTTAACCAAATGGTGGTAATTAAAAAAAGTATTTACAAAATGATGTAATTTCTAAATTATTTACAAAAATGTATTAAAATCTTATTAGAGACAATACTTTTTTAACTTTAATTTGAAATTATAACATTTAGGCATTCCTTGCTCACATTAGAACTAATGCACAGTGCAAACTCACAATAAGTATACCCACCTACAAGTTCTTTGGTATTCCTGAAACACCCCCGACCCAAGTATTGATATTGTGCTTTCAGTAGTACGAGCTCAATACTATATTTAACACCTATCCATACTTGTTCTAAGGACTATTCCAAGACTCCCAAGTCACTTCGTAATGCTCTGCTAAACTCATCACATACATGCATATGTCTAGCCTTATGCATAACACTATACCTCCTAGACTCTCCCTCTAGGATTCTTCCCTTCCCACTCGCTCCCGTATTGCTAGAAATCTCTGACAAAATTGACTGATACAACCAAGCTCTGATACCAATTATAAGTCCATAAGTTGCATGTGTGCCAATCAGATTCGTTTGATGGTGCGGAATCTCAATCAAACGGATGATGTCAGATCAAATAGAAGAGAAGAAGAAGAAGAATATGATGAATCTATGTATGAATTGATTAGAATGAAGATCCGGATACAAAAGATTCACACACACAAAACTTCTCTCTGGTTTCTCTCTTGGCCGTACACTCCTTGTGTTTCATCAATCTCTACTCCTGAACCCTAACACCTATATATACTAGGGAATATAGGCTTGGTGAACATGGGCCGTAAATGGGTTTACGGTCGTAAACAAAGCCGTAAACACGTATACGGCCGTAAACACCAAATTGTTTACGGTCCAAGACACAAAAATACATTTTTCTAGAAAAGTAAAGTATAAACCATATTTTTGACCCAACAAAAACTCTAATAGCCTACATGTATATAAAGGGCCCCTATGCCCCAAAAACATGAACAAGAGTTCCTTTAGGGTTTATATACATTTTGGGCAACCTCCTATCTTCTCCTCTTCATCCAAGTTGCTTAGTGGTGTTTGTGACTCCATTAGAGGTGCAACACTTGAGGCACTAAGTTTTTGAAGCCAATCAAAGCAAGGAATTGACTGTTATTGCAATATAACAATCAAAGGTAATTACTAAACCCTTATTTCAGTTCTTATATGATAGATATAGGGTTTATAGCTTTCATGTTCATTAGACAAACTAGATCCAAAAGCTATTAGGGTTTGCATGTACACCAGAGGAATGATGTTTTGCTCAAAACCCATCAACATTATTAAATGGGGACATTAGTTCAGATGTATCATTTTTGTTCAGTCCTTTCTTTACAAAAACTTGATTCGGAACTCTTTGTACTTTCGGAAAAACTGTTAATTTTTCTTTTAAAACATTAGGACTTTTATTTTCTATCATTCGAACAAATTCGATTGAGTTTTCTGAATCAAGTTTTTCTTTGGTTCATCACAATTATGTACAAAAGCAAAACAATCAATTTCGTCCTCTACAGAAATTTCACTCATTTCGCTTTCATTGAATTCAGAGATATTCTCATAATCAAGAGTATTTTCCGAATTTAACTTCTTGTATAACAAGTTATATTTTTGCATAGAAGTTAAATCCTTTTCATTTAACATTTCTTTTAACATATTTTTGTGTTCTTTGGAGCGAATGTATTCTTTTATTTTCTCAAGTCCAACCCTGTAACAATCAGAAACGTCATCTTAAGAAACAATGGATTCGCATTTATAACATTTTGCATCGATTTCATCCTCTATCAATTCTAGAAAGGGTAAAATCATTTTGTTCCAACCTTTCCTTATTTCATAATCCAAATTCAATTGAGTTATATTAAAATTAAAACGCTTAGCAATTAAATAAAAAATATTCCTCTGTTTCAAAAGTGCAATGCTATCACTTTTAAGGTAAATAACATCATCTCTTGATTTAGTAAGCTCTAATTCCAATGCCTATATTCTTAATCTTCTCTCTTCACTTTGAAATGTTACCATGTTAAGTTGATCATTCATATTAGAATTACTAAGACGAGTTCGTTTTAAACTATCACTAAAATTAGAAATAATATATCGTAAGTCATCTAACTCTAAATCATAACGATACGAACAAATATTAAGAGATTTGAGAATACAATGTACCTTATCAACCACCTTCTTGTACTCTTTCACTTGCTCCGAGACTGTCTTCGCAGCAAAGCAGCTCTCCGAAGCCTTTCCGCGATCAGTTGCGTATCCCCATAGGTCCGGAACACCATTCTGAACCATCAAGCACTTGCCTTCATATCCCTATTTCTCTAAATTCACCACAAAGCACCCACAATAAGTAGGTTTCCTAACCTCGTCATCCTCTGAGTCTATAGACCATACCTCGACTCACCCATCATCACTTTCTTCCTACACAATCAACGTTGGTTTTGCATTTGAAATGTTCTTCTTTCTGAGTTTCTCTATCTTCTGAACATAATATGCTTTGTCTTTTTCTTTTTCTTTCTTCTCATTCTGCCTCCTCAACAATCATTCCTTTGCAAATTGATTCTTGCCATGACAATAATTACAATCATAACTCGAATCACCCAGTAGCTTCTTTTCCTTTTTTTCTTCATCATTCACAGTGTTCTTGAAACTTTCCTCTTTTGGCTTTTCCGAACTGGAATTACCCTGCATGTATTTGTTCTTGAATAGAGTGAAATTCTTAAAGAACTTCTTAGGATTGGATACCATAAGAGACTTGCCTTCTTTTGAAAGTTTACTATCTGAAATATCATATTTGGAATCACTTTCTGCTAACTTCTTTCCTTTCGCAACCAATGCTAAGGATCCAACACTGGAAACAAGCTTCACTTCCGTAGAAACTCCAGCTTCGTGAGATTTCAGAATGCCCACAAGTTTGGCCAACAAATAACTTTTAAATTGTTCATGTGCCTTAATAGTGGAAACAATAGCCTTCCATTCGGATCTAAGTCCATTCATGAACATGACTTTTTGTTTAATTACTTCACGCTTAAGATTGTTTTTCAGCATTCTGCTTAACAAAATGATTGAAGCGAATGAACGTCTGATCTAGCTTCTCATCAAGTTTTTGTAATAACTCTCCAAACTTCGATAAGAGCAATGTTTGCACAGAGTGTTCTAAATCAGCATCAACTGAATATAGCTGCTTCAGCCTATCCCAAATACCTTTTTCAGTATCGCATGCACTAACAAGACGAAAATTGTCAGGATGAAGAGCAAATCGAATGATTCTCATGGCTTTTATGTTACACATTAGCTTATTCTTCTCATCATTTGTAACATTATTATGTTCAATAATGAGTGCATTATAATCAACCATAGTTTTGATTGATTGTCTAGTACCCGAATACATGAACGTTTCCTGCGTTATTGCGTGTCATATAGTAGAGCCATGTTCTTCAATTCCAAGAACATAGTATTCAAAGTGGAGTCCCCAGACTTCATAATCTTCTGGAAAGAGGATTGGAATCATTGTCGTGGATCCAATACTACTTGATAGATTGAACGAAAGAGTGTGAGGATCTTCATTAGTCATATTATCAATAATTCACAAAAACAGGATTGATAGATTTTATATTAATGACGTGAATTAATGACAAGAAAAATTATCAAAAGTATGTCAAATGATTAGATTCAAACAGCTCTATAAGAGTTCTCAAATATGAAACTTCTCTGTGAGAGCGTACAAATGAAGTTTAGGGTTCAAGATGTAACCCAAATATGTTATATACATGCACTATATATAGACTAGACTAGATAGCGGATCTGAACATGGACAAGCCCATTTTGGAATAAACAAAGTATATAAGCACACATTTGACACAACACACTATAGACCTAACAGTATATGAAGCACCCAACTTTATGCTAGATCTAGTATTAGAAACCCTTTTGGAGTTGTTTTGGCTATGTACTTTGAGGAAAAGTGCTTAATGGTTAACCATGTCATGATTTATGCCTTTATTGGACCTTTTATTTAAGATCTTCTCTTATTGAAGTGTCTTAATGGATAAAATTGGCTTTTTCCATTAAGGCATTAAGAAGGAGTAGATATGGGCCTTTGAGCCTTTGGTATGAGTTAAAAGTACCTAAACTCAATCAAGCTAATAAGACTGCTCCTCACGACGTGACACTAGGCTGCCACAACGCGGCAAGTAAGGGCTGGTCAATTGTTCTGTCATCTTATGTCTACGTCGTGGCCAAGGAAGACCACTACATGGAAAATTTGTTTATGGCGTGTTGACTCCTTTGACGTGGGTATGGATCGGGTTTAGACCCGTGGGCCACAGCTTGGCCAAGGTTGGCCACGACGTGGAGGTCAACTGAGTTTGACTTTAGCTTTTACTTCTGTTGACTATTGGCCAATCCTTATCTTTGGAAGGTAGACTTAAGGGCTTACCTTGTATGACTATCTAGCTGTGAAGTAGCAGTTGTTTTGTTAGCAGTGAGAGCAGCAATAGTGATTATCATTTGAGAGGTGAGTCTCTTTACTGTACACGTGGGTCGAAGGCACCAATGCTGGCCCACTAGATTATTGTTGTGATATGTTAGAGAGGGTTGAATTTGAACTGAGGGTGAGAATTATATTGATTCCTTCTCCTGATATCACGGTACAAAAGAGAAAGATGATCGTTAGTCGACGTCCGGGAAGGATCCCCGGGACGACGCTCCGACGATCAAGTTAGAATGAATTCCGAGAGAAGTAATGGTAAATCTAAAGAAAAAGAGTTCATTCCCCCTCCTCATGAGGAAGAAGGGTCCTTTTATACCTGTTTGTGAGGCGTGTGCCTCATAACTGATTCTGTTGAGCATTCCCTCGTGAGGTGCGACGTGGCAGATCCGTATTAAAGGATCTCCCATCACGCCTTTCTGCCTCATCCCCCCATTGGCTAAAGGGGATTCTTTGATATTATGATCATCGTGGCTATCGTCAGGTGGACATGTGGAACTCTCTGATTGGTCCATCGTTTGTCGGGGTGTTATTTATAGGAGGAGAGGGCAAGGCACAGTTCTGCCCCTTAATTGACATACCAGTGACTCCGTGTTGGTGAAGGCCCGACCTTGGCCTCAGAATGGATATGAACAGGTTCTACCCAGGTCAAACTCGATGTTAGTTCGACTCCTCTTTTTTTACGTTCTCCCTAAGTCATGCGTTAACAAGTCCATTAGGCGTGTAGGCGTAGGTGTTGTCTTGGTAGAGTCGCCATTTGAGCCTATATTTCAACATGTGTATGTCTAAGATTATCTCCAGCATTTGATAGACTTTAGGCAGTGCCGTTAATGTGTGTTAGATCCATCAGGAGGCGGTTCATGATGCGAGTTTTACCTTTAAAATCCCCCCTTTTCCCAAGACCTTTCATCTTTACCACCTTTCCTTGCTTTTGTTGTATTGACTCAGGGATTTTATGAATTTTTCTTTTCTACCATTCATCCATTCTTGACAATGGACCGTTATCGAAGAGTCGCTATCGTATAGGAGTTCCAACTTATGCAAGATTGATTCGGTTTCTTACCGGAGCATGGTGTGATGATTTCGGCGAAGGGGTCATCAATCTATGACTGTTCTTGATGGAAAGTGGGGGTTCCTATATTTGAAGCGGGTTACGCCTGCCGACATCCAAATTTTTCGATATGATCGTGCATCACTACAACTTTTCTATTGACGAATTAACTCCAAGCGCTGTCAATAAGATCGTAGGTTTTGAACCGATCTGTCGGTCTCTGGGTTGTATACCTACTTTTTGGGTTTTCAATTACTTTTTATGTTCTTCTATGAACTCTGGTGTCTGCACGCTAGCGAAAAACACGGGGCATTCATCGGTTGATCTATGAATAGGATACTCTAAAGAAAAATTGACAGAGGCAATGGCTCTAGGTTAACCAAAACCTTGTGGGGCATGGGTTTCGTAAGACACGGGACTTTCTCATTCGTCTTCTCAAGCTGTTCGGGGATAACTTAACTCTTGGTAAGTGGATGGGAAACATTACTGTCATTGGGGAGAACTGGGAAGATTTTATTGTTGTTGCGGCCGATATGAGTGCTGCTTGGAGGGCACGTAGGAAGATGGTGCAGTTGTTTGTCGTGAGATGTGGTATTCACTCATCTCCTTCTCCCCCCCCTTTTTTGAAAAAAATAAGGACAGGGTATCCTACTGGCTTGGAAGTTCTCATATTTGGTGTTTGTGTTCGCAGGTGCTGAAGCCGAGATTTCCTTGGAGATGGCCCTGTGCGGTCACTATCGGGGTTAGCTTTGCCACCGAGAGGTTGATCTTGTGGAGGCTCTTCCCCCTACCGTATCTGAAAAACGTATACGGGAGCTCGTTGGACTGCTCCCAGTAGAAGGGGGAAATACTGGTTCTAGTGGACCTGCCTCACTGTAACATCCCAAAATTTACGACCAAAAATTTCATTTTTCATTTAATAATTATAAAACCATTTGTCTGAAAACATCATAGTACTATCTCATATCAAAACCAATGTATCCATAGTCAAAATATCTCATGACAAAATAATATCAGAGTATAAATCCCATAGATCTCATGCGTAGAAATTCTGGTGTGATGCGTTGCAGTCATGTCGGCTCCTTTCCCTTCTAAGAGAAAGTACCTGAAACCAAAACTGAAAACCGTAAGCACAAAGCTTAGTGAGTTCCCCCATCATACCTCATACCATACAGTAAACATACTGCCAGGCATACCTGGGTGCCCAACCTTCCCTGCTGAGCATATATGGGTGCTCAAACTACCCTTGTCAGGCATACTGGGGTGCCCCACCTACCCCTGTCAAGCATATTTGGGTGCTCGACCTACCATGCCATGCAAATTTGGGTGCCCGACCTACCCTCCGGTTTATTTCAACCGGTTATGAGGACTATTTCACCCCTACCACTACCACATAATAACATAGCATTAACATACTGTCAGGCATATCTGGGTGCCTGACCTACCCTCCGGTTTATCTCAACCAGCTATAGGGTCTAACCTACCCCTCCTATCACTACCACATAATATCATAGCATACTAGCACATAAAGCATAACAGATAGTGGCATACTAGACGATTATCAAAAGGACAATCATCTTAACTACAATCAACTACTAGTGGCCCAAAATTAGTGCCTTCGACCCACTTCTACTGGAAGGTAACTCACCTCAAATGCTGTGAAGTAGCTGAACTGTCCTCGACTCTAAAATCTGCCCCACTCAAACTCCTACACATAAAGATTTCCTTTAGTTACCCTTTTTCATACTCATAACCCCTTAATGGTCAACTTTGGTCAAAGTCAAAGTCAAGGTCTACACCTGGTCAAAGTCAACATATGGTCAAATTCAACGATCCGAGTTGACTCAACTCGCTGAGTTAACCCATCAACTCATCAAGTTCCATAAATCCGAAAACTCTGAACTTGCGATCCAACTCGTCGAGTTCTTTCACATCTCGTCGAGTTCCTTTTATCCATGGTATCAAGACTTTCCCATTCTACTCGCCGAGTCATCCTTAAACTCGTCGAGCTTTCCCTTTTACAGACTCAGAACATTTCAACCAAACTCGTCGAGTTCCTCTATGGACTCGACGAGTTCTTCAGTCTATTGAGCCATCTTAATAGATTAAGATCCTATCCTTTAGATTTGGACTCCAAACTTCTTCTACACACTGAAAATGTCCTTTTAAGGGTAAAGTTTCCAAATTTACCCGTTAATAGCATCCTTTAATGGGTTTAGCTCAAAACCCTAATTCTTCAAGATCTGGATCTTGATCCAAAAGCCATATATACTTCGAACTAAGGCATACAAACTGAGATCTTGACCCTAGACATCATTTGAACACGTAAAGTTTCTGCCTTTATCTCCATGCATGCCTTTTGGGGCTTAAAAGGCCAAAACGACATCTTAGAGCTTGCATGGGGGCTCCGATGGCCATAAAGTTTGCTCCTTTATGCCATAACAACCCTTTAAGGTCCTAGATCTTGAAGGGAACATACTTGGGACATCCATTTCCCAAAAGCTAACATTCTTGGACCAACCCCCCCCCCCCCTAAACGTGAAATGAAGAGATCTAAGAAATCATTGAGCCAGTTTGAGACTTGCTTACTCGAAAATGTTGTAAATGGAGTGAAGTTTATGGATCTACTTTCTTCTTCTTGAGTCCTCTAGCTTCCTCTTCTTCCACAAGCTTCAAAAGCACAAGTTTTTTTTCTCAAAAATGTCTCACAAGCTCACACAAGGCTCTAGGATTTAGTGGCTAGGGTTTTGGGACTTGGAGGCTGTAAATGAGGCCAACCTTTAGGTATTAATGTGTTTAAATAGGGTGCAAAACCCTGAAATTAGGGTTTCACTCTGCCAGCCCTACTCGTCGAGTTGGGGCTCCCAACTCGTCGAGTAGGTTTCTTAACCCGCGTCCAAAAAATAGTTCCTACTCGACGAGTTTGGGGCCTCCAACTCGTCGAGTTCTCATATAAAAGTGAATAAATTTTATTTAAAGTACATACCGGGAACCGGGTGTTACACTCACCTTCTTAACCGGTTGTTAGGGTCGTTTCCTCAGTTCGCTCTCCGGCTTATGCTTCTCCCGATTTTCCTATGGGGGTGAAAGCGGGGAAAGGTAATACCCTTTTTTGGAAAAATCAAAGTTTGTGCATGGTTCTATCGTCGGATGAAGAGATTGAATCTGATGATGCGGGCCTTCGTCCTTGTAAGATGTACAAGACGGTGTCTGTGCCCCAGTTTCTCGATATTATTGGAGATGTTATTGGCGATAAATTTGCTATGTCGGGGCAGAAAAAGATAGCGGTGGTGCCTAGTTCTATAAAGGCATCACCTTTGCCGCTTACCGACTCGTTCTCAGTTGATCCTGGTTCCAGCTCCGTGCTTAGGGGTGCCCTAGGTGCATCAGAAGATTCTTCCCCATTGGATAAGCCTTCCATGGTTGATGAAATGAGAATTGCATCTCACCCCTTGGCTTTCGAGGCTTATGCTCCAGGATAGGCGGTTACTAAGGATTCCTTACTGTCGGAAGATATTGTCACCCAGGAGTGGAGTAGATGTGCTCATTCGCCGGCCACGATGAAGTTGCTTGCGGTCCAATTGGGCGCTCGTATAGTCGGTGATCTTCGGTATGCCGTTGCTCAAGCTTTTGCCCTTATGGTTGCTGCCACTAACCAGGTTTTCCGATCTGGCATAAATGAAGTGTTGTTAAAAACTTTGCAAGATGTTGTCGCAGGCTTAAGGGAGGAACTCTTTGATTCAGAGGCAAAGCGTTGAGTGTTGTCCGAGAAAAACTGCATCATGGCCTGCGAGAAGGTCGCCTTGGAAGATCATGTGGCCACTCGAAAATCAAGTGATTTCTCTCACTCGGGAGAAGGGTGTTTTGGCGAGTGAGTTGGCTAGGTGTCAACGTCAATTGGCTCGTGCCCGGGTCAATAGTGTTGTTACCCGGGGCAGTCTGCAATGGATGTTGGAAAAGGAGGTGGTCCGAGTGATCGATAAGGTTATCGAGAGCGCAGAATTTGCCAGCAGGATTCAAGGTGTTCAAAATGCGTGTAAGGCCCTAGGTCTTGAAAAGGAGAAACAATTACCTGGTCGTGCCATAATTTTTGATGAACCTTAAGCCCTGGACCCTGGCCGTGTCGCGAGAAGAACCGAAGAGGTTGATATTTCTACTTTGTCACTTGCTTAAATGGATTTTGATGGGCCACTTCCGTTTGGGGGAGCTGGATTATAACAGCTTCCACCAGTTTTATTGTAGGTCGGTTCCAGGATGCTCTTCCTCAGACTTTGAGGACTGATCTTTGTTTATCCCTTCTGCTCATTTGGTAATGTATTTGCATTCCCCTGTATTAGATGTGTAGTGAAAAATATTGGTTATTAATGACCAAGAACTGTGTATTTTACTTTGTGCTTGGTATAGAAATGTTATATTTTGAATTCACTTGTGATATCTTTAGGCTAGTGTTATTTTACATTTCTATTATAATTCTTTTCTTCACATTGCCTTGTTCTAGGGTCCTTGTTGATCGGATAGTGTGCGTTTCAGACGTTGTATAACCTGCCACTATTGACATATACTTCATCGACTTGTATATTTAATCGGGCTTTTTATGTTAAGTCGTGAAATGTTGGTTAATGATTTTGACCATACTTTGAGGTTTTATCTACCTATATGTTGGCCGAGATCGTCACCTCAAGGCCTTTTACTGTCTAGTCTTTAAGGGAAAGGTTATGAATCTTTTTAGTACCCCTTTCTTTATGCCATTAACTTTAAATTTGTACATTCTCAGCTCTAAGATGTTATTGGCAAATTTTAGGTAAAGATTATGACTCGTTAAGACCTACGGTTGCATCCTTGCACAGATTTTGCTCTAGTAGCGTAGGTGCTCAGCCGTTGTTGTTACTTGGAAAATATGCACAACGTTGTGCATATTTTCAAAAATGAAAATTATAGTGCCCCTTTACTTTATTTTTTGCAATTGGCTAAACAGAATTCTGGAAAGCTCTTTCAAAAATGAAAATTATATTAACTCTTAAAAAAGAAAGACATGGAACAATAGACTCTGAATGTCCAAGTATCATGGCGTATGCCCGGTCTTCATGTCGGCACCTGGAGTATGGTTATTCTGTGTGGAGTTTGACCATACTCCATTTTCTCAGCCTCTGCTTTATTCTTGGTCAAGGGATCTGTTATGACTACCTCGTCATGGTTGTGCATCTTTTCCTTATCTCCTCCAAGTGTTTCTTCATGGGTTGGGGTTCCTCCTTATTTCCTCCACTGGTTCTTGGTGTGGAAGAGTTGAACTTCGCCCGTCATACTTTGCAGGCATTCTCACTTTTCCTTCTTCTTGACCCAGCATGTGCTGCGACCGCAGGAAGTACCTCTCTTTGGCTGGGTGAGAATACCACCCGCACTTTTCTGAGCACCTATCAATGTTACGTTTTATGTGGTTGATTGGGGTGTTGTTTTGCTCATCAGGGGCCCTGGTTAGTTCTCGTCTATAGGATAGCTTGCATGTTGGACTGAGTGACACTCCGCCACTATTTTTTTTGTTCCTGGCGCTTAGCTCCTTCATCCCAAGGGGGTTTGGTTTGTCTTTACATTGACGAAGAGTCGTTTCGAGTCTTGAATCACTCTTTTTCGAGGCATGGCTTGGCCATCGTTTACGGGCCAGACTGGTTCCCTTGCCCGCGGGTCAGCATTCCCTAACTCTGTGATCGTTGCGTGCCCTGGATGGACCATCTTTGAGTCAATGTTTGATTCCTTGTGTGGAAGAGATGTTGTAAGCCATGTGAACACGTCTCTTTGCAATTTCCTAGACTCATGGACCAGCATTTCTGTCATTGCTGACCTCCGTTATGATTTCCCTACCTTCAGGCAATTTTTGTTTCAACACGATTTGGTTTCTTGCTTTGTCTCTTGTTGAGTACTGCGCTCATTATCTGGTCTAGTTGCTATGACCGTCGCCGACCCATAACTTGTGCTAAATTTGAGAATACCGTGGAGAGTGGACGGAATCGCCTGTAGCTGAAAGAGCGCAGGTCGGCCTAGTAGAATATTGTGTTCGGTTGAACAGTCAACAACCAAGAATTCAAGTACCCTTGTTATCTGTTTTGTCCCGCATGGCTGACTAATGTAAACGGGAGCAAGATTGTTCCTGGTGGCCAGATGCCATGACCAGTGAACCCAAATAGTGGGCCATGTTGTAGTGGCTGGAGGTGTTTTTTCCATTCAATTGGTAACTGTCGAAGGCAGTGCTCATAGATTACATTGACCATGCTTCCGTAGTCAACGTATACATGCTCAACACTGTGTTAGCGAATGAAACCGATGATATGCAATGGGTCACTTGGATCCCAATATTCTGGTATGAGGCCAGTCATCAAAAAGGCTATGTTAAGCGTGTTTTGATGGTATACCGTCACGCTTGCATGGTGGCTCTGGTGATTGTTGCATGGGTGGGGCCCGATGATGGTAAGTATCTCTACTCTCCTTTCATGGTCCTTTCCCCCCATCCTTTTGGTTTCTGGTCTGGTGTATGTCCTCATAAAATTTTGCACTGATCTCTTTTTTTATGTCAATTATGTTTCCAACTAGCTTTTTCTCGTCCATCTCCCTTTTTAATACTGTGCATTCGGTGGTATCATGAGTTTTGCTCTTGTGATATTCACATAACTTGGTCTTGTCCTTGCTCTCCTTTGACGGAGTTTTGTTGATTGCATGGACATCCGCATGACCATTTATGCTGTCATCTTTGTTGAACGACCTATACCTTCTTGACATGTGTCTGGAGTGGCGATTTTGCTTCTGTTGGTTGTTGTCTTGCCTCTCCTGCTGGGCTGAGCTCGGCCTAGACGTCGTTTCCTACTGTTTAATGTATGCGTTGGCTACAACTTTTACATTGGCCTCCTTGATAGGTTATGAGAATAACATCATTCCTATGGTGTTCATGGAACCCTAATTGCTTTCATCTAGGTTTTTCTAATTTGAACATACAACATTGAATACCAAAGCAATAAACCCTATGAACTAGCATATAATTCGAAAATGACATATGATTAGGGTTAGAAACATTACCTTGATTGTTATGTTGCAATAACAATCCCAATTCTTCTTGATCTTGACTTATGAAAGCCTAGTTACTCAAATGTTGCACCTCCAATGGAGTCACAAACACCACTAGCAACAAGTAAAAACAAGAGAGAGAGAGAGAGAGAGAGAAAGAGGCTCAAAATTGGCTATGGAATCCTTCTAGGGTTTCTTGTGACCGATTTTGGCATGCCTAAGGGTTCCTTATATAGCTGAGCAATTAGGGTTTTAGTCAAAACCCTAATCCAGTTGCTTAGTCCTTAAGCAGCCTAAAGGATCCTTCAAGAAGGCCCCTCGGATGATTTCTATATGGTCTCCCATATAGAATTCGTCCATTGCTTCCTTATAGATCTTAAGCCCAACTCTGTAACTATCTTATAATTACAGTATTAGTCCCCTTAATTTAGTTAATCTCTTTTGACCACAAATTGATTCTAAATTAATTCTTGATCAATATTAATTAAACAATATGATTTCTCTTTTAATATATTATTCGCATAATATATTAATAAATCACAATTAATCCTCTTTCTCCATAATTTATCCTATCAATTGCTAAGGTGAAGGCAACCCAAAAGGACCATGCTCATAATCTGGTCAAGTACATACCAAAATAGTTGTGGGCTTAGACACCTAATCCAACACCCCTTTCACTCTTCCCCTTTGATTTGTCTCAAGTATTTTTCCATGCGAAACTTGAGCTCATCCCTGGATATGGGGACTGTCCCCTACATCTTCTTAGATAAGGGTCCAGGAAGCAGACCTTGGGCGAAGGCGCCCGTCACCAGGAACTCTTCATGCCCTGGGACATTCAAGGTAGCTAGCGTGAATCGATCGTAATAGTCACGAATTAACTCTCCTTTTTTCTTACACATCATCACAGAGTTGGCGTCCCCTTTTCCTTTCCTCAACTGCATGAAGTTGTTGAGGAAAAGGTATTTCAGCTGCTCAAAACTCGAGATATTGCCTGGCCTTAGAGACTTGAACCACTTGCCTGCATTTTCTGTTAAGGTGCATGGGAAATAGGTACAGGTGAAGCGGCAGTCCATCTTAAGAGATGTCGTCGTCCACTCGTAGTTTTCGATGTGGTCGTTCGGGCCAGTGGTACCGTCGTACTTTGGCATGTTTGGTATCATCGCAGTGTGCGGAATCTCGTATTGGAGCAGATCGTGGATAAAATTGGAGTTTGCACTTCGCATGGGTATGTCCATGTACAAGTACGACATACCGCTATAGGCCATATGTTGTGGCATCTGTTAGGGGTTTGCATACATCTGGTTGTGCATGGCTACCAGCGAGATGTATGGTTGATATTGTTGTAAGTTTGGTTGCAATCCGAATTGTTGGAATGCGTATTGCCCTTCGGGTGAACCATGTATAGGTTTGCTCATGTATACTGTTGTGTGGACGGATTGAATGTTTGAGCGACCACCATAAAGGGATTGAATTCAGGTGTTACTGAGAGATGACCGCCATGTATGTGTTTGCTCATGTATACTACTGTCTGTACTCATGTGACTTGCGGTTGAGACACTTCTGGGACTAAACCTTGGGCCTGTTGAGCGAACGGCTTGAAGATTAGTGGTTGTTGTACGAACAGGGGCACATGAGGCAAGCCTGCCATAGTGGCATGTAGGTAGAACATCGATCAATATTGCGACTGCGGTTGAATATTGTGGGGGATCCAAGTTTTGGTGCTCGAAGTGTGTGGAAATGAGTATTGATGCGAAACAGGTATCTCTGTTTGTTGTGTTGCGACAATCTGTGTAGTTGTGGTTACGATTGCTACTTGTGGAGGTGGGTTAACTGTTGGTCGCCATAGAATGGCTATGTAGGTTGTCGTCGTTTCAGCTGCAGAGTTGGATGGTGTTTGTGAGACTGGAATGTGATTTGAAGCGTGTTCTTCCTAGGTAGGAACTTGCCCTCCGTCCAACGGCTGCATTGGACACATTGGGCTTGTTTCCAGTTGTTGTGATATGCTAGAGAGGATGGAATCGGAACTGCAGAGGGGATCCATATGAGTATCGTCTTTTGTTATCACAGTGCAAAAGAGAGAAATAACCGTTAGTCAACGTCCAGGAGGACTTCCCGAGATGAAGCTCCAACGATCAAGTCAGTATGAGATCTGAAAAAGATGGTAGAAGATTACAGGAAAAGAGAATTATGTCCCCTTTCTTGTTAGGAAGATGTATCCTTTTATACCTGTTTTAGAGGCGTATCCCTTAACCAATTCTGTTGAGGATTTTCTTGTGAGGTGCGACGTGGCGGACCCATATTGGAGGGTCCTTCGTCATGCCTTTTGCCTCATTCCCTTTTTGGCTAGAAGGGAATCTCCTAAACGTTTGTGAAGATTGTGGCTATCGTCTAATGGGCGAGTGATACTCTCTGATTGGTCCCACGTTTGTCAGAATGTAACTTCTTAAAATAGGGGTTAAGGAGCGGTTATGTGCCTTAACCTCCATATCAGTGTTCTCCGCGTTGGCGAAGGCCTGGACTTGGCTTTAGACTAGGTTCTGACTAGGCCAAACCCGGTGTCAGTTTGACTTCTTTCTTGACATTCCCCAGAGGGATACGTTAACAAGTCCCTTAGAATCGTAGGTGTATGCGTCTTCTTGACAGTGTCATCGTTCGAGTCTATGTCCCAATACATGTATGTTCGGGATTAGTTTTATCGTTTGACAGGCTTTAGGCAGCGCCGTCAATGCGTGTCAGTCCCATTGAGAGATGGTTCGTGACACCAGTTTTCGCCTTTAAAATTCCCCGTTTTTACCCATGCTCTTCACTCTCATATCCCCATTCTGGCTTTGCTGCATCAGTCCGAGTATTATGTTAATTTTCTTTTCGATTGCTCATCCTTTTCTCAACGATGGAACGTTACGGTAGAGTTAGAGTCCCTACTGCTAAGGAGTTCCAATTTCTGCAAGATCACTTCGGCTTCTTAGTAGAGCACGGCGTACTAACTCCATCAAAGGGGGCGTCAATCTACGACCACCCTCAACAGAAGTTGGGGGTTCCGATCCCTCTATTTGAAGCAGGATTACGCTTTCCGACATCCGATTTCTTCAACATGATTGTGGACCACTATGGCCTTTCTATCGACGAGTTGACTCTTAGTGTTGTTAATAAAATCGTCGGTTTTGAACTGATTTGTCGATCTCTAGGTTATGTACTAACTTTCTGGGTTTTCAATTACTTCTATTCGACTACAAATTTTGGGGTTCGTACTTTGGTGAAAAGAAGAGGCATTCGACAGTTGATTTCTGAACAAGACGCTCTGACAAAAAATTGGCAACATCAATGGCTTTGGGTTAACCAAAACCTTGTGGGACGTGGATATTGTAGAACCCGAGATTTTTCTGACCGTCTCCCCAAGTTTTTTGGGAGTAATCTGACTCTTGGCAAGCGTCTAAGAAACATCACCATTGCTGGGAGGAACTGGGAAGATTTCATTCTTGCAACAGCCGGTATGAGTATTTCATGGAGGGCTTGCGAAAAAATGGTGCAAATGTTCGTCGTGAGATGCGGTATTAACCCTTCTCCTTCTCCTCCCCTTATTTTTTTTAAACAGAGTGAGGATAGGATATCTTGTTGTCTTATAAGATCTTACTTTTGGATTTTGTTTTCGCAGGTGCTGAGGCTGTGATTTCTTTGGAGATGGCCATGTGTGGTCACTATCAGGGCAAGCTTTGCCATCGGGAGATTGATCTTGTAGAAGCTCATCCTCCTCCTGTGTCTGAAAGGCGCAATAGCTTGCTGGAATACCCTTGATAAAAGGAGGAAATGAAGGTTCTAGTGGGCTTGTGTCGCCTTCCCAGCCGAACGTTGGGGTTGTTTCCTCAGTTCGCTCGCCGGGTTTTGTTCCTTCCTGTTCGCCTATGGGGGTGTAAGCGGGAAGAGGTAGTGTTCCTACTTGGAAAAGGCGGATTTCACGTGTGGTGTCGTCGTCAGAAGAGGACATAGAATCCGATGATGCAGGTCTACGTCCTCGTAAAGCTCGTAGGACTATATATGTGGCTAGGCTACTTGGTGGGATCGGGGGTATTCTCGACGGTCAATTTTTTGTGCCTGGGAAAAAAGAGGTAGTGGTGGTGCCTAGTTCTCTGGAGGCGTCACCCTCACCATCCACTGGTTCGCCGTTGGTTAATCTTGGTTTCAGCTCTATGTTTGGGGTGCGCCGAGTTCACCCTAAGAGGTTCTCTCCGGCGCGACAAGCCTTCCGTGGTTGATGAAACAGGAACTTCATCTCACTCCCTGTCTTTTGAGGCCTACACTCCAAGTTGGGTGATTACTAGAGACTTCTTACTGTCAGAAGGCGCTACCGCCCAGGAGTGCAACATATGCGCTCATCCTCCAGCCACGATGAGGTCACTTGCAGGCCAATCAAGTGCTCGTATAGCTGGTGACCTTTGTTACGCTGCAGCCCACACCTCTGCCCTTATGGTTGCAGCCATCGACCGGGTTTGTCGTGCTAGTGCGAATCAGGGGCAGTTGAAAATATTGCATGGTGCTTTAGCAGGCATGAGGGAGGAGGTTCGTGCTTCAGAGGCGGACCGACAAGTTCTTGCTGAGAAGAAGAGCATTATGGATTGCAACAAGGCAGCTTTAGAGGATCAAGTGGCCACTTTGGAGGACCGGTCAGAGCGATTTGAGGACCAAGTGATCTCTCTCACACGAGAGAAGGATGTGCTAGCGAACAGACTGGAAAGGTGTAAACGTCAATTGCCTGAAGCCCGTGTTGAAGGTGTCGTCGCTCGAGGTAATTTGCAATGGGTGCTGGAGAAGGGGTGGCTCGCGTGATCTACAAGGTTATGGAGAGTGCGAAATTTGCCAGTGGGGTCCGTGGTGTTCGTAAGGCATGTGAGGCCCTTGGATTTATAAAGGGGAAACGACTGGGTGGTTTCTCTACAAGTATCGGAGAACCTGAAGTCCCAGATCTTGGCCGTGTTGTAAGAAGGGCTGAAGAGGTGGATGCCGCTCTCTCATCCCTTGTTAAGAAGGATTTCGTGGGCCTCTTTTGCTTGGGGAAGCTGGATTATGATAGCTTCCGCCAGTTTTATGGTAGGTCGAATCTGGGAGGTTCTTCTTCAGACTCTGAGGGCTAATTTTGTATATTGCCCTTTTGCTTGTTGTGTAGTTTCCTTTTTATGTAACATGTGAATAGTAAAGAATGTTGGCTATTACTAACCATAAATTGTGTACTTTGTTTTGCACTTTTGTCTTGGAAGTTTTTTCTTCCATTTTTTGTACGTATACACATTGTTGTGGCATGTTAGCACATATATTATGGTTTGTCCCGTGGTACCTTTAAGCACACTCCCTTGTTCTAGGGTTTGTGTTAGTTGGCTAATATGTGCTTTAGACGTCGTATGGCTGCTATCATTAAGCCATGCTCCGTTGATTTATAAGCTTAGTTAGGCTTATTGTGTGAAGCTGTAAAATGATAGTCACTGTTGTTGACTTTTATGGTCTATCTGCCAATACATAGGTCGAGATCGTCACCTCAAGGCCTTTTACTATTATGATATCAGGGGAAAGGTTATGAATCTTTTAGAACCCCTTGTAATGTGCCATTAATTTTGGTTTACACATTCTCAATTCTAAGATGTTATTGGAACATTTTAGGTAAAGATTCTCTTTTAAGACCTACGGTTGCATCCATGCATGGATTTTGCTCATGTAGCGTAGGTGATCAGTCGTTGTTGTTGCTTGGAAAATATGCACAACCTCTATGCTTTGTGTTTTTTGCAATACAGAATTCTAGAAAGCTTTTTCAAAATGCAAATTATATTATTTCTTGAAAAGGAAAGAAAGACTTAAGATAGTAGACCCTGAATGTCTAAGTGTCGGGGCGTATGCCCGATCTTCGCTTCGACACCTGGAGTATGGTTATCCTGGGCGGAGTTCAACCATACTCCTTTTGATAGGCCTCTTTTTTTGGAATGAGTGTTCTTCTATGGCTACCTCACTTCTGTCGTGCTTTTGTGCCTCGTCTGCGGCAAAGTGCTTCTTAATGGGGTTCCCTCCTATCGCTGTTGGCGGTGCCCAGCGTGAGAGAGATGAACTTTACGGTTCATACTTTGGAGGTGCTTGGACTTTCCTATCTTCTCGACACAGTGCGAGATACAACCGTGGGAAGCTCCTCCCCGTGGCCTGGTGAGAGTGCCACCCGCACTTTTTGTTGTATCGATCAGCCTTGGGTCTCATGTCGTCGCCTGGGGTGTCGTTTAGTGCGTCAGGGGCACCTGTTAGTTTTCCCCCATAAGGAAGTTTGCGGATTGGCACTTTGCCCCTGGTTTCAGTGTTTCTGGTGCCTATTTCCTTCATTCCTCAGTGTTTTGGTTCATATTTTGCATTGGCCAAAATGTACTTTGAGTCTCGAATCGCTCTCTGGTCGGGCACGGTTCGGCATCGGTTATGGGCCTGGCTGGTGCCTTTTCCTGTGAGTATGCGCTTTTTTGCTTTGCAATTTTTGCTTCATAGTTTGGCTGATTCATCGTTAGGTTGGCGTGTTCTTCCCTTTGGGGGAGAGGTGTTGTGACCCGCCTGAATGTACCTCTTTGTCTTTTCCTAGGCTCGCGGGTCAGTGCTTGTGCAACTTTCCGCTGTGGATTTTCCACCTTTTGGCAACCTTCACTCCGAGGTAATTGGGTTTCTCATTTCATCCCTTGTTGGGCGTCACATCTATTACCCGACTTGGATGCTACTACCGTTTCCGATCCATCATCCGTGTTGAATTTGAGGACACCTTGAAAGGTAGACGGGACTACCTGCAGCTGAACAGTGTTGGCCGGCTTAGTAGGATATTGTGATCAATCAGGCGGTCAACGATCGAGAATTCGAGTTCCCTTGTTATTCCTTTGGTTCCATCATGATTGATCAATGTAAATGGGAGCATTACTGATCCTGTTGGCCAGATGCCATGACCGGTGAACGCAACTAACCGAAGGTAGTGTTCGTAAATCACGTTGACCCTGCTTTTGGTGTCGATTTATACTTGTTCAACGCGGTTTTGGCTAATGAAACAGGTGATGTGCAAGGGATCGTTTGGATCCCAGTGCTCTGGCCAGGGATCGTTTGTTGAAAATGTTATATTGAGGATGTTTTGATGGTATACCTGCGTGCCCAGGCGCTGGCTCTAGCGATTGCTACATGGGCAGGGCCCTATGATGGTGAATATATTGACCCTTCTTTCGTTATCCTTGCTCCCATCTTTTTGATTTTTGGTTTGGTGTTTATCCCCATCAAATCTCGCCCCGAGGTCCTTTGTTATGTCGAGTATATTTCCCACTAGTTGTTTCTCATCAATATCTCGCTTCAATACTGTACACTCGCTGGTGTTTTACTTCGATGGTACTCACAAAACTTGGTCTTTTCTTTGCTCTCCTTGGCTAGAGTCTTATTGATGGTGTGGACATCATTGTGGATACTTCTGCTATCATCCATATTGAATGGTCTATACCATCGTGATATGTGTCTGGAATGACGGCTGTGTCTCTGCTGGTTGCCGTCTTGCTTTTCTTGTTGAGCCGGGCTTAGTCGGGGTGTCATTTCCTCCTGTTTGAGGTAAGCATTGGCCATGACCTTGAGATTGGTCTCTTTTCGTTCCTCCCCCTCAATTTGATGCATGTATTTTTCCACGCGGAACTTGAGTTCATCCTTGGATTAGGGAACTGTTCCTTGCATTTTTTCTTGATATGGGTCCAGGAAGCAGACCTTGGGCAAAAGCTCCTGTCACTAGGTATTCTTCATGTCTCGGGACATTCAGGGTAGCTAGCATGAACCGATCATAGTAGTCACGGATCGAGTCTCCTTCTTTTTATTTCCACGCCATCATAGAGTTGGCATCTCCTTTTCCACTTCTTAATTGCATGAAGTCGTTGAGGAAAAGGTATTTCAGCTGCTCAAAGCTTGAGATATTGTCTGGCCTTAGAGACTTGAACCCCTGCCTACGTTTCCTGTTAAGGTACAAGGGAAATACGTGCAGGTGAAGTGGTGATCCTTCTTAATAGATGTCATCGTCCACTCGTAGTTACCGATGTGGTCATCTGGGTCTGTAGTGCCTTCATACGTTGGCATGTTTGGAATCATCGCAGTGTGCGGGATCTTGTACTACAGGAGTTCATGGATGAAGTTGGAACTTGTGCTTCATATGGGGTTGTCCATGTATGAATATGGCATACCACCATGAGCTGTGTGTTGCTACATTTGGTAAGGGCTCGCATACATCTCGCTGTGCATGGCCGCCTGCGAGATGTATGGCAGATACTGTTGTAGGTTTGGCTGCGACTCAAGGTTCTGGATTGCGTATTGCCCTGCCGGAGAAACTAGATATGGGCTTGCTTCTGTGTATTGTCGTGTCTACGGGTTGAACGGCTGACCGACTGTCATGAAGGGGTTGAATTCGGGTGATACCAAGAACTAGACGCCAGATCCATAAGGATCAGGCCCCTGGCTAAATGAAGTCTGCATGCAAGTTACTTGCGGTTGAGACGGTACAGGGGTTGCACTTGGCGTCTGTTGTACAAGCTGGTTGAAACCCGACGGTTGTTGTGCAAATATCGCCACATGAGACAACCCTACCATGGTGGCGTGTGGGTAGACCATCGAGGAATATTGTGGTTGTGGCTGAATGGTGTGAGGGATCCAGGTTCCAGTGCCAAAATGTGCGAGAAGGATTGTTGTTGCGATGCAAGGATCTCTGTTTGTTGCATTGCGATGATTTGTGGAGTTATGGTTACGATTGTTATTTGTGGAATTGTGCTGGTTGTTGGGCGCCATAGATTGGCGATGTAAGTTGCCACCGTTTCGGCAGCAGAACTGGACAGTGTCTGTGAGACCGTTATGCGGTTTGAGGCGTGCTCCTCCTGACCGGAAGTTTTTTTGCCATCAAGTGATTACATTGGGTGCAACGGGCTTTTCGTCGCTGCCCCTGATGTCACTAGGATATTGCCTGCAATTGTTGCTTTCTGGGTTTGATTCGTGGATGTATTGTTCTAAAGATACGCCTGGATGGTGCCAAATGTTGTGATATGCTAGAGAGGATGGAATCGGAACTGCAGAGGGGATCCATATGAGTAACGTCTCCTATTATCACAGTTCAAAAGAGAGAAATGACTGTTAGTCAATGTCCCTATCCTTGTCACGAAGATGGACCCTATTATCCATGTTTTATAGGTGTATCCCTCAACCGATTCTGTTGAGGCTTCCCTTGTGAGGTGCAACATGGTGGACCCATATTGGAGGGTCCTTCGTCACACCTTTTGCCTCATTCCCTCATTAGCTGGGAGGGAATCTCCTAAAAGTTTGTGAAGATCATGGTTATCGTCTAATAGGCGAGTGGGACTCTCTGATTGGTCCTACATTTTCCAGGATGTAACTTCCTGAAATAGGGGTAAAGGTGCGGTTTTGCGCCTTAACTGCTATATCAGCGTTATTCACGTTGGCGAAGGCCAATACATGGATTTAGACTAGGTTCTGACTAGGCTAACCCTGGTGTCATTTTGACTTCTTTCTTGATGTTCCCCAGAGGGATATGTTAACACCGGTGCTCTTGACGTCGCTGGAATTTCTCCTGCCATTTTTTCTCTTAGGATGTGCTTCGTGGATGTATCATTTTGAGGATACGTCCGGATGGCACCAAATGTTGTGATATGTCAGAGAGGGTTGAGTTGGAACTAAGGGTGAGAATTGTGTTGATTCCTTCTCCTGATATCACAGTACAAAAGAGAAAGATGTTCGTAAGTCGACGTTCGGGAGGGATCCCCAGGACGACGCTCCGACGATCAAGTTAGAATGGATTCCGAGAGAAGTAATGGTAAATCTGAAGAAAAAGAGTTCATTCCCCCTCCTCATGGGGAAGAAGGGTCCTTTTATACATGGTTGCGAGGTGTGTGCCACATAACTGATTCTGTTGAGCATTCCCTCATGAGGTGCAACGTGGCGGATCCGTATTGAAGGATCTCCCGTCACGCCTTTTTACCTCGTCCCCCCATTGGCTAGAGGGGAATCTCTGGTAATATGATCATCGTGGTTGTAGTCAGGTGGACAAGTGGAACTTTCTGATTGGTTCCTCGTTTTCCGGGGTGCTATTTCTAGTAGGAGTGGGCAAAGCGCAGTTCTGCCCCTTAACTGTAATGTCCGCAAATCCGGGCTAGTCAATTTAGAGGAAATGGGGGTCGAAAATGACTTTTCGACAAAAGATTATTTAGAATAAATAATCTTAACCAAGTTGTGGAATATGCCTCAAGGTTTCTGTACATATAAAGAACGCCGAAATCCGAGTTATAACAAAGAAGTTACGGCCCGTCGAAGTTTTACGACAAAACCGGCACGGCATCGGGAGCGTAAATAGTGAATTTACGATATAGCGAGATTTAGCCTTAGCAATCTAAATGAAAGTTGTAGAATATGTTAAACTAAGAGCGTCGATAAAAAGTACGCCCAAATCTGACTTCGTATGAGGAAGTTATGATTTTTCTAAGATTCGGCTTAGCAGTGCACGGCCCGAAACTCGAATTTTAGTTCGAGCGGTTTTTGGCTTACGCGACCTAAATGAGAGTTGAAAATCTCATTAATAGGAACTTAACGGTACAAATATGGACGAAAACGAAGTTCGTATGAAGGAGTTACGAATTCTTCTTGGTCATTTAACAGTCTAAACGCCTCCTACTATTAAATTTGAGATCGGTCGAGAATTAGCCAACGGAGTCTAAATGAAAGTTGTAGATCTTGATTTTACCTACGCATGGATATAAATAACGTCGAAAACGGAGCTCGTATGCGAGAGTTATGATTTTTCTAAGTTCGAAGGCTGATACGCGATAGGGGGTGACGTGGCACCACCAGAATTGGACACGTGGCACCACCAGAAGGCCACCACATGGACCAACTCGGCGAGTAGGTCCCCCTACTCGGCGAGTCCATCAGATATTTTCACTATAAATAGAGGTGTCGGGTCTAGCCTTCTCTTCACACCTCCCAAACTCACTTTCTCTCTCTAGCCTCCCTAACCCCCCTAAAAGCCTAGGTAAACCCCCTAGCACCCGAAGGAAGCCCCGAGGCTCCCGGAGTCCCGAGAGAAGAGCCTTTCGGATCGGGAACGCTGCTCCAGCAAAGCCCGGTTTTCGAGAAAAAACCCGCTGTAAGTGAGCTGTACCTATACTATCTTTAGTTTAGCTTATGTTTTAATATAGTAATGTTATTAGGACCTTATAATAAGTACTTGGGCTATTATTATGGGTTATATAAGTATCGTTTAACGCTTATATAATAGTAATAATAGCTAGACTACTAATTAGTCGCGATGAATATTAGACTAAACTCTAGTGGTATTGGTACTAGGTTTTATCGAAGGAAAATCGTTTTGAGAGTATCGAAGCGCTGTTCGAGTGCTGAGTCACCACCTACTCAAGTGAGTTGCTTATTCCCTTTCATCTTACACATAGATATGAAGTATTTTATATAAACTACGTGTTATGTGTACATATTATCTGAATACTTGTTGTCTATGCTGGATGAACGTTTTATACATGTTTTAAATAATTTAAACTGTATACGTATTTTATACGAATATGTTGGGTATGACATGGGTAGATGAACGATGAGAGATATAAGATGATGAGAGTATACGTTGGCAGCTATAGATTTAGTGCCTATTGGACAAACACCGGTAGCTATGGACTTAGTACCTGTTAGACGTTGGTAGCTATGGATTTAGTACTTGTTAGGAATTGGTAGCTATGGACTTAGTACCTATTAGTTGGACGCTGGTAGCTATGGATATAGTACCTGTTAGGAATTGGTAGCTATGGACTTAGTACCTATTAGATGAACACTGGTAGCTATGGATTTGGTACCCGATGAGTGGACTATAGCAGCTATAGAATTAGTGCTTTACGAACGAACATTGGCAGCTATGGATTTAGTGCCAGTCCTATAACCCTGGAAGTAAGGGACTTCAGAATAAACGAATGCAGGATAGATGACTCTTAGGTTAAATCCTTAAGAGTAAAGAAGATAATGGGGATGGGTAATTGGGTGGATTGTTTGATTGTTTAACATAATAATTATATTATTGTGGGTTGAAAACCCTATGTACTCACCAGGTTTCCCAACCTGACCCACTCAGTTTATTTATATCACAGGTGTTGATATGAAGTCACTTTACACTGAGAGATTTAAAGAAATGTAGATCACTAGTGTAAACAAATGTAAGTTCTGTTTATGCTTATATTTATGTATTAACGATGACATCCCAAACGTTTTAAAATGAAATAAATACGTTTCTTCGAAAATGTTTTAATAACGTATTTACTATGTTTTTCTGGGAACAAATTCTGCAACACTTTTATAAAATGAAGTACTCTGATTTTTACAAAGCATAAACAAATCGGTCTTTTCTGGCCGTGATTTTGGGGATGTCACAGTTGGTATCAGAGCATTAGTTTAAGCGAACTAAAAATATGGATTTATTTCTAGACTTAAACTTAGAATGCTAAGCGATGATTGTGAGGTGTGAGCACTAGCTTATTTTAGGAATGATGCTTAAATTGCTTTTATGTGCTAAATGCTTTGTGCATGATATGTTGTTATTTGTTCGGATCTATGGTCTGTTGTCGACCGGATCTGGAAACCTTATGTGTTTAGGATTCTAAGCGTTTAACTACGATATTAGAACTAGCATATAAACGTTTCGGGGTGATAAGGATGATTTAAGACGCCAATCCTAAATTAAGATCTAGAGTCACCTTATTCGGTGTATAGATCAAGATGGCAAGAACCCATAGCGGAAACGTAAACGCAAATGGGAACAGAAATGAACCCCTAGTGGTTCAACAAATACCTGTTGTAGAAGAAGTTGCGCCTGAGCCAGTCACCATGGCTGGAGTTCAAGCCTTGATTCGGGCTATGTTGGTTGAACAAAGGGAAGAAATGAGACGAATGTTGAATAGGGACGAACCTACCGTACATGTTGAACCGACGGAGCCAGTTCCCGAGCAATCCAAGGAAGGGAACTACAGCCGACAAGTGAGTCAAGTAGGGACTCAAGGTGAGCAAAGGGATGGCCCAGAAGGGAGAAACAACAAGGATGGGCGGATGTACAAGAATTTATTGGGTGCGAAACCACCAAGTCTCTCAGGAAGCCCAAACCCTGTTGAGATTATGGATTGGATCTCCGAGATGGAAATGGTGTTTGAGAGCTGCGACTATAGCGAGAAACAGAAGACCGTCTTCGCCGTAAGACAACTGAAAACTGGAGTATTGAGCTGGTGGAAGCTATTGGCAGATACAATGCCACGAGGAGAAGCCATAAGGATGTCATGGTAGGAGTTCTTGGAACAGTTGAAAATGCAGTACTGCTTGGAGATAGATCTGATAGACCTAAACAACGAATTTCAGAACCTGAAGAAAGGGAAGATGAGTGATGATGAGTATGCCACCGCATTCACCGAGAGGATGAAGCTATTCCCCTACTTGGTGCCTACTGAACTCTCCAAGATTGATAGGTTTGCTAACGGACTGCCCACTGACTTTGGCCCAATGGTCAAAATGGCAACTACCTTGAAAACAACTGTTAGGGCATCTAAGAACGTAAAGGCCCAGATAAGAGAAAAGGGTCTAGAAAAAGATAAGGCAGGAGAGAAGCGGAAGTTGGAAGGATCTTCAAGGTCCAACAAGGAAAGAAAATTCTCAAAGCTTGGAGGAGGTGATGGAGGTGAAGCGAGATGGTGTGATAAATGCAAGAAGAAGCATGGTGGGAAGTGCAACGAAGAAGTGACTTGTTACAAGTGTGGGAGGACTGGTCACTATTCCAAGGACTGCACACATAATGATAAAGTATGCTATGGATGTGGAGGCAAGGGTCACATGTCCAGAGACTGCCTAAGGAAAAATAAAGCAACAAGACTAGAAACGCCACCAAGGCCAAGGGCATTTCACATGATCCTCGACGAAGCAGGGAACCATGCGAGGAATCAAGAATGAGGACTTCTTACCCGAAGATCGGATTATGCAGTAACTATAGTTTCGTATGATGTAGCCTAGTAGAGGCATAGTCTAGTGTGAACTTGAACACCTATGTAATCGTTTCAAGAAATAATATAAAATCTTTCGTTTTGTTATCTGATGTGTTGAATGATTGTGTGATTTGCTGCATGGTGACTTGGGAAACTGTGAGACAATACTTGGAACGAGTATGAGTAGGTGTGAATGGTAGTAGAGGCCTATACTACCAGAAGCACACAACTCACACTTGGATCATGGAAAGTCACAAGGTTACCAAAAAGCTAGTAATTGATTTCGTTTTATTCAAGTATGTCGTTACCATTGTTTCGGTAATGACTAAGAAGATTGTTGATATTCCGACCCTAGTGGTCATATCGAATTGAGTCCGACTACGCTAAGTATGCTATGTGGTTTAGAAAATCAAGATCGATGTAGCATCCGACTTAAACCAAACGATTGAAATCAAAGCGATCAATAGAAATATCGCGCTCGTTGTTAAAGAAGTTGGTAGCTAGAAATGCCAAATGTTAAAGTGTGATTATATCACATTAGAACATGAAGGAAGGCATAATCTGTTTTAGAATTTAACTCTAAGAGACCTAAGTCTAAGTGTTGCAACATACGATGATAGGTTATTAGAATATGACACATCAGTCCATAGTAGTAATAAAAGAAATCATCTCAAGTTCGTATCCATTAAGGATTGAGATTGTGACTTGAAGGTCATAATTGGGAGTCTAGCCTGAGGTAGAGAGCAGGTGCACGATCGAGTACTGCATACAGTCAATAAGTCTGAGAGATAGACTTGAAGGAATGTAGAAGTTATAATTATTACCTAGGATGAAGAGATGACTTATGGAGTCATTATACGACCCTGTTTCATTGATGATTCCGGGACGTAATCATCCTAAGGGGGAGATAATTGTAACGCCCGCAAATCCGGGCTAGTCAATTTAGAGGAAATAGGGGTCGAAAATGACTTTTCTACAAAAGATTATTTAGAATAAATAATCTTAACCAAGTTTTGGAATATGTCTCAAGGTTTCCGTACATATAAAGAATGCCAAAATCCGAATTATAACGAAGAAGTTATGACCCGTCGAAGTTTTATGGCAAAACCGGCATGGCACCGGGAAGGGTAAATAGTGAATTTACGATAGAGCGAGATTTAGCCTTAGCAATCTAAACGAAAGTTGTAGAATATGTTAAACTAAGAGCGTCGATAAAAAGAACGCCCAAATCTGACTTCGTATGAGGAAGTTATGATTTTTCTAAGATTCGGCTTAGCAGTGCACGACCTGAAACTCGAATTTTAGTTCGAGCGATTTTTGGCTTACGCGACCTAAATGAGAGTTGAAGATCTCATTAATAGGAACTCAACGGTAAAAAGATGGACGAAAACGGAGTTCGTATGAAGGAGTTACGAATTCTTCGCGGTCATTTAACAGTCTAAATGCCTCCTACTGTTAAATTTGAGATCGGTCGAGAATTCTTCGCGGTCATTTATTAGTCTACATGAAAGTTGTAGATCTTGATTTTACCTACGCGTGGATATAAATAACGTCGAAAACGGAGCTCGTATGCGAGAGTTATGATTTTTCTAAGTTCGAAGGCTGATACGCGATAGGGGGTGACGTGGCACCACCAGAATTGGACACGTGGCACCACCAGAAGGCCACCACATGGACCAACTCGGCGAGTAGGTCCCCCTACTCGGCGAGTCCATCAGATATTTTCACTATAAATAGAGGTGTCGGGTCTAGCCTTCTCTTCACACCTCCCAAACTCACTTTCTCTCTCTAGCCTCCCTAACCCCCCTAAAAGCCTAGGTAAACCCCCTAGCACCCGAATGAAGCCCCGAGGCTCCCGGAGTCCCGAGAAAAGAGCCTTTCGGATCGGGAACGCTGCTCCAGCAAAGCCCGGTTTTCGAGAAAAAACCCGCTGTAAGTGAGCTGTACCTATACTATCTTTAGTTTAGCTTATGTTTTAATATAGTAATGTTATTAGGACCTTATAATAAGTACTTGGGCTATTATTATGGGTTATATAAGTATCGTTTAACGCTTATATAATAGTAATAATAGCTAGACTACTAATTAGTCGCGATGAATATTAGACTAAACTCTAGTGGTATTGGTACTAGGTTTTATCGAAGGAAAATCGTTTTGAGAGTATCGAAGCGCTGTTCGAGTGCTGAGTCACCACCTACTCAAGTGAGTTGCTTATTCCCTTTCATCTTACACATAGATATGAAGTATTTTATATAAACTACGTGTTATGTGTACATATTATCTGAATACTTGTTGTCTATGCTGGATGAACGTTTTATACATGTTTTAAATAATTTAAACTGTATACGTATTTTATACGAATATGTTGGGTATGACATGGGTAGATGAACGATGAGAGATATAAGATGATGAGAGTATACGTTGGCAGCTATAGATTTAGTGCCTATTGGACAAACACCGGTAGCTATGGACTTAGTACCTGTTAGACGTTGGTAGCTATGGATTTAGTACCTGTTAGGAATTGGTAGCTATGGACTTAGTACCTATTAGTTGGACGCTGGTAGCTATGGATATAGTACCTGTTAGGAATTGGTAGCTATGGACTTAGTACCTATTAGATGAACACTGGTAGCTATGGATTTAGTACCCGATGAGTAGACTATAGCAGCTATGGAATTAGTGCTTTACGAACGAACATTGGCAGCTATGGATTTAGTGCCAGTCCTATAACCCTGGAAGTAAGGGACTTCAGAATAAACGAATGCAGGATAGATGACTCTTAGGTTAAATCCTTAAGAGTAAAGAAGATAATGGGGATGGGTAATTGGGTGGATTGTTTGATTGTTTAACATAATAATTATATTATTGTGGGTTGAAAACCCTATGTACTCACCAGGTTTCCCAACCTGACCCACTCAGTTTATTTATATCACAGGTGTTGATATGAAGTCACTTTACACTGAGAGATTTAAAGAAATGTAGATCACTAGTGTAAACAAATGTAAGTTCTGTTTATGCTTATATTTATGTATTAACGATGACATCCCAAACGTTTTAAAATGAAATAAATACGTTTCTTCGAAAATGTTTTAATAACGTATTTACTATGTTTTTCTGGGAACAAATTCTGCAACACTTTTATAAAATGAAGTACTCTGATTTTTACAAAGCATAAACAAACCGGTCTTTTCTGGCCGTGATTTTGGGGATGTCACATTAACTGTCATACTAGTGACTCCACGTTGGTGAAGGCCCGACCTTTGCCTCATAATGGATATGATATGGTTCTACCCAGGGCAAACTCGGTGTTAGTTTGACTCCTTTTTTATTTTTACGTTCTCCTGAGGGATACGTTAACATTTATGTTGTTTGATGCTGGTTGCCTGTTTGATACTTACATATTTTGTATATTGGGTGGAGCCCGTTATACGAGTCAGGGTGAGGCCCATTATACTCACTGGGAGGGGCCCGCTATGTGAGTTAGAGCGAGACTCGTTATACTCATTGGGCGGGGCTCGTTGCTTGTATGGAATGTGGTATTTTGGGGAACTCACTAAACTTTGTGCTTATGGTTCAACTTTATGTTTTAGGTACTCCGGTTTGAAGGGGAAGGGACTGACCTGATCACAGTGCATCCACTCGTGTCCAACTTTTTATGATTTTGGGATTTGTATTCTGATAACTATTTTCATATTGACATATTTATGATGGTTTGACATGAATGCTTGATGGTTTAGATGAATTAAAATGGAATTTTTACTTATGGTTTTTGAGATGTTACAACCTTGTTAGACATGATGATCAACGAAAATTCAATTGATGAACAAGGATCAATTGATAAAAAAAAGAAAAGGATCAATTGACGAACACAGTCAAATCGATCGAGAGCAAAAAAACGCAAGAGTCAATCGATGATTTAAGAATCAATCGACGAATCAAATCAATTTGAATGAAGAACAAGAATTGATCGAGAAGAAAAATTGAGCGGAAATTAGCTATGATACCATATTATGATTTAGACAAAAATCAATTGAAGAGCTGGAAACATTCTTCTTCATTGCTAAATTACAGAACACAAGTTACAAATACAAATATAGACTGTACAAGCTAGGCTACCATACGACACTAATATCAACCTAACTGACTGTAACAGAAAAAGAAAGCTCACAACTTCAAACTGCTACTAGGTGACGTGGATATATACATAGTTCCAATACACCAGGGTTTCCTTATTCATGATTTTTTGGTAAAATGAAGATTGATGGATTATAGGTAAGATGAAGAAGGTTTTTTAGACAAGATAGGACAAGATAAATAGTTTAGAGTTCAAGACAGAAAAAAAAATTTCAAAAAGTATTTGATTGTGATACATAAAGTTAAATTTGTATATGTGTATTTTATCCCCTTCAATTCGATATAAATGAATTTGATTTTCTTTTTTGTATGTTTTGATTTTGGTTGTTAGGAGCTACCGGTTTACATTAGGTATTTGTGCAAGTTTTAAGTTTTTATTTTATTTTGTTTTATTACATATGGGTTTCAGATGCCAACGAAACTATTAAGGACGAGAGACATACGATGGTGAAAATAAAGATAGGTGGATGTGTTGTAAGAGACCGGTGGTGTTGGAATATATGTGGAATATGGACCTACTCATTTTATAAATTACTTAAGTCTTAAAATTAATAAATCATTAATAAATAAATAAATAGATAAAGGCAACATGCTCATTTCAATTATGTCATTGACTAAAATTGAAACAAAAATGAACCATATGGACAATCCAAGTTAAAAAAAAAAAGGATTAAACATGCAGACTATCTAAACCGTATGGACCATTTGTGTAATTTACACAACTTACTATCATGGTCAACGAGAAAACGATGTTGTGGGAACTGTCATAGATCTTATACTATAAAGGTAACAAAATGATTTGTCATGATGTATTTCCGCTCATCATAGTTAATGAGAGAAATAAAAAGTTATGAATGATAATTAAAAAGGACATCATAGAGGATCGGGGAGCGAAATGGTAACGGATTTTCCTCTTATTATAAATATCATTGTTGATGGTATTGATATGTTGAAGGAGACACTAATTTTATTTTCGTCCAATTAGTTAGTTCTTAAAAGATATATCAAATTATGAAATGAATGGTTTAATCATTGAATATCGTATCATCTATAATCAGGGTACTTTACTATGGATTTTTATTAGAAAAATTAGAAGTTTTTATTATTAAATTATAAAAAGATTATTTGGATGGTCATGTCCAAACATGCAATATAACGTTTTCTATTAAATACAAAGTTTTATGATCAAATAAAGATATCGGAGATCCCTGACATCCGTTTACAATAAAAAAATAATAATAAATAAATAATAAAAATATGGTAATATAATCTTAAAATAAGATAAAAAGATTAAGAAATTTTCTTGTCGAACCTAAAAGATTATCCACAAAAAAAAAAAAAAAAAGACTAATAAGGTAATAAAAACATAAAATAAGAACAACATATTTATTCCGTTGCCTTATAAAAAATAACATGATCTGAACGTTTTTAACACTAGAAGTAAAAAAAGCAAATAAAATACAACAGTTTGAATTTGCCAACCAATCAGTATAATCAACGACTTTCTGAATTCAATTTCTCTCTCTTTCTCTCACCTCTGAATTTGATTCGATCATTATTATCGTCTCTCTGTCGCCATTGAATTGAAACCCATCCGTCCATTTGCCCAAAATCATAGATTCCCTGAATCAGCCGTTTTATAAATTATCTTTCTTTATATACGTATCATCCTGCTGTGTGTTCTTGCCGCAGTTTATGGGTAGAGGAAACAGGAATCGTTCCTCTTAAGCAACCTCTCCAATTTACAGAACCCCATTTGAATAATTCCTTGTCAATCCGTTGAATTTCCGTTTTCGCATTCACACACACACACTGTATATGTGTGTGTGTGAGAGAGGCGAGAGGGGAATATACATAAAGATTTATATAAATACACATCGCTGGCTTATAAGGAAGACTCTGTGTATTCGGAAGAGGAAGAGAGAATATATCTCTTGTTAATAAAAGAAGAACAAGAAAGTTCTTCTTCTGTAGGTGATATGGAGGGCCATCGAGACGATGTCGTCTCGAATCGCCCGAGAAAGGTCTACTCCGATGACCAATTAGCCATTGAAATTCCCGAAACTGCTCATCAGATTAGTAGTGGTCAGTTCATTTCTCTTAACAGTAGCATACAAATTACAATACTTTCAATATCTGTTTTCTCTCAAAATGAGTTCCAGCATGAATTCAGATTTGAAATTATTCAACTTTTTTACATGAATTTCGCAATTCCTGAGATACAATCTTAAAGGGATAGCTTATCGATTACATCTATAATTTCTAGGTTTTGTTGGGACAATTCAATTTCATGACTTGAATTCATAATCGAATAACTTGTTTTGAATGATGCATGTAGATTCATGGTTTCAAGTGGGATTCGTTCTTACAACTGGTATCAACAGCGCATACGTGTTGGGGTATTCAGGTGCAGTCATGGTTCCTCTCGGGTGGGTGGGTGGAGTTGTGGGTTTAATCTTGGCTACAGCCATATCACTTTACGCAAATGCCCTCATCGCATATCTCCATGAATTTGGTGGGAAAAGGCATATCAGATACAGAGATCTTGCAGGATTCATATATGGTAATAATCACCAAACAATAATCAATAAACCCTTGTTATTATATCATGTGATGTGTCTTTATGTAAAGTTTAGAATACTAATTGAAGACTTTTTGGATAATTACAGGCCCAAAAGCTTATAAACTAACATGGGTGTTACAATACATAAATCTTTTCATGATCAATGTTGGGTATGTCATTTTAGCTGGTCAGGCTCTTAAGGTAACAACTATCGAATTCTGATGAATTTTAAAATCTTGATTAGTTATATTAAGGGATTTTGATGTTTAAAGTGTTTTTGGTTTGATTTTGTAGGCTATTTATGTACTATTCAGGGATGATAACGAAATGAAGCTCCCATATTTTATAGCAATTGCAGGATTTGCTTGTGGACTTTTTGCAATTTGTATTCCTCATCTTTCGGCTTTAAGGATTTGGCTGGGATTTTCAACGTTTTTCAGCCTCGTATACATTGTTGTAGCTTTTTCTCTTTCTCTTCGTGATGGTATTATGCATTTTTTGGGATATTTTTTCGCTTTTAGAGTTTAAAAACTCGTTTTTTTTTTTTTCTTTTTAAGTTTAATTAAATATACCTGAATTTTCTTTATAGGAATACGTGCTCCACCGAGAGATTATGGGATTCCAGGGTCGAATATAAACAAGGTTTTTACAACTATCGGTGCTTGTGCAAGTCTTGTTTTTGCTTTCAACACAGGAATGCTTCCAGAAATACAGGTGAAAAAACCACAAAATTTATTCTCTTTTTAAACTTTTTCACAAGGAATAAATACTTTTTGTCTACTTTTCTTGAAAAAATTATTCTTCCAACGATTACTTTGGAATTAAAACTCTCACCACTCCGATTCCTCTTGATATACAAATCTTTGACCTTTTCTACAAGTAAACCAACTGGGTTTTGGCTCTTTTGACTTTTTACCAAATAAAGCTTTGAACTTTATGATTTATATCGAATAAAGATTCACATTTTGTGATGTATATTGAATAAAGCTTTGATCTTGTAGGCAACAGTAAAACAACCGGTTGTTGGGAACATGATGAAGGCTCTTTACTTTCAATTCACAGTAGGAGTTGTTCCATTATATGCGGTTGCCTTCATGGGGTATTGGGCTTATGGAAATGAGACATCGGCATATTTGCTGAGTAGTGTTAGTGGTCCGGTTTGGGTGAAGACGTTTGCTAATATATCCGCCTTTTTACAAACCGTCATAGCTTTGCATGTAAGTTCAATGTGTCTGTATAAAGTGTTATCTGGATAACCGGAATAAAAAAAAAGATTAAATAAAAAAAATCACAAATAAAAACATATTAGAGGTGACATTTAACAAAATGACCACCTTTGGATTTTTATCAAAAAGAAAAAAGAAAATAGTATTTTGCAAGTATGAACATTTTTGTAATGTATGATTTTTTTTTTTTTTGGACCATTCAAAAGCTTTTTCACGGCATAAGCCATAAAGTGATTTAGAAGTGGGCCCAATGAGAAATATGTGATTCTTTGACTAAAAAGTCAAAAGGATCGTCTTTTTTTAATAAACCTCCAAACCATTCTGGTCATCTTTGTGATTTTCTCAAATATAAATGAGAGCGAATTTGTAAACAATCAGTGTTAAATATGGAAAATTTCATTTTCCTGACTTTTTCTGCTAATTTGTTTTTTTTAAGTAAAAAATAAAAAGTACCTAAGATGGTTGTAACAACTAACACGTTTGTTTTCAGATCTTTGCAAGTCCGATGTATGAGTATCTTGATACAAAATACGGGATCAAAGGAAGTCCGCTAGCACTAAAGAACTTGTCATTTAGGGTGGTGGTGAGAGGCGGTTACCTAACAGTAACCACCTTACTGGCGGCAGCACTGCCATTCATCGGAGACTTTATGAGCCTGACCGGAGCTATTAGCACCTTTCCACTTACATTCATTCTAGCAAATCATATGTATTTGGTGGCTAAAAGAAACAAGTTGAGTTCTTTACAGAAATCATGGCATTGGTTGAATGTGGTTTTCTTTGGGTTCATGTCTGTGGCGGCAGCAGTGGCGGCTTTGAGGCTTATTGCTGTGGACTCCAAAAATTATAGCATATTTGCTGATGTATAATTTGTAGGTTTTATTGTATTATAGTTTTATAATTATAATGGGATGTCTAAAATGTGTCCCGATATATTTCATATTGAATAATGTTTAAGTTAGTGGTTTATAAGTTGTAGTGTTTTAAGCATGGCTAGATGAATATATTTGTGACCCACTTATAGTTGATTATCATAACTAATTATATATACATATTAAACTTGGACAATGCTAAGGAATAGTGTCCTCATGCTAATTTGCGCAGCAATGGGAACAGTGACTTCATGTTAAATTGCATAGTGTATTGGGATCTCCTCTCAATATTTCTCGAACCTTTCATTCTCACTGCCACTATTCTCCACCGCCTTAAGCGGTTGTCATTCGTTAATTACGACGTGTTATTGCTACCTCTTTCCTCCACTGGCTCATCTAACTGGATTAATCCTTACCCTACGGAAGCTTCCTTCATACCACAAACCGATTTTCGACCTCAAAGCTAAGCTCAAGATTAGGGCTTTGTTTTTGCTTCTTGGGTAAACTGAAGTTTACATTCGCGACTATCCTGCTACTGTGTTCTATTATACCATTGTGCTAAATCAAGTTTTCTCGCCACCTGATGGTATCATATCAGGTAAACCCTTAACTTTAATTTCTTTAAAATACATTTTGTTTTTGTTTTGGATGTAAATTAGTACAAATTGTTAAGTTTTTGTGATGAAATCCATTAAACGCATGGAAAAAAAATGTTTTGGGGAAAATAAATCGGATGGAGGTGTATAACAATTTACTTCTCTTCTGATGGGTCTTTTTTTTTTTTTATTGTTATAAATATAACTAAAATGTAAAGTTTGGTTTATAAGTTAATACTAAAAGTATAAGATTTTATGCATAATGTACAAGTGTTTAAAAAAGGAAGTTCAAGTTTAATCTATCAATTGTGTATAATATGTCACTTGTAACTCTTATTTTATATAATACATCACTTGTAATCCCTCTATTTTGTAAAAATGATAATTTTTTATTTTTTTATTTTTAAAAATATCACTTTTACCCCCTCCACTTTCAACTATGTAAAATGTCACTTTCACCTGACTGTAGCTAATAGTACAAGTAGTAACCCTCTATTTTGTAAAATGATATTTTCCATCCATTTACTTTTTAAAATATTATTTTCATGCATTCCGCCTTCAACTTTATAAAACATCACTTTCGTCATTTTATTTTTTAAAATTTTGTGTTTATCCCCTAAAACTTAGCTAACATTACAAGTGGTAATGCATAATATACAAATATATCAATGCAAAAGTGCAAGTTTAATCCCTCAACTTTGTATAATCCATCTCTTTCAACCCCTCTAGTTTATAAAATGATATTTTTCATCCCTTTACTTTTTAAAATATCACTTTCATCCCTCCACCTTTAACTTTGTAAAATTTCACTTTTACCCCTTCGTTGTCTAAACTTTGGTGCTTATCCGTAGTATATATAAATAAGATTTCCCCCTCCACTTTGTAAAATGCATTTTCCACCACTCTCTTTTTTAGAATGTTATTTTCACTCCTTCATCAGAGAAAATCATTGTAGTTAACACTAAAATTGAATGCACAATATACAAGTATGTCAATACGTAAAATGCAACTTTAATCCATTAACTTTGTATAACTTGTTGCTTGCGAATCCTCTATTTTGTAAAAATAATATCTTCCATCCCTTTACTAATTAAAATATCATTTTCACTTCTCTACCTTTAACTTTGTAAAATGTCACTTTCATCTCTTTATCTTTCATCATCAACTCTGTATAATGTGTAATTTACAACCCCTTTATTTTGTAAAATGATATTTTCCCTCATTTACTTTTCTAATTTTGTCTAATAAATGAAAGTGTTTTTGTCTGTAATATACACGTTTTGAAATCGTGTTTTGTAAATGTTAAAAGTAAATAATATTATGAAATATTAGGTAATATTGAGTATTGAGTTCTAACAGATAGTTTTTACTAGAAATGAAGTAAATTATGTTTAGAATCAATCAGAAAATATTGGAAGTCTTATGAGATTCCAATCAAAAGACAAATATTGAAATTTAACGAAAACATAAAATTTGAAATAAGTAAAATCTTATTATTGAAAATTGTAAAGAATCTCGTTAGAAACATTTAGGCGAAAACTTCATCAAAACCGGCATGACGCCGAATGACGTAAAAAGTGAGTTTTTGATAAACTACTTTTTAGCCTGGGTGATCTAAATGAAAGTAGTAGTATTTGTTAAACCGAGAATTTTCATAAAAAGAACGTCCAAATCTGACTTCGTATGATGAAGTTATGAGTTTTCTAAATTTCAAAATAGCAGTAGACAGCTAAAAACATGAAATAAAGATCGGGCGATATTTAGCCAAAACAACCTAAACGAGAATCGAAGGTCTCGTCAATAGTAGTACAACGATAAAAAGACAGACGAAAACGGACGTTGGATGAAGAAGTTATGAATTTTTAACGGACTTTCATGTCCCGGTCTGTTAAAAATAATAATATTAAAAATAAAGTCAAAATTAGCCGAAAAAGTCTAAACTAAAGTTGTAGAGCATAACTTTTCCTACGCGTGCATATAAATAACGTCAAAAACGGAGCTCGTATGCGAAAGTTATGAATTTCGGAAGTTTTTGGATCAAAAATCGAGAAATCCTTGAAAACCGAGAAAAATCGCATTAACAGTACCCGGACACGTCACCCGGAATCTCGCATGCTTGACGCGTGTCCGAGCCGGAGAACTATTCGATGCGCGGTCTATTAGGCGTTTGACGCGTGCTGTCACCGTGGCCTGTCCGAAGCGCACCAGCTGCCCCTTGCGTGTCCGAGCCTCGCACTGCCACCTGCCTTCCCTCGCCTCCGAGCCTCGTTGTTGCGACACGTGTTCCCTTTCCTCTTGCTTCTGATCTGAGGCTCACACCTATATAAAAGGTGTGAGACCTCCCGGCTAGATTTAGTAAATTGCCACTTTTTCACCCCTAATGTCATATTTTAGCTATTTCCACTTCCCCCGAAGCCCCGAGATCATTCCAACACCCGAAACACGCCCCGAAGTGCCCGAGGAGCCCGAGAAATTTATCTTTTCGGTTTAAAGCTCAACCCTCGTAGGGCCCGGTTTTCAATAAAGCTCCCGGTTTTCAACGAAGAAAGATATTTATTATAACGAAGTGTTGCACAAATTATTATTTTAACCCCCGATTAATTCACGGTGAGTTCAATATATAGGAACAATTGTATGTTATGTGTTATATGTGCTATGTGCTTTTCAGTGTTATTATTCCGGGTTATTTTCCCGTGTTATTTTTGTTCGCTTTTTTAATAGCAAAGTAATACATTTGACCATGTGATCAGTGAAAGGACTTAGATTCACATTGGTACTGGTATGTAACCTCTGGCCATGTAGAGCATGTCTCCGTAAGAGAATGACTTCTATTCTATGACATTGGCAGAAGGTTAGACAGGGCTATAAGCCTGAAATCTACCAAAATGTTAATCAGAAGTTGTATGTCTTCTGTGCCATTTGGGTCAAAGCTTTATTGATGTATGTCAAGTATGGAAATTGTTATGTCTCATTGATTATATATTTCTGAATCAAATCATTGATTGATAAGGAAAATTTGTCACATGATTCACATATGCCTTTGTTGTTCTTTGTTCCTGTTTACTTCTGTCATATTGAAGTATATATATGGCATAACGTTATATTGTATCTATTATTGAACTCACTAAGCGTCACCGCTTACCCCTCTCAATGTTTAACAAATTGCAGGAGATAAGTAACCACTATAGTTGTATACTGTTTAAAGGTTTAAAATAGTTATGAAACTATTGTATTTTGTACTCATGTATGTATAAATTATAGTATTCTGGGAAGTTAACTAATATATAACACTTTTTAATAGTCGGTTTGTATCCAGTAGTTTGTAATCACTTTATCAATGTAAAATATTGTTTTTATGAATATGCATCTAGCATGTTTTGGAGTAATAATTGTCAAGTATGAAAGTTTGGGACTTTCAGAAATATGAAAGTGTGGGTCTTTCCTTGTCACATGTCATTTTCTCCTTCATTTTGACATTTGTCATTTTCTAAATTTTTTTGAATTATTTAATATTCATTTGTCATTTTTATAGTTTTTTTTCTTTTTTATTCAAATTTCACCTATTAAATGTTATCTCATATTAATTAATTTTATTAATATATTAATTAATATACATAATAACTTTCTATTTGTGAGTTCCTTTTTATATTAATATATTAACTAATGTATATGTATATTAATATAGATAGTATATTCCATTAGTGAATTCATATTAATTAATTTTATTACTATAGATTAATTAAGACCAAATTATATAAATAGTCCATGTGGTTTACCAATGGTCACAAACTCAATCATTATTTATTTTTTTATGAACATGGTTCTTATGGTTACCAAAACTTGTGAAAAGACTTTTTTTGCTCACACTGTTACTTTTGGTCTTTTTAATAAACTCGTGTAATACACAAGTCTCACACCTAATACACAACCAAAATACGTAGAAATTTGCGGGAAAACGCGGGGTTCAATTACTATTTTCAAACTAACTAATAAAGGTCTAAATCATATTGTTTGTCTTTTTGTTTGTTTGCGGTTGTTTCATTAACATATTTTAGACATTTTTTGTGAAAGAAATATATATTTATAAACGATGTATATTATAAGTTTGTAATCAAATAAAGAATTGGTTAACTAACATTAAAAATAACTTATTGGTAGGTATTTATTTGATGATCTATATCTCTTTTTTGAATAAAAAAAATATAGAATCAGGGTTGGTCCAAGTGGCCCAAGGCATAAATTAACAAAGGAGTCTCACATTATCAAAATTATAGTCAACTAACTTGAGACAAGAGGATGCAACACTCAAGGTCTCAAGCATATCTTTCCTAAGAATAACATGGTTGACATTAGACGGTAAGCGGATGTCTTCTTTCTCATGATAATTTTCTTTTTATACTATTTTTCAAAATTTTCAACACATAAAATAAGGTAAATTTCATTTATATTTTTTTAGAATTTCATAATTACGTTTATATCTTTATAAAACTTCAAATTATATTTATATCCTTATAAAACCTATACACTCAGATATATACCCAAATATTTAATTTACCCATAATTAATATAAAAAAATAATTAAAACATTATCATTAAATTGATTGTTTTTATATATTAATTAACTTATAACATTACAATATTACATTTCTTCAACATTGTTGTTCTCAACATATTTACTTTAATCCTTACAAAATATCGACACCCACGTTGAAATTAGTTTTTCCATGATTTTATATCTAACCAAAGAACCAGAGGAAGAAAAAAAATGTTTAAAAGAGAATAATCATAGATCTCATAAATCGATTGATTATAGGAGATGAAATATATATTTTTAGCAATCGATTAGAAATATGCAATCATCGGCTTTTGTTGATCGGTTATACGTAATATGAAACGACAAAGAATCAAGTTGTGAATAATGATATCATGAATAAAAAAACTTGATTTTTGCGGAAAAACTATCCTTACAGTGCAAAAGCACAAGAAAACTTTGTTGTTATCTATTCCTAAGCAATATATCATAACTCCTAAGAAGTAGCTCAAGAATCTGATCTTCAAACTATGCGATAGAAATCCATCTACGCGATCAGATTCAACATATTCTTTCTTTAAGTTTCTTCACTTTTCTTTGATTCTTAAAACATCAACATGTGACCCAGTCACATTATGTATCAAGAATCTCAGAATAGAAACTTAGCAGAGTTAGATAGTGGACTTTATCTGAAGTAGAGTCAAACTTATTGACTTTAACATCCTTAGGTAAAATTGGCAGCTTCGCAACTAATGCCCCTTCCTTTGGAAATATAAACATATGGACCCTTTGGTAATGGTATGAAGGATTATCACAGACTAAGCTTTTCTCTTTACCATTTGGTCAACCGAGTTGACTATGACCGATCCCTTTCCATTGGGAAGAGAATGTTTTTTCTGGATTTCCAGTGTCATCATTATCAATGTCCATAAAGTTTTAGGAAGTTGATCTTAGCATATAGATAAGATCATTAAGGGTCTTGTCATAGTCTGTTTCATAGGAGTCTCAAAGGAACTTACTATGTGACTTAGAAAGTAGTTGAGCCACCAACTTTCTCAAGACTATGACACCCAACTCTCCCGGCTTGTCAATATGTGACTACATCTCCAAGATGTGATCACACATAGACCTTTGCTTGCCAATAAGGCTTGAGTGACCTTAAACTTTTCAAGAACTTGTGGGTTAGGGAGAATAATTAGAGGAGGTGAAAGAAGTATGATTTCCATGGGACATCATCTTCATTTAGGAAAGCGTTTTCAAGAGATTTGGGAAGATCATAAATGTCTAAACCAGACATCTTTTGGGAGATATTCAAGATAGTTGATTTAAAGTCCCTAATATAACACCCAATATGAAATATTAAGGCTAGGACCCAACACAATACTTTTATAACTTGGAAGAGGGATGTCGTAATCCAAGCTATAAAATATTTGAAGGTAGGTGAATGAAGATTCACCAATTTCCACCAAGATAAACGAAATGTATTATTAGGTTTTAATTGTTTTTGAAACTCCTAGATTCTTTTGAGATTCATTGAACTTTTCAATGGCATGTTTCAATCTCAAGTGTGCCCTTCAGGTTTTGTGACTGGGATGCCGAGGATCACAAAACAAGGTGTGAATAACCATGCAAATATACTTGGTACCCTTAATATTTACCCCTCAATCGATGTGCTAGTTAACCACACGCACTCCACCAATACTATGATAAACATTAAGTTACCTTTTGCCTACCTCGTTAAATCCAGGTTAGTATGTCGGTTAACCACACACGCTCTACTAACGACTTAAACAAAGTGCAAAGTGTAATTTCATGGGTTAGCACCAAATTCACATTTTCCTAAGTAACTAAGATTGAGAATTTACAAGAGTTTAGTTACTTAGTATTTATCATTAATAATTTTAATGAAGGGAGAATTATAGTCCTTGTCCTACATGTTCGGCTAATGACCCTCCACCAATCAAGGAAGCGGTGGGTGAGAGTGGACACCCATTAAGCTGTCATTTTATAGGCAACAACCTTATACCCCCCTTATAGACCGGCTTCGTGAATGAGGCCTACTAATGGTAAGACTGACTTGCTCTTATACATATACATATATATATATATATATATATATATATATATATATATATATATATATATATATATATAAATTAACTTATAATATTATAAAGTATAAGGGTTGAATTTTAACTTTTAAAATTCTAAGGGCTTAACTTGGAATTAAAGTATTCATAAGAGAAAACTTTTCAAATTCCAAAACTTGAGGGAAATTTTTGAAAATATTCTAAGCTAATTAATTTCATAACTTATGTGTTTAAAGTAGTTTTAATTAAAAAAAACTCTTCAAGTTCCATAACTTGAGGACAAGTTATGGAAGACTTTAAACTATTAAAGAATGTAACTCTTCTTCTTTGTAACTTATGGAACTAATTAAGGTTACACATTTTAATGATTTAATGAAGTGACTCTTGAACTCCATAACTTGAGGACAAGTTATGGAGTCATAAAACCATTTAATGAGGACAAGACTCTTCATTTTGTAACCATTGCCAACTTTTATGAGTTTTAAGAAACTTTAATGTGACTTTTCATGTAACTTGAGGACAAGTTACAAAAACACATTTTATAATCAATTCTTATATTAAAATGGATCAAAGACACATAATCAATCAACCTTTTCTATTAATCTAAGCAACTCATATGAACAAGATAATTGGAATCAAACTTTTATATGTAATTAGCATAACACTTAAACTAATACAAAACATGAATCTATTGACAATTATCTTTGAAATTGGATTAGTATGAACATTACCACATCAAAAATAAGTTTACAAGTCCAAAAACAGCTTACGGTAATGTTCCTAGTCCAATTCCAGCCAAAACAGTCGAATATATGCTGTCTGGGGGTCCAACTCGTCGAGTGCATGAACAAACTCGACGAGTTGGATGCTTTTTTCCTTGGACTCGGCGAGTCCATCAGTGGACTCGGCGAGTCTGTTGTGCATACAGCACCAAAATTTGATTTTTAAGCAGTTTAAGCAAGTATAACAAGAAAACAAGCCTAGGCTCTGATACCACCGTTGGGTTTTGAGCATTCTAACACTCCTAAGTATACATGCAACCCTAAATACCTTGGATCTATGTTTTTCTCTATTATACATGCAAATACGAACTTTCCAAGGTATTCATCCTAACTAGCATAATAACATTGATTCATATGAATATATCAAGTTAGAATTACATTCCTCTTTGATGTAGAATGTCTTCATGAAGCTTGAGTGCTTAGTGCCCCAAGTGTGACACCTCAAATGGTTCACACAAAATCATATGCACTTGGAAAGACTTGAGAGAATATACACACTTCATGAAAATCGGCTAGCCCTTTCTCTCACACATAGTGTTCGATTTTGTCAACGATAAGATGCTTATATAGTTAGTGACAACTAGGGTGAACCCTAATTGTCATGGCTTTCCATTTCCTTAGATCCATGGGTTCAAATATACCATGGAGCATCTTATAGGTTTTAGCCCAACTTGACAATCCATGAAGCATTATCCCACTATACAAGTATGGATGATTTACACAATCAACCCATATATTTAATTAGTCTTCTTTTGATCATTGAATTAATTCTTGATCAATACTAATTAAATAATCTTATTAATATATTAGAACTTATAATATATTAACCAACCTTAAGTGTCATTTCTCTCATTTTAGTCTATCCAAATGCATGATGCCATGCAACCCAAATGGACCATGCCGAGTCGGGTCAAGTCTTACCAATTATAGTTATGGACTTAGACATTAATCCAACAGTAAGTACTCACCAACTATTTTTATAGTTGACGCTCGTTTTACATGCTTCTTCAGGAATCATCGAGTAAGTGGCACTTAGGGACACTCCACTTTTAGGAGCATTCACATGTGTTATATATTTCAATTTATATTGTAATTTCTTTTAAAAGTTGTTCAAACCCATTGTAAATTTGTAATGATTGTTAATACTATGGTTGGTGTTGTCTTTTAAACTTTGCTATGAAACCCTTTATACTGCCATGCCTCGTGTTTCCTCTTTAGCGAGGTGTGACGCCATGGGGTTTGAGTAAAGCCTTTCGCAACTAGTCGAGCCTTGAAAGTGTGTACCTTTCCGTCCATGTCAGCCTTCTTCTCGAAGATCAAATTGCATCCAACTGTCTTACGACCTGGTACATTATTAACCAAATTCCAAACTTGATTGTCATACATGGACTTGATTTCGCTGTCCATCGCCTCTTTCCACTTGGCTGAGTCAGGGACTGCCATTGCTTCTTTGTAGTTAGAAGGTTCATCCAAATTTACCAATGTACTATCACTAATAAATGTATCACCATCTGTAGTAATATGGAAACCATAAAACTCAGGTGATATTCTAACTCTATTGGAATGCCTAAGAGGTAATGACTCGTTAATTGGTTCAACTGGAATTTCTTCCTCAGGTTGAGCCCTAACATTTTCAGAGGTTCCTTCATCGATTAAATCTTGAATTTCTTTAAGATAAATTGTACTCCTACTTTCCTCTTTGCATATGAGCTATCCATCGCAAAAGACTCTCCTTCGTGCTACGTAGACCACGTTCTCACAAGGTTTGTAGAACAAATATCCAAAGAACTTCTATGGGTAACCGATGAAAATACATCTTTCAGTTCGAGGTTGAAGCTTTTCGTGAGTCTCTCGTCTAACGAAAGCTTCACAACCCCAAACCTTGATATGTGCTAACGAGGGAACCTTTCATGTGCACATATCGTGAGGTGTTTTGGAAACTTTCTTAGTTAGAAGTGAAGCTCGACTCATCATGGAACGAACCATGTCCAACAAGGTTCAATTACGCCTCTCAACCACACCATTAAGTTGTGGTATCCTAGGAGGTGTCAATTGTGAAACTATTCCACATTCCTTGAGGTAGTCGTGGAACTCGATACTAAGATACTCACCGCCTCTATCAGATCTAATTATATTTATCATCTTATCCAATTTATTCTCGACTTCTTATTTGAACTCTTTGAACTTTTCAAAGGTTTCTGACTTATGCTTGATTAAGTAGATATAGCCATATCTGCTATAATCATCAGTAAAAGTCACATATAATCGATTTGCGTCCCTTGTGGTGGATTTGAACTTTGAAGGGCCCACATATATCTGTATGTATAAGATCCAACAATCCTTCACCTCTTTCACAAGAACCAGTGAAAGGTGATTTTGTCATCTTTCCCAGTAGACAAGATTCACATGTATCATCCGACCTCAAGTCAAATGATTCCAACACTCAATTCTTTTGGAGTTGGGCTATGCGTTTCTTGTTAACATGTCCAAGACGAAAATGTCATAAACACGCTTTTTCTATACCATTAGATGTATCAATTTGAAAAACACTATTACCTAAATTGTCTAAATCATCACAGTTTCGTACACATCATCACAAGGTAAAACTTCAAAATAAAAAATACCATTTTTATAAGCAGAAATAGAACCATTCTCATCATTAAAATAATATTAAAACCTTGTTTAAATAAAGCATGAAATGAAATGATGTTTTGTGTAATCTCTAACGAGTAGCAACAATTTATTAAATCTAACCCTAACCCACTACTAAACACTAAGCTATCTTGGTAACATGTGAAGATCGCCTATTTCCCATGATCAAGTTCATCCTTCCATGCTCCACATCCTCACTTCTTCTTAGCCCTTACAAATTAGAACAAATGTGAAAACCACATCCTGTATCAAGGAACCAAGAACGAGAACATGATGAGTTATTAGATAAGATAGTGTAAATACCCGTCGAGGTTGGCTTCACCGTGTCATCCTTGATATCTTGCAAGTATTTCAGGCAGCTTTGTTTCCATTTCCATTTGTTGCGACAATAGAAGCAAGTGGGCTCTTTGGGGTCGGAGGTAGGGGAGCTTTAGAACTGGCCTTTCCTTTGGGTCCATTGCTTGACGACCCAACTTGCGACTTTCCCTTCCAATTATGCTTTGGATGACCTTTCCTCTTTTTTACCTTTCCTTGCCCAATGGCCATGTCTAGAGAAGCAGCAAGAGTAGAGACAATATTTTTTCCCTTCATTCCTGCTTCAGCTGTTTGCAGGAGGTTCTGAAGTTGAGCCAATGTAGTCTCCTGATTGCTCAAATGATAAGTTAAGATAAACCGAGCATAACAACTGGGCAATGAGTGCAAAGCTATATCAATAGCCAATTTCTCATCAAAGTTCACATTTAGCTTCAACATACGATCCACATATCATTGCATCCTCTGCACATGGCTACTAACAGACTCCTCATCTTTCATCTTGCTAGTGATGAGGGAATTTACTTGTGACAACCGTCAAAATTTGAGTCAGTTCTAGACTTGACTAAAACTAGTTGCACTTGTAGGAAAGACACATGCTAGATTTAGTAGCTAGAGACTAAGTCATAACCTACTTGTAACTTGGAAACAATTAGAATCGAAAGATAGTGTACTTAGATTTCACATTTATATGTGAATTCTACAACTAGTTTAACTGTAGTGACTATCCAAATTCAGTTCATTACATGACTTGAACATCTTTTCATGAATCATGTAAACACATCATACACTTTGTAACAACGTAAATTTTTAAAACAAAATTTTCATTTTCAAAACATTCATTTACTCACAATTTAACATCAAACATATTGTATCAAATGTATTTATCACAAAAACATCTCCCCAGAATCCAAAAACATAAACTCCTCAAGTGTGTACGAATCATGTCGGCGCCTTCCCGCGCTCATCACTGGTACCTGAAACACATCACACAACAACTGTAAGCATAAATGCTTAGTGAGTTCCCCAAAATACCGCATACAACACATACGCCACTCGAGGCTATAATACGACCCTCCGGTCGATGTGTCTCAGCGGGACCCTACAGTCCCGTAGCTCGTTGGACCCTCTGGTCCAGTCATAGCTCGTTGGGCCCTCTGCCCAGTCTGTATCGTTGGACCTTTCGTTCCGGTCTATAACATCATACAACATACATATAACACATAGAACATAATCTCATATATAGCACATAAGACCCTCTGGTCCACACAATGTACCACTCTAGATAACGTATAGTGAGAAGACTCGCCTCGATGTCTCGATAAATATCTGACTAGGAATAAGTGTGATCTAGCCTCCGCCTAATCACATAAAGTAATACACTCATAAATACAACTGTACTCAACCCTAAAAGTCAAAAAAGGTCAACGGTCAACTTTGACCGGACTCGGCGAGTGCACTAGGGCGACTCGGCGAGTCTACACGTGTCCACTGACTCTCTTAGATCCTCTCTTGACACGTCGAGTACCTCCCTGAATCGACGAGTTCCACCTGGCATGAATCGCGGGGCCACCACGACTCAACTCGCCGAGTCTCAAGAACAAATCGGCGAGTTTCGGCTGGAACTCAGTCCCCCTGACTCACCCTGACTCACCGAGTCGTCCCCTCAACTCGACAAGTCCATTCACCAAGTGATTACAGGAAAACTTCATACTACTCGCCTACTTTGTTCTTTAGACTCGGCGAGTTCATGCCATGCATAAACTCAAAACCACTTCTGAGGCCAGATCTGTTCCATTCAATCATAGATCTGGCCTTCCCAAGCATGATAATCACGTAAAGTCCAAACTTTGATGCTCAAACAACATCTATTGCTCCTATATGATGTTTTAGCCCCATATTTCATAACCCATGGTCAAAACTCCCATGAATCCTCATAAAGCTTTAGGAATAAAGCTTCTCTGGACCTCTATGGATCCCATTCCAAGCCTCATCACAAATAGGGACGAAATGGACATCAAATCTAACCAACAAAGGGGTCAAGAAACCCTAAACCTCCATGTTCAACATAACAACAGAAAGGGAGCCAAAATATTACCTCCAAAGTGATGCTCTGAGCTCTAAATTCGAAGATTGTCCACATCCCTTGCTTCCTCTTAGCTAGAACCTCCTTTGCCTTGCCAAACAATGCTTCAAAGGTTAACAATGGTCTTCTCTCTCTCCCAAAACGCTCAAGATCTCTTTAGGGTTTCTCTCTGGGGTTGGTGGCCGCAAATGACGACCATAAGCCCCTTTAAATAGGTCTCAAACCCTGGAAATTAGGGTTTCATTAAACAGCGTGGACTCGCCGAGTCCACCCTTGGACTTGCTGAGTCCAGACGCGAACCCGCGTGCATAACCGCGATCCTACTCGGCGAGTTTAGACTCCAACTCGCCGAGTCTCCTCACAATACCCAAAAGAATAAAAGAATCAAATAAAACCTGGGAGTCCGGATGTTACAATTCTCCCCCACTAGAATCAGACTTCGCCCTCAAAGTCTCATTCTGCAAATAACTCTGGATGCTGCTCACGCATTTCACGCTCCGGCTCCCAAGTCAACTATGACCCTTTCTAATGTTGCCACTGGACCTGCACCAGTGGCACCTCTTTATTCCTCAGGACCTTGATCTTCCGATCCCTGATTGCCACTGGTCTCTCAACATAATTCAGGCTCGCATCCACCTGAATATCCTTTAGTGTCATTACTGCCGACTCATCGACTATACACTTTCGCAACTGCGACACTTGGAAAGTGTCGTGAATCTAACCCACCTCTGCTGGTAACTGTAACGACTCAAATTTTTCAAACAAATTTTTCATTTTTAAAACATAATATTTTCCATTAAAAACAAGGCATAACTAGTTTAATTATTCGTCAATACAATTATTCAAACTCCCAAGATCTAAAACAATCTTCAGTGTGTATCGATCATGCCGGCGCCTTCCCACGGTCCTCGCTAGTACCTGAAATACATACATACACAACAACTGTAAGCATAAATGCTTAGTGAGTTCCCCAATATACACTTACACACATACGCCTTTCCAGGCCATGACCTTCTGGTCCTCATTACAACGCCTTCCGGCCCATAACATAATCGCCTTCCGGCCCATAACATATTGCCTTCCGGCCCACATATCATACATAGTACATATAACACTTAACTTACCACATATAGCATACATATCCATATCACACTTAACTTACCACTTATAGCATACATATCCATATCACACTTAACTTACCACTTATAGCATACATATCCATATAACACTTGACTTACCACTTATAGCATATAAACATAATACATAACATACTTGACCTTCCGGTCACACAGTCAAACCCTTCCGGGTGGAGTATAGTGAGAAGACTCACCTCGTAAGTGCTGAAAGCTAGCAACTCCTGAAATCACTCGCGCACAAACCAACGAGCTACAATCCTCCTATAACATTACATAACTCATTAACACTCATATCAGCTAAGTGTGACTATCCCTAAGAAGTCAGACTTAGGTCAACTCTGGTCAACGGTCAACTCGACTGGACTCGGCGAGTACCATGGCGACTCGGCGAGTCTAGTCGTCCTCACAGATTCCTGAATATTCCCTTTCTACTCGTCGAGTATACCTATCGACTCGACGAGGTCCTCGTGGAAGAATCGCGGGGCTACCCCGACTCCACTCGCCGAGTCTGATGAACAACTCGGCGAGTCCCAGCACATCTTCAAGCTACTCGCCGAGTCTGAAGAACAACTCGGCGAGTCCATGCCATGCAGACGCGTAACTGCTTCCTGGGATAGGTCTCGTCCCGAAGTACACATGCATGGGACCTTCTGGACCTCTAAGGGTCCTGATACAAGACTATAATCGTGGGGTAACAAGGCATTTCTTCATCAAGTCACTAAATGGGTTCTATAAACCCTAATTTCATAAATACATCAAAGTAACAGATTTGGTCCGAGTTATTACCTGGAAACGCACTCTCTGTGTCCCCCAAATCTTAGAACTCAATCCTCCGTGATATTCCTTTAGCCGAATCCCTCTTCTTCTTGCTTAACCAATTCTTCCAAGTTCCAAAGCTTTCTCCCTTGCTCTAGGCGTCCACAGCGATTAGGGTTTCTCTCAATTGACCAAAAGACTGAAAATGACGGCCTAAGAGGCGTTAAATACGATCCAAACTGAACGGTTAGGGTTTCTGCTGAACAGCGTCGACTCGCCGAGTCCATATCTGGACTCGTCGAGTCCAGTCGCGGACCCGCGACCAAGTCCGCGATCCTACTCGGCGAGTCTAGGCTCCAACTCGCCGAGTCCCCTCTTAAATCACCCCAAAAACATAATTTTAATAATACCTGAGATTCCGGGCTGTTACAATTCTCCCCCACTTGGATTAGACTTCGCCCTCGAAGTCTCATTCTGCAAATAATTCCGGATGCTGCTCCCGCATTTCGCGCTCCGGTTCCCAAGTCATTTCTGATCCCTTACGGTGTTGCCATTGAACCAACACCAGAGGTACTTCCTTGTTCCTCAGAACCTTGATCTTCCGATCCCTGATAGCCACTGGTTTCTCCGCGTAATTCAGGCTCGCATCCACCTGAATATCCTCCAATGGAACCACTGCCGACTCATCGGCTATGCACTTCCTCAACTGCAACACATGAAAAGTGTCATGGATCTGACCCAACTCCGCTGGCAACTCCAACCGATAGGCCACCCGGCCTACTCTTGCAACCACACGAAATGGCCCAATATACCGGGGCCCCAATTTGCCCCTCTTCCTGAATCGAATCACTCCTTTCCAAGGAGAGACTTTCAGGAGACCGAAGTCGCCGACTTGAAATTCAAGCTCGGATCGGCGCCTGTCTACGTAACTCTTCTGTCGGCTCTGGGCAGTCAATAATCTTTGTCTCACTTGTTGAATCTGCTCTGTCGCCTGGAGTATGATCTCCGTGCTGCCCATCACTCTCTGCCCCACTTCTCCCCAGCAAATGGGAGTCCGACACCTCCTACCATACAACAGCTCGAAAGGCGGCATACCAATGCTCGAATGATGGCTGTTGTTGTAGGAAAACTCCGCCAATGGTAAATACGCATCCCAACTACCCCCGAAGTCTAACACACACGCTCGGAGCATGTCCTCCAATGTCTGAATTGTACGCTCGCTCTGACCGTCTGTCTGGGGATGGTATGCGGTACTAAAATGCAATTTAGTACCCAGCTCCTCATGGAATTTCTTCCAGAATCTGGAAGTAAAGCGCACATCACGGTCTGACACAATCGAGATCGGCACCCCGTGCCGAGACACCACCTCTCTAACGTATATCTCCGCCAATTTCTCCGCCGAAGAACTCTCACTAATGGCAAGGAAGTGTGCACTCTTTGTCAACCTATCCACGATCACCCAAATTGCGTCAACTCCCCTAGCAGTCCTCGGCAATTTGGTGATAAAATCCATAGTAATCTGTTCCCACTTCCACTCGGGGATCTCCAATGGCTGTAACTTGCCATGCGGTCTCTGATGCTCAGCCTTAACCCTACGGCAGGTCAAGCACCTCTCAACGAACCATGCCACGTCCCTCTTCATACAGGGCCACCAATATTCCTTCCTTAGATCCAGATACATCTTTGTAGCACCGGGATGGATCGAGAATTTCGATTTGTGAGCCTCTTCCATCAACGTAACACGCGTACCGCCCACGAACGGCACCCAAATCCGACCCCGAAACGTCATAAGGCCTCGACCATCCTTGACAAACTCTGAGACTAACCCCACAACCCGCTCCTTCTTCTGCATTTCTGGTCGCACAGCCTCAGCCTGTGCCCTACGAATATCGTCCAATACAGGAGTCATCACGGTCAGTCTCAAGCACACATCTCGCAATGGAGTGCTCTCCACCCTGCGGCTCAATGCATCGGCTACCACATTAGCCTTGCCTGGGTGGTACCGGATCTCACAATCATAATCCTTGACCACATCCAACCACCTCCTCTGACGCATATTTAGGTTGGGTTGGTCCATCAAATACTTCAAACTCTTATGGTCCGTGTATATCGTACATCGAACCCCATACAAGTAGTGGCGCCAAATCTTGAGAGCGAACACTACTGCCCCCAGTTCTAAGTCATGCGTGGGATATCTCGCCTCATGAGGCTTCAGCTGCCTCGATGCATAAGCTATCACATGACCCCTCTGCATCAACACTGCACCCAATCCCGAAATCGATGCGTCGCAATATACCACGAAATCTTCCATCCCTTCTGGGAGAGCTAATACCGGGGCTTCGCACAATCTCTGGCGAAGTGTCTCAAAGGAGATCTGCTGCTCGGGCCCCCATGAGAACGTAACACCCTTCCGGGTCAATCTGGTGAGTGGCACTGCGATCTTGGAGAAATCCTTGATAAATCTCCGATAATACCCTGCCAACCCAAGGAAACTTCTGATTTCAGAGGGTGACTTCGGCACCTCCCAACTCATCACCGCCTCAACCTTGGCCGGGTCGACCAATATCCCTTTTTGATTAACCACATGTCCTAGAAACTGGACCTCCCGCAACCAGAATTCACATTTGGAGAACTTTGCATAAAGTTTCTCCGACCTCAATACCTCAAGGACCTCCCTCAAATGCTCCTCATGCTGCTCTCTCGATCTCGAATACACCAGAATGTCGTCTATAAATACGATCACCGATCGATCCAACATCGGTCTGCATACCCTGTTCATGAGATCCATGAACACAGCCGGGGCATTGGTGAGTCCAAAAGGCATCACCACAAACTCATAATGCCCATATCGCGTCCTAAACGCTGTCTTCTGAACATCCTCATCCCGTACTCTCACCTGATGGTAACCCGACCTCAGATCGATCTTGGAAAACCAAGATGCTCCCTGCAACTGATCGAATAAATCATCGATTCTCGGCAACGGGTAACGGTTCTTGACCGTTAGCTTGTTCAACTCCCGGTAATCAATGCACATCCGGTGTGAACCATCCTTCTTCTTGACGAACAAAATAGGGGCTCCCCATGGCGAGCTGCTCGGCCGAATGAATCCCTTTCCCAGCAACTCCTGGAGTTGCGAAGACAACTCTTGCATCTCTGGAGGTGCAAGACGATAGGGCACTTTAGCAATAGGCGCTGCCCCCGGCACCAGATCAATACTAAACTCCACTTGCCTCACCGGCGGTACTCCCGGCAACTCCTCGGGAAAGACATCTGAAAATTCGCGCACCACCGGAACTTCCTCGACTGACTTCGGTTTCTCGGAAACCTCCCGCGTATCCATCACATACGCCACAAAACCTTTACAGCCCTGCTGTAGACACTGCCTCGCCCTAGCGGCCGAACAAAAAGCTGATCCCGAACGGGTACCCTCGCCGTACACCGAAAGAACTCCACCTCTAGGGTCTCGTATAGTCACCAACTGACGCTCACAGTCGATGACAGCGCCGAACCGGCTCAGCCAGTCCATGCCCACGATGACACAGACATCCCCCATCGCGATAGGAATCAGATCAATAGGGAATCCAATCCCGAAAATCTCTAGTACACATCCCCGAAGAACCTCCGTAGCACAAATCACCTTCTCGTCAGCTATAGAAACTCTCAAAGGTCGACTCAACGACCCACGACTAACGCCGGTATGCTGACTAAAGGCTAAGGACACAAAGGACCTACTCGCACCCGAGTCAAATAACACTAAGGCAGGCACAGAGTTCACAAGGAAAGTACCTACGCGCATAATAATATAAGCATAACATATCGACATTAAAATAAATACATGAATTACAACATACCTGCCACAACATCGGGCGCAGCGCGGACCTCCTCCGCAGTCAGCTGAAAGGCTCTCCCACGAGCCCTCAGGGCCTCGACCTTCACCGGTCGAGTCTCAGTAGCCCTGGCAACAGGTGCAGATCCCTGACGAAGCTGAGGGCACTCGGCCTTCCGATGGCCGGTCTGGTTGCAATGAAAGCAAACCATAAATCCCTTGGGACACTCCCTAGCAATGTGTCCCTCCTTGCCACACTTGTAGCAAGCACCGGCTCGACACGCCCCATCATGACCCTTACCGCACTTTACGCAAGTGCGGTTCTTCGAACTTCCCGTCCTCGAATCGGCGGACTTGATCCGCTTAGCTGCCGGCTGAGACTGAGCCGGTCGCCGGTCTGCCTGCTGAGACTCGGCCTCCTCCCTGGCCTGAGTCTCTAACTCGATCTCACGCTTCCTGGCATTCGCCTGAAGCTCAGTAAAAGTATGGTAAGTGGAGTTTGACACAAACTCCCGGATCTCCCTCCTCAGAACACCCAAGTACCGGCTCATCCGAGCCTGCTCTGTGGCCACTAGCTCGGGGCAAAACATCGCCCTCTCGTGGAACTTTCGCGTGATCGCCGCCACCGAATCAGTACCCTGCTTGAGGGCTAAGAACTCCTGAACCAATCGTTCCCGCTCCACCGGGGGAACATACTCATCCCTGAACATGGTAGTGAACCCCTCCCATGTCACTGCCGCAGTCTCTGCTAAAGTGAAGTTCGCCGTCACGAACTTCCACCAGTCCTTGGCTCCCAGACGGAGCTGGTTCAAAGCGAACCGTACCCTCAGGTGCTCCGGGCATGAACAAGTGTAGAAGCACCCCTCTATATCTGCGATCCACCTCATCGCAGCAATCGGATCCTGCGTCCCATCGAACTCTGGTGGCTTCGTGTTGCTGAACTCTCGGAACAGCAATGAATCACCCCCCTGTGGCCTAGCAGCGGCCACAGCTGCGGTAGCTGCAGCGGTTGCAGCCTCAGTCAATGCGGCGTACCGCTCGTCAAACGTCTCCATAAGGGTGGTCTTGATAGACCCAAACATCTCCGGGATCTCAGCCCGGATCGCCGCCGCCACCTCCTCCTGAATCATCTGACGAATAGCCTCGTCACTCACACCGCTCGTACTCGCCCCGTGCCGCGGTCTAACCATGATATCTCTGAAATACAACATAAAACTATCAGAGATTCTACCGAGTATAATCGTACTCGACACGCAACCCTACTCAGTCCCAGATATCCAGGGATTCTTACTTGGGCCTCCCACTGACCCGGTGTCCTCGGTAGTACGGGCCCAATACTACCGACCACACCGCATCAATGTTCATCCCAAGTCCTCCTCCCCAAACTCCAGATAGTGAGTACTCTACTTCTGATACGCTCTATCTACCCGCATACTAGCAAAGCATCACATATAGGCAACTTCCCTAGACTAAGGCATCACAAATCAGGCCACTCTAGTCCTATCATGAATACCTAGTCTTCTAGCATGCATAACAATTCATATCATATAATATTGTAAGGTATTTTGGGGATCTTTTACCGTTCGGGCGCTGACTGATCGTACACACTGCTTCTTTCTTGCTTACCACAAAACCATTTACAAAAGTTTATGCCTTTATTTGAAAAGTTTCCTCAAATCCTCGGTTTGAGTTCAGTTACCCCCGAAGGTGCACCCGAATCCCTCAAACCAAGGCTCTGATACCAATTGTAACGACTCAAATTTTTCAAACAAATTTTTCATTTTTAAAACATAATATTTTCCATTAAAAACAAGGCATAACTAGTTTAATTATTCGTCAATACAATTATTCAAACTCCCAAGATCTAAAACAATCTTCAGTGTGTATCGATCATGCCGGCGCCTTCCCACGGTCCTCGCTAGTACCTGAAATACATACATACACAACAACTGTAAGCATAAATGCTTAGTGAGTTCCCCAATATACACTTACACACATACGCCTTTCCAGGCCATGACCTTCTGGTCCTCATTACAACGCCTTCCGGCCCATAACATAATCGCCTTCCGGCCCATAACATATTGCCTTCCGGCCCACATATCATACATAGTACATATAACACTTAACTTACCACTTATAGCATACATATCCATATCACACTTAACTTACCACTTATAGCATACATATCCATATAACACTTGACTTACCACTTATAGCATATAAACATAATACATAACATACTTGACCTTCCGGTCACACAGTCAAACCCTTCCGGGTGGAGTATAGTGAGAAGACTCACCTCGTAAGTGCTGAAAGCTAGCAACTCCTGAAATCACTCGCGCACAAACCAACGAGCTACAATCCTCCTATAACATTACATAACTCATTAACACTCATATCAGCTAAGTGTGACTATCCCTAAGAAGTCAGACTTAGGTCAACTCTGGTCAACGGTCAACTCGACTGGACTCGGCGAGTACCATGGCGACTCGGCGAGTCTAGTCGTCCTCACAGATTCCTGAATATTCCCTTTCTACTCGTCGAGTATACCTCTCGACTCGACGAGGTCCTCGTGGAAGAATCGCGGGGCTACCCCGACTCCACTCGCCGAGTCTGATGAACAACTCGGCGAGTCCCAGCACATCTTCAAGCTACTCGCCGAGTCTGAAGAACAACTCGGCGAGTCCATGCCATGCAGACGCGTAACTGCTTCCTGGGATAGGTCTCGTCCCGAAGTACACATGCATGGGACCTTCTGGACCTCTAAGGGTCCTGATACAAGACTATAATCGTGGGGTAACAAGGCATTTCTTCATCAAGTCACTAAATGGGTTCTATAAACCCTAATTTCATAAATACATCAAAGTAACAGATTTGGTCCGAGTTATTACCTGGAAACGCACTCTCTGTGTCCCCCAAATCTTAGAACTCAATCCTCCGTGATATTCCTTTAGCCGAATCCCTCTTCTTCTTGCTTAACCAATTCTTCCAAGTTCCAAAGCTTTCTCCCTTGCTCTAGGCGTCCACAGCGATTAGGGTTTCTCTCAATTGACCAAAAGACTGAAAATGACGGCCTAAGAGGTGTTAAATACGATCCAAACTAAACGGTTAGGGTTTCTGCTGAACAGCGTCGACTCGCCGAGTCCATATCTGGACTCGTCGAGTCCAGTCGCAGACCCGCGACCAAGTCCGCGATCCTACTCGGCGAGTCTAGGCTCCAACTCGCCGAGTCCCCTCTTAAATCACCCCAAAAACATAATTTTAATAATACCTGAGATTCCGGGCTGTTACAGTAACTCCAAACGATAGGCTACCCTGCCTACCCTCACGATCACCCTGAAAGGACCAATATATCGGGGCCCCAACTTTCCCCTCTTCCTGAATCGGATCACTCCTTTCCAAGGAGAGACCTTCAGGAGCACAAAGTCGCCGACCTGAAACTCAAGCTCGGACCGACGTCTGTCCGCATAACTCTTCTGACGACTCTGAACGGTCAACAACCTCTATCTGACCTGTTGGATCTGCTCTGTCATCTGAAGCACAATCTCGGTACTACCCATCACACGCCGCCCTACCTCTCCCCAGCAAATAGGGGTCCGAAACCTCCTCCCATATAACAACTCAAAGGGCGGCATGCCAATGCTCGAATGATGGTTGTTGTTGTAAGAGAACTCATGCCAAGGGAAAATACGTGTCCTAACTTCCGCCGAAATCCAACACACATGCTCGGAGCATGTCCTCGAGCGTCTGAATCGTCCGCTCACTTTGCCCGTCGGTCTGTGGGTGGTATGCGGTACTAAAATGCAGTTTCGTACCCAATTCCTCATGAAACTTCTTCCAGAATCTGGAAGTGAAACGTACATCTCGATCTGAGACAATCGAAATCGGCACTCCATGCCGCGATACCACATCTCTCACGTACATCTCTACCAACTTCTCCACGGAAGAGCTCTCACTGATGGCCAGGAAGTGAGCACTCTTCGTCAACCTGTCCACAATCACCCAAATTGCATCAACACCCCTCGCGGTTCTTGGCAATTTGGTGATGAAGTCCATGGCAATCTGTTCCCATTTCCACTCGGGAATCTCCAATGGCTGCAACTTACCACGTGGATGCTGATGCTCGGCCTTAACCCTGCGACAGGTTAAGCATCTCTCTACAAACCATGCGACACCCCTCTTCATACAGGGCCACCAATAATCCTTTTTCAGGTCCAAGAACATCTTAGTGTCCCCGGGATGGATCGAGAATTTCGATCGATGAGCCTCCTCCATCAAAATGGTACGCATCCCGCCCACGGACGGTAACCAAATCCGACCCTGAAATGTCATAAGCCCCCGGCTATCGGTAACGAACACCGATACCAGCCCGACAACTCGTTCCCTCTTCTGGCTCTCAGGCTGCATAGCCTCAGCCTGGGCCCCACAAATAGCATCCAAAACTGGGGTCATTACCGTCAATCTCAAACACACATTTCGCAATGGGGCACTCTCCGCCCTACGGCTCAGTGCATCGACTACAACATTAGCCTTGCCCGGGTGGTACAGGATCTCACAATCATAATCCTTGACCACGTCCAACCACCTCCTCTGTCGCATATTTAGGTTGGGCTGATCCATCAAATACTTCAAGCTCTTGTGGTCCGTGTATATCGTACACTGAACCCCGTACAGGTAGTGTCGCCAGATCTTGAGAGCGAACACTACCGCTCCCAGCTCCAAATCGTGAGTGGGATATCTCGACTCATGAGGCTTAAGCTGCCTCGATGCATATGCTATCACATGCCCCCTCTGTATAAGCACCGCTCCCAATCTGGATATCGATGCGTCACAATAAACCACAAAATCCTCCATCCCTTCCGGAAGGGCTAACACTGGGGCTTCGCATAACTTCTTGCGAAGTGTCTCGAACGAGGTTTGCTGCTCCGGACCCCAAGAAAACACAACACCCTTCAGGGTCAACTTGGTGAGTGGCACAGAGATCTTGGAGAAATCCTTAATAAATCTCCGATAATAGCCGGCCAATCCCAGAAAACTCCTGATCTCGGTGGGTGATCTCGGCACCTCCCACCTCATAACCGCCTCAATCTTGGCCGGGTCGACCAATATCCCCTTCTGGTTAATGAGATCCCCCAAAAACTGGACCTCTCGTAGCCAGAACTCACATTTGGAGAACTTGGCATAAAGCCTCTCCGATCTCAGAACTCCGAGGATCACCCTCAAATGCTCCTCATGCTGCTCTCTGGATCTCGAATACACCAGAATGTCGTCGATGGACACGATAACCGAGCGGTCCAACATTGGTCTGCACACCCTGTTCATGAGATCCATGAACATCGCTGGTGCGTTGGTGAGTCCGAAGGGCATCACCACGAACTCGTGATGCCCATAACGAGTCCAGAATGCTGTCTTCGGGATGTCCCTCTCCCGCACCCTCACCTGATGATACCCAGACCTCAAATCGATCTTGGAGAACCAAGATTCTCCCTGCAACTGATTGAACAATTCATCGATCCTCGGCAGTGGGTAACGGTTCTTGATTGTTAGCTTATTCAACTCACGATAATCAATGCAAATCCGGTGCGAACCATCCTTCTTTTTGACAAAAAGAATGGGCGCCCCCCATGGCGAACTGCTCGGCCTGATAAACCCTTTCCCCAGCAGCTCCTGAAGCTGCAAGGATAGCTCCTGCATCTCCGAAGGCGCAAGGCGATAAGGTGCCTTGGCGATAGGCGCAGCTCTCGAAACCAAGTCAATACCAAACTCTACCTGCCTCTCCGGAGGCACACCCGACAACTCCTCTGGAAACACATCCGGAAACTCACGCACTATCGGGACCTCATCTACTGACTTCGGTCCCTTTGAACCAACCCTCACATCCATCACATATGCCACAAATCCATACAGCCCTGCTGTAGACTCTGCCTCGCCCTTGCGGCCGAACAAAATGTTGACCCCGTGCGTGTACCCTCGCCGTACACCGTAAGAACTCCCCCACTAGGGTCTCAAATCGTCACCAATTGACGCTTGCAGTCTATCACAGATCCATAACGGCTCAACCAATCCATACCCACTATCACACACACGTCCCCCATCGCGATCGGGACCAAATCTATCGGAAACTCCACACCGAAGATCTCAAGGACACATCCTCTCGACGGGTACTAAGATGTTGACTAAATGCTATGGAAACAAACGACCGACTCGCACCCGAGTCAAATAACACCAAAGCAGGCACATAATTCACAAGAAAAGTACCTACACATATGATCATATAAGCATAAAACTCAACTCAAATAAAATCTGAAAAGAGGATACATACCAGCCACAACATCGGGCGTCGTGCGGACCTCCTCCGCGTTCAACTGAAATGCTCTCCCACGAGCCTTCGGGGCCTCGGCCTTCACCGGCCGAACCTCGGTAGTCCTAGCAGCAGGCGCAGATCCCTGTGCGGATCCCTAAAGAAGTTGTGGGCACTCGGCCTTCCGATGGCCGATGTGGTTGCAATGGAAGCAAACCGAAAATCCCTTGGGGGCAATCCCTCGCGATATGCCCCTCCTTCCCGCACTTGTAGCACACCCCTGCCCTGCATGACCCCTCGTGGCTCTTACCGCACTTCCCACAAGTGCGGCCCTTCGCGCCTCCAGATCTCGAATCAGCGGGTCTAGCCCGCTTGGCTGCCGGCTAGGACTGAACCGGTCGCCGATCCACCCTCTGTGACTTGGCCTCCTCCCTGGCCTGAGTCTCGAACTCTATCTCCCTCTTCCGGGCATTTGCTTGAAGCTCAACAAATGTCCGGTATGTCGAGTTCGCCACGAACTCCCGAATATCCCTCCTCAGAACACCCAGATAACGGCTCATTCGAGCCTGCTCAGAAGACACCTGCTCAAGGCAAAACATCGCCCTCTCATGAAACTTCCTGGTGATCACCGTCATAGAATCGGTACCCTGCTTGAGGGTCAAGAACTCCTGGATCAACCGTTCCCTCTCCACCGGGGGAACATACTCATCTCTGAACATGGTGGTGAACCTCTACCAGGTCACCTCGGAAATCTCAGCCAAAGTAAAGTTTGCCGTCACGAACTTCCACCAATCTTTTGCTCCCAGACGAAGCTGGTTCAAAGCGAACCGAACCCTCAAGTGCTCTGGACAAGAACACGTATAGAAACTGTTGGATTAGTGTCTAAGTCCATAACTATTTTGGTATGTACTTGACCCGATGGTGCATGGTCCTTTTGGGTTGCCTTCACCAAAGCAACTTGATAGGATGAATAATGGAGAGAAAGGATTAAATATGATTTATTAATATATTATGAGAATAATATATTAAAGGAGAAATCATATTGTTTAATTAATATTAGTCAAGAATTAATAATAATTAAGTTTGTGGCTAAAATCGATTAATTAAACTTAAGGGACTGGAATTGTAATTATAAGATAATTGCAATTGGGATATGGATTACCTTATAATATAAGGTTGGACGAATTCTATGGTGAATCCCATTAGAAATTGTCCAAAACTTGTTAAGGAAGGAGTCCATGGGTTGCTTAGGGCTTAAGCATCCAAATTAGGGTTTCCTTCTTAGATAACCCTAATAGCCTCTCTATTTAAAGGACCCTTATGGCTCAAAAACGTAGTGAACTATTTTGATTAGGGTTTCCACACGTTTTGGGCAACCTCCTTCTCTTCTCTTCTCCATCCTCTTGCTCTTGGTGTTTGTGAACCATTAGAGGAGTGACATTTGTGACTCTAAGCCTTCTATAGTCATTACAAGGAGGATTTGAGATTGTTATTGCTACATAACAATCAAGGTATGATCTAAACCCTTATTCATATGTTATATTGATTGTCATATGCTAGATATAGGGTTTAAAGTCTTGGATGAATTGCATGTACAATAGAGAAACCTAGATCCAAGCATTAGGGTCTGTATGAGCACATAGGATGTTCTTATAGCTAAAACCCATCAGTGGTATCAGAGCCTTGATTGGTTTCTATTCTATTGATACTTTGTTAACTTGTTCATGCTTGAAAAATTCGATTTTGGTGAGTCTGCCTGATGAATTCAGCGAGTCCCAGTGTGGACCCGACGAGTAGGCCCCTACTCGGCGAGTCATAGGGGTACTCGGCGAGTTCGAGCATCAGAAAGAGGGGATTTCGGGATTTCTTGTTGTTTTACTCATGGATACTTGCCTTATCTGTTTTAGATCATTAAAATCCAATTTTATACATATTTATGAGTATATCCTTGATTAAACAAAAGATAATTACCAATTGATTAAATAATAACTTCCTTATATGATTAAAGTTGGATTATTTGTATTAATTGGGTAACTTATTTTGCAAGAAATTGAAATTAGGTCAAATATAGATAATGATAAAATTAATTGTTTAATTTATATTATTTGTTATTTGATCCTTATGTTATGAAAAGTTTCAATTTTCCTCTTTAGGTTTTATAGTTTAAATTTGAACTCAAAAATTTTGTTTTGAAATTTAAATAGTTGAAACCCTAATGTTTTGAAATGTTTCAAAACTTGCCCTCAAGTTTTGGAATTTAAAAAGTTGATTAAAGGTTTAATTTAGGAATGTTAAATTCTAAAACCCTAGTATTGTTTTGAAAAGTTCATATCACACCCTTATGGTTTTATTAATCAATTAAGGTGTATAATTAAAAGAGGTTTAATAAATCCATAAAAGTTTTGGTTTACAATTTAATTGAATTAAAAGTATAATTGTTAAAATTGACCACCTAGTATTTTAAAAGTGTAAAATACACCCTATACTATATATAACATTAAAAGTCTAACATTGTATATATGTATGAGTAAAAGTCAGTCTTACCATTAGTAGGCCTCATTCACGAAGTTGGTCTATAAGGGGTGTTTAAGGAAATTGCCTATAAAATGACGATTGAATGGGTATCCACTCTTACCCACCGCACTCTTGACTAGTGGAGGGTCGTTAGCCGAACGGGTAGGATGGGACAGAAACCTTCCATTAAAAGTATAATCAAGTACAAAAGTAACTAAATGTTTTACAAATTCCCAATCTTAGTTACTTTAGGCAAAAGTGAATTGATGCAATTCCATGAAATTACACTATGTTCCCTTGCGAAGACGTTAGTGGAGCGCGTGTGGTTTACCGGCACACTAAATGGTTCTAAGCAAAGGTAGCAAAGGGTGACTCAATGTTTGTCATAGTTCAGTGGAGTGTGTGTGGTTTACCAGCACATCGAATAGGTGACTGTAACATGTGAGGGCACCATGTAAGTTTGCATGGTTATTCACACCCGCTTTGTGATCCTCGGCATCCCAGTCACAAACTAGAGGGGCATATCGAGATTTAAACATGTCATTGAAAAGTTCAATGAATCTCAAAGGATCTAGGAGTTTTCAAAGTATTTAAAACTTAATCGGTTTTTGTTTTTCATGGTGGAAAATTAGTGAATCGTCATTCACTTACCTTCAAATGTTTTGCAATTTGGGTTACGACATCCCTCTCCCGAATTGTGGAATATTGTGTTGGGTCCTAGCCTTAGTATCTCATTTGGGTGATTTATTAAGGACTCAATCTATCAACTAACTTGAATTTATTTTTCTCCCGTTTTGTAGATGTCAATGTACGACAACTATGGTCTTCCCAAATCCCGTGGAACAAGCATTCCACATGAAGATGATATTCCACGATTCGATCGAGGAACAAGAAATCATGCTTCACTTCCTCTACATCCTCCAATTATTCTCCCTAACCCACAAGATCGAAGAATTGAAAGGTTCAATGTCACTAAAGCCCTATTGGAAATGAAACATGAAGATGGTAAACCCGTGTGTGCCCACGTTCTAGGAATGAAATCACACATCGATAGGTTGATAATGTTGGGTGCGTCATTCCCTGATAAGTTGGCTGTGAACTGGGTTCTGCAGTGTGACATCCCCAAAATCACGGCCAGAAAAGACCGATTTTGTTTATGCTTTATAAAAATCAGAGTACTTCATTTTATAAAAATGTTGCGGAATTTGTTCCCAGAAAAACACGATAAATACGTTATTAAAACATTTTCGAAGAAACGTATTTATTTCATTTTAAAACGTTTGGGATGTCATTGTTAATACAGAAACATAAGCATAAACAGAACTTACAATTGTTTACACTAGTGATCTACATCTCTTTAAATCTCTCAGTGTAATGTCACTTCATATCGTCACCTGTGATGTAAATAAACTGAGTGGGTCAGGTTGGGAAACCTGGTGAGTACATAGGGTTTTCAACCCACAATAATATAGTTATTATGTTTAAACAATCAAACAATCAACCCAATTACCCATCCCCGTTATCTTCTTTTAGTCTTCCCTAAAGATATTATCTCAAGGGTCATCTCTTATATCATATTTACTTTTCATCTCCTTACATCGTATTTCCTTATATGATTGTTCTTACGAACTTTACCTAAGGATCATCGCCTACATTGCATAGACAATACTAATCCGGGGATTACTCCCTTAATATGTGTCTAGCAAGAGTTAGGGTATCATCGCATGATTACGCAGCCACAACATCGCCTGGACTTGTAAATCATGATAAGGGTTAGTCTATCATCGCATGAATACGTAGCCACAACATCGCCTGGACTCGTACTTCATAATAAGGGTTAGACTATCATCGCATGAATACGTAGTTACAACATCGCCTGAACTCGTAATTCATCACCTACAGGTTGCTAGCCTGCTGGTGTTTCCACGGGGTTGTCTATAATAGTCCGTGGTCGCCATCTATACTCTGGTAGATGACTACATCTCCAAATGGTCGGACAAGGTTGTAGTATCCTACATCACCAATTCATAGTCACCTATCTATCATCACCTATCTCTCATTATTTTATTTCATCACTCACCAACTATTTCATCTACCCATGTTTTATCCCAACATATTTGTAGATATAAAATAAATATACAGTTTAAATCATTTAAAACATGTATAAATCATTCATCCAGCATAGACAACAAGTATTCAAACAATATGCACACATAGCACGTAATTTATATTAAAATACTTCATATCTATGTGTAAGATGAAAGTAACTATGCACTCACCTGAGTAGGTGGTGGCTCAGCACTCGGACAGCGCTTCGATACTCTCAAAACGATATTCCTTTGATAAAACCTAGTATCGATACCACTAGGGTTTAGTTTAACGATAACCGCGACAAATTAATTAGTCTGAGTATTATTAAGCGTTAATAATACTCGATATAACTCATAATAATAGCCCAAATAATTATTTTAAGGACCTAATAACATTCCTATAATTATTTGAAAGCTATATTAAAAATTGCGTAAGCGTAGCACACTTACAGCGAATTTTTATTAAAAACCGGGCTTTGCTGGAGCAGCGTTTCCAAGCCGAAAGCTTTTCTTCTCGGAGCCGTCGGGCGCTCCGGGGCTTTCTTCTCGTGCTAGGGAGGTTCCGTAGACTTGGGAGGGGTTTAGGGAGGCTAGAGAGAAGTTAGAGAGAGAAAGAAAGGCTTATGGTGTGAAGAAAATATGAGGAGTTCACCCTTGTATTTATAGGAAGTGTATAGTAAAGTAGTCTCCAAGCTTCGTCCGTAACTTTTGCATACGAGCTCCGTTTTTGTCTGTCTTTTTACTGTTGAGTTCCTATTAATGAGATCTTCAACTTTCATTTAGACCTCGTTGGCTAATTCTCATTCTATCTCGGATTTACAAAACTGTATCAAATTCGTCGCGCTCGAAAAGTAGGGACTAAGCTTCGTCCATAACTTTCGCATACGAGCTCCATTTTTGTCTGTCTTTTTACCGTTGAGTTCCTATTAATGAGATCTTCAACTCTCATTTAGACCTCGTTGGCTAATTCTCATTCTATCTCGTATTTACAAAACTGTATCGAATTTGCCGCGCTCGAAAAGTAGGGACTAAGCTTCGTCCATAACTTTTGCATACGAGCTCTATTATCGACGTTCTTTATATCCACGCGTTGGTATTTACGAGTACTATAACTTTCATTTAGATCCCGTCGGCTAAAAATCGACCGATCTAAAATTCAGATTTCGGGTTGTGCACTGCTATGCTAAATCTTAGAAAAATCATAACTTCCTCATACGAAGTCAGATTTGGGCGTTCTTTTTATCGATTTTCTTATTTTAACATATTCTACGACTTTCGTTTAGATCGCTAAGGCTAAATCTCGCTCTATCGTAAATTCACTATTTACGCTTTCCGGTATCGTGCCGGTTCCGTCGCGAAACTTCAACGGGTCATAACTTCTTCGTTATAACTCGGTTTTCGGCGTTCTTTATATGTACGAAAACCTTGTAACATACTATACAACTTGGTTAAGATTATTTATTCTAAATAATCTTTTGTCAAAAAGTCGTTTTCGACCCCTATTGCCTCTAAATTGACTAGCCCGGATTTGCGGGCGTTACATGCAGTCACTTCCTGAATCATATAATGAGTTCAAAAGAAAGTATTATATGATGGATCATGACGAAAACCTAATTGACCTAACTTACATGCTCATTGCTGCTGAATCAGAAATGATTTGGCAAAGCAATGGAGCATATTTGTTGGGAAAGTCAACCCTTGGCAGAGTTTTCCTACAACAACAGCCATCATTCGAGCATTGGCATGCCACCCTTTGAGCTGTTGTATGGTAGGAGGTGTCGGACCCCCATTTGCTGGGGAGAAGTTGGGCAGAGAGTGATGGGCAGTACCGAGATTGTGCTTCGGACGACAGAGCAGATTCAGCAGGTCAGACAGAGGTTATTGACCGCCCAGAGTCGACAGAAGAGTTATGCAGACAGACGCCGGTCCGAGCTTGAGTTTCAGGTCGGCGACTTCGTTCTCCTGAAGGTCTCTCCTTGGAAAGGAGTGATTCGATTCAGGAAGAGGGGCAAGTTGGGGCCCCGGTATATTGGGCCATTTCGTGTGATTGCGAGGGTAGGCCGGGTAGCCTATCGTTTGGAGTTGCCAGCAGAGTTGGGGCAAATCCACGACACTTTTCATGTGTCGCAATTGAGGAAATGTATTGCCAATGAGTCGGCAGTAGTTCCATTAGAGGATATTCAGGTGGATGCGAGCCTGAATTATGCTGAGAGACCAGTAGCCATCAGAGATCGGAAGATCAAGGTTCTGAGGAACAAGGAGGTACCTTTGGTGTTGGTTCAGTGGCAACACCGGAAGGGATCAGAGATGACCTGGGAGCCGGAGCGCGAGATGCGGGCTCAGCATCCGGAGCTATTTTAGAGCGATACTTCGAGGGCGAAGTCTAATCCTAGTGGGGGCGAATTGTAACAGCCCGGATCTCCAGGTATTTTTATTGTTTTAATATTTTGAAGTTTTGAGAAGGGACTCGGCGAGTTGGAGCTCAGACTCGCCGAGTAGGGTCGCGATTCTGGACGCGGGATTCGTTCGGACTCGGCGAGTCCTGGATATGGACTCGGCGAGTCCACGCTGTTTAATGAAACCCTAATTTCTCGGGTTTGGGACCTATTTAAATGGCCTTATGGCCGTCATTTGCATCCATCAGTCCATAGAGAGAAACCCTAAAAGCGTTTTAGCGATTTGAGAGTGAAAGGAGGCATTTCTTGACATTTGTGTGTTGTTTAGCAAAGAAGAAGGAGGCTCTAGCCAAGAGGAGGCAAAGGGGACTGCTATTTGGTGGATTTGAAGCTTGATCCTTCAATCTAAAGGTATAATTTCGACCCATCTCCTGTTTTGTGAAGTATAACCGATTTTAGGGTTTCTTGTGGCTTTGTTGAATTGATTTGATGGCCAAATAGTCCCATGCTAGTGATGAGACTTCGGATCTGGATCCATAGAGGTCCAGAGAGTCTCATTCTTCAAGCTTTATAGAGAGCAATGGAGGTCATGACCTTGTGTAGTAAGATTTGTTGAAGATTCTTCATAATTAGTCATTTAGAGGTTGTTCATGCATCAAGACTGGGACTTTACGTGATGAATCAGTCTAGGAGGGCCAGATCTATGAATTGTTGGAGTAGATCTGACCTTAGAAGCAAGTTTGGGTGATTGCATGAAATGGACTCGCCGAGTCCGATGAGCAGACTCGGCGAGTAGCTTGAAGATTGTCTTGGACCGGCCAGTGAGTGGTCCAGACGAGTCAGGAGTTGACCCAGTGAGTCAGGGCGAGTTGGAGAGGACTGTCATGAGGTCTGAGTCGAGCTGGGACTCGCCGAGTCGTTCTTGAGACTCGGCGAGTTGAGTCGGGGTGGTCCCGCGATTCTTCCAGGTGGAACTCGTCGAGTCAGGGGGAGTACTCGACGTGTAGAAAGGGAATCCTAGAGAGTTGGTGAGAACGTCTAGACTCGCCGAGTTGCCGCGGGCACTCGCCGAGTCCGGTCAAAGTTGACCGTTGACCGTTGACCTGTGTTGACTTCTTAGGGATGGTCAACCTTAGAGATAAAAGTGTTAATTAGAGTCTTGTGATGTTATAGGAGGAGTAGAGCTCGGAGGATCGAGTGCGAGGGATTTCCAGAGATCGTGAGATACTGAGACACGCGAGGTGAGTCTTCTCACTATACTTTACCTTGAGTCGGTAATCAGAGTTATGTGTTAGTGTATGTATGTTATGTGCATGTTATGTGTTGTACTGCATTATTTCTATGTGATCTATGCTGTGCATGTTTATAGAGTTGGAACCGGAAGGTTCATAGAGTTAGAACCTGAGGGTTCACAGAGTTGGGTGCACGGACCCATAGAGTTATGGCCTCGAGTGGCTAATAAGTGTTTTATGTGTGGTATTTTGGGGAACTCACTAAGCTTTGTGCTTACAGTGTTAGTGTTGTTGTTTCAGGTACTAGCGATGACCGTGGGAAGGCGCCGGCTTGATCTGTACACACGTGGAGGAATTGGATTTAATTATGTGATCTTGGGATTTGTATGATACATATTGGAATTTGAAATTGATGTTTTATTAAATTAAAAGAGAAATGTTTTTTTTAATAGTGAAAAATAAATTTTAAAATTTTTCGGTGTTACAAGTTGGTATCAGAGCCTTGGTTTGAGGGATTCGAGTACACCTTCGGGCGTATTTGAACTCAAACTGAGGATTTGAGATGTATTTTCCAAAAAGAATAAAAGATTTTCGAAAAACGCAGAGCAAGAGATGTGTGTACGATCAGTCAGCGCCCGAACGGTGATTTCCCAAAATATCTTTTTATATTATGTGATATTCATACTGATATGATGTATCCGCATGCTAGAGTAGGCTAGGTATTGCTATTAGGACTAGAGTGGCCTGATGTGTGATGCCTTAGCCTAGGGAGAGGTGAGCTGCTATGAGATGCTTGAGAGTGAGTAGGTAGCAGCAAGGAACTTATGAGAGATCTATTAGAGAGTAGTCTATGCATGATAAAGTACTTGAGACCTGGGATCCAAAGAGAAGGACTTGGAGTGTATTCTGGTGCGGTGCGGACAGTAGTATTGGGCCCGTACTACTGAAAGCACCGGAGCGGTGTGCAGCCCAAGTCAGAATCTTTGGAATGCCAAGAATCAAGGAGAAAAGGGTTGTCGAGTGTGAGCATACTCGTGTGGATTCTAATTTATTATATGTTATATTTCAGAGGTAGATCATGGTGAGGACACGTTTGATGCCCGAGAGCAGTGGTACCAGTGAGGAGGAGATCCGCCGGATCATTCAGGAGGAGGTGGCTGCAGCCATCAGGGCAGAGATACCAGAGATGTTTGGGTCTATAAAGACCACCTTGATTGAGACGTTTGATGAGCGCTATGCCGCTCTTTCTGAGGCTGCTGCTGCAGCGGCTACCGCAGCGATTGCTGCTGCGAGGCCGCAGGGTGGGGATGCGTTGCTGTTCCGTGAGTTCAGCAACACAAAACCACCAGAGTTTGATGGTACTCAGGATCCGGTGGCAGCTATGAGGTGGATATCTGATATAGAGGGGTGCTTCTTCACTTGCTCGTCTCCTGAGCATTTGAAGGTACGGTTCGCGCTGAACCAGCTTCGCTTGGGAGCGAAGGACTGGTGGAAGTTTGTGACAGCGCATTACTCGCCTGCTGAGCTTTCTGCGGTGACCTGGGAGAGGTTCACCACTATGTTTCGAGATGAGTACGTTCCCCAGGTGGAGAGGGAGCGTTTAGCACAGGAGTTTCTGACCCTCAAGCAGGGTACTGAGTCTGTTACAGCGATCACGAGGATGTTCCACGAGAGGGCGATGTTCTGCCCTGAGCACGTGTCCACTGAGCAGGCACGTATGAGCCGCTACTTGAGCATCTTGAGGAGGGATATTCGGGAGTTCGCTGCGAACTCCTCGTACCGGACATTTGCCGAGCTTCAGGCAAATGCCCGGAAGAGGGAGATTGAGCTTGAGACTCAGGCCAGGGAGGAGGCGGAGTCTCAGGGGAGGGATCGGCGACCGGCATTGTCGCAGCCGGCCGCCAAGCGGGCCAAGCCTTCTGATCCCCGACCAGGGAGCCAGAAGGGCCGCACTTGCGGAAAGTGCGGCAAGGGTCATGACGGAGTCTGCCGAGCAGGGTCTTGCTACAAATGTGGCAAGGAGGGGCATATGGCCAAGGACTGCCCCAAGGGGTTTGCAGTGTGCTTTCACTGCAACCAGACTGGACACCGGAAGGCCGAGTGTCCGCAGTTGCGCGGAGCATCTCAGGGGTCTGCTCCTGCCGCCATCAGAGTTACAGAGAGCCGGCCTGTGAAGGCCGAGACGCCGAGAGCTCGAGGGAGAGCTTTCCAGTTGACTGCGGAGGAGGTCCGCGCCGCGCCCGATGTTGTGGCTGGTATGTTTCCTTTCGTGTATTTATTTTGATATATGATGTTATGCTTATATTATGTTATGTGTAGGTACTTTTCTTGTGAATTCCGTACCTGCTTTAGTGTTATTTGACTCGGGTGCGAGTCGGTCTTTTGTATCTTTGGCCTTTAGCCAGCATATCAGTGCTAGTCATGAGGCACTGAGTCGGCCTCTGAGAGTCTCCATAGCTGATGATAGAGTGATTTGTGCCACAGAGGTTTTCCGGGGATGTGTGTTAGAGATCTTCGGGGTTGAGTTTCCGATTGATCTGATTCCTATTGCGATGGGCGATGTTTGTGTCATTGTGGGCATGGACTGGTTGAGCCGATTCGGTGCGATTATCGACTGTGAGCGTCAGCTGGTGACTATACGAGACCCTAGTGGGGGAGTTCTTTCAGTGTACGGTGAGGGTACCCGTTCGGGATCGGCCTTTTGTTCGGCCGCCAGAGCGAGACAGTGTCTGCAGCAGGGCTGTAAGGGTTTTGTGGCGTATGTGATGGATACGCGAGCGACTTCCGAGAGACCGAGTTCAGTTGGGGAGGTACCGGTGGTATGTGAGTTTCCAGATGTTTTTCCCGAGGAGCTGCCGGGAGTACCTCCTGTGAGGCAAGTAGAGTTTGGTATTGATTTGGTTCCGGGGGCTGCGCCTATAGCTAAGGTGCCTTATCGTCTTGCACCTCCAGAGATGCAAGAGTTATCCTCACAGCTTCAGGAGTTGCTGGGGAAGGGATTTATTCGGCCGAGCAGCTCGCCGTGGGGAGCACCTATCCTGTTTGTCAAGAAGAAGGATGGTTCACACCGGATGTGTATTGATTACCGGGAGTTGAACAAGCTGACGGTCAAGAACCGTTACCCGTTGCCGAGGATCGACGATTTATTTGATCAGTTGCAGGGGGCATCTTGGTTTTCCAAGATCGATTTGAGGTCGGGATATCATCAGGTGAGGGTGCGGGATGAGGACGTCCAGAAGACAGCTTTCAGGACGCGTTATGGGCATTATGAGTTTGTGGTGATGCCTTTTGGGCTCACCAATGCCCCGACGGTGTTCATGGATCTCATGAACAGGGTATGTAGGCCGATGTTGGATCGGTCGGTGATTGTATTTATCGATGATATTCTGGTGTATTCGAGATCTAGGGAGCAGCATGAGGAACATTTGAGGGAGGTCCTTGGGGTACTGAGATCGGAGAAGCTTTATGCAAAGTTCTCCAAGTGTGATTTCTAGTTACGGGAGGTCCAGTTCCTGGGACATCTCGTTAACCAGGAAGGGATTCTGGTCGATCCGGCCAAGGTTGAGGCGGTGATGGGTTGGGAGGTGCCAAAATCACCCTCTGAGATCAGGAGCTTCCTTGGATTAGCAGGGTATTATCGGAGATTTATCAAGGATTTCTCCAAGATCGCAGTGCCGCTCACCAGGTTGACCCGGAAGGGTGTTGCATTCTCATGGGGTCCCGAGCAGCAGACCTCCTTTGAGACACTTCGCCAGAGATTGTGCGAAGCCCCGGTATTAGCTCTCCCGGAAGGGATGGAGGATTTTGTAGTATATTGTGATGCATCGATTTTGGGGTTGGGTGCGGTGTTGATGCAGAGGGGTCATGTGATAGCATATGCATCGAGGCAGCTGAAGCCTCATGAGACGAGATATCCCACGCATGATCTAGAGTTGGGGGCAGTAGTGTTCGCCCTCAAGATTTGGCGTCACTACTTATATGGGGTTCGATGTACGATATACACGGACCATAAGAGCCTGAAGTACTTGATGGATCAGCCCGATCTAAACATGCGTCAGAGGAGGTGGTTAGATGTGGTCAAGGATTATGATTGTGAGATCCTGTACCACCCGGGCAAGGCCAACGTGGTGGCCGATGCGTTGAGCCGCAGGGCGGAGAGCACTCCTTTGCGAGATGTATGTTTGAGATTGACCATGATAGCTCCGGTATTGGAGGCCATTCGTGGGGCATAGGCCGAGGCTGTGCAGCCGGAGAGGCAGAAGAGGGAACGGGTCGTTGGTTTGGTTTCAGAATTCGTTACGGATGGGCGAGGGCTTATGACTTTTCAGGGTCGGATTTGGGTACCGTTCGTGGGTGGTACGCGCACTTCCTTGATGGAGGAGGCTCATCGGTCGAAATTTTCGATCCATCCGGGGGCTACGAAGATGTATTTGGATTTGAGGAGAGAGTATTGGTGGCCCTGTATGAAGAGGGACGTCGCATGGTTCGTTGAGAGGTGCTTGACCTGCCGTAGGATTAAGGCCGAGCACCAGAGACCGCATGGCAAGTTGCAGCCATTGGAGGTTCCCGAGTGGAAATGGGAACAGATCACTATGGATTTCATCACCAAATTGCCGAGAACTGCCAGGGGAGTTGATGCAATTTGGGTGATTGTGGATAGGTTGACGAAGAGCGCTCACTTCCTTGCCATCAGTGAGAGTTCTTCAGCAGAAAAGTTGGCAGAGTTATATGTGAGAGAAGTGGTATCTCGGCATGGGGTGCCGATCTCGATTGTTTCAGACCGTGATGTGCGCTTTACTTCCAGATTCTGGAAGAAATTTCATGAGGAGTTGGGTACTAGATTGCATTTTAGTACAGCATATCATCCCCAGACAGACGGTCAGAGTGAGCGGACGATTCAGACGCTTGAGGACATGCTTTGAGCATGTGTGTTGGATTTTGGGGGTAGCTGGGATGCGTATCTACCCTTGGCAGAGTTTTCCTACAACAACAGCCATCATTCGAGCATTGGCATGCCACCCTTTGAGCTGTTGTATGGTAGGAGGTGTCGGACCCCCATTTGCTGGGGAGAAGTTGGGCAGAGAGTGATGGGCAGTACCGAGATTGTGCTTCGGACGACAGAGCAGATTCAGCAGGTCAGACAGAGGTTATTGACCGCCCAGAGTCGACAGAAGAGTTATGCAGACAGACGCCGGTCCGAGCTTGAGTTTCAGGTCGGCGACTTCGTTCTCCTGAAGGTCTCTCCTTGGAAAGGAGTGATTCGATTCAGGAAGAGGGGCAAGTTGGGGCCCCGGTATATTGGGCCATTTCGTGTGATTGCGAGGGTAGGCCGGGTAGCCTATCGTTTGGAGTTGCCAGCAGAGTTGGGGCAAATCCACGACACTTTTCATGTGTCGCAATTGAGGAAATGTATTGCCAATGAGTCGGCAGTAGTTCCATTAGAGGATATTCAGGTGGATGCGAGCCTGAATTATGCTGAGAGACCAGTAGCCATCAGAGATCGGAAGATCAAGGTTCTGAGGAACAAGGAGGTACCTTTGGTGTTGGTTCAGTGGCAACACCGGAAGGGATCAGAGATGACCTGGGAGCCGGAGCGCGAGATGCGGGCTCAGCATCCGGAGCTATTTTAGAGCGATACTTCGAGGGCGAAGTCTAATCCTAGTGGGGGCGAATTGTAACAGCCCGGATCTCCAGGTATTTTTATTGTTTTAATATTTTGAAGTTTTGAGAAGGGACTCGGCGAGTTGGAGCTCAGACTCGCCGAGTAGGGTCGCGATTCTGGACGCGGGATTCGTTCGGACTCGGCGAGTCCCGGATATGGACTCGGCGAGTCCACGCTGTTTAATGAAACCCTAATTTCTCGGGTTTGGGACCTATTTAAATGGCCTTATGGCCGTCATTTGCATCCATCAGTCCATAGAGAGAAACCCTAAAAGCGTTTTAGCGATTTGAGAGTGAAAGGAGGCATTTCTTGACATTTGTGTGTTGTTTAGCAAAGAAGAAGGAGGCTCTAGCCAAGAGGAGGCAAAGGGGACTGCTATTTGGTGGATTTGAAGCTTGATCCTTCAATCTAAAGGTATAATTTCGACCCATCTCCTGTTTTGTGAAGTATAACCGATTTTAGGGTTTCTTGTGGCTTTGTTGAATTGATTTGATGGCCAAATAGTCCCATGCTAGTGATGAGACTTCGGATCTGGATCCATAGAGGTCCAGAGAGTCTCATTCTTCAAGCTTTATAGAGAGCAATGGAGGTCATGACCTTGTGTAGTAAGATTTGTTGAAGATTCTTCATAATTAGTCATTTAGAGGTTGTTCATGCATCAAGACTGGGACTTTACGTGATGAATCAGTCTAGGAGGGCCAGATCTATGAATTGTTGGAGTAGATCTGACCTTAGAAGCAAGTTTGGGTGATTGCATGGAATGGACTCGCCGAGTCCGATGAGCAGACTCGGCGAGTAGCTTGAAGATTGCCTTGGACCGGCCAGTGAGTGGTCCAGACGAGTCAGGAGTTGACCCAGTGAGTCAGGGCGAGTTGGAGAGGACTGTCATGAGGTCTGAGTCAAGCTGGGACTCGCCGAGTCGTTCTTGAGACTCGGCGAGTTGAGTCGGGGTGGTCCCGCGATTCTTCCAGGTGGAACTCGTCGAGTCAGGGGGAGTACTCGACGTGTAGAAAGGGAATCCTAGAGAGTTGGTGAGAACGTCTAGACTCGCCGAGTTGCCGCGGGCACTCGCCGAGTCCGGTCAAAGTTGACCGTTGACCGTTGACCTGTGTTGACTTCTTAGGGATGGTCAACCTTAGAGATAAAAGTGTTAATTAGAGTCTTGTGATGTTATAGGAGGAGTAGAGCTCGGAGGATCGAGTGCGAGGGATTTCCAGAGATCGTGAGATACTGAGACACGCGAGGTGAGTCTTCTCACTATACTTTACCTTGAGTCGGTAATCAGAGTTATGTGTTAGTGTATGTATGTTATGTGCATGTTATGTGTTGTACTGCATTATTTCTATGTGATCTATGCTGTGCATGTTTATAGAGTTGGAACCGGAAGGTTCATAGAGTTAGAACCTGAGGGTTCACAGAGTTGGGTGCACGGACCCATAGAGTTATGGCCTCGAGTGGCTAATAAGTGTTTTATGTGTGGTATTTTGGGGAACTCACTAAGCTTTGTGCTTACAGTGTTAGTGTTGTTGTTTCAGGTACTAGCGATGACCGTGGGAAGGCGCCGGCTTGATCTGTACACACGTGGAGGAATTGGATTTAATTATGTGATCTTGGGATTTGTATGATACATATTGGAATTTGAAATTGATGTTTTATTAAATTAAAAGAGAAATGTTTTTTTTAATAGTGAAAAATAAATTTTAAAATTTTTCGGTGTTACATGCTTTCACTAAAAGAGATTTTAAGAAGATAGTGATTGTGAAATTGTATTCTCGAATTCGATTATGGTTACGGTATCCCTTTCCATGATTCGAATTGTGAGATTTGGAAATTAGTCTAAATTGTTTAGACACACATATGAGCTATCTAAGGCAAAGGTGTATAAAGAAGCCTTGATAAAAGATTATCAAAGCATTGGGTATTAGAAATATGAACTTAAAGAAATCCAATAGGCATTGTTTTTCTAAAAGTTAAGCTGTTTCTGAATACATGTCAAAGCTAGTGGGAGCATAAGTGTTATGTTTATAATAATCATCATGATAGTGGGAGCATAAATGTTATGATTGTATGATTATTAAGGCAAGTATTGCAAGTTAGCAATATTAATTATAGAAAAACAAGAGTTATACCTTGCAAAGTCGTAAGGGTTGTAAAGTTGTTTTGCTATAATTAAGGGAGAAAATATTATGCTTCATTTCAAATCTAAAGGCTTAGGTTTTGGAATATTAATATTTTTAGTCAAGGATACATAGTGTGTTCTTAAATTTTGATCATGATTACGACATTCCTCTTCATAGTTCGAATCATAAGAACGTAGCACATAAAATATTATGGCAGAAGATTGATAAAGTATCAAATCTTTATGTAAGATATTATGCATCGTGTCCCATACGCTTAGGGTATAGGATCGATTGCAAATGCTATAATATTTGACCATTCTAAAATTTTTCAAATGTATAGCGCATTTAGAGGGAAAAAGGACAAGAATCGGTTTTGACTAAGATAATTAAACAACTATCAAAGGACAATCCAAAGTTCGTCGAGGATTGGTCGCTTGTGAGTAGTTGGAAGTATAGTATTGGATGGACCATATCGACATTATTATGAATAGAAAAGATTCTATCAAGAATGAGTTGTCATATGGAAAAATATGGAAATGTTTCCATATTGGGAATTGGATATTGAGAATCAATGTCTAGATTAGAAACTTTTATGCAAAAGGATGTTCAAATGAATGTACTTTGAGTGAGAGACATCACATCTATGGAATTGTCTTGTAACAATCTCTGATAGATGAATTTGTAATTCATTGGCAATAGTCATTGTGACTTTTGTGCTATGACATTACAAAAGGGGTCATTGCATTAAATGTTAGAATCTAACATATTCCACAAGTGGCAAGAATTTGATATTCTTTCACTTGTGAAAAAGATTAGGAGTTTTGAAATGAGTATGATTGGGAATGTGTTCATTTGATCTATTTCACAAAGTAAGAACCATAGGTAAACATTGTGTGCATGCTAAGAGTATGGGACAAGTAATTCAAGTAAGAAGTTGATTACCTGAAACAACAAATAATGAGTAATCGATATGGTGATAAATAGAAGGTGTTTTATTTATACTCAAAGGTTTGAGGCCATATGGGATTAGTATTATTCTTGTGTTTCAATTTGCATGTTTTGACTTCCTGAATAATTAATTATTTTTAGAATAATCGAATTATTCGAACGGACCACAGTCATTCATATGTTGGAAGTAGATATGAATGAAGACTGTCATGAATTGGTGTGTGGATTGTCTAAAGTGTATTAGACATAAACAAATGTTTGCTGCAACGTTCATGAGTGCTTATAAGGAGAGAGGAGGCTGCCCAAAACGTGTGGAAATCCTAATGAACAAGTTCACCACGTTTTTGAGCCTTAAGGGTCCTTTAAATAGTGAGGCTATTAGGGATATCTAACAAGAAAACCCTAATTTGGATGCTTAAGCCCTAAGCAACCCATGGACTCCTTCCTTAAAGGCCTAGGACGATTTCTAATAGGTTTCCCCATAGAATTCGTCCACATGGAGTCCATTAGCTCAATATTCAACTATCATACAATTGACAGTTCTAGTCCCTTAAGTTTAATTAATGTCTTTTAGCCACAAACTTAATTCTTATTAATTCTTGACTAATATTAATTAAACAATATGATTTCTCCTTTAATATATTATTCTCATAATATATTAATAAATCATAATTAATCCTTTCTCTCCATAATTGATCCTATCAAGTTGCTTTGGTGAAGGCAACCCAAAAGGACCATGCACCATCGGGTCAAGAACATACCAAAATAGTTATGGACTTAGACACTAATCCAACAGTTTTAGCCCCATATTTCATAACCCATGGTCAAAACTCCCATGAATCCTCATAAAGCTTTAGGAATAAAGCTTCTCTGGACCTCTATGGATCCCATTCCAAGCCTCATCACAAATAGGGACGAAATGGACATCAAATCTAACAAACAAAGGGGTCAAGAAACCCTAAACCTCTATGTTCAACATAACAACAGAAAGGGAGCCAAAATATTACCTCCAAAGTGATGCTCTGAGCTCCAAATTCGAAGAATGTCCACCTCCCTTGCTTCCTCTTGGCTAGAACCTCCTTTGCCTTGCCAAACAATGCTTCAAAGGTTAACAATGGTCTTCTCTCTCTCCCAAAACGCTCAAGATCTCTTTAGGGTTTGTCTATGGGGTTGGTGGCCGAAAATGACGGCCATAAGCCCCTTTAAATAGGTCTCAAACCCTGGAAATTAGGGTTTCATTAAACAAAGTGGACTCGCCGAGTCCACCCTTGGACTCGCCGAGTCCAGACGCGAACCCGCGTGCATAACCGCGATCCTACTCGGCGAGTTTAGACTCCAACTCGCCGAGTCTCCTCACAACACCCAAAAGAATAAAAGAATAAAATAATATTTGGGAGTCCGGATGTTACACACTTGACCTAGAAGTAGATATTAGGTCAGAGTCTCATAGGAACTTATGTCAAAGTTGAAACTATGACTAGTATACTTGGTTCTTCAATTTCACTTGAATCTCGGAATCACTGCATATAAATGTCAATAAACTGACAAAAACAAATTTCAAGCATTATTCCTAATATGAATAAGAGTTATGAAACCCAAAAATAATTTGAAGTCTCAAAGATTCATTTTATTTGATATCCAAAGTTTAGCAAAATCCGGAAAACCCTAAAATCCCTAAAAACTCAAATTTATAAACTTTAACACCTAAAACTCCATAAATTTTGTTATGAACCTTATAATATAACTTTAAATGGCTAAATTCAGGAAAATATAATAATAATAATTAAGACATTAACATTTACCCTTAATTTATAAGTTAAAAATCAAGGTTTTATGAATAAGATCTAAATTAAGGTGCATATGTTATAAAAATTTCATAATTTATAAAAGATATGAACTTTATAAAAATGAAAAAGAGGGAGACCCTGTCTTATCTCCTCAAATTCGTTCTCTTTCTCCCATTAAATCTCTTTCCAAAGTAGAAATCATTTAAGTCACTCTTACACTCTTTTTCTCATTCCTCCCAACACTCCATCCCCACCATCACTCAAATCCACTCCATCCTCATTTTATTTTTTTAAATCAGCCAAGGAAACTCCACTTTTCGGCCAATAACAACAACCTCTATTCACCCCTTCGTACCCTCCAAACTTCTACCAACAACAACCACAACAATTCAATCAACCCTAATTCCAAGCCTTTCAATAACAACCTTCTCAACAATTTCAACAACCTTCTTTTATAACTCAACAATTTCAACCATCTCAAGTCCCATTATTTCAATCTCAACCTATAAATCTCGACAATGACGACAACGACGAACGGGTCCAAGAAACACAACAACCAACTCTTTGAAGGCAAAAAAAAAAACAAAAGATCCAAAAAAAGAGAACTACCGCATAGAACAAAGACGAGGAGGAAGCTTTGCGAAAGCTTGGATTTTCATATCGCAAGACGGGGATGTCGACAACTCACAAACAGGTCAAATTTAAATCATTTCCATGCGTTATTAGGAAAGGAAACGGAGCGAACGTACGACTCGATCAATGCAAAATGGCGTGATTTACGAGTGGCTTGCACCAAATTCAATGACATATTTGACAAGCTTAAAAATATACATAGAAGTGGCATCACCGATTTCAACATTTTAGCAATTGCGACCTACGAATGCAAAATTACCACCAATGGTAAACTGTTCGGCCACCAAAAAGCGTAGAAAGTTTGTCGTAACGGTCCAAAATGGGTTCTGTATCCGGAAATAGCGCATTCAGGATCTACTACCGGTTCCAACAAAAGGGCAAGAACGTCCGAGTCGGACGTGGGTTTTAGACTCGACCTCAACGATGACTTCGATGCCACCAAGGGGGGAGGGCCCACCAGACGTCCAACTTCGTCGACCATCGGGAAGGGACAAAGCGAGAAAGGGAGCGTCTTCAAGTGGAAAAGCACCGACAACTAGCGAAGGCGAGCTTACGACATCCATAAATGAAGCTCAAGTTTTTCTAGAAAAAAATACGAATCAACGGAAGAAGCTCGTCGCTAAAAAATAATTTTTACCGATCTTTAAATCATAAACACAAAGCTCCAACCGGATATCGATCCAGAAAATCTTGCGATGTTTCTTAAAATTCAACGACAAGTGCAGGACAAATATGGAAATAAGGTTATAATATTTATGGTTTTAAGTAATTTGGGATTCTATATTTTTATGTTTTTTTTTAAGAATTTTAGGATTTTAATTTGTGTTTTTTATATTAATTTAATTTGTTTTTAATTTTAATGTAATGTGTGTTTTTTTATAAATTTTGGTTTTTATTAAAATTATGGTTTGTATTTTTTTTATTTAATATAATGTTTAAAAAATTAAAAAAATAAAAAAGGAATTTGTGGAGTGGTACCATTTCGAATATTTAGTGGGTTGATGCTGAAGCTGACGTAGCGCACAGATGACAACACTTTTTCAGTGGGTTGGGTATGACTACTCCCAAAAACCGTAGGTCGAAGTCGAACCAATACCCGTGCGTGCAGGACACATGAGACACTTAAATGGCACACACTAATGTCTATAGGGACCAAAAAGAGTTAGGTGTTGTTTGTTTTTTGAAAAAAACTTTTTTACATCTCTTATTGTTGCGCGACGCCACACTTTTCATCTCGCAACTGTTTGTTTTTCAGAAGTCTTCGGATTAAAAGACCTATGCGCGTGTTCTTCTTGGCGCAACACTTGTTTTGTCTCTTCCTACCTCTTGCAATCTCATCTTCTTCTTTTTTTTTTGCTAAAATATTGATTATATATTTCTGAAATCTTATTTCACATTTTTTTCGTTTTTTTATTCTTGTTTATTTTTTTATATTGAATAATAATAATATGTTGATGAAATATCATTATTTTATGCTAAAATATCATTATTATTTTTTTGCTGAAATATCATAAATTCTTGCCGAAATATCATACATTATTAAATTTTCGGTATTAAAAAACTATTTTCGGATTATAAAATCAGTTTATTTTAATTTTTTTAATATCTGCAGTAACATGCAGATGTTAAAAAAAACAAACACGCTTCTTATTACAGTCTACAACCGTTTGATCCACCTTTTCTACTGCAGAGGGTTGCAGAAATGGTCCGTAGACTTTGGGCGTGTTTGACAAAAGTAGCCGTTAGCTGGAAGCGGGTAGCAGGTAGCTGGTAGCGGGTAGCGGGAAGCTATAACTTTTATTTATTATATAAGTGTTTGATAAAAATAGCTGAAAGCTTTTGATATATATAAAATTACATAAAAAGACAATTGATCAAAATAAATAAATATATAAATATATTTTTAAGTGTAATTATAGAATTGATTTCAAAAGTTCAGTAACGTTTTGCTAAAAGCTACATGAAGTAGCTTTTAGATTTAAAGCGTTTTGTTTAAACTAAAAGCTAAATGCTCGTACTATCAAACGAAGTTTTTTGTTTAAACTATAGTATTTTGTCAAAAGCTAAAAACTAAAAGCTCTCAAACGCTTCTAAATGCTCGTGTCAAACACGAATTTATGAATTTTTTCTTAAAGAAAAAACAACCAGCAACTTAGAGTTAATTTTAAAACTAAACATACTTTAGGACAAATTTGTGTAATTGATCCAATCCTTTACTTCCCTTTCCAGCGATCGGTGCTGTTTCTCCTAACCTTTTCTTCACCGTCGAATCCATTTCCTTCTTCAACCTGCTTCCACAATCAGTTCCTGATTTCGAACTGCAACAATCGATTTTAGGGGTAAACAAATCAAGATTAGAAGGGAGAGGCACAAAAAGGAGGAGAACGCTGTTCATCGTCTTGTTTTGTATTCCATCACGCCTCCCTGAAATCAATCCCAAATTCGACATCCATAATTCGAAGCTTCTTGAGTTGATCAAGAAATTGATGTTCTTTCTGTGATCGACTTCACTGATCAAGATTCCGACTTCCAGAATTTGACATCAAACTCACTAGTAAGTAATTTCAAATTATTGTTTCTAGTACCTGTTGCTGAAGCAATTTATCTCTAGGACTTAGAGTTTTTGCTTGATAATTGTGATAATCTTGTTGGTGGTACATTTGATTTTGGTACGTTTATCTTTAAGCCCTAAATCGGGTTTATTTGTTCAACTATCATAGGATCGTCGTTCTACCTATCCGTCACCATAAACGCCCAAAATATACTTTCATCGAAAAACATCACATATCCCACCCATACCGTGGATTCGTTAGAAATGAGTGTTGTTAATTTCGTTTTTCTAGGATGTACATTTTAAATTTGTTTCTTTTACCTTTTTAATGTCTGCCAACTTCTGGACAAGTTGTTCTTGAAATTCTACATTTTGGGGCTTTTTTTTTGCATGCTCAAATTCGTTATCAGGTCAAATAATCAGGACTTTGATGAATTACTTTGATTCTGGTATTCTATTATAAGCTTAGATCGCTATGGATTTTTTTTTCCTTGTCAATTTTTCTTATGAAATGTCTTCCTGTCTATAGTAGTTTGATAAGCCAGTATTCTTTCTCCTTCACCTTCAGATTGCCTTTTTAATTTGGTTAATATGTTGGCCCTAATCTTCATAAAGCACTAAGATCTAAGAGTGTCTACATAGGTTGTAGAGAACTAAGCATTTGAAAGCCACAAAGTTGTCATCCTTCTGTGCTCCATTGTTGACCATTGTTCATACATAAACACTAAAAGTAAAACACATGATCTCCAGATTTTGCTCTGTTTTTGAGCTCTCTTCACCTTAATGATAAAAGTAACATTTATTTCAGAAACTTCTGTATATTAATATTTACAACCAGAAAGTGGGAGGTTGTGGAATTTAGAATCTTTTGATTATATCATGAAATACTAATTATTTGTCTTATGCATACTACTTTATTTATTTATTTTTTTTCTATTATCTGTGACCCTCTAAAAAGGTTGGTACATTTTTTTTTAAAAGTTTTAACACTATTTCTTTTATATGAAGATTTTTTTTAAAAGGTGAGTTGTAGTGGATGTTAAAGCATGGCTAAGATCAGAGACCGAACTGAAGACTTCAAAGATGCTGTCAATAGGGGAGCTTTATCTTTGGGATTTAACGAGGTTTCTTCTCATTTCCTATATTGACCTTGTTTGACTTTGACAAATCTTTGTTATGCAATTTGACCATTATTTTCTTTAATGATTTTCTGATGTGTAAGTGTAATTGTTATCAACAGGCCAAAAGGGCAGCTCTAATGGCATCTTTCATCATGCACAAACCTCGTGAAAGATCACCTTTCACCAAAGCTGCATTAAAAACAGTACACACAAATCTTTACTACCATATTGTTTCTTGTATAATCTCCTAAATATTAAAAAAAAAAAAATTCTTATTTTCCTTACTTTATTTTTCAGCTAGAAAGCATTGGGACTCTAGAACAGTTCTTGATAAAGCATAGAAAGGATTATGTAGATCCTCATCGTACCACAGAAGAGGAAAGAGACAGCATTGAACATGAAGTAAGACTCTAAAAATATATATATCTTTGATCCAAGGGCAAAATGGTCATTTTCAAAAAAGGTTAACAGCTAGGTTGTTAACTAAAATGCACACGAACCAAAATCATTAAATAAGGACCAATTTTACAAAAGAGAACTTTTTTAGGACCAAATTTGAGAAATTCAGCTAAACCCAGGGACCAAAAATGTAATCTACTCGAGTCTTACAATACATAACTTTTTTTTTTTTTTTTTAACAGGTTAGTGTTTTTGTAAAAGCTTGTAAAGAACAAATTGACATTCTGAAAAGCAGCATAACTGATGAAGAAGCAAATGCAAAAGGTTGGCTTGGAATTCGGGGTGACAATGCTAATGCTGATACTGTTGCACACAAACATGGAGTGGTATGTTTAATTTTTATTTTATTTTATAATAATTAATGTTTTTTTTTTTTAATGTTTTTATTATTTTTTTGAATTATAGGTTTTGATTTTAAGTGAAAGTCTTCATTCAGTGACATCACAGTTTGATCAACTGAGAGCTATACGTTTTCAAGAAGCTATTAATCGAGCCATGCCAAGAAGAAAACCAAAACCAAAGCGGGCCCCACTTGAAAAAACAGAAACAACAAGTTCATCAGAGACGAGGGACCAAAGTGAAATTACAACTGAACCCATGAAAGTACAACAGCAAGTTTTAGATGATGAAACACGTGCTCTTCAGGTATACTATTAATTAGTCCCCATGATATTCGTGTGTATTACGGAAAATGACGATAATACCCTTGTAGGTGGAGTTATCGAGTCTTCTTGATGCTGCGCGTGACACCGAAACAAAGATGGTAGAGATGTCGGCATTGAATCATTTGATGTCGACACATGTGTTGCAACAAGCTCAACAAATTGAGTATTTGTATGATCAGGTCAGAAAATAAATAGCAACATACGTTACTTTTTTTTTTAATAGTTAAATACTTACATTTATTTATTTATTTTATTATTATAGGCGGTTGAAGCAACAAAGAATGTTGAGATGGGTAACAAGGAGCTAAGTCAAGCGATAGAGAGGAACAGCAGTAGCAGAGTTTTTCTGTTGCTTTTTATTGCTGTTTTTACTTTTACTATTCTTTTTCTTGACTGGTATGATAATTAGTACTTATAAATTATGTTTTTATTTCAAGAGCCAAAAATGAGTTGATTGGTGTTAGTTATAAGTTATATTTCAGTAGCATTTATGAATAATGTAAAATTATTATTATTATTATTATATTTCAATGAGGAAGGAGGGCAAAAAGGGACAGTGTTGTTACTTGTTAGTTACTCCTTGCAAGTTTAATGTTCTGTTGGTTTTATTATAATTATGTGTTTTACAAAATGCATAGTGTCAAACTAAAATAATATAAAATTTCGCTACCATGTTTAACTGAAATGAAATATACATATGTTGCATTCAGAAATGACCAAAAAAATAAAAAAAAAATGTAAGGATATAATATCAAATAATCACTTCCATCTTCAATCATCTATTTCGTAAAAAATAATGTTTAAATTTTTTGCTTTTTCAGTACATCATATTTCAGTAGTCAAAGACATACTTTTGACTTTGTGATCGTTGAAACTATGGTCGTGAATATGATCTTCCTATTGTGGTCGTTTTTGTGATCACCTTGTAACTAAATCATATTAATGTCCATTTGGTTGTGTACTTTTATCCAACTAGTTATGTCATTACTTTCATGAAACGACAATTGTATGATTCATTTTGTTGCTTTAGTTGTTTTTATAATTTCTTGAATTCAGGTTTGTTTTATTTAAAAATCATGAATCTTGGAAATATTGATATCATTTATCTAGAATACTCTAATTCTAATTGAAATATTTTAATCTTCTTAACATTTGTTGTTCATGAAAATAGTAAACATGAATAAACATGCCAATCTTATTTTTAATCAAACCATTAGTGAGTGTCGTTTAAGTGCCTCGTTTTCCTTGCGCGCATGGGTATTTTTGTCTTTTCAGATCTTATATAGATGAATGAGTATGGCTCAACATCGGGTATAACTAAACGTTTCTTACTTCATCCTCTTTCAAACATTTCCATTGCGCAAAGAAACCCGAATCCTCTACAATGTAAGTGATGATGGTGAGCTAGATGATTAGGAAAGAATGGGAGGATTATGATCTCGAAAGTTCATATGCTAATACTCTATTATTTCCCATACTCAGTTGATCATCCATCAATATTTCCCTAACAACTAATTTTTTTTTACAACTAATGATCTATCTATGTTTAGCATACAATTGCACCATGAGGGGACTTTACTGACTTTCCAAGCCGTAAATACATCAAGGGTAAGATAACATACATTGGCGCCATCAACATTGACTTGTTTTCAGTACATGATATGGATGAGATGATGGAAATTCTAGATTGCATGGAAGAAGGTAAATTTACTTATTATCACTTCAAACGACCCATCTGGGATTTAGACTTTGGTTTGTATGCATTGGCTAGTGAAGAAGATATAATCCACTTTATCTCATATGTATCTTAACACAAGTTGATAAAGTGTACACAGAGTTCTAGAAAACCAAATTGCATACATATAAGATGTTCCAAAACACTGCAAAGTTAAAAGATACAAGAAATTCCAGAGGCCCTTTGTTCTAGAAGGTTGTACTTGACATGGACTGACTCAACTACATTGAATGGTCCTAATGAAGAAGCCCCTGTTTCAGAGCATGTTGAAAATGTTAACCAACCCCCTATTGCATTAAATGGAACAAGCTTTGACCAACCCCATGTTACATTGCGTGAAAGTTTGGTTTAATCAAATATTGTAATAGGTGAACCAAACCTTACACTCAACTCAACCTCTATTTATACACCAACCATGGGAAGTTATGTTAATGAACCAATGGTAGGAAGCTCAAATGTTAGTAAACATTGGGTTGATACATTTAAGTGGTTTGAACCTATTGTTAAACCTCATGTGGAACCCAATGTTTACCCTCCTGTGGAACCTAATGTTGAGCCTCCCGTGGAACCTAATGTTCAACCTCACATGGAACCTAATTTTGAGACTCATGTGGAAGATGTAAGTGGTGGAGAGGTTATTGACACTATAGATAGTGAGGATATTGAAGACAATACAAATAGTGATTTCATAGGTGATGAGGATAACATGTTAGATGACCCTAATGTTGATATGAAGGACTTTCACCTTAACATTGACAAAGAGGTTGAGTGGGTTAGAAATGTGCAACATCAACTACTGTCCCACAGTTCAATAATGTAATGAAAAAACTAAGGAAACTAAGTAATGCAACATATGAGCAAGTTAAGGCTATTCCACCTAAGCATTGGTACACATCCTACTTCTCAGGTATGGAATCTTTCGTGATAAGTTTTATCACTTGCTTGGAGTTTATTAGGGAGTGCATCATGAGGAAACTTGTCATTGTTCAAAAGGAAATAGACAAAGCTAATGGGCTGTTAACTCATACAACCACCAAGACCCTTGAAAAATATAAAATAAAGCAGGAGAGTGTAGGGCAGTGTTTTCTGGTAATGGGAAGTACCATGTTTCAGGTCAATGTATGGATCAGTGTGTGGTTGATATGGGAAAACAAACATGTTCATATAGGAACTGACAGACATGCCATGCAAGCACACCACTGCAACTATATGGGATATGAGGCTTAATAATGAGGATGCTAGGATAGCTAAGACATAGGTTCACCCTACATACTGGCTGAAGACTTGGAAAGAAATATATGTATTAAAAGTTGAACAATTAACGAGAGGTTCATATATGGGGAAAATCGCATGTCCTACCAAGCTACTAGCACCAAAGCATCATGTCCCTATTAGCAAGCCAAAACATAAAAGAAGAATATCTCCAACAAAAGATGATGTTGATAGAGGCCCCATGATTTGAAACTTTTAAGTTATGTTAATATTTTGTTAGGCATTAATTGCCTTGATACATTTTTGTTGTGTTTGGTTGTTTGATACATTATATTTAGGTTTAAGTAGTTGTATCAAGTTGTGTGTATGGCTTAAAACTTTGTTGCTATTTTGAATGTTTGTGCTATTTAATGGTAAATGGTAATGTGAGCCTTCAAACTCTGTTGCTATTTTTTATGTTAAGGTTTTTTTACGGTATACTGCATCTGTTACATGAAAATGGTTATATACAGCTTTTAGAACACAATGTTCACAACAGATAGATTTGCACAAAATAGGCACATAATCATTACATTTGAAGGTTCTTACATACCCATCCAATACATATACCAAAATACTAACAATTTCATTACCAAAAGACTAACAACTTTATTATTAAAAGACAAAGACCATCTCCAACACACTTCGATCCATCCCCCCCCCCCTGTAAAAAAATAAAGTGAAAAATGGGGTACATAATGTTTTATCTCCAACCTTACTCAACTTTTTATCCCAAAAAGTATATTCCTAATATATGCCAATCTTCCAACTTACATAGATTGTCAAACACACCCTTTCTATCAATTTGGTTTTAACAAATATATAATCTATATATTTTTTTTCATTACAATAAAATAATAATTGGACTTTTATGAAGAAACACATAGCTCGCACAAGCGACCTTAACAGCTTAAACCTACTAAACATTCTTAATAATTAATAATAGAAATGATAATAAATGTTGAAACTATAAAACAAATACCTAATAAGAAATATCAATGTCAAGATTGTTAAAATGTGTATTTTTTAGTTATTCACTAATCTTGGTTTTTATTTTTTAATAAATGTCATATTAATGCAAAATATTCATTTGAAAATTACACAAACTCTTGATCTTTCAAGTAATTAACAAAACATACTCGGTTTTTTTTAACTTAATTAAACCATTCACTTTAACCTCCTTAATTTGATTTATTTAATACATTAAAATCAATTATTAGTCTAAGTTCAAATCAACTCTTCATTTTTCAACCTAATATATACATAGACGTTGATGAATTTTATTAACTTGGTCATAGTAACTTCTAACAACTAAACACCCGTTATAAAAATCATGATTTTAAACAATATAATTGCACACTGCGCAACGCGCAACACACGGGAATTCGTCCACTATACTTATAAAGGAAGCATTTTTCTTTTCACCACATTCATGTGAAACTCTCATGACTTTTCAATTTCTTTCTAATAATGATTATAAGTTGGTTAATAAGGTTAAATAAATATCAAACCTAAAGTATAATCATATATAAACTAAATTTCAATATTAAAAGAAAATATTTACTTCTACTTACAAAGTTATATTTTTAACTTTTAACATATTATACTTAACCTATTAGTTTTAATATGATGTTGTATGTAAACCTTTATCATTTTAAAGCTACAACTTTTGAACAATTTGTATAAAATACTTAAATTGTTAATTTAAATATAACATTATAAGTCAACTTAAATAACTCAAACAATATTTTGTCAATAGTTAAAAATGATAAATTGTTGTGTCCTTCTAATAATGATTATAAGTTTGTTAATAAGGTTAAATAAATATCAAACATAAAGTGTAATCATAAATACACTAAATTTTAATATTAAAACAATATCTTTACTTCTACTTATAAAGTTACGTCTTTTAATTTTTAACATATTATACTTAATTTATTAGATTTAATATGTTGTTGTATGTAAACAATTATCAGTTTAAAGCTACAAATTTTGAACAGTTTGGACAAAATACTTAAATTGTTAATTTAAATATAACATTACAGTGTCAATATAAATATAAATTTCAGTTTCACTTAAAAACCCAAAGAATATTTTGTGAATAGTTAAAAGTGATAAATTGTAATGCTAAATGCAAAAACTAAATTATAATCTCATTTTAACTAAAATATTTCCTAAAGATATTTTTATTATCTATATCGTACTATACTTATAAATGAGACATTTTTCCTATCACCTCATTTGAAACCCCCACACAAATTTCCAAGCACCTCATGCATTTGAAACTCCCACACCTTTTCACCTTCAAAGTAATTAATCAAATATCATGAAAGGTTTTATAACTTATATAATATGTTTAATTAGCAATTAATGGATAGTCTACTATAAAAATGTCATTCTCTTTGAGTAGACACATAAATACAAATCACATATAAAATTCACAAAGAAAATAATTTTAAATGTTTTGTGTTGGTTTGAGGGCTTTGGACCATTTTTCGAGCCATGTTATTATGTTAAAGTTTTAAGTTTGTAAGTTTGTTATATACTAATTCTTTTTTTTATATTTTTCTTAGTTTAATTATTATTTTAAAACAATCATTGTATGTTGTGGTTGAAACTTTAATGTAAATTAGATTAGATTCATATTATCGATCATATGTTATGAAAAGTGATATAGATAATATTTAATTAAATATTATATATATGTTTGTATGTTTGTGTTGTTTCAAAGTAATAATTAATAAAAAATAATGGATATGCAATATTATACATAATATCCATGTAAGTCTCTTTAAAATGTAAATTGTCTATCTTATCACTTTATATTTTAGTATATGTTTAACATTTTAATTATAATAAAAAGTGTCTTTTAAAAGTTTTCTTTCGTTTATTAATAGTTATAAGTGGTTTTAAAACTAATGAACCATAATTATAAATAATAAAACCAAATTATAAAAATCATGGATATGTCATATTATCCATGCAAATCTCTTTTGAAATGCAAGTTGTCTATCTTATCAGTTTATTATTTAGTGTATGATTCACATTTTAATAGTAGTATTAATAGTTTCTTAAAAATCGTCTTTAACATATTAATAATAATAAGTGGTTTAAAACTAAAGATCAATAACTTTAAATGATAATAACATCAATTTATAAATTACATAACGTTAACAACAAATAAATTGTATTTTAAATGAAAATCATTATTGAAATTAGAAAATAATCACATAAGTAAAAATTTAAATTAATCAATCATAAAAGTTATTAAAAATAATATTAAATAGATAATTATATTTAATTTTATTAATGAGGAATATGAATTGATGTCAATGAATAATATTGTTCAAAATATTATGTCAAAGTTAATGTCAACTAGTATATGAACCTGTAGTGAACCACGGGTCACGTTATTTATTTTATTTTGCCATCGTTTCTAAATGATAAATGCTTTCAATTATTAGTGTTGCGTATTTTACACTTAATAAGGTAGTAAAGAGCATGATGTAGATGGTATTTAATAAATGAAAATCTCTTCCATCCACTAACCGAAACTGTTGTATAATTAATTTATTTGATAAAGTTTGTTTCCGTTGAGGAAATATCATTTTGAAATAATGTTCAAGAACTACATTTTGTGCAATAGAATGCAACAAACTTGTCAAATGGGTAACCAAAGGATGAGAGCTTGGTTTATGTTGGGATGAAGATCAAAGTCACGATTTCCCTAAAAGAAAGTGGGCTTTTCCCAGTTGGAATTTTTCATTTCCCCTTTTACCCTTAGACCTTTATGCTCTTCTCCTTATATCAATTTTGGCTTTTTTTTTTTTTTTTTTTCTAATTTAGTAGTTGGGCACCTCTTTTGGATGTTTATTGGTTGATGGATTTGTATTTAAAATTATTTTTCCTAATTGACAAAAAATCAAGCTTATTTAAACGAAAACAAATCTAAAATTTAATTTTAATCAATACACAAATTTTATTATGTTAATAAAACTAATTTATCAGTTAATTTAACAATTTTAATTTATGAAGGTATTAATGTCAAAAAACGGAAAACCTGATTCTTAAATAGTCATTAATTATCCATTTTCAAGATTATCAAATTCATACCCTTAGATTCTAGCAAGGGCAAAATCATCATTTACCCTTAGACTTGTTGCATGAGATTTTCTTTTTTCCATATTTGTAGCAGATTTTATCATTTCACATGTGTTACACTGAAAAATTTCAATGAAATATTTTTATTTATAAAATACAAAGGAATACTATAGGCTTTAGTTCCTAATATACGTCTATAGTTGTATGCTTCTAATTCTATTATTTATCATTTTTTTTATGATCCAATATCTTGTACCATTTCGAGAAGGCTTTTGAAATGTCAAACCCATAGAGTTGGAAAGGAAAAAAGAGAGCAAAATCATAATTTAAAATGGAACAGAAAATCAATAGTTATCACACATACAAAAACTTCTATTATTTGTGAAAAACTAATTATATGTTGAAAAGAAACATAGAAAAGGAGGGAAATTTAAGCAATTTGTTGAACTGGGACCATTTTTGTAACAAATTCATGATAGAGGGACCATTTTTGTAACATATTCTTGCGACAAGGACCATTACTATAATGGATTTTGATATAAGAACAACTTCTTTTAAGAATTATGCCACAAGGACCATTATTGTAACAAATTATTGGTATAAGGACCATTTATATAAAAGTTTATGCAACAATGACCATTACTGTAATAGAAGTTTACTTTTGTTATAATTTAATTTGCTTTTTATATCGTTTATGTACACAAACTTTTACAGTTAGATATTATAGTGAAAGGGCTTTGCCAAATATTAAGTTTACATGGTCGTCTTACTGATACAAAGTAATATTAACACACCCATTCAACAATTCTATTAATTGTTGTAGCTTATATTTCTTCTTGTTATTTTGTTTTTCTAAGAAAATATATTTCTAGCTTATACAAGTCATGTTTCTCCTAGAATCATGCTACTTGCGTCTTGTGATGTTTTTACCCAATCAAAATTTTTGTTTGCGTCTAGAATTTCAAAATTTTACGCCAATTCAAAATTTTAATCAAACAATTGTATTTGGATGCTGATATATATGAAGAACTCAAAACACTACATTTTGGTGAAATTTCCACCGGGTTAACTGTATGGTAAAGAATATGACTTTCATTAATTCTCTTATATATGTTGATGTGATGCCGCCACTTTTGTCAGCATTATATGTTATCACATTAGTTTTAAGGTTTATCCGACAATCATTTTTGTTATTATTAACATTTCAGTCTTAATAAAAACTGATAACAACTTTGAGCTTTCTTTAAGGGCAAATGGTCAAAAAATATTGATGACTTGATATGAAATTGTTTTTAATATATGACAAAAAAAAAACTCTTCGTTCCGGTGAGATAATAAGAACCATAAAATAGTTTATCTATTTAACTAAAAAAAACATAGGAATGTCATCATTTTTACCACACAAACAACCTAAGTTAGCATTAAACAGTAAAAATCTAATTCTTTTTGCTACTTCTGAAACAAAAACTTTAGGAATCAAGTCATCAATAGTTTTTGACCATTTTGCCCTCAAAAGGAAGGTCAAAGTTCTTATCAGTTTTCATTAAGGCTGAAATAGCACAACTTTTATAAGAATCTTGAAATCATTTTTTAAATATGAAAAAAGTCATTTCATTCCGGTGAGATAATAAGAAGATCCACAAAAAAGTTTATCTATTTTAAGAGTGGGAGGCAGCGGAAAAAAACGCAGAACCATGAGTAATTAAACAGAAAATCAAAATCAATTAGAAACAATATATTATGACATACCGAAATTCCAAACAGCAACAGAGCACAGGCGGTTGGCGACAGAACAAATTTGAAATCCTAATTTCTTGGACGGGAAATCGTCAGAAACGTCAAACCCACAAAGTCGGAGACATCGCTCAAAAAACACAGAAGGATCAAAAAGAAGAGGAATTGAACAGAAAATCATAATAAAATTGAAACAACATACTACATACTGAAATTCCTCACTGCATCACAATACAAATGGTTGTTAGCAGGTGTTTGGCGGTGGCAATACAGTGCAGGCGGTTGAAAGGATCATAAAGAAAAGAAATCGAACAGAAAAATCATAATAAAATTGCAATAACATATACCAAAATTCCTCATATCAACACAGACACACAGTACAAGCAGTTGTTGGCGGCAATACATCGCACGTGGTTCTTGGTGAGAGAAATTGAATTCCTGAATTCTTGGATGAGAAGTCATCGGGAGACTCAAACCAAGATAGTCGGAAACGAAGAAAAAAAGTCGTGGAAACGACGAAAGAAAGGGATGGAAGAATTTGCAAAGTGATGGTCGTGGGTTTGTGGATTACAAAATAAGATGGTAAAAAATAGAAGGACGAAATAGTCATTATGTATAAATTGATGTGGTGAAAGTCTGAAACTTTTGAAGTATACTGTTTATAGGCGTGTTGGGTTTTAATATATGTATATAATAATATAATCATTTTAAACATATATTTTTCAACATTTTAACACTGTATTTTTAACCACACTGCGTAACGCGCGGGAATTCGTCTAGTAAATAAATAAAGGTTATGTGTTGCAGCTCATGGGAAGGGAAATAGAAAAGTTAATGGGATAATTTCTTTATTATTTGTAATTATTAAAATATGAAGCGGTATGTATATATATTTTAGTCATACTGTCTTTGTTAACTTAAAACTTTGATGGATTTGTTTTGTCATGAAAATAACAACATTAGTGATGTTTTTGAAATATTCTTAATAAGTTTTCTGCAAACGTAATCTATTAAAAATGTTTTAAACAAAACAAAGGGGGAAAATGGGTGAAAAATCACGGTGTTACAAATATGACAGTGATAGCGGTGTATCGATGGAATTTCTGAGGAGACATCACATGTATCATTGAAGCTGGTGACGATGAAAAAAGATGATGACAATGATAATTATATCCACAACTCCAAACAACGATACCACTTACAATTTTACTGTTCATCAGCTCCACTAAGCCAACAACAGCCAATACCAGCCACAAAACTCACGACTAAATACTTGAATAGTTTGTAGGGCGCACATATAATTAATACTCTATATATATATATATATATATATATATATATATATATATATATATATATATATATATATATATATAATAGTCCAAAGACTTATGATGTTGCTTCAATGACTTTCAATCATCGAGTATTTAGCTAGTTTTTGCATAGTGAGTTTTAAGATGTTATCAAAAAAGAAATTTAAAACAATGTCGATGAAATATGATTTCCCAAGAACAGATTTTTAATTGGTAGAGAAAAAGAAATTGCGGAGATTGAAACCACTCTTTTTGAAGAAAGTAAAATTAAAGAATGAACAATTGGAACCTCTAATGGACCTACAATTGAGGAAAGAGAAGTTGATGGAATCATAGATAGAAAATTCTAAACCAGATTAAGATATTACGATTGAACCATTGATTGAAAAACACTCACCGAACATGCCTAAATACAAGAAAATGAAGCTTCATAAGTAGCGTGTTGTGTATCAATGACGAACCTTTTAATTGATGCGGTTTTAGCTAACTATTTTTTAGGCGGTATTGGCTATTTTTTGGTGTAATTTTGGCTATTTTTTGCTATTCTTTTGTGCGGGTTTGGTTATTTTTTGGTGTGGTTTTGGAATCGCACCTTTAAATAAGGGTAGTTTTTTGATGTGGTATTTTTTTGCGGTTCAATACCGCATCAATTAATCATTTTAATCGCATTAAGAAATGCTTTATGTACTATTAGATCATGCATAATAAGGTTTCGTTGGTATTGACGGTTATTCTTGTAGTGATTATCCCAAAAGTTTGGGAACTGATTTGTATACACCAAATTTTTTTCTATACACAACAATTTGTGCATTAAAGTGTTGTATTGTATAACTCCATAAAGCATAAATTGTTGTGTATGAAAAAAAATTGTTGTGTACAAATCACTTCCCCAAAAGTTTCGGTATATTGTATCAATGTTCATGGATTTAGTTTGTCGTCCTGTTTATTTATTAGAGATACTAGTTGTGAGACCCGTATGTTATACGGGTTGAATAAAACAAAAAAATTAAATATGAAGGTTTAAACAAAAATTTATTTAAATTTAAAATTTAAAATTTGAATTTAAAATGAAACATATTCAATAATATGAGTTGTAATATTGTAATTTAATTATTATTTTCAAATAAGGCAATTAATAATTGAGGTTTAAATATGATGTGTTAATTAAAAAAAGATAAATAATGAGAAAATGACACATGGAAAAAACATTTATTCAAAAATACCAGAAAAATGACATGTGTTCAAGTTAATGAAAGAGTGACATGTAGCAAAGCCATTTTCATTTATTATGATAGATTGTAATTATCCCAAAAGTTTCCTTATATCGTATCAATGTTGCTTAGTGGCTAGGTCATCATATTATACCCTAGCTAGGAAACCTTGTATATAAATAGGGCCAATTATCAATGGAAACATCAAGGCATTACATTACCTCTCTCTACTTCATCAATTGCAACCGCCAAACCCTCGTGACTATGGATGTACGAACAAAGCTCTACAACATCGATCACGCCACTACCAAAGACTATTTATCAGCCGGACTAACGTAGTTGCGGTCTCTTTACTTAATTTTTTTCCCTTATTTATTTGTGTTTTTTAGGGTTTTGGATTATGGTATGCTTCAAGAAAGTGCGATATGTTTACAGAATGCATTTACTAATGGCCTTGTTGCTTGTTATAACTTCCGCTCACTTTATCTATGCTGCTGTTGAGCAACATTATGTGAAGGTTGCAGGCACTACTCCTCATCCTCATGGATGGGATGCCATATTTTACATGTTTCAGCTTATCAGAACTGGTCTTTTCTTCACTGTCATCATGTTGATTGGCATCGGAAGGTGTTTGTGGAAGCCGTTTTGGAAAGGAATGGATACTTTGATTTTGATGATTTTGATGGATGTGATCCTACTTCAGGTTTTAGGTAATGTAGCTTCTATAAAGGCAGGGGAAACCAACCATTATGGTTACGACTATTGGAAGTGGAAGGCAGTTTTTTTCTTGTCCGATTACGGCTCTTGCGTTATTACACTCCTAGAAAACAAAGGGTTTAGCCACAGAAAAATAGCTACGGAAAATTTCCGTAGGTAATTACCTACATAATACCAACGGAATGGGATGCCCTAATTTAGTAACGGAATATCTACAGAATAGCTACGGAATAACAACTAACACGTATCTGTAGGTATTCCGTTCCTAATTAGCTACAGACTAGCTACAGAATAGCGACGGAAAAAAGTCTGTAGGAATTCCGTAGGTAATTAGCTACAGAATAGCTACAACTTATCAACAGAAGAAAATAGGTACAAAATAACTACGAAATACCAACGACTTTATAATTTTATTATTATTAAAAAAACCGTAAGTAATCCGTAGGTATTTACCTACGGATTACCTACGGTTGTTTATTATTTTCTAATTTTTAAAAGAAAATATTGTTTTTTCAATTTCATTTTTTTCACAATATCATTATACTTTGGTTTCTTTCTTTTCATCAACTTATACATAACATAAACTTACATACAAACGTATGTATCGTTAGAACCCGTTACCGATTTACAACTTTATTATCTTTTTTTTATATAATATAACTGAAAGTTATATTCTATACACAAATACACATATTTACATACAAACCATATGTATGTATTATGTTCAGTATATCGTGTATTTGTTTAATGAGGTTAATTGTTGGTCAATAACAAACATAAATAGCTTTTTGTATCATATATAGTAATGGGTTCTAATGATGCACATTCTTCTACATACGTTTATATGATGTATAACTTTGTCAAAATAAAGCAATCAAATTATAATGATGTTGTGAAAAAAATGAAACGAAAAAAACGACATTAGACCCTTGAAAAATACAAAAATTAAAAAAAAAAACCGTAGGTAATCTGTAGGTAATACCTACGGATTACCTACGGATCGGGCTTATCCGTAGGTAATCCGTTGGTATTTACCTACGGATTACCTACGGTTGTTTTTTATTTTCTAATTTTTAAAAGAAAATATTGTTTTTTCAATTTCATTTTTTTCACAATATCATTATACTTTGGTTTCTTTCTTTTCATCAACTTATACATAACATAAACTTACATACAAACGTATGTATCGTTAGAACCCGTTACCGATTTACAACTTTATTATTTTTTTTTTTATATAATATAACTGAAAGTTATATTCTATACACAAATACACATATTTACATACAAACCATATGTATGTATTATGTTCAGTATATCGTGTATTTGTTTAATGAGGTTAATTGTTGGTCAATAACAAACATAAATAGTTTTTTGTATCATATATAGTAATGGGTTCTAATGATGCACATTCTTCTACATACGTTTATATGATGTATAACTTTGTCAAAATAAAGCAATCAAAGTATAATGATGTTGTGAAAAAAATGAAACGAAAAAAACGACATTAGACCCTTGAAAAATACAAAAATTAAAAAAAATCGTAGGTAATCTGTAGGTAAATACCTACGGATCGGGCTTATCCGTAGATAATCCGTTGGTATTTACCTACGGATTACGTACAGTTGTTTTTTATTTTCTAATTTTTAAAAGAAAATATTTTTTTTTCAATTTCATTTTTTTCACAATATCATTATACTTTGGTTTCTTTTTTTTCATCAACTTATACATAACATAAACTTACATACAAACATATGTATCGTAAGAACCCGTTACTGATTTACAACTTTATTATTCTTTTTTTATATAATATAATTGAAAGTTATGTTCTATACACAAATACACATATTTACATACAAACCATATGTATGTATTATGTTCGGTATATCATGTATTTGTTTAATGAGGTTAATTGTTGGTCAATAACAAACATAAATAGCTTTTTGTATCATATATATTAATGAGTTCTAATGATGCAGATTCTTCTACATACATTTATATGATGTATAACTTTGTCAAAATAAAGCAATCAAAGTATAATGATGTTGTGAAAAAAATGAAATGAAAAAAACGACATTAGACCCTTGAAAAATACAAAAAAAAAAAAAAAAAAAAAAAAAAAAAAAAAAAAAAAAAAAAAAAAAAAAAAAAACCGTAGGTAATCTGTAGGTAAATAGCTACGTATTACCTACGGATCGGACTTATCCGTAAGTAATCCGTAGGTATTTGCCTACGGATTACCTATGGTTGTTTTTTATTTTCTAATTTTTAAAAGAAAGTATTGTTTTTTCGATTTCGTTTTTTTCACAATATTAATTTATTAAAAAAGAATAGAATATTTCTACACAATATCAATTATATAAAAAAATAGAATATTTATACAATATATAGAAAATAACTTTCATCGATTATAATGCGTAACTCATGCTTTTCAAATTATATTTAATTATAATATTATACATCAATTTCCCAATTTGTTTATACCTACAAAATTCCTACGATTTCCATATGCTACCGATTTGCTACACCTCCTAAAACCCAAATTGTTTCCCGCTTCACTATTCGTAACTAGCTCGTCGCAAACAAAGCCCTAGCTTACACCGGCGATTGGCGATTTCCGAACCAGCACACATCCGCCGGTGATTCTCGACTGATACGTACATCGGCGACATTTTTTGGTAACCTATTCGACTTCTATGATTTCCAAACAATCGATCGGCGACCCACATTGACCAAACTGTTGCAGGTTTGCCAACCAACCATCGTTGTCGCACACCACCGCCGACGCTGCCCCGTATCACCACCGTCGCTGCACCATACCATTACCGTCGCTGCCCCACACTACCAGCGGCGACACCCCAGGTACGATTTCGAAGCACATTTTCACAATGTAGGAATGACCATTTTTTTTGTTACCCAAATAAAACCCTTGCTTGGCGATTTCGGAACCCTGCTGCAGCACACATCCGCCGGTGATTCTCGACTGATTTCAGTTAACCAATTCGAGTTTTGTGATTTCCGAACTCTGATTTCAGCACATATCGGCGACCCACATTGACCAAAACGGTTGCAGGTTTGCCCTCCAACGTCGCTGTCGCACACCACCGCCGATGTTGCCCCGTACCACCACCGTCGCTGCACCATACTACAACCGTCACTGCTCACACCACCATCAGCGACACCCCAGGTATGTATGTATGTCGATTTCAGTTTGCTCACATTTCACAAATTTTGCCCCTGGAGAATCAATTTCAGTTTTTGTGATTTCAAGTGTCTTTTTCAGCTTTGCTTTCCATACTTGTAACTTCTCCATTGCAGTAGATTTCACTAATTTAGACCCATAGAACTTGAATCATCAGTATGCAGCAGTTTTGCAGCAATAGTTGTAACTTGTCCATGTGCAGAGCTTAAGTTAAGATCGAAATTAGATACCCTTTCCTCTTCTGAATTCTGTGACCCTGTCCAAGATCTGTAATGGAAGTATTCTCCTATTTGGGACGGAATTTTCCTGTTAGCCTCAGTTTTGGTTGTTTGGATTTGAAAATGTGTCTCCCTTGTAAATCTTTGAAATTTTGCCTATTTGGACGATTTTACCCTTGATGCTCTAGACCTTTCTAATAGATGTGTATTAGTATATACTTTATATTGTGGTAGGTTATATTGTTTTTTGTTTGACTTTTTGTTGAAAGATTGGCATGCTTTAAAAGACTAACATAGCTTTCTAGTTTCAGGGAATATAAATATGTACATAGTTCTTCCTAAAAGCATAATCAACGTTTTGTTTTTAATTATAGAAGATGGCATTCATAAGACTAATCAACAAAAAGTAAGCCGTATCTTAATACTTGTTATATTATATATCCACAAGAGATTCTCAAGAAAATACTACCCCCGTAATAACTAGCAAATGAAACCGACTTCATCATAAATGCCTACAAATGCTTAGGAAACTAATATCATTCATGTATGTGTTAATACTTGTCAATGTCCTTTTCTTTTGGGAGAATCATGCATCAGTAGCATGCGCATCTATTTTTGGCTACCATAAATTACTCAAATATATTTTTTTTAGCTTTTTAGTTTTTGATGTAAATGATTCATTTTATAATGCTAATCTTTTAATGTTTTCAAAATTGGTTTTGTCAAAATTAATGTCATTTAGTTTCAACCAAGTCTACAATTTCATCAACAGATTATATGTAGGCTACTACTATTTAGTTTCAAAAGAATTGATACTAAGAGGACACTCAATTCCAAATATTTATTCTATGAATTTAGTATTATTCTAATATTCATGTATTAATTGAAAATTTTATCCTTCTTTGACTAATTATAGATGAAATTAAAAGTAAAGTACATTGCTATCATGGTTTAAAGTTGAATTACATTTACTAACTGCATGTGTTTATCTTGCTATATTTAGGTAAATGAGTTGCGACAACAAGTGTCAAACATGCAACAAGCCATGGATGAAAAGCAAAGTGAAATGAATTTGCAAATGCAACAAATGCGAAATGAAATGGAATTGCAAGTGCAACGACAATTGGCGGCCTTTATGAAACAAATCAATCCGTCTGGTAATCCACCAAGTAGTTCTTAGTTTTTGTTTTAGAACACTAAATTAATGTTATGTTATTGACTAGTTCGTAGCTTTTGTCATGGTATTTGAATGTATGAATGGTATGTTAGTGACTATTTTAATTGTAATGAATGTAATGGTATTTGACTATTATTTTAATTATTTATTTGGTTTTTTTTAGCTGAAAATTTGGATATTTTTTAAATTATAAATTTAATATAGCAATAGATTTTTGACTGAATTGTAGGAAACAAATATTCCGTAGAAATTATAAATTTAATATAGCAATAAAAACTGGTAAAAAAATCATAGAAAATTTGTAGGAAATAAATATTTTGTAGGTATTCTGTAGGAAATAAAATCTGTAGGTAATTTGTAGCAAAAGCAGTTGGTAGGTAATCTGTAGGTAAAGTAGTTGGTACGTATTCCGTAGGAAAATCAGTTTGTAGGTATTTTGTAGGGAAATATTTCGTATGTATTTTGTAGGTGTTTCGTAGGTAATCTGTAGGTATTCTGTAGTTAACGTATTCAGTTGGTATTCCGTAGTTAAATTTGTAACAAAATATTCCGTAGGAAATGCGTAGGAACGTGTGTAGCTAATTTGTAGGAAAAAATTACCCACGAGGGTTTTCCATACAACCCGTTTTTTTGTAGGAAATCTGTAGGTAACGCCTTTTTCCTACGGATTTCCTACCAATTCTACTGTAGGTAATTACTTAATTTTCTAGTAGTGTTATGTTCTCCATATACTCATCGATTATCTCGTTGAGGGAGGCTCATGAGACTGATGGGATTTGAAAAAGTTGGAAAAGTTGCGTCTATTTGTGTTGGCGACTTTTGGATACGTGTTTTTTACGAGAGTTATTGTTGTTTTTGGACTGGCTCCCCTTGTAGTTGACAAGTGGCCATGGGTGATTGATGTGGCAAAGGAAACCGGCAATCTTGTGTTCTGTATGGTTATGTTTTACATGTACAGGCCATTAGAGAAACATGTTGTGGGGGATGAAGAGTCAGGGCTTTGAACAATCCAATCGAGTACGATTTCTTGTTTAGTCGTTGTTCATAAATCATAATGGAGTTCAAGTAATATACTGCATGTAAGTTGTCCACTTAATCTTTGAGCAGTCTTTCCTGGAACAATTTGACGTGTTTAATTAGTCTCTTTATTTGAGTTATAGGTTTGCTCTTGAGATTTATGTTTTATGTGATAGTTTGACGGGTATTTTATAATTATGGATTACTACTATATATTACACCATTAATCCTCTGATACATCACCTTAGTTTTAATTTAATTGTGTGATCGTTAATTCCTTCCATTTATTAACTTCGATCTCCAAACATGGAATCTTCAACTTTGTCTATATATAAGATTTTTTTACACAATTTTTATATTAGTTTTTGTTTATAATTATGTAAACCAACTAACATACACCAAAAGATTTGATTTCATGTTCCGCCAAACACAATATAAATAACTTATAACTAAAAACATACACATATTTAAAACAGTAAACTAAGATCCATTAGGTGGATTGTCGGGAGGTTTACCGAAGCCTCTAATAAATAAGGTCATTTGTATACTTCAATGCCAAAGCGTTTATAAGTTTTTAATGGCAATTTTTTGTTGTGATTTTATGATAATACAACTTTCTTTTTTCACGTGGGATTCTATTATCCAACATGTTATCAAGCTAGGGTTCCACCTATACATGCAGCCAGGACCGGCCCTAAGAGGACCGGCCCTAAGCACATGGATGTACGGCCGTACAATGTCGTGTTGTTTAAGGGTATATATATATATATATATATATATATATATATATATATATATATATATATATATATATATATATATATATATATATATTCAAATGTTTCTATTATCTATTGTGTGTATGTAAGATTAATTTTGGACCAGTCATTTAGTTATTTTAAGAAAGTAATTAATACATATTAAATGTTGAATATTTAATTAATAATTATTATATTTTTAACATGTAATATGCATTAATTACTTTCTTAAAATAACTAAAATTATTGGTCCAGAATCAATTCTACATGCATACAATAGATAGTTAGAACACAATAACCTAACCCTATATATATTTAGATTCAATTGTTTCTACTATCTATTGTGTGCATTTAGGATTGATTATGGACCAATCATTTTAGTTATTTTAAGAAATTAATTAATGCATATTAAATGGTGAATATTTAATTAATACTAATTATATCTTCAACATGTAATATGCATTAATTACTTTTTTAAAATAACTAAAATGATTGGTTCAAAATCAATTCTACATGCACACAATAGATAGTTAGAACACAGTAACCTAACCATATATATATATATATATATATATATATATATATATATATATATATATATATATATATACACACACACACACACATTACAGCCCTACTTAAACTTAGGTACTAAACCTCTAAAATATTTCGTTTTAACTTAGTAATTATACTCGATTTGGTTTTCATTTGGTAAATATATCGTCCCTAATAACATTTCTTCTCTCCATTATCGTTTTGGCATCCTTGTTTTCTTTACTCCATTATCGTTTATTATTTCACCCTAGTGAACAATATTGTTTTCCATCGTCACAAACGTCGCTTCGACGATCTAGTTAGATTTCTCAGAGAGAGTTTAGGGTAAATAATGTGTGGAAGAAGATGGATCTCTTCCTTGAGCTGGAAAAGATCCATTTATACATGTTACTAACGGAATGAAGGGAATCCTCAATGTGGGAGCGAGACGTGGCATCCTCTTACTTGGAGAAATTGGACCATGCTAACCAACTGCGTGGTGATGTCAGTTCTGGGCGTCACCAAGCTTTTTGTCACGACCTGATTGGTTGTGAGTGAATGAGAGGATCATGAGGAATATTCTTTCCTCATGAAGGGAAGCGAACCGTCATCCCGGTGTTGGATTACTTAGGCCAAGACCGGGTCTCAGCCAAGGTATCGGCTTGATAAAGTCTCGTCTATGCTTTCCATTACGTTTAACGTGGTCGTACACGGTAACGTTAACAATTCCCTTAGACCAGTAAGCTTCTGTGTTAGTGACGTAGCAGAGTCGTTCTGGTCTACTCACAGACACCTAGCGAGCTACTACTGATAGCTTATGCGGTTGACAGGGCAAAATCGTCGTTCTTCAGTGGTTTCATCATGAAAACGGTTCGCTACTCCTTTGGTAGCATTTAAACCTCTGTTCCTCCTTGCATTTCCTCCTTACTTTCTACCTTTGTCTCCTTGCCTTCTTGCCCGAAGAACCCTTTCGACCTTTTCTTTGCTTTCTTCCATGGCTACCACTCGTTCTTTGGGAAGAGATCTTATTGTCGAAGAATGGGAATCTTTTCAGTTCCGATTCGGGTTTGTCCCTGAACATGGAGTGCAAATCCCCTTCCTGAGGTGCCGCTTTACATTCCTCCCGAGGGCAAGGTTGGCATTCTGATTGCTTTATTCGAAGCGGGTCTACGTTTGCCCACTACAAACTTCTTCAATCTGATCATCCATGAATATGGGTTTTCCGTGAGGGAGCTGACCCTGATTTCCATAAACAAGGTAGTGGGTTTTGAACTCCTCTGTCGTGCCCTAGGCTGTCAGCCAACTGTTCCAGCATTCAAGTACTTCTTCAACGCTTCTACACAGTCTGGGACTCGGACCCTTTCTCGTCGGCAGGGAGTCCCTACCCTCACCCACGACAAAAAGCCCAAAGAGAACTAGCAAGAGAAGTTTATGTGGGTGAACAATGACCTTGTGGTGCTTAGCTACCCAAAGACCAAGGCGTATGTGGACCGTGCTCCAACGCTCTTTGGTGCTGACAAGGAACTGGTTGATACCCTGGAGAAGATCAGCATCAACGGTGAGGACAGGCTCGACTGCTTCATGGCCGCCGGTGGGATGAGCACCGCTTGGAGGGCTCGTGGGAAAATGCCCGAGTTTTTCGTCGAGAAAGATGGTATAATGTTTCTTCTTATGTTTTCTCTTGTCCCCCCCCCCTTTTTTTTTACTCGGTGTAACCCTTGAAAATGGGTAATTTTGTTAACCGTTGCTGCCTTTGCTTTTGTTTTCAGGTGTGGAGGAGTTCATCTCCTTCGAGAAAGCTCCTCAAGATCTGTTCGACGGTGATCTTTAGTGTCGCGACGTCGACCTTGTGGAGACTCTTCCACCCCCTGGTCAAGAAATCGAGGCTATCGTAGGTTCGGAAAGTGCTACTAGCACCGACGAGGATCCAGATCTGGAGGACGTTGTTGTTACTGGCGCTTCTTAGAAGGATTCGGCCCCTTCCGGGTCCCCAAGGAGTCTTTGTCGTGTCAAGAGGCGTTTTGCTTTCTTGGAAGCCTCTTCCGGCGGTCATGCTGAGATGGTTAGCACCAAGCCCCCTCTTCGCAAGAAACGTAATATGAGTTTCTTGTTGGTGGGTTCTAAGGGTTCCACCTGTACCCTCGATGAAAGTCCTCTGAAACTGCTGGAGGGGGCACACAATAGGGCAACTGAACCGCCCAGTCCTACAGAGGAAGAAAACACCGGAATGACCAGCCCTAATCCTACTGTTGGAGGGGCCACGGCGAAGTATGGGTCTTCGCCTTCCCAAGGTCCCGTGTCCACTGCTTCTGGTAAAACAGGAACTATTCCTCTTTCCGCGGGGTCTCAATCAGGTTCCTACAGGCCATCTTGGAGGCTAACTCCCCAAGACCTCGTGTCTGAGCACAACACTGCTCTTGAGTGGTGTCGACACACTTTTTCACCTACTACAACTGAGGCTTTGGCTGTCCTGGCGGATAAGCACATGGTCGACAGTCTTCGCTATGCCGCCGCCTAAGTGTCATCTTACCTGGTTTCAGCTGCTGAACGCATCTCCAATATAAAGACCATCCAGTCTTACTCGGATAGGATGAACAACGAATGTGCAGTACTGAAAGCCCGGGTGGCAAAGATGGAAGTTGGCAAGCACAGCTTGGAGAATGTCAGCCTAAGCGAGAGAACGACAGAACTGGAGGCTAACCTGGTCAGGGAGAGCGCTGCAAGAGGGGTGTTGGAGAAGGATATTTCGTGGATCCTTCGTGATGGGCTCGGCTGGGTGCTGGACAGGGTGATCGAGAGCCCCCAATTTCTTGAAGGTTTGGTTCATGTGCAGGCATCCTACGTGGCGGCAGATGTGGAGCAGGGGAAAAGAGTTGGTGGTAGCTGGGGGGGTTTGATCTAGAGGCAAAGGTGGATGTGGCCATCAAGACCCAAGAGATGGAAGATGCCATGGCGACGTTCACTAAGACAGATTTCGCTTGCTATCTCGGCCTCGACAACATGGACTTGGCCGGGCTTCGTGCTCTTTGTCAAGATGCTCAGGATGATGAGTCAGACCGTGGCCCAAGCTCTCCACCATGTGATGGTAAAGCCCCTGCCCATAAGTAGCGTTGCTTGCCTGGTTTGTTGTGATGTAGCTTCCATGAACAATATTTCCTATTTCTCTCTTTGTTTTTTTTTCTTTGCGGCACTTAGTGGCAGCCCTAAAGTCCAGGAGTCCGACGATTTGACAATGTTCACTTTTAATTCATGGGTATGGATGTTTCTCAATGTCGTACATATTCTTTTGTTTGGTTGCTTTGTATATGGTTTATGTTCACCATCACATAGTATTTATTTCGGGTTTGCTCAAATCCATGGTCTGAATTCTTTTATTTGTGAACTCCTTGTGCTTTACTAATGCTAGTCTTTGAGAAATTTGTTCTAATTTGCTGCTTAAAGACCCTAAGTGTAGCCAAGATCGTCATCTTGAGGCTCACCCGGTTGCATTTTTCTCATTAGTGGAAGATTATAACTCTTCTACACTTATGTTACATGTTCGTTTGTTATTTTCTATAATGTGATTGATGAGCATGTTTTAGGGGAAAGGTTATGAGCCTTTTTTATATAAGGAGCATCTGAATTGCTCTCTCTCTCTCTCTCTCTCTCTCTCTCTCTCTCTCTCTCTCTTTTTTCTAATTTCATTGTTGGAATGTTATAAGACTGAAAGTGGTAAAGTAGTTTTTACTAGTTAAATTTACATTCCAAAACTAATACACAATGCTTTTACTAGCATTCAATTTAATTTTTACACTCGTTTTAAGAATAGAAATGGCCCAGGCTCTGCGCATTCCAAGTTCTTAGGATGGCACTCCCATCCTGGGCTTCTAATACATAAGCACCATTCTTATGACCTTCCACGATTTTGTACAGTCCCTCCCAAGTGACACTGAGTTTGATGGGTTTTATACAAAAGAACATCCTATGTGCTCATGCAAACCCTAAAGTTTGGATCTAGGTTTCTCTATTGTACATGTAATTCATCCAAGACTTATGAACCCTAGATCTAGCATACATATTTCGAAATTATCATATAAGATCAAATCTAGATGATTACCTCTTCAAGAATGGCTTGAATCTTCTTCTCTTGGAGATTAGAGTCACAAATGTCACTCCTCTAATGGCTTACAAACACCACAAGCAAGAGGATGATATTGGAGATAGGGGAGGAGGCATAATTTCGGCTATGAACTCTTCTAGGGTTTCCAGTCACCGAAAACTGATGCCCTAGGGGTATATTTGTACTTGTGATGCTAGAGTTTCAGTCAAAACCCTAATGGACAGCTTGGGCCTTAAACAGTCCAAGGAACCTTCTGGAATAAAGCCTCCTTGGACGAATTCAAGATGGGCTTCATCTTAATTTTGTCCATGCCTTAGTCCATAAGGATTCTCAGCCCAAAACTCAATTATCTTATAATTGCAGTCCAGTCCCCTATATTTAATTAAACTCTTTTAGCCACCAAATTAATTCTTAATTGATTCATGACTAATATTAATTAAATAATATGATTTCTCTTTCAATATATTATTCTCATAATATATTAATAAACCATAATATCCTCTATCTCCATAAATCACCCTGTCAAGTTGTTTTGGTGAAGGCAACCCAAAAGGACCATGATCAACCGGGTCAAGTACATACCAAATATATTTATGGACTTAGACACTAATCCAACAATCTCCCACTTGGATAAGTCTAGTAACTATAGTGCAAGTACAATCCGATTAGCAATTGTAGCTCTCAAAGACGTTGTCGAACTCTGATCTTATCAGTAACTTGTCCTTTAGATAAGGGATGGTATAGTCCTCCGTTCTAGATATCATGCGGACAATTACATGGAGCATAGTCATACTTATTGTCCAACAGTTTGTTTCTCGATCTCTTATTTGTCTGACATAGAACTTAATTGAACACAACAATTCAGTCTTGACCAGGCCCGACACATATGTCAAACCAAATCATCGAGGGGCACAGATATTGCTTTTACCCTCTTAGTATAAAAGGAACAGATAAACTTTGACTTATATGCATTTACCATTCACTCATCAAATCATGCACAATAATGTGTTTTATAACATCAAGTAATTGATGCGTTTACACATTATCAATGCACAACCAACTCGCAAATGATAAACCATGTATCTATGTTTTAAGACCATATGATATTATTGTCTTGCGATCACTCGAGATTAATTCCATGAAATGATACCAGCAAGCGTGGGTTTAATCCAATGCTCAAATCAAATTCATAAGCACTCATGAATGCTAAAGCAAACTTTTGCTATGTCTAATACACTTTAGACAATCTACAAACCAATTCATAACAATCTTCTTTCATACCTACTCCCAAAGTGTGACATCCCCATTTTCACGGCCAAAAAAGACTGATTTGTTTATGCTTTGTTTTATAAAATCAGAGTAATCCTTTGATTAAAAGAGTTGCGAAATTTGTTCCCAAAATAAAATATGATAAGAATTTATCAAAACGTTTCTCAAAGAGAATGTATTTTCATTATATAACAAAATCTTGGGATGTCATGTTCCGATATAGACCAAAAGCATAAACAATATAAAATAGACCTTACACCAGTTATTTATAACTACTGATCTATAATCCAAAATCTCTCATCAAGTCCACCAACTTATACCCTTGTGTCATTACCTGTAATGCAAAGAAAACTTATTGGGTCAGGCTTGGGAGCCTGGTGGGCATATAGGGTGTTCAACCCACAATAATATAATTATTATATTTAATCATCAAACAATCAACCCAATTACCCATCCCCCATTATCTCCATTTATCTTAAGGATCTACCCTAAGAATCATCTATCCTTCATTCTTAAGGATTGACCTGAGGTATAGGCACGAAGTCACATCGTCACCAGGGTTTACTCAATAGGCACTAACTCCATAGTCACCAAGGTTTATACAATAGGCGCTAACTCCATAGTCACCAAGGTTTATACAATAGGCGCTAACTCCATAGTCACCAAGGTTTATACAATAGGCGCTAACTCCGTAGTCACCAACTATCCCATCTACCCATGTTCTACCCAACATTTTCGTAGATAGAAATACTTACACGGTTTAAATCATTTAACACCTGTATAAAACATCAATTCTATGCCCATCTCAAATAGACAAACAATATATAAACACATAGCACGTATTTCATAGCAAATACTTCGTATTTATGTGTTAGAAGAAAGTGAATATGCATTCTCTCATATAAACAACAATATGTACACATAACACGTATTTCATATCAAATACTTTATAATTATGTGATAGAAGAAAGTGACCACACACTCACCTGATCAGAAGATGATCAGACAACACTACGGCTTGTAGAAGTAGTATTCTTCGGTAGATCTGGAAAATCTTCACAAAAACTGGCTTCTCGCGAGCAGAGCTTCGACTTGGGAATTTCACTTCTCGGGATCTTTGGGGCTTCGGGACTTGCTTCGGGGCTCGGGAATGATACCGGGGCTTCGGGATATTTCTTACACGAAAAACGAGGTAAAACAGGAGAGAGAGAAGAGAAAATGAGCAAGAAGGCCGGCTGCCCTCGCAAGGTATTTATAGGGCTGAACCCTCTCATTACGTTGGGCGTAATGCTTAGCTACGTGGGGCGTAGTGCCAAAAAACGTCATCTCTTACGTATGCGAGGCACTCGAGTCCGAGGGGTTCATGCACCGGGGTACGCTGGGCGTACTTCGGATAAGATCAATGACTCCTTCGGATATACATCCGAATTAAAGATTAAATATATATCTTAATTATTTAATAAACTTCAAAAATTCATATCTTCCTCATACAAACTTCGTTTTCGACGTTATTTATATCAACGCGTAGGTGAGATTACACTCTACAACTTTCGTTTAGACTCCATCGGCTAATTTTGAACTTATTTTTATTATTTATTTTTAGTAGACCGGGACAGGAAAACTCCGTTATAAATTCATAACTTCTTCATCCGACGTCCGTTTTCGTCTGTCTTTTTATCGTTGCACTACTAATGACGAGATCTTAAATTCTCGTTTAGATTGTTTCGGCTAAAAACCGCTTGATCATAAATCGAGTATTCGGGTTGCATACCGCTAAGTCGAAACTTATAAAAATCATAACTTCCTCATACGAAGTCAGATTTGGACGTTCTTTTTATGCACGCTCACGATTTAACAAACTCTACGACTTTCTTTTAGATCGATAAGGCTAAATATTGCTCTAACGTAAATTCACTTTTTATATCATTTAGCGTCGTGTCGGTTCTGTTGCGAAACTTCGACGAATCATAACTTCTTCGTTTTAACTCGGATTTCAGCGTTCTTTATATGTACGGAATCCGTGTAACATATACTACAACTTAGTTAAGATTATTAATTCAAAATTGTAGGATTAGTGTCTTAGTCCAAAACTATTTTGCTATGTACTTGACCCGATTGTGCATGGTCCTTTTGGGTTGCCTTCACCAAAGCAACTTGATAGGATGAATTATGGAGAGAAAGGATTAAATATGATTTATTAATATATTATGGGAATGATATATTAAAGGAGAACTCATATTGTTTAATTAATATTAGTCAAGAATTAATAAGAATTAAGTTTGTGACTAAAAGAGATTAATTAAACTTAAGGGACTGGAATTGTAATTATAAGATAATTGCAATTGGGCTATGGATTGCCTTATATTATAAGGTTGGATGAATTCTACGGGGAAACCCATTGGAAATCGTCCAAGGCCTTTAAGGAAAGGAGTTCATGGGTTGCTTAGGGCTTAAGCATCCAAATTAGGGTTTCCTTGTTTGATAACCCTAATAGTCTCACTATTTAAAGAGCCCTTATGCCCCAAAAACATGGACAAGCTTCCTTCTAGGGTTTCAGGGTCGGTCCAGACGGTGGGCAACCCGGGAGACCGCCCAGGGCCCATGTCTCCATGGGGCCCAAAATTTCTTGGCTATGTAATGTGTATATATATATATATATATATATATACATACATATATATATATATATATATATATATATATATATATATATATATACACAAAAATTATTACCTAAATGATTTTTAGGGCCTAAAGTTGGTTCAAACTCAAACTAGCTCAAAAGATAAACAATTTGGCTTGCTTGTTATTGCTAATTGAACGCGTTTATAATGATGAATAAATTATATATATATTTTAATATTTATTATATTTGTCTGTAAGGGGCCCTTTTTTTCTTTTCGCCCCGGGCCCTAAATACGTTTGGACCGGCCCTGTAGGGTTTCCACACATTTTGGGCAGCCTCCTTCTCTTCTCTTCTTCATCCTCTAGCTCGTGGTGTTTGTGAACCATTAGAGGAGTGACATTTGTGACTCTAAGCTTTCTAAAGTCATTATAAGGAGGATTTGAGATTGTTATTACAACATAACAATCAAGGTATGATCTAAACCCTAATTATATGTTATATTGATTATCATATTCTAGATCTAGGTTTTATAGTCTTGGATAAATTTCATGTACAATATTGAAACCTAGATCCAAGCATTAGGGTTTGTATGAGCACATAGGATGTTCTTATGGCTAAAACCCATCAGTGGTATCAGAGCCTAGATTGGTTTCTATTGTATTGATGCATTATGTAGCTGAAAATCGAAATATGGCTTACTGTTCGACCTGACTCGGCGAGTCAGCCCTACTCAGCGAGCTCCAAAGTGTGACTCGGCGAGTCGGAGCGTCAGACAGAGGAATCTTCGGATTTTGTTGTTGTTTTGCTTAAGGATAATTACAATATTCGTTTTAAACCTATAAAATACGAATTGTATTGTTTTTTAATGAATATCCTTGCCAAAACACAAGATAATTACCAATTGATTAGATAATAACTTCCTTATATGATAAAGATTGGATTATTTGTATTAATTGGGTAATTTATTTTGCAAGAAATTGAAAATTAGGTCAAATATAGATAATGATGAAATTAATTGTTTAATTTATATTATTTGTTATTTGATCCTTGTGTTATGAAAAGTTTCAATTTTTTCCCTTTAGGTTTTATCGTTTAAATTTAAACTCAAAAGTTTAGTTTTGAAATTTAAATAGTTGAAACCCTAATGTTTTGAAAAGGTTTCAAAACTTGCCCTCAAGTTTTGGAATTTAAATTTTGATTAAAAGTTTAATTTTGATGTATATTTAATTTCTAAACCTAAATGTTTTGAAATGTTCCAAAACTTGCCCTCAAGTTTTGGAATTTAAAAAAGTTGATTAAAAGTTGAATCTAGGAATGTTAAATTCTAAAACCCTAGTATTGTTTTGGAAAGTTCAGATCACACCCTTATGGTTTTATTAATTAATTAAGATGTATAATTAAAAGATGTTTAATAAATCCATGAAAGTTTTGGTTTACATTTAATTGAATTAAAAGTATAATCGTTAAATTTGACTACCTAGTATTTTAAAAGTGTAAAATACACCCTATACTATATATAACATTAAAAGTCTAACATTATATATATATGTATGAGTAAAAGTCAGTTTTACCGTTAGTAGACCTCATTCACGAAACTGGTCTATAAGGGGTCTTTAAGGAAATTGTCTATAAAATGGCGATTGAATGGGTATCCACTCTTACCCACCGCACTCTTGACTAGTGGAGGGTCGTTAGCTGAACGGGTAGGATAGGACAAAACCTTCCATTATAAGTATAGTGAAGTACAAAAGTAACTAAATGTTTTACAAATTCTCAATATTAGTTACTTAGGCAAAAATAAATTGATGCAATTCCATGAAATTACACTTTGTGCCCTTGCGAAGACGTTAGTGGAGCATGTGTGGTTTACCGACACATTAAATGGTTCTAAGCAAAGGTAGCAAAGGGTGACTCAATGTTTGTCATAGTTCGGTGGAGCGTGTGTGGTTTACCGGCACATCGAATAGGTGACTGTAACATGTGAGGGCACCATGTAAGTTTGCATGGTTATTCACACCCGCTTTGTGATCCTCGGCATCCCAGTCACAAACTAAAGGGGCATATCGAGATTTAAACATGCCGTTGAAATGTTTAATGAATATCAAAGGATCTAGGAGTTTTCATAGATTTAAAACTTAATTTTTTTTTTCGTTTTTCGTGGTGGAAATTAGTGAATCGTCATTCACTTACTTTCAAATATTCTGCAACTAGATTACGGCATCCCTTTTCTAGGTTGTAGTGTATTGTGTTGGGTCCTAGCCTTAGTATCTCATTTGGGTGATTTACTAAGGACTCAATCAATCAACTAACTTGAATTTGTTTTCTCCCGTTTTGTAGATGTCAAAGTACGACAACTATGGTCTTCCCAAATCCCGTGAAACAAGCTTTCCACATGAAGATGATATTCCACGATTTGATCGAGGAACAAGAAATCATGCTTCACTTCCTCCACCTCCTCTAATTATTCTCCCTAACCCACAAGTTCGAAGGCTTGAAAAGTTCAAGCTCACTCAAGCCCTTTTGGCAAGTAAACATGAAGAGGGAAAGTTGGTGTGTACACACGTCCTAGGGATGAAGTCACACATTGATAGGTTAAGAATGTTGGGATCTGTTGTCTGTGAGGAGATGGTTGTTGATTGGGTTCTTTAGTCACTTCCTAACTCATATAGTAAGTTCGTAAGAGAGTATTATATGATGAACTGCGACGTGGCCCTTATAGATCTCACCTATATGCTTATTGTTGCTGAATCAGCGATGGTTTGGCGCAATAGAAAAGCAAAGTTGATTGGTGAATTTGCCTTCAAGACCTCTATGGATATAGACAATGGCAACGAAAGACATGCTATGATCGAAAAGTTTGATCATAAGAGAAAGGCAATGTCTGAAGTAGTTCCATGTCCTGTTCCAAAAGAGTCAATTTGCTTTTATTGCCAAGAGAAGGGACATTGGAGACGAAGTTGCCCTATTTACCTAAGAGATCTAAGAGATGGGAGAGTCAAAACATATGGCTCTGCTTTAGGTAAAATCCATTGACTAACTCTTTTAATCTCCTATTCTAGATTCTTAATACATAATGTGATAAGATTACAATTGATGTTTTGTAAGATCGAAGAAAAGAGAGGAAGCTTAAGGGAAGAAGTGAGCAAAATCTAACTGTGAAGAAATGGATTTCGATCGCAATACTTGAAGATTAGATTCTTGAGCTACTACTTAGAGTTAGAATTAGATTGCTAAGAAATATGTATTAACATAGTTTTTCAATGAATTGCATTGTAAGGACAAAAAATTTTCCGCAATAAAATAAATTTTGATTTTATATTATTTATTTATCCTTGCAATGGCATGCATGAAAATTGATGTTTGAAGGTTTCTAATATTAGCAATAATGGATTTGATTCTTAGTTGTGTTGTTTGTGGAAATGTCGAGAATTTACCAAATAGGGAGAGTTTCTCATCGCCCAAGTTTCAATTGGACAGAAACTTGGAATCATGCAACTTGGTTGCACGATGAATGAGAAATTTCATATTTGGAAATTAGACTAATTCATTGACAAAGTGTCAAGTGAAGGACTAAGAGATCGAGTACACAAAGTTGTGTGTTGATCAAGTCCACCACAAGAGTAACAAAGACATTCATCATGATTTACTAAAGGTTTAGTAAATATGATTATACTTATAAGATTAAGTGTAATTCTAAATTGATTGAAAAAGGTTTAAATCAATAGCAAAGCGAATAAGAAGAATCAAGTAGGCAGAAAGATAAAAGTTTCTCCATTCTAAAAAGAAGGGAGAGTACCTTTTATTATATTTTATGATGGGTCTTAATGATTAAGAACCATGTCTCAATTGATCCTCTAAATGAGTCTTAATACAATTGTATGTCTAAGAAGAGGAATCAAGAATTGAAGAAATGGTTAAATCAAGAAGTCAATCATACTTCGTTCCAAAACAAGTATTAGAGTTATCGAGTGATAAGTATTAAGAAGGTTTATAACATTCATCAAATGTGGAAAGTTGTGATGTCTAGGATAAGACAAAGACCAACTAGGACCAATTTATGAAGTGTTTTGATAAAAAAAACTACACTAACTCTTGAATATTTGTTTGTCAGGAAATCTTTATTGACAAGAGAATCTTATATGTCAAGGAGTCAGTGGGAGTTTTAATGGTCTTGAAAGGTTTCAAGAACAAATCAAAATAGACCTTATTGATCATAACTAGCACACGAGTTGAGGTTTACAACCTATCGTGTTGACACTATATTGTTTCTGTGTCGTTCCAATTGAGTTAATTATGTATGTGAGTCCTATGAGTTCTCATTTGAATGCATAAAAAGCAAGGACCTTGATCAATGAAAAGTACATTGATAGGAAAAGGTGAGTTGCTTAACTACTTGGAAGACATGGTGGGCAGCTGTGCTACCATAAGGTAAGAAATCAAGATTAAGAAAGTTCGGTCCATATGAGTTTGAATTTGTCGCAAACTGTCACACCCCAAAACCGGAACGGCGGAAATGTTCTGGGGTGGATGACGTCATGTCAAGTATCACAACACATGCATTATAGTAATCAAAGTACAACAAAACATTGCATTAATAGTAATAGTTTTACATGGTTTACATTACAGTATATCAAAGTAATACAAGTAAATATAATAAGTACAACATGGTACTAAGCTATCTTCATCAACAGCTCCGGGGATGTACCTGTCTAATGCTAACCTGAGAATACAAGTTATTTGAAAAGCGAGTATCAGCATTTTTACAAATGCTGGTGAGTTCATGAGTATTTAGTGACATTTCATTCAAATAACTTTATAATGTAGTAGTTTAAGAGTTTATAGTGTATTAGAGTTCTTTCCAGAAAATCCTATATTTTCTTTAATGAAAGCAGCCTTCTACCAAGACTGGACAGAGTTATGTGGTAAAAAGTAGTTTTTCCCTTAATCGTTATCGTTATCAAAATACAGAATTTGATTTTTAAGAAAACAGGAAAATTCAGGGAAATAATGTATGCCTCAGCAGTGAGGACTGCTGACTAAGGCAAAGGAATCATAGACTCCAGGAGAGTATCGAACGAACGACACGCCTGGTTCCGTCTAACAAATGGAGACACAGACCCCAGAAGGTACCAAATGAAAGGTACAACTGGTAAGGTCTAAAACAGTGAATACAGACCGCAGACAGTATCAAATGAAAGATACATCTTGCAAGGTCAAAACAGAGAATACATACCGCAGACAATATCAAATGAAAGATACATCTTGCAAGGTCAAAACAGAGAATACAGACCGCAAACAGTATCAAATGAAAGATACATCTTACAAGGTCAAAACAGTGTGACACTGAAAATGAGTTACCGGTATACAGTGTAAATTGTCGGTGAAATACCGTTACCTTAAGGCCATGGATTATAAGGTAACCCGGGATACTCGTAACCATACTAACCGACACTAGAGTACCAGACGCCCTACAAGCGTCTATATAATGTGACATTTGTCACCCCTTGGCTTGGTGGGCAGTGGACTGTAGCTAGCAGTCAGGGTGCGGGGGTGTCAATCCCGTATAGATCTATACACACAATGTCCGCTCTCCCTACAGGAGACTCTGGTTACCAACTAGACGACGAAGAAGGCCGTGTCCTGAAGATACATCCCAAATAGTGGGTAGAGACTTCCAAATAGTGGGTAGTGGGTTTCTAATGTAAGTGCTGAACTAGAGGTAGAGACTAATAACTGAACTGACTGAAGTAAACCCATATGTCTATGCTTGTGTACATAGTATATAACTAATGAATCAAACGACCTTCGGATGGACATCCGATCCCACCATACCACATCTTAACTAAGAAAAGGAAATAGTGCGGACAAGCCTTCCTAAGTCCTTCAATCATTATTTATATGCATCTATACAAGCACAGACATACATATAACTACGCTTGAGTGTGTATCAAGTGGAATCATATCCTGAAGTATAAGTGTACAGTGTGGAATAACCAACTTGTGAAGTATAAGCGTACAGTGGAATATGCGGGTCGTGAAGTATAAGCGTACAGTGGAATATCCGAGTCGTGGAGTATAAGCGTACAGTGTGGGATAATAGAATCGTGAAGTATAAGTGTACCACGTATAAGTGTATCACGAAATGGAAACGACAACTGGTGAAGTAAAAGCGTCTATCAAGTATAAGTGGCTACAAGTATAAGCGATATAGAGACAATAACCGGTATAAGCGTATCACGAAGGAAATGCGTTATCAAGTAGGAGTTTTAAATAAGTAAAAGCGAAGCAGCAATAACTAACAAGTAAAAGTATACGTCATGAAAGGGAACTTTGATGAAAACCTTGGAAAAACCTTTATACTCAGGGAAAATCACATTTGGTATTCCTTGATAAAATAAGTGTGAAAACCTTTAGAAATCTTTGGAACCATTATAAACCAGTTTGAAATGATTTTAGATACAACAATATAAGTAAGAGTTTTGAAACAATCGAAAACCTTTTTGAAAACCATTATAGTATCCTACTCGGTAAAACAGTGTACAGTGTGGTAAAATCTCGTGCATGCGGATTATCAATCACATGTGATTGATATGATAACTGGCATGTTTAACTTGTATTCCCCCACTATAAAACGTATAAAAACATTTAAAAGGTTCATTCAGGGGTATGAACTCACCTAGCGTAAGTGGATCCGACAAAGGCGTCGGTTGGGTGCTTGGTGTCAAGTAAAGACTTGGACACACTTAGTGACCTATTTAACATATGATAACATATGTTTACATACAATTAGTACATATAATACTAATTAAACAAGTATACGCACCCTAAAGAGCGGAAAACACTTTGGTTAAGTGTTTTGGGGTGTCCCGGGTAACAAATAAGGGCTCAAATGGCTTAGGAATGGAGTTTGCTCTCCGAGAGTAAACTCTCTACACTTAGTTTACGGCCCAGGGACAACTCCCCATGAGTTTACGGCCGTAAACTCATGGTGAGGGGTTCTAGTGTGTTTTAAGGCTTTAACTTGCTTGTGGAATTATTCTAGGCCCAAATCTAATTTGTATGTGAGGATTTAAAGTGTTTTAAGGGGCTATATGGGAGTTTACGGCCCATGAACCACTCCTATGGGAGTTCATGGCCGTGAACTCCTATCCTTTGATTCTATGGAAGTTTAAAGCCCCTAGATCCCTTCTAGTAATTTATTCAAGGCTATAGGGGTGTTTGGGGTTCCAAGAGTGCTCTCCTTTAGAGTTTATGGTCCAAATGACCAATCATTGGGAGTTTATGGCCGTAAGCTCTATGGCTTGGCCGTGAACTCTCATACACCCACAACTCTTTGATTTTAAGCCCTTGTTTCAATCCTAGCATTTTCTAGTGAAAGTATAAGGCCATTTAGGGGACATTTACTATCATTTTAGCATGTTTAGGGGTGTTTACGGCCTAGGCACTTGCTTGGGCCGTAAACTCCATGTTACCCCATATTTCCTTGTGTTTAAATGATCTAAACCCGAAATAGCAAGTCCCTTAATTATGTCTTAAGCCTAAGGGTGGTTTGGGAGTGTTTTGGGGGCATTTTGACAAGGTTTAGAGGTGTTTACGGCCTAAGCATGTGCTTGGGCCGTAAGCTCTCTTTTATGCCCTAAAACTTTATGTTTTGATGTTTAAACACTCCTAGCCTAAATCCCCAATTAGTCTCCAAGCTTAAGGGTGAGTTTAAAGGCAAGTTTGGCATCATTTTAGGGGTTTACGGCCCTAGAGTGTTCTTGGGCCGTAAACTCCTTACTCCTTGCCTTCTTGGATGATTTTTGGGGTATAACTACAGCTAGTAATGTTTAAAACAAGCTAGGGTAAGTGGACTTACGATTTGGAAGCGTTTGGTTGCGGATTCCGGTCGAAAACGAGTCTAGAGAGAGAGTATAGAGAGAGTGTGTGTGGAAAAGGCTCAAATGGAGCTTACTCTGCCTTATATATGGGTGGGAGTTGGAGCTCAGTGGAATTCTACCCGATACTGCCGTTATACGGGGCTTTTGGTCGCACCCGATTTGGTGGTCGTAATAATAAAAACTAACTTTTTCCAATTTAATGGAAATGTATATTATGAGTTTTTATTTCTCTTATCACGACTTAACGACATGAAAATATAAATAAATAAAACATTTATTTATTTGACGACCTCTAATTAACGGAACTTTTATACAGTGGAATATTCCGTTGTAACGGGGTAATGTAACGGAATAACTTTGGGTTGTCACATCATCCCCCCATTAGAGGGAATTTCGTCCCGAAATTCAGGTCTAGGCAAGGAAGTAGGTATGAATGGTCAAGTAGAGGTAAGAGAGTACTTCCTATTTTGTTTGTCCTCGCATTCCCAAGTGATCTCTTGTATGTGTTTGTCATCCCAACAGACCTTCACGTACGGGATGCGGATTCCGTCTCGTGTAGCTAGTGGGTTCCAACTGGTGTATCTACGAGGTGAGGGTTCTCAATGGTTTCTATCAAGATGAGTGGGGTACGAAGAGTGATGTCGGGTAAACACACACCAAGTCTAAGAAGTGGATCGATTGGGTGTGAATCTGGTGAATATCTGAAAGTAGTAGCGGTCTGAAAAGGGTTGGACCAAATCTCCATGAGGATTCTCGGATGGTCCTAAGCTCTCGAAAGGGTAGAGCTTTTCAGTACCTAGAACATAGTGCACTTCTATGGCAAGATCACTGCTGGCGTGATCGCCATTCCGAAGTTCCTAACGTTCTCTCCCGTACTGGATGTGTTGTCCTTCAGGTTGGTTCTGAGAAAGCTCAAGTGGTCTTTGGTTTCGCGTTTCCTGTCAACTGGTTGTTAGAGGTTTTCTAGGTCATCGAATGGGTTGTGTGACTATGGTTTTCTGTTTGCTGTAGAGTGTCTATCTCAAGCTCGTGCAAAATGAACCTGCACTAACGATTCTTGAGACACAGAAACCCTCGGGGTCGGGGAGATAGGGTTTCACCAGACGAGTGTTGGACTATCCCGGGAGGTGGTTCTACTATTTCTGCGCAAGATAGTATTCGTGGAACACCTAATAGTCCAATGAATCTCTAAGACGTTGGTTTATTCTAGTGCGAAAAGCGCATGCTCTTGCATAACCCCTCGACTAACACCAAGGCTGGTGTCAAGTCTATAATCCCTTCGGGATCTGGGTCATGAGGCTTAACGCAACTACTTTCGCACTTTGATCAAGGATTGTTGGTTGCGGAGGTTATCCTGTGGCTCTCGGTATTCTAGTGCTCACTTCGAAGAATGAAGCCTATCGTCTACGGGGCGACGACGATTTCCTCCATGCGAGAGGGTGGAGGGTTATAGGCACTACTAGTCTGTAACAGGGTGGACGAAGTGCCTGAGTAGTGCGAACTTCTTCAGCAACTACTCTTCCGAAGGTTCTGAGTTTTCTCGGTCTAGGTTAAATCTAGTGAGTATAGGTTCCCATCACTCGGAACTTTAATCTTTTCATCCATTCTTCTTTAGAGTTTACTTTATCGCAGCTCTCGGATTTTCGGGATATTCGCTGCGATGCTTAATTCGGGGAATTAAGCGTGAACGGATGGTCGTAGTTAATGTCCTTGACTCTTACGACGCAGGTTTTTTTTTATCAACCGAGGGTGTTAGCTACTATGTTGTCTTAACCGGGATGACAACAATTTCAGATTTGTGGTCATTATAGTAGCTCAATCCGTAGGGTTCTCTTGACTCAAGCTCCCATTCCATGGGATAGGATGAAGGGTCTTTCTGGGGATTCTTCGGAGTATGCTTCGGATGGTTATCGTCTTCTGGAGTGCATGCAGTGCCTTTCACTTCGGTTCTTATTTGTCTAAGGAGGGTTGGTTGATGGCGCACGGTACCCCTCTCCTGGGTACTTACGAAGGTTTGAGATAAGAGGGACGACTGATGGATCGCATTAAGTTTGATTAGTTGTGTTATGTTTTAGGTCCGGAAGAACCTTTATTTGCCGACATGGCTACGGAGAAAGTTCTTTTTACACAGCACTAAGGATGAACACATGGTTGAACGGAGTCAAACCATGATCGTTAGAGGTGTCGAAGTTGGCATACCTCGACATGATATATAATGAAGATCGATAGAGTCATGTGCCGAATAGGCACACAAGTTCTAGGCGTCTAAGGTTTCATCCTGTGTATCACTATCGTGGATATTCGGACCGATAGAGTCGACGCAGAACTATAGAGAGTCCTAAGTGTTTCCGAGTAGAGTACCTTTTCATGAATGGATTCTCACGAGGCATTTCTATAATCGCCTAACATATACTAGTCATGTAGAGTTAAGGTGGGGAGGATTGTTGACTGAGCGACTCCGCCCTAAATCCACAACCAAACGAGGAACAGGAAATGAGGCGGCATTCACTCACTCTAGGTCTATCCATCTTAACTATACATGGTCGTAACGCATATGTTTAGCCATTATAGTTTTACCTAATGAATTTAAATTTTATAATGGTGCTGCGACTTTCGCCTTAATGGGGAAGTATTTACATTTTGAATTAGTCTTTTAATGTTCTCGGTTAGTTATCTGGGATTGAGAGACGTACCAAAAATCTACCAGGTTCCTTGATGCTTCTCCCTAAGCATTAGAGTTAGACTCCTCTTGTATCTTTGTCTTTCCCTTCGGTTGGGCAGTCCCTTTTGAAGTGTCCCCTTTTCACCACATAGGTGGCAAACTGTACGGGTCGCCACATTGGTGGTTGATGTAATGAACTCAACCGGGGTTCTGCAGACGCGAGCAATATACCCCAACATGTGGCACCTAGCACAATAGAGCTCCCGACAGACACCATGATGATGGTAGCTGCACTTGCTGCATTGGGGAAGGTTTCCTAAGTATGGTCTCCTAGGTGTAGGATGGAAGGGTTGGCAGGGATACTGACTATCTCAGCTCGTTGCCCTTCGGAAGGTCCTTGAGTCGAGGTACTTTCCTCCTCGATCTTGATCTTTCTCTTCAGTGGGTTTGAGTGAGGTTCTTGGGTGGCTGGGTATGAAAGTGTTGGTTGCTGCTGTCCATTGCTAGGATCGGAAATCCCGATAGGCACCTTGCTAACATTGGCGTTGTTAGCATTCAGGTGAGCCATGACAGCTGCTACGGCTGCCGAGACTGCAGCTTGGAACGTAGCTTCATCGAATAAGAGAGTAGGTTTCTTGCTTGTGGACTGGTTACGCTTCTTCGGTGGCATGGTTTCTCCTACACGGAAAGGAATACAAGGTAATGAGAGACGATGGCTAACCCTGGACATATCTGTCCCGAATGTATTAGGCATAACTTTTTCCCGTGCCTCGGGTACTGGTTGTCTGAGTGTCGACCTACATCCGTATGATGTAGTCCTGGTGTGCAAGGTAAGGGTATGAGTATCGGAAAAAGGCCATAAGATGCGAGTCATTCCTACTACGTTACCTTTATATTGGGAAAGGTTTTCACTCTCCGGCCTGGAGAGATTTGAGAACAGTTCGGAAGGAAATCGCGGAAAGAGAGGCTCATGAAGGCTTATGGCTAAATATTCTCAATAGAGGTGCGGGGATCCACTCTAATCGTGTAACTGGCAACGGGAAACAACGATTTTACCTAACACATAACGTGAGTAGTGTAACCACTAACTCACTAATTTGTATTATTTTATGGGTGTATTAGCGTGACGAATACGAGGAAAAGACACTTCTCGGGTTCCATGTACTGGCTCCCTCTGTCTGCCTCGTATCTTTGACTGGTATCGACGTTGGTTTCCTTCGGGTAGTTACCTAGGGTTCTCTCCTCGTATGGACATATTGAATCTCTTCTCCGCCTTACTCCCAAATCCGACTCTGGGTGTCATCACTTCATGATGGATGACTGGAAATCTCGGAAGTTTAAGCGAATTTCTTACCGATGTCCCTATGAAGATATATGCACTTGGTGAATTCAATAGTCTCGACCCAGTTCATTTATTTCCGAACCGGAAACCTTCTCAATGAACTTCTTCGGGGTCGGAATCAACTCTTCTGCCGAGTATTGAAGTGGATAGGGTTTTCTACAAGGTTCGTGCGAGAATGGAAATGTCTAAAGAATCCTAAGAGATTATTAACATTTCACTGGATGATCCATATCGAGTCCTGCTACGATTACACAGGGTATACAAATCATATATAGCTTAGATCCGATAGGCCTTCGAATATGTGATACTACTTTATATCCACATCCCAACGAGGAAAAGGAAGTAGGGCGAAACCACCCATTCTTAGCCTATGGGATCCTTATTATATATAACCTTGGGAGTGTACCCTTTGTAGTTGTAGGTATATCAATAACGATCTTTTTAGTTCTTCACACAGGGTTATCTATGTATCCTAAAATACCCCTATGGTATTTAAATTTCTTGTTGGTTTTCTTATCTTCTGAATGTGATTCTGGGATTAATGTGAATCTTTTAGTGTTCCAAAATACTCCTATAGTATTTTAACTTTATGTTTGGCTCTAGCATTCCTAGTTGGTAAGTTTCAGACCTGTTGTACACCACTATCACTCCCAAGCACATGTTCATCGCATCTCGAATAAATGTAGTTGATCAGGTTACATTTATTCCAGCTTACGATTACATAACTGCCCAGGTTTGACGGTAATGCTCAACATCCGAAGACTTTTATTATTGTTCTTCTTGTGATACTTGTGTTCGAGTGTTTAGGTTTTGGATGTTCTTATACTTTGGTAAAATATGGTTATATTTAAAAGTATAATTTTTGGTCAGAGTGTTTTATCCCTTTGTATTTATAGGCTGTATATCTTTTATGAATTGATATACTTAGCTCACTATAAACAATGCTCTGATACCAATCTGTCACACCCCAAAACCGGAACGACGGAAACGTTCTGGGGTGGATGACGTCATGTCAAGTATCACAACACATGCATTATAGTAATCAAAGTACAACAAAACATTGCATTAATAGTAATAGTTTTACATGGTTTACATTACAGTATATCAAAGTAATACAAGTAAATATAATAAGTACAACATGGTACTAAGCTATCTTCATCAACAGCTCCGGGGATGTACATGTCTAATGCTAACCTGAGAATACAAGTTATTTGAAAAGCGAGTATCAGCATTTTTACAAATGCTGGTGAGTTCATAAGTATTTAGTGACATTTCATTCAAATAACTTTATAATGTAGTAGTTTAAGAGTTTATAGTGTATTAGAGTTCTTTCCAGAAAATCCTATATTTTCTTTAATGAAAGCAGCCTTCTACCAAGACTGGACAGAGTTATGTGGTAAAAAGTAGTTTTTCCCTTAATCGCTATCGTTATCAAAATACAGAATTTGATTTTTAAGAAAGCAGGAAAATTCAGGGAAATAACGTATGCCTCAGCAGTGAGGACTGCTGACTAAGGCAAAGGAATCATAGACTCCAGGAGAGTATCGAACGAACGACACGCCTGGTTCCGTCTAACAAATGGAGACACAGACCCCAGAAGGTACCAAATGAAAGGTACAATTGGTAAGGTCTAAAACAGTGAATACATACCGCAGACAGTATCAAATGAAAGATACATCTTGCAAGGTCAAAACAGAGAATACAGACCGCAGACAGTATCAAATGAAAGATACATCTTGCAAGGTCAAAACAGAGAATACAGACCGCAAACAATATCAAAGGAAAGATGCATCTTACAAGGTCAAAACAGTGTGACTCTGAAAATGAGTTACCAGCATACAGTGTAAATTGTCGGTGAAATACCGTTACCTTAAGGCCATGGATTATAAGGTAACCCGGGATACTCGTAACCATACTAACCGACACTAGAGTACCAGACGCCCTACAAGCGTCTATATAATGTGACATTTGTCACCCCTTGGCTTGGTGGGCCGTGGACTGTAGCTAGCAGTCAGGGTGCGGGGGTGTCAATCTCATATAGATCTATACACACAATGTCCGCTCTCCTTACAGGAGACTCTGGTTACCAACTAGACGACGAAGAAGGCCGTGTCCTGAAGATGCATCCCAAATAGTGGGTAGAGACTTCCAAATAGTGGGTAGTGGGTTTCTAATGTAAGTGTTGAACTAGAGGTAGAGACTCATAACTGAACTGACTGAAGTAAACCCATATGTCTATGCTTGTGTACATAGTATATAACTAATGAATCAAACGACCTTCGGATGGACATCCGATCCCACCATACCACATCTTAACGAAGAAAAGGAAATAGTGCGGACAAGCCTTCCTAAGTCCTTCAATCATTATTTATATGCATCTATACAAGCACAGACATACATCTAACTACGCTTGAGTGTGTATCAAGTGGAATCATATCGTGAAGTATAAGTGTACAGTATGGAATAACTGACTTGTGAAGTATAAGCGTATAGTGGAATATCCGAGTCGTGAAGTATAAGCATACAGTGGAATATCCGAGTCGTGAAGTATAAGCGTACAGTGTGGGATAATAGAATCATGAAGTATAAGTGTACCACGTATAAGTGTATCACGAAGTGGAAACGACAACTGGTGAAGTAAAAGCGTCTATCAAGTATAAGCGATATAGAGACAATAACCGGTATAAGTGTATCACGAAGGAAATGCGTTATCAAGTACGAGTTTTAAATAAGTAAAAGCGAAGCAGCAGTAACTAACAAGTAAAAGTATACGTCGTGAAAGGGAACTTTGATGAAAACCTTGGAAAAACCTTTACACTTAGGGAAAATCACATTTGGTATTCCTTGATAAAATAAGTGTGAAAACCTTTAGAAATCTTTGGAACCTTTATAAACCAGTTTGAAATGATTTTAGATACAACAGTATAAGTAAGAGTTATGAAACAATCGAAAACCTTTTTGAAAACCATTATAGTATCCTACTCGGTAAAACATTGTACAGTGTGGTAAAATCTCGTGCATACGGGTTATCAATCACATGTGATTGATATGATAACTGGCATGTTTAACTTGTATTCCCCCTATAAAACGTATAAAAACATTTAAAAGGTTCATTCAGGGGTATGAACTCACCTAGCGTAAGTGGATCCGACAAAGGCGCCGGTGGGGTGCTTGGTGTCAAGTAAAGACTTGGACACACTTAGTGACCTATTTAACATATGATAACATATGTTTACATACAATTAGTACATATAATACTAATTAAACAAGTATACGCACCCTAAAGAACGGAAAACACTTTGGTTAAGTGTTTGGGGTGTCCCGGGTAACAACTAAGGGCTCAAATGGCTTAGGAATGGAGTTTGCTCTCCGAGAGTAAACTCTCTACACTTAGTTTACAGCCCAGGGACAACTCCCCATGAGTTTACGGCCGTAAACTCATGGTGAGGGGTTCTAGTGTGTTTTAAGGCTTTAACTTGCTTGTGGAATTATTCTAGGCCCAAATCTAATTTGTATGTGAGGATTTAAAGTGTTTTAAGGGGCTATATGGGAGTTTACGGCCCATGAACCACTCCTATGGGAGTTCATGGCCGTGAACTCCTATCCTTTGATTCTATGGAAGTTTAAAGCCCCTAGATCCCTTCTAGTAATTTATTCAAGGCTATAGGGGTGTTTGGGGTTCCAAGAGTGCTCTCCTTTAGAGTTTATGGTCCAAATGACCAATCATTGGGAGTTTATGGCCGTAAGCTCTATGGCTTGGCCGTGAACTCTCATACACCCACAACTCTTTGATTTTAAGCCCTTGTTTCAATCCTAGCATTTTCTAGTGAAAGTATAAGGCCATTTAGGGGACATTTACTATCATTTTAGCATGTTTAGGGGTGTTTACGGCCTAGGCACTTGCTTGGGCCGTAAACTCCATGTTACCCCATATTTCCTTGTGTTTAAATGATCTAAACCCGAAATAGCAAGTCCCTTAATTATGTCTTAAGCCTAAGGGTGGTTTGGGAGTGTTTTGGGGGCATTTTGACAAGGTTTAGAGGTGTTTACGGCCTAAGCATGTGCTTGGGCCGTAAGCTCTCTTTTATGCCCTAAAACTTTATGTTTTGATGTTTAAACACTCCTAGCCTAAATCCCCAATTAGTCTCCAAGCTTAAGGGTGAGTTTAAAGGCAAGTTTGGCATCATTTTAGGGGTTTACGGCCCTAGAGTGTTCTTGGGCCGTAAACTCCTTACTCCTTGCCTTCTTGGACGATTTTTTGGGTATAACTATAGCTAGTAATGTTCAGAACAAGCTAGGATAAGTGGACTTACGATTTGGAAGCGTTTGGTTGCGGATTCGGGTCGAAAACGAGTCTAGAGAGAGTATAGAGAGAGAGTGTGGAAAAGGCTCAAATGGAGCTTACACTCCCTTATATATGGGTGGGAGTTGGAGCTCGGTGGAATTCTACCCGATACTGCCGTTATAAGGGGCTTTGGGTCGCACCCGATTTTGTGGTCGTAATAATAAAAACTAACTTTTTCCAATTTAATGGAAATGTATATTATGAGTTTTTATTTCTCTTATCACGACTTAACAACATGAAAATATAAATAAATAAAACATTTATTTATTTGACGACCTCTAATTAACGGAACTTTTATACAGTGGAATATTCCGTTAACGGTAACGGGGTAATGTAACGGAATAACTTTTGGTTGTCACACAAACTTTGGTTTTGACAAATTCACATGGATAGGAACACATACACCATTAAAATCTAAGTGTCATAAGATTCCCTCCTTCATGAAAGTGACTGCGAGGAAATGCTTTCACTAAGAAAGATTTTAAGAAGATAGTGATTGTGAAATTGAATTCTCGAATTCGATTATGGTTACGATATCCCTTTCCATGATTCGAATTGTGAGATTTGGCAATTAGTCTGAATTGTTTAGACACACATATAAGCTATCTAAAGGAAAGGTGTATAAGCTTAGATAAAGGATTATCAAAGCACTAGGTATTAGAAACATGAACTTAAGAAATTCAATAAGTATTGTTTTTCTGAAAGTTAAGTTGTTTTTGAATACATGTCAAAGCTAGTGGGAGCATAAGTGTTATGTTTATAATAATTATCATGATAGTGGGAGCATAAATGTTATGATTGCATGATTATTATGGAAAGTATTGCAAGTTAGCAATATTAATTATAGAAAACAAGAGTTATACTTTGCAAAGTCGTAATAGTTGAAAAGTTGTTTTGCTATAATTAAGGGAGAGAATATTATGCTTCATTTCAAATCTAAAGGCTTAGGTTGTGAAATGTTGATAATTTAGTCAAGGAAACATAGTGTGTGTTCACAAATTTCAATTATGATTACGACATTCCTCTTCATAGTTCGAATTTTGAGAACGTAGCACATAAAATATTATGGCAGAAGATTGATAAAGTATCAAATCTTTATGTAAGACGTTATGCATTGTGTCCCATACGCTTAGGGTATAGGATCGATTGCAAATGCTATAATATTTGACCATTCTAAAATTTTCCAAATGTCTAGCGTATTTAGAGGGAAAAAGGACAAGAATCGGTTTTGACTAAGATAATTAAACAACTATCAAAGGATAATCCAAAGTTCGTCGATGATTGGTCGCTTATGAGTAATTGGAAGTATAGCATTGGATAGAACATATCAACATTATTATAAATAGATAAGATTCTATTAAGAATGAGTTGTCATATGGAAAATATGGAAACGTGTCCATATTGGGAATTGAATATTGAAAATCTATGTCTAGATTAGAAACTTTTATGCAAAAGGATGTTCAAAGGAATGTACTTTGAGTGAGAGACATCATATCTAAGGAATTGTATTGTAACAATCTCCGATAGAGGACTTTGTAATATCGTTGGTAATAGTCTTTGTGACTTTTTGTGCTATGACATTACGAAAAGGATCATTGCATAAAATGTTAGAATCTAACATATTCTATAAGTGGCAAGAATTTGATATTCTTTCACTTATGAAAAAGGATTTGGAGTTGTGAAATGAGTATGATTGGAAATGTGTTCATTTGATCTATTTCACAAAGTAAGAACCATAAGTAAACATTGTGTGCATGATAAGAGCATGGGACAGGTGTAATAATTCAAGTAAGAAGTTGATTACCCGAAACAACAAATAATGAGTAATCGATATGGTGATAAATAAAAGGTGGTTTATTTATGCTCAAAGGTTTGAGGCCATATGGGATTAGTATTATTCTTGTGTTTCACTTTGCATGTTTTGAATTCCTGAATAATTTAATTGGTTTAGAACAGTCAAATTATTCGAACGGGCCACAGTCGTTCATATGTTGGAAGTAGGTATGAACAAAGACTGTCATGAATTGGTGTGTGGATTGTCTAAAGAGTATTAGACATAAGCAAATGTTTGCTGCAACGTTCATGAGTGCTTATGAATATGATTTGAGCATTGGATTAAACCCACGCTCACTCGGATCACTACATGAATTGTATCACGAGTGATTGGTGAGACGATAACATCTTATATTCTTGAAACCGAGATGTGTGAGTTGTATCTTGCAAATCGGTTGCACATTGATAATATGTAAACGCACCAGTAACTTGGTGTTATAAAACATATTGTTGTGTGTGATTCGGTGAGTAAGTGCAAGCAATCATTGAATCAAAGTTTATCCGTTCCTTTTATACAAAGTAGGATAAAAGCGATATCTTTGGGACCCTCGATGATTTAGTGATGACAAACGTAAATGCTCGGTCGGGCTAGGGCTAATTTGATTTGTTCAATTAGTCGGTCGTCATAAATCGGAAGTCGATAAATGGTACAGAGAGAATAATTAGAAATCATGTTTTATACTATATCTAGAATGGAGGAAGATATGATTCCTTATCTAAAGGACACGCGTATCTGATAGGATCAGAGTTGACAGCGGCTTTGGAAAGCTACGATTGCAGGTCAGGATCTGAAGTCATACGCAGAATAGTTATTAGACTTATCCAAGTGGGAGACTGTTGGATTAGTGTCTAAGTCCAAAACTATTTTGGTATGTACTTGACCCGATGGTGCATGGTCCTTTTGGGTTGCCTTCACCAAAGCAACTTGATAGGATGAATCATGGACAGAAATGATTAAATATGATTTATTAATATATTATGGGAATAATATATTAAAGGAGAAATCATATTGTTTAATTAATATTAGTCAAGAATTAATAAGAATTAAGTTTGTGACTAAAAGAGATTAATTAAACTTAAGGGACTGGAATTGTAATTATAAGATAATTGCAATTGGGCTATGGATTGCCTTATATTATAAGGTTAGACGAATTCTATGGGGAAACCCATTGGAAATCGTCCAAGGCCTTTAAGGAAAGGAGTCCATGGGTTGCTTAGGGCTTAAGCATCCAAATTAGGGTTTCCTTGTTTGATAACCCTAATAGCCTCACTATTTAAAGAGCCCTTATGCCCCAAAAACGTGGACAAGCTTCCTTCTAGGGTTTCCACACGTTTTGGGCAGCCTCCTTCTCTTCTCTTCTTCATCCTCTTGCTCTTGGTGTTTGTGAACCATTAGAGGAGTGACATTTGTGACTCTAAGCTTTCTAAAGTCATTACAAGGAGGATTTGAGATTGTTATTGCAACATAACAATCAAGGTATGATCTAAACCCTAATTATATGTTATATATATTATCATATTCTAGATCTAGGGTTTATAGTCTTGGATAAAATGCATGTACAATAGAGAAACCTAGATCCAAACATTAGGGTTTGTATGAGCACATAGGATGTTCTTATGGCTAAAACTTTTGATCTTCCATCAAAAAGTCACTTTTGATGCTTATTGTCCTTAAATTGACTAGCCCTAATCTACGGGCGTTACATAAAGTATGATCGACCGTGGAACGTTCAAATAATCTTATTATTCAGGAAGTCAAAACATGCAAAGTGAAAAAATAGGTAAACAATTAACATAAGACAGTAACTTTGCTTATAAATAATACTCCTTTATTTAATCATCAAATGTCAATTACATTTATCTATTACACGTTTCGAAGCTATATAATCTAAACTAATATCGTCCTTCAGCCCGATGCTCCTAGCGTGCTGTAAGTGCTTAACCCTTCTCAGTCCCTTTGTAAGGGGATCTGTTGGGTTATCCTCCGACGATACCCTCTTCACTACGAGGAGTCCCTCTTCCACCCGATGCCGAATAAAATGATATTTCCTGTCGATATGTCGAGATCTTCCATGATCCCACGATTCCTTGGTTAAGGCAACCGCTCCTTCATTATCATAGAAAATTTCCATTGGCTTCTTTATGGCTGGCACAACTCCAAGGTCTCCAATGAAGTTCTTCAACCATATCGCCTCCTTTGACGCTTTGCTTGCCGCAATGTACTCTGATTCGCACGTTGAGTCAACTACGAACTCCTTCTTGGAACTTTTCCAAGTTACTACTCCTCTATTTAGGTAAAGACCCAGCCCGAATGCGAATGGTAGTTATCCTTGTAGGTCTGAAAACTTGCGTCACTATACCCTCACACCCTTAAGTCATCACTCCCACCGAGGACTAGAAACCATTCCTTGGTCCTCCGAAGGTACTTAAGAATATTCTTGACTGTAGTCCAACGTGCTTTGCCAGGTTTCCCTTGATATCTGCTGACCATGCTCAAAGCGAAGGCCACATCAGGGCGAGTACAAGTCATTGCATACCGTTCGCAGATGTTATGGAGGCCACATTAGGGCGAGTACAAGTCACTATACCCTTGCACCTAGTTTGTCATTATACGTTTCATGCTTGATACTTTTGGTTTCTTTCTTCAGATGTTGAGAAGCCTATCAATAGAATCCAACAGGCACTAGTACACAAGCCATTTAATAGTGCGAGTGTTTGTTTGTTTGTTTGTTTTTATGCAGTCCCTTCTAAAAATTGTCTTAGTAAATATCCACAACATCAAAAAATAAGAGAAGTGCACCATAAAATAGCTTATAAACAATACTTTACTTATAAGATGGTAACTTTACTTATAAATAATACTCCTTTATTTAATCATCAAATGCCAATTACATTTATCTATTACACGTTTCAAAGCTATCTAATCTAAACTAATATCGTCCTTCAGCCCGATGCTCCTAGCGTGCTGCAAGTGCTTAACCCTACTCAGTCCCTTTGTAAGGGGATTTGCTGGGTTATCCTCAGACGATACCCTCTTCACTACGAGGAGTCTCTCTTCCACCCGATGTCGAATAAAATGATATTTGTTATCGATATGTCGAGATCCGCCTGTTGGATTTTGAGCATTCTAACACTCCTAATGTGTACATGAAATCCTAAATACCTTGGATCTATGTTTTCTCTATTATACATGCAAACTTGAATATTCAAAGGTATTACCCTAACTAGCATATAATCATATGTTACTTGCATAATAAAACTAGATAGAATTACATTCCTTTTTTCTTGTGGTTGATTCCTTGGATCTTTAAGAGCCTAGCACCAATAATGCGAATGCCTCAAGTGGAATCATAAATCACCAAAACAACTTGGAAGAACTTTGAGAGAATATGGACCTCACTAAAACCGGCCACCTTTTCTTTCACACACACTAGTGCTAATTTTGTGAGCCAAGGACCCCTTTATATATTATGGAGGATTAGGGTTACATCCATGTAAACCCTAATTCCCATTACCTTTCATTTACATATGATCCATGGGTTAAAAGCTCGATGGACTTCGAGACACTCTTAGCCCATCCTAAATAAACCTTGGCCCATTCTCTCTCTCTCTCTCTCTATATATATATATATATATATATATATATATATATATATATATATATATATATATATATATATATATATATATATAAGAGTCCGCACGGTATCGAGAAACAAACTGTTGGACAATAAGTATGACTATGTTCCATGTAATTGTCCGCACGATATCTGGAACAGAGGATTGTATGATCACTTATCTAAAGGACAGGTTACTGATAAGATCAGAGTTCGACAGCGTCTTTGAGAGCTATGATTGCTAATCGGATTGTATTTGCATTTGTAGTTACTAGAGTTATCTAAGTTGGAGACTGTTGGATTAGTGTCTAAGCCCGTAACTATATTTGGTAAGTATTTGACCCGGTTGTGCATGGTCATTTTGGGTTGCCTTCACCAAAGCAACATGATAGGATGATTTATGAATAAAGAGGTTATTATGATTTATTAATATGTTATATGAATAATATATTAAAGGAGAAATCATATAGTTTAATTAATATTAGACAAGAAATAATTATGTGGCTAAAATATATTAATTAAATAAAGGGGACTGAAACTGTCAATTGTGTGTTAGTTGAGTTGGGCTGAGAATCCTTTTGGATTTAAGGGGTGGACGAAAATTAGAGTGGGAGCCCATATAATTTCGTCCAAGGCCTTTATTCTGGAAGGTTCTTTGGACTGCTTAAGACCTAAGCTATCCAATTAGGGTTTTGACTGAAACCCTAGCAGCACAAGTATAAATAGACCCCTAAGACTTAAGAAATCGGCTAACCCTACTTCTATGAGTACCAGAGCCGACCTCAAGAGCTTCCAACCTCTCTCCAAGATCATCCTCTTGCTTGTGGTGTTTGTAAGCCATTAGAGGAGTGAAATTTGTGACTCTAAGCTCCAAGGACAAGAAGATTCAAGCTTTCAGGAAGAGGTAATCATCTAGATCTATTTTGTTATGTTAATTTCGAATTATATACACTAGATCTAGGGCTTGCAAGTCTTTGATGTATTGCATGTACAATAGAGAAGCCTAGATCCAAGCAATAGGGTTTGCATGGGCACATAGGATGTTATTTTGTGTCAAACCTATCAGAATAAACATGTCAATCTAATTTTTAATGAAACTAAAATGAGTCGATTAGGTTATGGGTCAAAACCATGGTTGTTAAAATCGCAATCTTGATCGTAGTATCGTACAATCCTACGATCCTAAGTATGAAAAACGAACTGAATCATAAATAGATCGTATTTGGAGTAAGATCGCAAGACCCTAAGTAGCATCGTAGGATTTTTTTTGCTAATGATTTTTTACCTTTACCTTTTACCAGTTTACAGTTTATTATTTTGTATTGTGAGTTATGACTATTATTTTAAAAAATTTATAACTTTTGAACAAAAAGTTGAATGTTTGAAATATTTTTCATGTTTTAAAATTATAAATTAAAATTATGTTTTATTTTATGAGATCTTAGGATCCTAATTCCGATCATGCAAACTTAAAAACAATCATACATATGATCCCGATCTTGACAACTTTTGTCAAAACATGTATTTGTTCAATATCTAATTGTGTCGAATCAAAATAATTTGTTATTTTTTTTAACTTTATAATAAATATATAATATATTAAATATGGTAAAACAACCATTTAATTGTAATTGTGATTTAATGTTATGAATAAAAGGTTAAAAAGTATATGTTAAAAATAGATTTTAATTTATTATTTTTGGTATTTATTCATTTTATTGTGAGCTATATTTACTATAAAAACTCAAATGAATTGAATCAGACAAAACTGTAAAAATGATCATTGTAGTTGTTAAAATTATGTGGTTTCATCAAAAAACAAAAAAACAAAAATTGAGTGTGCATTGGTGGTCTATTTTTGGATATCTTGTATGGTTTTGGTCCATATGGTTGGGACTTTTGTGTGGTTTTGGTCATCGTTCAACCTAAAATGACTGATATGCCCCTTTAGTAATTCCTTTTTAATTTCTTTTATTACTTTTAAGACATTTTAATTAAAATAATTGTAAAATAAAAAGATTCTAACCAACCACCCATCCCCTCTCTATTTTCGTATCTCTCCCAAAATGAAGATCCCACCTATCGTTGTCGCAGACACCGTCGAAAATACCCTTGGAGCTTTAGTCATCGCTGCTACTTCATTTCCCACCACTATCTATTAACACCACCATAAGAAAAATTAGAGCATGTTTATTTCAATTTTTCTCCTCCATATGGGCTCAAAGAGATCCAAGAAAGGTGGCCATGGTTGGTGATTTTCTCCAAGAATGCAAGAACACAAGTCACACACAGTTTCAAATTCCATTTATGGGATGATTTTAGCTATGATTTGATTCAACGCCACAATATACTTATTTGATTCCATTAACCCTAAACCTAGAAATGATATGAGCATACGTATATGACAATCGATTTGTAGAAATCGATTGTTTTTTAAAGCCCATAAACTTTTTTTTTGACTTCCAACAACGGTGAGGAGAAGAGGCGGCGTTTGGCGGTGAGTAGCGGTGTTCGTTTGGATGGATCAGTTCGATACGATCCAATTAAATAAATCCAAATTGATTTTGATTTTCAAAATAAAGATCCGAATAGTCCAAACTAAATTCAAATCTGATCCGAAATGATCCATTTACAATTCGGTTGGATCGGTTTTTATAATTCAATTTCAAAAACCAAAACATTTAAAAACGATATATAATTATAATATTAGCTAATTTTATAGAAGAAGCAAAAACAAATTATTTAGTTGTGATTTAAAATTTATAAAAAATTATTAACAAGTAAGAAGATATATTATAGTTTAATATTTAATAGATAAAAAACTTTTGAAATAAAATGCATATTAATGTTTTTTATTATGTGAAACTTCTTGAACTTATTTGAAAAAATAAATTATAAAATTAATAAATAATTTTAGATATATTAAAATTAAATAAATAATAAATTGTTATTCAGTTTTTTTGGATTATTCGGTTCTTACTTTATAAACCAAAACCAATCCGAAATCCAAAATAATAATTCGGTTTTGCTGAAAACTAATCCAAAAATCCGAATATCCGAAGTAAATAGTCTAATCCAAATTGTCCAATTTGACATTTCGGTTTTATCCAAATAGTGAACAACCGGCGATGACGACTTTTCAGGTGGTAGAGAACGATAACGAGAGTAAGAGAAGTCATGAGGTGTTCGTTAGTGGATGACGGTGCAGAGAGGGAGAGAAAAAGAGAGATGTATTTTTATAGGTGATTGGAAAATGGCAGAGGAGGTGGCGGCGTCTGGCGTGACAATAGACTTTAGGGATGAGCAAAAGGACCGAATCGGCCGGAACCGGGAACTGGCTTCAGCGAAAATCAAGAACCGAACCGGCCCGACGGTTCTACCGGTTCCGGTTCCACCAGTTCCCGGTTCCTACCGGTTCTTGTCGTGTCTCCAAATGTTGGAACCGGTCCCCGAAAAATAGCATCATACGGTTCCGTTTTTTCCGGTTCTATCGGTTTTTGCCGGTTCTACCGGTTCCGGTTCCTACCGGTTCCCGATTCCAAAAATCCACAAAAATAACGTCCCGGTCTTGGCCCGACCGGTTCCATCGGGTTCCGGTACCGGTTCCGGCCGGTTCCCCGGTCCATATGCTCATCCCTAATAGACTTTTTCCGGTGGTGGAGGCTGAAAACGAGTTTCTTTAGAGAGAGAGAGAGAGAGAGAGAGAGAGAGAGAGAGAGAGAGAGAGATGAGCATTTTTTTTAATTTTAATTAATAAAAAAATAACATAAATAAATAAATAAGTAAAACAATATAAAGAGTATAATCGTCTTTGTAAGTATAAAAACCAAAATCACTAAAAAATATTCGAAATTGGACCATAACACGTTACTAAATTTTTTTTTTTCACCAAAACCACTGTAATTTTGAAAACTATAGGAAGTATTAATTTTGTCATGAATTATAAGTCCACTAAATTGTAAATTGTGATGTGGGCCAAGAAAAATAGAAACTTATCATCGTTCGACCCAAATCTCAAATCATAAATCAACAATCCCAGCCCATCTCTCATCCATCAATATATCAAGAATCGTAACAGATGCAAGATTAGGGTTCGTAATCATCTTCTTCTTCTTCCTCTTCAGCGCAGACGTCGGCTACTCTTTGGTGAAGCAAAAATGGTGAAGGGTCGCCAGGGAGAACGTGTCAGGTATAATGTTCTCCAGGAATACCGACGCCTAATCATTTGTGTTTAACAAAACTCAGTTTTTGCTAACATTTGTTTTTGCTTTTTTTCTTCTTCTTCAGACTCTACACTAGAGGAACGGTTCTCGGGTACAAGAGGTAAAGTTCGGATCATCATTATTGTTATTGTTTGTGCTTCAATAACATTGAAATCAGCTGATTTTTTTTGACGATTTTGGTTAGGTCGAAGTCGAACCAGTACCCGAACACATCGTTGGTTCAAATCGAAGGAGTCAACACGAAAGAGGAGGTAGCCTGGTATCAAGGAAAGCGCTTGGCTTACATCTATAAAGCTAAGGTGAAGAGGGATGGATCACACTATCGATGCATTTGGGGAAAAGTAACCAGGCCTCATGGAAACACTGGTGTTGTTCGTGCTAAGTTCACTTCCAATCTTCCTCCTAAATCCATGGCAAGTATTTACCCGTAGATGGTATTTTTCATCATTTTGTTTGTTTTGCTAGCGAAATTCTCAAAATCTTTGCTTTTTTTTTATTTGCAGGGAGCTAGGGTTAGGGTGTTCATGTACCCAAGCAACATCTAAGGTAATACATTTATTGTTGTAACCCATATATGAAGGTTTGCTACATTAAATTTTGTGGTAAAATGCCATTTGAAATGCCAATCTGATCATTCATATCAATTCTTGTAATATCTGATTTTTTTTCACATTATTTGTTGCAGTTTATAGGGAGGGAGAAGGAAAATGTTATTGGTGGTGTTTAAACATGTTTTGACAGTTTTGTGATATTTTCTATTTGTTCAAGTTATTTGAATTTATGTTGGAATTGGTAATTGAACAGACATTGGAATGAATTGTAGTTTTTTAGAAAGCTTTGTCACCATGGTTGTCTTCTGTTTGTAGAGTGTGAATCCGAAGCCTTTTATTCATGTCTCCATTGATCTTAAATGGAACAAGTTTATGGATGGGTTTGACGTTTAAGCATTCATTTAGAATATTAACAATACTCAAAAACAGTGAGCAACAAGTCTTTTTGTTTGGGCTTTTTTCTATTTCAAATGCTCCTTCATGGGCACATGAACTTCCATTTGCTATTTCTAGCAAAAGCACACCTTATAATGAGACAAATGATTATGTAATCTGCTAGCAAACAATGAAGATGAAAAATATAATTCTAGCTAGATCGTCCTGCCTCATTACATTTTAACATTTGTGGTTTTTGATGTTGGAGTGTTTGTCTTTGGTTGGTTTGCACTTCTAATAGTGATATCATGTGTTCAAGTCTTTCTGAGCATGTTGTGTTCTTTTTTAACTTTAGGTGTAAGTTTTTCTTCAATATAACTAAATATTAATAAGTAATTTGAAGGCTAAGAGTTGAAGTCTTAAATTTTGTAGTTAGATTTTGACCTTTCAATTATTGGGGTTGAGATACTTGAATTTGACATAACCTTCATTAACATATGTTAGAACTTGATTGTGTAAAACTTTTATATTTGGGGTTAAATTAGAAGTTAGGGAACTTGAATTTCTACAAAATCCTAACTAGGGTTTACTTTGCAAAATACTTAAGTTGAGGGACTAGTCTTGTCAAAGTTGGAAAGATTTAAAGACGTTGTAGTTCAACACTTCAACTAACGACTTTAAGAGAGGGAATAAAGGAGTTTTTTTTATCACATTGGTGTTTTTTAAAAACTTAATTACCAAATAACTGTAGTTTTAAACATATTTACCGTTTTGGTTATATCAAGTAAAAAAAAAAAAAAAAAAAAGAACCGTAAGAACGTAAGTAGGGATAAGCAGTTTGTCCCAAATCCCGATCCTGTATCGGTACGGTACCGTAACCGGTACCGAATTTAAAAATATGGAATAATACTTGGTACTCCAAATACATGAAATTCGGGAATCGGTACCGGTACTAGTACCGAAAATCAGTATCATTCCGGTACCGGTGATGTTAATTCGGTCTGGTACTTGGAATTAACTTTCGACCAAATTCGGTTTTCGGGAAATCGGGAACTGTACGGGTCGGTACCGGTTTCGTCCCACGCTCATCGTTAAACCTAAGAACCCAATACCCAGTCCCCAAAGTCAACGTCTTCAATCGATCACGTCTGTCGCCGTCGCCTTCGATTTCGGCCATAGCCGATGCCGACGGCTCCAATTTCGACCATAAACGGATGTTGGCTGGTCTGCCTCTATCACAGAAGATTCCGACGAGTACTCCACTGCATAATAGACCTTATTCTTCTTCGATTTTGGCCATAGACGACCTCGGCTGTAGCTTGATTTCTTAACTCTCGATTGATTCCTATTATTATTTGCTACTGCATTCCACTGTTATTTGCTTATTTGCAAACTGTTATTCCACTTGATTTCTGATTTACAATTGTAATTTGCTTATTTGCAATTGTTATTACACATTTGATTCCTACTTTGATTTACAATTGTTATTTGCTTCAACATTCATATTTTGGAGCAATTTTATGATTGAATTTATGTTCTGTTCTCATTTATTAGATGGAGGTTGTTACAGTGCTTTGTTATTGGGGTGGGACAACCTGTGATGGACTGGATGGTATAAATTATAGCAAAGCTCCAAAAAAAAAGCAATCAATGTTAACCGTATAATACAATTTGATGAATTGGTCGACCGTATACATCTTGTTACATCTTTTGATAAACAACACCACCGCATCGACTTAATTTGTAGATATCCATCGGTTGGTATTGGAAATGTTGTAAAATACATTCCTCTTCCCATCAAAGATAATGATGATGTTGGCATCATGTTTGATGTGCTTCGTGTCCATCAAGAAGTAAGTAACATTGATCTCTATTTAGAGGTTGAAGACATTGATCAAATTCAACACATAGAGATGGAATCTAGGTATAAACATTTGTGGTTTACATGATTTACAAGTTTCTACTTATTTTGAATGTGATAACTTAATTTGTAATATTTGTAGCAGAAATCATGAACCAGTTGTGCTAGAAGAGCAAAGGAATAATGAATTACTATTACATAATACGAACCATGCTAATGTCATATCAGATATGATTCATAATGAAGATTTCTACACAATTTCTCATGTTGTTGTTGTGAGTAATGGAATAATTAGTGACAATGAAATTGATGAAGAAGATGACATTGGAGAAGAATATGATGAAGAAGATGGAGTTGACATCACTCAAGAACATGAACCACCACATGTAGATAAGGGTGAAACATCTTTTGACAACAACTATCAAGTACCATCAACTTTTACCAGTATAGAGGAAACAAACGTGATTAGTGATGGTAATTGGACTGTTTCACGATCAATAAGCAAGAATGATTTTACACGGGAGCTGGAAAAATATTCTTTCAAGGATAGAGAAGAACTTATAAGAGCTATCAAGCTCCAATGCATTAAGACATATAGACAGTTTGAAGTCATTGAGACACAGCCAACTCTATGGAGCATAAGATGCAAGTTGCATTTACAATCTAGTTGTAAATGGCAACTTCGTGCAAGAAAACGAAAAGGAAGTGGAAATTTTGAAATTACAAAGTACATTGGTCCACATACTTGTTTAAACAACAATATTTCTCTAGACCATACAAACCTAGATGCAAGCTTGATCGCTCAGGAAACCAAACACCTTATAAAAGAGCAACCTTCTATTGGTGTTCCTGCTCTGAGAGCCGAAATAGTTGATAAATTAGGCTATACTCCTTCATACAAAAAGCTTTGGACCGGAAAGCAGAAGGCAATTGAACAAATGTTTGGCAATTGGGAAGAGTCGTATGCGGCTTTACCAAAAAAATTCGGCGCACTTCATAAGTTCAATCCAGGGACTATAGTCGAGTGGTGTGTTTAGAGATTAACCAATGCGGAACAGGTGGAGTTTAGACATGTTTTCTGGGCTTTTGCTCCTTCTATTAAGGGGTTTGCACATTGTCGACCTGTGATTAGTATTGATGGCACACACTTGTATGATAAGTACACGGGAAAGATGTTGATTGCAATGGGAGTTGATGGTAATAATCAGATTTTGCCACTTGCATTTGCTATTGTAGAAAATGAATCATATGATAGTTGGAATTGGTTTCTTTCTTATATCAAGAGTCACGTGGTGAAAAAGCGTGAAGGCATTTGTTTAATATTTGATCGTCATTTGGGAATTCTAAAGGTAGTCAATGAGCATGGATCTCCATGGTTAGAGTCACGCGGTTTTCATAGGTATTATTACTATTTTTTGTATAACTTTTTTCATAGTTATTGTTTATAAGTAACATTATTTTTTTACTCTATAGGTATTGTTTATGACATTTACCAACAACTTTAATGACAAGTTTCATAATTCAAAATTGAAAGCTTTAACTTATCGTGCCGGGAGTCAGAATCAAGTTCGGAAATTCAACTCCATCATGGAAGAAATTGGGAAGTTAAATCCACAAGCTCGGCAGTGGATAGAGAGGCATCCACTTGATACATGGACACTTGCACATGATGGTGGGAGGAGATATGGGCGTCTCACAACAAATGTTAAAGATTTTTAACAGTATACTTAAAGGTGCTCTTTTTTTACCAATCACAGTTTGTGTCCAACTTACTTTCTATAGATTAGTACATTATTTTGAAGTGAGGCGTCCATTAGGATCTAGTGCTAGAGCTAATGAAAATGCATATACTCCTCAAGTTGTTGTAAAACAAGTAGCTTTGATGTCAAAAGCAAGTGCACACTCATTGAGATCTTTTAATCGAGAGAAAGATATATTTAAGTTGATAACTCAAAGAGGAAAAAATGTGCAAGTAGTTAATTTGAACAAAAAAACTTGCACATGTGGTAAGTGGAAGATATTTAAATATCATTGTTCTCATGTTTTGAGTGTATGTGCCAAACTATCCTTGAATAGTTGGCAATATGTTCATACATGTTACTCCATTGCAGAGTATTGCTCTACTTGAGCATCCGAGTTTTCCTCACTTCCTCATGAAGCGTATTGGTTACAATCTTCATCTAGACAATTGCTTAATAAAAAAGGTCGTCCTCGCTCAACAAGACTACAGAATGTAATGGACATCAAAGAAGTGAAAAATGGGTACCTTTGTGGGATTTGTAGGCAAAGTGGTCATAATCGGAAAAAATGTCCCTCTAAGCCAAGGTGAATGCAAAGACATTAAAACTAATCAGTTCAGTCAATAGAAATATTTATTTTTTCATTCCGTTTTTGTAAGAAGTCGTTATTGGATTTTTACCCAAAAAATATATCGTATGTTTGATGTTGATTTTAATCTACGATGTCTAACATTATTGTTTATCAATTAATCTTATTTACAATTAAGGACATTTGTTGAGATTTCACTAATTTGTTATGATGATTAAATGAGATATAATATATTTGTAATTTTTTTATATAAGTTAATATCAAAGAGTTAAAAAAAGATCAAAAATTATATTAAAAAACACTAAAAATTAAAATAATAGCTGAAAATATTAAAAAAAGTTTAAAAAAAATTATTGTTTTGGTAAATATTTTGACTACTATACTGTATTGGTAAATATATTTGAAACTACACATATTTGGTAAATATTTTTTTCATCTTCCCAAGGAGAAATTGATTCGGTAAATATAGATTCTTTATTATTTTCAATTTCTAGCATCATTTCAAGTAGCAATTCACTTAAGGTAATCTCCTTACTTCTTTGAAGCTTTAATAGGAGTTTTGAGTTGCCAACCGTGATGAATTATTCGTAGATCCACTATCCACATATCTCGAACTTTTGTGGTTCAATGTGTTTGAAGATGGATTCTAGTGTTACATGTCTAATTTATTAATGTAACTAGTTGTGAAACCCGTATATTATACGGGTTGATTAAAACAAAATGTTAAGTACGAATGATTAAATAGAAATTTTATTTGAATTTGAAATTGAAATAAATGAAAATTATGAAAAGAAAAACATGCAAAAAATAAATAAATTAAAATTATGTGTTTAGTGTGTACTAAACGGGTTAATTATAACAAAATGATAAACACAAAGGTTTGAACTGTAAATTTATTTGAAATTGAATTTGAAATTTAAAATTTAAAATTTAAATTTGAAATTAATAGTCATTATGGTAGGTTTAATTTATGGAAACTAAATTAATGATATATTGAAAATGAAAATTAAAGTAATGACAAGTGGAAAATAAATATATCTCAAATTATGACAAAATGACATGTGGCTAATTTTATGAGAGAATGACATGTGGCAAAGTCATTTTCATTATTAGGGTAGAATCTATCTTAGATGATTAAATATGAAGTATTGGGGCTTTGATTTGAATTTTAAGCCCTAAAAAATGGTGAGTCGCCATTTAATTCATCTAAATTTGAAATTGATAACGGAATCGGTGATCTAATGTGGTTTGAGTGTGGATTCAAGTGTTCCACATTCAAATTATTGTAGAAAATCCACATTCAAATTAGTTTTGTCAACTTTGTTAATTATGTTGATTAGGATGCAATGATATGTTTAAACAAAATTTTAGATCATTCAAATTCATCCAAAGTCATTAGAATTTGAATTTGATGTGTTAAGATCTAGTTGTATAACTTCGCAAGTTTTTTTTGTATGTGTGTGTGAGATTTTGCTCGTAATTAACTGGTAAGCCAATCGTACAATATTTGTGGCTTTTAAAGAGAAAATTTACACATGCCATGTGATCTTATGTTTGTTTTCAAATACCAACTATTTTGGTATTAATCCTTTGTATAATTGGTCGCTTATGTAGGTTCCCATTAAACATGGTTTGATATCATATAAAAGAAGATGTTTAAGCTTTGTAAACCTAATTAAATATTCCATGGTTAGTTAGTGTTTTAATATGGCTTAATAATATTCATATAAGTGTTTCATAACCCCTTAATAGCTTAGAAAAAAACTTGTTGGAAGATTGCTTACACACTTGAGGTGAGTATATGAACATATGAGTACATGCCCTCCTAAATAACAATGTACTTTGAAATTTTCCTTTATGTGAAATATTATATGCATGTCTTGCTTTTCTACTATATATATATATATATATATATATATATATATATATATATATATATATATATATATATATATATATATATATATATATATAATGTGCTAGAATTTATGTTTTAAGACATGTTGAGTTTTACGTCGTGAAGTTGAAGCCTCTACATAATAGTAAGTTGTTATTGTGTTATTTAATTTGTTATTCCTTCTAGAGCCTTAAGAGTCCCTTAAGAGTTAAAGGACACGACTTTGTGACTTATAGACTTGGGGTTTAGAACTTATTCCATTTCACATATTATGTACGATATATATTGTTGGCGTTTTTTATGATTCTTTGAAGTTCTAAAGTTAATAACAACGTACTTTACTCACTGAATGTTTTCTTCTATTAATGAACTTTTTGTTATTTATTGGGGTTTTAAAGGAAATAAGGTTTTGATTATGATATATAGACGGTGTTTTTTATATTTTGCTTATACTTGTTTGAAAATGATATTACTTACTAGGCTTCACAAGTCTAGCCTACTATTTTGTCATGTACTCAATTTAGTAGCAATTGTATATTGACATTGTGGATATCAAAGAGGTTATGATTATTTTTAGATGACATTATGATATGTTTGAAATAGCTAACCTTGATATAATTACCTAGTCTCTTGCATTGATTGATATGTTTTTTAGCAATTTACTTTTCTTTGTTAAAAGATTTTCAAGTTTGGGACTTTTTCCTCTCATTATTATTGAATGGTTTACAAACTCAATATTATGATGTTTTAAAAACTATCAAATTACCCATACAAGGGCTTTTTCAATTGATAAGAGCTTAGGTTTAAGTAAAGCAAATATTTAGAGTAATAGCTAGACTTAAACCACAAATGCTAGAGAATATGTACATTTAAGTAAAAATACATTTAGGTCATTATCTAGCATCGACTAGTAGGGTATTATATCTTTAATATCGTAATATCTGATCAATTTTTTGGGATTAACATTTAAACTTCCACTAAATATGGTAACTATAAGAAGTAACCAAGTTATGCAATAAGGACAACCCACTAATGTCATTCCAACGACCGGATAAAATGTGATGGGTGAAAAATTTTGAAGTGCAACCGAACTAGCTATTCTTGATGTGTTTGAATCTATGTTGGAAACTATGCTTCCCGTTAAGAGCCAAAAATGCTCATGGATTTTCAAGGCATGTTGATAATGCATGAAATGAAGGTCAAAGAAGATTTTAGGGGAATGTTGTACGGTATTCCTAATACAACCTTGAATGAGTTTAGTGACGAAAACCATGAGGTATCTCACCATAGCTTTAGAGGAGACATGCCCTTGAAAACATATCCTAGATAAGAGGAAGTGAAGAAAGGATGGGTATACTTATGAGGAATTTACGGGGTGTCAACCATTAGATTTGACTGTTGATCGTGTTGTAGTTAACTCTTAGATCCTTGAAATGGATATGACATTGAGCGCATGAGAATGTTGAGACAAACAAAGAACGAATTTAGTAACAACAAAAGCGAGGGAAATAGAATATGTGTTATATCAGGTCATTTACAATTTTGGAGATGATTGGAAATAAAGCTTACAAGCTTCACCTTGCACCAAAGCTCGAGGGTATCAATAATATCTTTCATGTTTTATATTTGAAGAAATGGCTCTAAGTAAAAGTTGATTTAGTACACTTAATGAAATATGGATGGATGAGAACAAAAGTTTGATTGAGAAGTGTGGAGATTTGTGTTAGTGAATTCTATGCACTATTTGCAACTTAATTCTTATAACTACTTTTAATAATTGGTATATTCCAACAATTGGTATTTTGTTTTGTAAGTAATTTGTTTACACGTGAATGTTTGCATGTTAGTATGATTGTGCCCTTGAAAAATTGTTACTGTATAATTGATTGATATTTCAATTGATATACAACTTGTTCATGCTCGACTTATTTTTTTTCATTTGGTATCATGTCGTTCAAATGGTATACTTAATAATGTCTATCTAATTCATGCTTAGAAGTATATACTGAGTTTGATCAATTTAGTTGTATACTTGAATGTGATTGGAATTATAATTTTTGATATCCTTCAACCCCGTCATTTGTTGTGTCCGGATCAAATTCATCTTATACAAATGTGTACAATGCACCACCTAACTTGTATTGTATCATAGCTGGATTTTTTTTTTTTACACTTATATCAATCACAATTACACTACTAGATGATTGGATGACACTAAAAATCACTAACAATTTCAATATGTTTATTGATTAACTATTTGAGTTTGGTTATCTTTACCTTCAGATACGATAAAATAAAAAAAGGGAATGATCCAAAAAAAATGTCTCGAAAGGCCTAATATTATTTTGGTCAACCCTACACTAAAAATGCGCACAACTCACAACTCCATTATCTTATTTGAAAATTTTAGATTATAGTTGTTTCAATAATTATATGGTACACATTAACACGTTCGACCCATTTGTTATTATTTAACACTCACGATCTAACACTTACGTTAACTAGAAGTTATGGACTTATAGCTTACTTATGATTTTTCAAAAGGTTAAAGTTTTGCCTAATATGCATCAAGTGAACACTTTTCTTCGATAGAAAGGCAAACCACACCCTTTGACTTTGATAAATTGCTACAAAATATGGGTTAAGTCAAAACTACACCAGTCCTCATGATCTATTAATTTTATTGTGTCAAACTTTTTATGTTCATGAAGAAATATTTCATCATTTTAACAGCTATGTAATTAGCATATACGAGGGAATAGGGATTGTGATTATGTAAATGTTCTAGCACAAATAGAGTTATCATTGATCATCTCAAAACATATTTAAATTCTACGATTAGAATTTTGCATTAAAAATGTATTGAAATTGTTAAATGTACAATCGACAATTCATATAGTACAAGTATATTCAAACATGCATGTGCATATTGATTATTGAAAAGGTAAAGGGTTATGGTGATGGAAATATTCCACTTTTCCATGCAATGACCAATTATAAAATTGATTGATGATTTCGTACACAAATATGAAAAAAGTTTTCAATTGAGTGAACTTTTAGGAAACCAACACAATGACTTGCTATCAATTCTTTTAAAAAGCTAAAAAAGTATATGATATTTATATTTATAAATAAGTCAAGTGATGTTTGGATTTTTCTTGAACGTTGGTGTTTATGGACAATTAAAAAGTTACACAAAACAAGTAAACAACAGTGGTAAAGATGAAATAAAACGATCATGAAATTGGAATCTACTATAATAAATAAAAATGATTTTGTCACATGTCCTTTTCTTATTCACTTGGCCACATGTTGTTTTGTCAAAATTTTGAGATATATTTATTTTACATTTGTCATTTATTTTAATTTTCATTTTCAATATATCATTAATTTAGTTCTCATAAATTAAACATACCATAATGACTATTAATTTTAAATTTTAAATTTTAAATTTCAAATTCAACTTCAAATAAATTTACAATTTAAACCTTTGTGTTTACCATTTTGTTATAATTAACCAGTTTAGTATACGAGTCTGATAACTAAACTCATAATTTTAATTTATTTATTTTTTGCATGTTTTTTTTTTCATAATTCTCACTTATTTTAAATTTCAAATTCAAATAAATTTACTATTTAATCGTTCGTACCTACCATAATGATATTAATTTCAAATTTTAAATTTTAAATTTTAAATTTCAATTTCAATTTCAAATAAATTTACAATTTAAACCTTTGTGTTTAACATTTTGTCATAATTAACCTGTTTAGTATACGGGTCTGATAACTAAACAATAATTTTAATTTATTTATTTTTTGCATGTTTTTTTTCTCATAATTTTTATTTATTTCAAATTTCAAATTCAAATAAATTTCTTATTTAATCGTTTCTATTTAACATTTTGTTTTAATCAACCCGTATAATATACGGGTTTCACAACTAGTTTGTTATAAACAATAAAACGAAGCCATATGAAGGTTTAGGAAATTATACATAATGCAATCGAACTTATATAGGTTTGAGTTTCCAAAATATCAACGACCAAAGTAGTTCACCTCCATCGATATCCAACTTAACATGGGAATATCAGTGGCGTAGCCAAAATTTTGTTTTAGGATAAGTCAAATAATATATAAAATATAAATGAGTGACAAAATTCTTCAAACGTTTTGTAACTATATATGCATTCTTAACTAAATTGTTTATTTTAAGTTGCACACGATGTTGTTTTACATCATTAAAGTAATCTAAAATGAAGTCTAATAAACATAGACAACAATGTATTTTCTTTTACTAATTTCAAGTTTTGAATCGAGTAGCCATATCACAATCCTAATTCTTTTTATTTAACAAAAATATATATTTTACATACCATATATATATATATATATATATATATATATATATATATATATATATAACATTAATTTTGTGTGGATGGGCCTTGGCCCACTCTTGCCCTATATTGGCTACGATCATGGATCTAATAAATACCACTTAGAACACGAAGAATAAGCACTTGAAGCCATGAAGGTGTTTCCACTTGAAGCCATGGAGGTGTTTACACAACTATAATTAGTCCAAAATAACTGTCGTAATGTCATTATATACATACTACAATGAATATCCAACGATCTCAAGTGAAGCCAAATTTAGGGGTGGCAATTTATGACACGACACGACGCGAAACGAAATTCGGACGAAACTGAAATTTGAATTCGTGTTCGTGTTAACTGTAAAAAACACGATGTCGTGTCGTGTTCGTGTTCAAAATTCAACACGAAATTGACACGATTTAGCAGTTCTTTATCGTGTTTTTCGTGTTATATTTGATAAAGTATTCATTAAATAAAGACAAAATTACAAAAATGGTCCCTGTGAAGAAGGAGGGAAGGTTCGAACTCACGACCTCCGCCTCCCTTTATTGCCAAAGTCTTAACTAGTTGAGCTAAATGCTCAGCTGGTTATTTGTTCCTAAAGCTAATATATATAATAATGAAACCGTTAATATTTAAATAATAAATAAATTACAAAAACATTTTTTTACCTAATTTTTTTAATAAAGCAAAATGTATTTTAGTCGTATTATAAAAAAAAATTACAAACACTTTTTATGTATTTATTTTACGTAAATATATTTTTTATGTCTTTAAAATATACATTTTTGTATAAAAAATATGTTTTCGTAAAATATATTTTTTTATGACTTTGAAATAATAATAATTAATACTACTCATGACATAAAAAATATATATAAGTTCTTTTGGGTCGCTAGTTATCAAATACGTATTTCATCTTATTTAACATACATATTTCATTTTATTTAAAATACGTATATAATCTTTTTTAAATACATATAACCGAAAAATGGTTTTCAAAAAACCGATTGAACCAATCGTTTTTTAAAAACCGTTTTTTTTTTTTTTAGATACATAACAAAATCATTGTCAAGTTGTTTTTAATACACATAACCGAAAAAACGGTTTTAGAGCTCGCAAACAAAAAGAATTTATATATTTTTTTATGTCATGAGTATTGTTAATTATTATTATTTCAAAGTCATAAAAGAATATATTTTACGAAAACATATTTTTTAAAGACATAAAAAATATATTTTACATAAAATAAATACATAAAAATTGTTTGTAAAAATATATTTTTTTATAATAGGACAAAAATACATTTTGTTTTATTAAAAAAAATTAGGTAAAAAAATGTTTTTTTAATTTATTTATTATTTAAATATTAACGGTTTCATTATTATATATATTAGCTTTAGGAACAAATAATCAGCTGAGCATTTAGCTCAACTGGTTAAGGCTTTGGCAATAAAGGGTCCTTGTGGTTTATTAAATGTCACGAATTCAGTCCTTTTATACTTGAAAAGACGAAAATGTCTTTACAGATTAAGTCCCTAACGGCGTTTTACTAACGATGTTAATAAAAAGGGCCAACTTTGCAAGTTTTACAAACCACAAGGACCATTTGCATCAAAAAAAATTAGCAGAGACTGACTTTGTGACTTTTGGCAAACCATAGGGACCATTTTGTAATTTTGTCTTAAATAAACTAGTTTTTAGTATATGATGTATTTTTCGTGTTGTGTCGTGTTTGTGGTTTTTTAATTCGTTCGTTTTCGTGTTAGTTAAAAAAACACGACATCGTGTCGTGTCATGTTCGTGTCACATAAAACCTTGTCGTGTCGTGTCGTGTCGTGTCAGACAGATATACGAAACGATAGCACGATTTGTCACCCCAAGCCAAATTCTACAAGGTCACGTTACAAGAAAAAAATGTGTTACGACCATGCATAATGACATCGTTGTGCATCAAAATAAATGAGGACACCACATGGTCTATAATGCTTACAATATATTAAATTGATTGTTCAAAATCTCTATTAAAAAGATTATATGTTTTACTTGTCACCATTTTCAGTTCAAATAACATTGGTAGTGATTTCAACATGTTATGTCATGATCACACAAGTCTCGAGTCGTCACGAAAATACATGAATAATTAATGGTTATGTATATGAATTATGCTAAACAATACATTAAATATGGCAAAAGAATGCATGAAATGCAACCAAATAAAAGCCAGTTAAGGGAAATGTGTGTAAACTTAGGAAATTTTTTTATGCGCTTAGCAATCTCCCATATATATATATATATATATATATATATATATATATATATATATATATATATATATATATATATATATATATATATATATATATATATATATATATATATATATATATATATATATATATATATATATATATATATATATATATATATATATATATATATATATATATATATATATATATATATATATGACAAAACTGTAAGATTGGTCCTCCGTTATTTAAAAAACTTTAGTTAGGGTTCAAAAAATTTCCAAACTTGTATGGAAAGTCCTAAATCAAAGTTTTTCTAGGTTTTTGGTCCCTTATACACTTGAAAAGTCGATTTTACCCTTTTCATTTCACTTTTCTATTTTATTTATTTATTTTGGTATTTAAATAATTAAAAATAAAAATAAAATAAAATCTCTCTCTCTCTCTCTCTCTCTCTCTCTCTCTCTCTCTCTCTCTCTCTCTCTCTCTCTCTCTCTCTCTCTCTCTCTCTCTCTCTCACAACCAACAAAACCTACACATATAGAGAATTGATCTTTCTAAAACACCATATGTATAAACGATCCTCTAAAAAAAACCCATCTTTAAGGATCGATTTTTAATCCATCTGTATGAACGATTGTGGTGGTGTTTTAGTTGCATTAAATCGTCAGTGGTGTTACAACAGTGGTGGTCGTTTTATGGCTCTCCGATTAACAGACCTGCGTAAGTAATGCACCAATTTTCTGTTTTGAAAGACGAAGGCTGGTGATGGTTTGGTTGCGATAAAGGGTGAAGGTTGTCTGCTCTGTCAAGATGATGGTGGCGTATATGTGACAACCCGATATTTCAAATCTTTGTAATTACCTAAAAAGTCAAGTATTGTAACCACGTTTGAGTTAATAAAATTAACTTTGATAATAAAATGTCCAAAAAGTTCTATTTAAATTCCTTCTATGTTTAAATGTCATTAAACCATGATCATACGTAAAAAGAACGCCCAAATCCGACTTCGTATATTGAAGTTAAGATTTTTCCAAGTTCGGCTTAGCAACAGACAGCTAAAAACTCGAATCGGAGATCGAGCGACTTTTGGCAGGAATGACCTAAACGAGAATCGAAGGTCTCGACAATGGTATTTCAGCGGTAAAAAGTCTGGCAAAAACCGACGTCAGATAAAGAAGTTATGATTTTTTAAAGAAATTCCTTAATCACGTCATTTTATAATTAAATAATAAAAATAATTCCGGAATTTGCCAACGGAGTCTAAACGAAAGTTGTAGAGCGTAGTCTCACCTACGCGTGGATATAAAGACCATCGAAAACGGAGTTCGTATGAAGAAGATATGATTTTTTGAAGTTTATTAAATAAATTATATATAAATTAAATCAAAAATCCGGTAATATCCGAAGGAGGAGTCAGCGTCCTCATCCGAGTTATGCGCTGCGTAACCCCGTACGCCCCGCGTACCCGAGGGCCTTGGTCTCGGTCCGTCCACGTCGCCCCTATGCGAAGCTACCGACCCGCCCCATCCGATCCGTCCCATCCGAAGCCGAGGCAGTCGAGGACTCGCTCATGCATGACGTATGCGTACGCGCTGCGTACGAGCGTACGCCCCGCGTACCGAAGCTTCTCATACCCCCTATAAATAGAAATGCGAGGGTTCCCGGAAATTCACCCCATTTCTCTCATTTCTCTCACGATCTTGCCTCGATTTCCGTGCCCGTTCAAACCCGAAGCTCTGGTCTTTTTGCTCAAGTCCCGAGGGTCGATTTTACTCCCGAGAATCCCGAGAAAAATCCGTTTCTCAAGACGAAACTCTGCCCGGTTTTCCATCTCGCTATCTTCAAACTTTCAAGTGAGTTCATACCCCTTAATTAACCTTTTTAAGATATTCTAAATGCTTTTGTATGCTTTCCAGAGGGGGGGGGGGGGAATACAAGTAAAACACACGAGTATTATCGTGTGTTACATAAAGAATTATTTTATATGCTTTTATATATCCAAATCACATGTGATTTATAAACTTTATAGGAAATTTTCGTATATAAAATATGTTACAATAGAACTCTATCTTTTGAAATATAAATTGTTGTAATGCATATATAAACTAAACATTTTCTTAGATTTTATGTATACTTGTCTATCTTAGGCTCTACAAAAATCTATACTTTCATAACAAGTGATTCCTTTTCTAGGTATTTCTAAACAAACGAGACACACTTTTAGAAAACTATAATAGGTATAGTTTTACAAGGATATTGCTAACTTTTACATACTAGAAACTTGATTTTCAAGAAGTAACTTTCATATACAAGAACAAACGAACATTTTAACACGTAAATCTGTTTTTATACCACGGTTTTGTGAGACATAAACTTCACGTACGTTCGAGTACACATTTCAAGTCCTGTATTATATACCAGAATCCCTTGGAGGGGGAGCATGGTGTTTGTGTATAGATCTATACGGGCTTGACAACCCGCGCCCTGATTGTTAGCTACAGTCCACCGTTTGGGGTGACAAACGTCATAACATTCCAACGCCTGAAGAACGTTGTGTATAGGCATTCCGAGTCAATAGTATGGTTATAAAACTCACATGGGGTATTAAAAATGCATTGATTTACAAGGTTTTCAAACACATTGGTTATTTCACACTTACATACATTTTAGAAACAAACATTTGTCTTGAGAGAAGGCTACTTTTATACTAGTAGAAAATATAGGATTTTCTAAACACAAACAAACAAGGACAAAACATTTCATTTCATACAAACATTGTCATTTAAATACTTATGAAACTCACCAGCTTAAATGTTGATCTACTCTTTCAAAATTACTTGTATGTCCCAGGAAATCAGTAATTTCAGGTATCATTATGCTTTTGATGAAGGGATGTTGCGGCGCCAGTTTCATCTCATATTTTGACATCATATTGTAATTGGTTTTGAACATGTAACTTTTTGACAAATGTAAACTTTCAATTATATATATGATGGTTGTATTGCTTTCTTTACTATGTATTCTATTGTTACGCTACCACATGAACTCATCCGCCCCCGAACGTTTCCGCCGTTCAGGTTTGGGGGTGTGACAGTATACGATTTACTCAACACTTCATTCAAGAACAGATCTAAGTTTCTATTACATTCAAGATGTCGCAACCCCAAACCCACTTGCTCAACACCACCGAACCACCACCATCAAAGAAATTAGGGCTCTAAAGAACAAACCAGAAATTAGGGCTCGTCACTATCTCTCAAGCGTTTCTTGATAGGAAGAGATTTGTCCTTTCATCTTCGTCTTCTGTTTAAAACCTTTGAATCGAACCTTAAAAACCCTAAAACTGGGCCTTGAAATATGAGAAACAAATCGATCTGGTATGAGAAAGACAAGGGGTATGGAATGAGAAAAAGACTTTGGGATGTGGCTTGAAATCACATACATCATCTGAGAGGGTTCATCGACGAGGGAGGCGTGACGGAGTGACTACTGTTGAAATCGACATGGTTGATGTTACTGTGTAGAAATCCTTAGTGGTGTTGGGTTTGTGTTGCAATGAGTGTTTATGTGGGTTTTTGTTATTTTGGATCATTCATTCTTACATGTATAAGATGGAAATGAGAGGTAGAGAGAAAAGGAAGGTGTTTTCCATTTGAGGTTTTTTTTTTCAATTGCACATGATTTGCAGGTGAAAGGTGAAATGAAGAAGACGAGAGAAAGAGAACTTGAGTTAAAGAGAGAAGAAGGATACAGTAGAGAGAGAAGTATATGTATGTGTGTGAGAGAACGATGGGGTGGATGGGGGATAATTATTATTTTTTTCTTATTATTTTTAAATTAAAATAGCATTTAAATAATTATAAAAATTTCAAAAAAGAAAATAAAATGGTATAACCGTCTTTTCAAGTTTTTTTTTACCAAAATCACAGAAAGTTTTTTATTTTGGACCTTCCATACATGTTAAAAACTTTTTTGACCCTATTTAAAGTTTATCGAAAATCACAAAGACCAATTTCGCAGCTTTGTCCCCATATATATATATATATATATATATATATATATATATATATATATATATATATATATATATATATATATATATATATATATATATATTATATATATATATATATATATATATCATCAAATTATAGGTAAGTAATTAACCATTTAACTATATTTTATATTTTATATAAACATACAAATGTATATATCTATAAGGTACAAAAGGCTATCAACTTTTTGTGATGCTATCCCTTGTTTCCACTCTTCTATGTTTGTATTTAGTTGTTGTGTCATTCTAATAAATATTAGATGATCAAGTACATGAAGAATCACATATATTTCTATTATGACATTAAAATGATACTACAGTTATCTAGTATACATAAATCTACACCATCAATTTGCCAAAACTTTGTACTACTATTAGTACTTTCATTTTTTATAACATCCTTTAAATGGCTCGTCTTTAACATTAGATTTGCCTGTTTTGAAAAAGAGTTATAGCATATGAAGTTGTCAAGACTAAACTTTTTCATTATTTAGAGACTACTTAAACAAAAGTTATTACATGTGGGATCTTAGATGAAATTTCGTAATTATTAAAGTACTTGTTATGTAAATTCGCCCGAGAAGAATTAATATTTACACTTTAGTGCACTATAAATATAAGTTAGTGCTTATTACACTCGTATATAAATTGCCTCCTCCCAAACCCCTTCTCTCTTCCCTGTGCAAGGAGACAGACTAACTAAGCAGAATAGTCGCCGGTCGTCGATCGTCGAGTGTCGATCGCCGGTCGTCCTTCGCAGAACGCTAGCGTCACCTCTCTTCTTCTCTATCTTCAATCTGGTAAACACGCGGTTTTGTTTCGATTCAGTTCATCCTCTGTCCAGATTCCGTAATGCTTCCTAGATCTCCCTCAGATCCAATGCCGTCCTTGTTCTAATTGTAGAAGCAGAGGGAGAAGAATCAATTATCATCAATCAGATTGAAAAAAATTGGTCCAGTTTCGATTTTGTTAAGAAATGTCGGCAATAAAGAGCCCGTCTCCCACCCGGTTCTTCACGATTGGGCTTGTAACGTCATGGTACTCATCCAACATTGGGGTTTTATTGCTCAACAAATATTTGCTTAGCAATTACGGTTTCAAGTACCCGATCTTCCTCACTATGTGTCATATGACAGCTTGTGCTTTGCTAAGCTACATCGCTATCGCATGGCTAAAGATGGTTCCTATGCAGACTATCCGATCTCGTGTTCAGTTCTTTAAGATCTCTGCTCTGAGCTTAATCTTCTGTGGATCCGTTGTAAGTGGCAACATTTCGCTTAGGTATTTACCTGTATCGTTTAATCAAGCGATTGGTGCTACGACGCCGTTTTTCACTGCCGTGTTCGCGTATCTCATGACTTTGAAGAAGGAGGCTTGGCTTACTTATATCACCCTCATTCCTGTTGTAACTGGTGTTATTATCGCTAGTGGGGTATGCTTCTTTCAGATATTAGCTTCCAGTTTATGTTTCCTTTTTCTAATTATTCATGTTTGGCTTTAGGGCGAGCCTAGTTTTCATCTGTTTGGGTTTATAATGTGCATTGGAGCTACTGCTGCAAGAGCATTAAAAACAGTTGTTCAAGGGATCTTGCTTTCTTCTGAAGGGTAAGGAATCATTCATGATTCATGATAGATTTCCATCATCTATTCAACTAACATTACATGTCATTTTTTACTTCAGGGAGAAGTTGAACTCCATGAATCTCCTTCTATACATGGCTCCTATTGCTGTCGTATTCCTGCTTCCTGCAACATTATACATGGAAAGGAATGTCGTTGGTATAACAATAGCCCTTGCAAGACAAGATTTTGGGATTGTTTGGCTATTGCTTTTCAACTCTGCGCTTGCATATTTCGTGAATTTGACAAACTTTTTGGTCACAAAACACACCAGCGCTCTTACACTTCAGGTATGTCTGTAGTTATCTATTCAATCTCTAGCTTCAAAGAAAAACATGATCTTGTTTGTAACAAATTAGGGTTTGATATTTTAGGTATTGGGAAACGCAAAGGGGGCAGTTGCAGTGGTTGTTTCGATACTAATTTTTAGAAATCCGGTGTCTGTGACTGGGATGGCGGGATACACATTGACAGTGATTGGAGTTATTCTTTATAGTGAAGCCAAGAAGCGTAGCAATAAATGAGACCCATAATTATTATTTATAACTTAATTAGTTAAAGATTACAAGCTCACCATGGACAACTTGAAGCAGGTTAGGCTTTATGTGCTGTTGCTTGTTGCTGCTGATCTTGCCCTCTAAATTCATATTTTTTATATACTATATATTTTATGCTCATAAAACCTTGAGCTTAGGGACATTGAAGCTGCATATGTGTAACAGCAAACATCAAAAATCAAAAGTAAGCCATTAGTTACATCTGTGTTTAGGGTTCATAGTGTAAGAATTGTAGAATTAATTTGCTATGAATTATGTTATATTCAAACTTCTTATAGATTATTTATTCAAGGCTATGCCCATTTATCCTTTCATTGTGTGACTTCTTACATTTTTAATAGGGTTAATGTCAATTAATAGCATTTAGTCGGTTATTGTATAACTTTGGGACTCAATAGTTATTAAACTTTTTGACTTAATCTAGAGAGAAAAACTTAATGGATTCAGCCACAAATAACACTGCTTTAGTTATATTAAGACGCTATATCTTTACTTATTTTTCCTCACAGCTTCTTACAAGTTAAAACTGATAGATGAATAATATTTCTTTGACTTTTAAGAGTAATACGGTAATTTAGTTTTATTCAGACTGTTTGGTTTAAAAAAGAAACAAACATGTTATTTAGCAGTTTTTTTAGTCTTAAAAATATCAAAAGTTATACAGTTCTTTATCTAGACAAATATCTTTCCCATTCAACCACTTTATGAAAGACATAATGACAGGTTTATGAAGCCAAAAATAGGACTATGAACTTAATTAGTCAATGTGAATAGCTATTTAGTGGCATTAACCCTTTCTGGATAAAATGATTTAGTTAATGTTAAAACAAGACACCAATGCTCTCTCATTTCTATTTGAAAACACTACTCAAGGGTTTACATACATACTTTCATATTGCATAAACAAAATTAACCCCAACAACTTAACTTCATAAGACTTTTCATCACTAACCTACTCAACATCCATTACTTCAACCTCTGTTTTTGGCTCAATAACACCAGTTCCAGCCTTAACATCCAAAACTTCAACATAATCACCATTCTCACTTCCAGATTTCTTCACAACCTGTGGTTTAGTTTCCTCTTCTTCTTCATCAAGATCTACCTTCAAGACACGTCGTTTAGGAGCCCCTTCTCCATTTGATTTAGGCTCAGTCTTTGGTTTCTTCTCTGGTTGTTTCTTGGGCTCAGCCTGATGACCACCGCCCATCTCCTCATCTTCTTCAATCTTTGGAGCCAAATAGAATCTTAGATAACCCATTTCTGCAATTTTGTATTCCACCACAACTGGCAGCTCAGAAGACAAACTCACTGTCACTTGGCTTGCTAATGGAGTCGCCTTGGTGAAGGAGTTCATGTACCTTAAAGCAAATGTTAAGGAAACTGGTGTCTCCATTTCGATTATAGTTGCTTCTTCTGGCTGCATAAGTTTTTACACAAAAAAGTAAGTAAAATTTCATATCATTTGTTTTCAAAAAGGTCTGTAATTAGTCTTACATACCTTGTCAACAGAAGTATTTTGTCTTAAGACGATGTTTGCAGTCCCAATGTCACCTCTGGTGGAAAATTTTACACCTTCTTTGGTGACAGATATCACAACTACAAACACCAAATTGATCATGAATTAACACTAGATTTTGAAAAGTAAATAGAAGTGGAGTGTTTTAACCATGATGAAAAAAAAAAAGAATACCAGTGTCTCCTATGGTGCTAAGATCTTTGCAGATTCTTGCAAACTCTGCAGATGGCATTCGGACAATGGCTTCATATTCTGCTTCTGGTATTCCAAGATGTTCACTATCAATATCCATCAGCTTCATCTCAAAATCAGCAATCTTATCTTGATCTGAAACATTTCGATCGAATAACTCAATATCATAAGCACATACAAGTAGCAAATTTAAAAAAGAAACAGAGGATGAGCGGCGAATCATCATAAAATTGTAGCATATAACTGTAATAGATTTATCAATTAGACGTAACGACTGAAATACCAAACGACAATCCTATATTTAATTTTGATTTGCAGATATAACTAATAGTCTCCCGTAAATTCAACAAAATGCATTCAAAAAACCCTAAAAGCGCATTATTGATGCAGATATTTGTTTAATTCAAAAAACCCTAAAATCGCCTTCAAAAAACCCTAAATTCGCATTAATGAAAGGTAGAAACTAGAGAGCAGAAGTATTACTAGGGCTTTCAAACATGAAGGTGACGCAGTCGCCGCCGTCGTCAGCCTTGACGGTGACAATGTCGTCATTGCCGGCGCATTTTAGCATTTTTGCCATGTTACCGAGATTCATTCCCATTGAGAGGTTACGATCGCATCGGTAGTGCTCGAAACCCTCAGATCTGAGTAGGAGTGAGACAAGCGCTACATGGCTTGAATCCATGGCCTGCAGTGAGAATCCTGTCGCCGAACAGTCAAAGTTGGCGTCGTTCACCAGATCCTTTATGGATTCCATCACTTTCTTCAAAAGACTGCCCTGAACCAACCTTAGTTCCAACATTTTCTCGTCTGTGAGAGAAACTGATGTTGATTCTTGCGAGAGAGAGAGAGAGAGAGAGAGAGAGAGAGAGAGGTGTACAGAAGCTATGCCGAGTGAAGGAGAGGGGTAGAAGATAATGGGATTTTGGCGGGAAAAACTTGTAATCCCGCCAGAAGTTGTCGTCAAAACACAAACGGCGTCCTTTTCCGCTTAATGGGATTTTTAAAATTCAAAGTTTATTAAAAATGCAACAAGCTTTTGATTTGTTTAGTGTTATAACATTAACAACCGATAACAATTCATTAAGTTGTTTATTTTTTTTAATTGTATTTAATAGGTTATTAATGTTTTTAATTCTTATTACATAATTTGAATATATTTCAATAAAGTAAACTGTCCACTATGACATATGACATTCAATAGTACAGAAGGTTCATTTAGGTCGACTTTACGTTAATATTTTGACAAATGTGGCATCCGATATTAGCAACAATACTCGGTTGAAATGCACTATAATGTTGTAAAGAAAAACAGAAAAACGTATACTAGTCTATCGAAGACAATCAAATATTTAATGATAAAATATAAAGGGTAAATTACACGAATGTTTATTGTGGTTTAGGTAATTTGCATTATTGGTCTTTTTAACTTTATTTTTGGAAAAATGACATATTAGCTTTATAATGTTTTGCACATTTGTCATTCAGTCTCTTAAAGAATTTTTCGTGCTTATGAGGGAACAAAATAATTTTTAAAATGTGCATTTAATCACCTAACCTAATAAAATTGGTTTAATATCCATGTGACCATTTGTTTTTATTGACATGTCCATTTCCTTTAGCTTAATACCCTCCGTTCCCTTCAAACCATGAATTCTACTATACACCTCTCCTCACCTAATTGGCTCTCTTCTAATCACCCTCCATTGGCATGAGGGTCCTCATGCCAAGTTTTAGTTTCCACTAATCACTTCTTTTCCCTAGTCCAAATTTGTCGTCACACTTGGCCCCTCTATTTCTTTATATATGTCTATCCTCCAACAATCGTTCCTCGTGTTAAAACAAATTCTAAAAATACTCCTCGAATAAGGTGTTGGTTGTTGTACTTTTGACCAGGAAATGAACGGTTTGGGTGGTTGTTGTATTGCAAGACATGCAGGGGTGGTGGGATTTACGGCGAGTCGAAGGTGGTGGGGATAATGCTAAAGTATCAGCCGTTGTTGGGTCAGGTTTATGTGGTCCCACGACGGCGAACAATGTTGGGTACATTAAGTGTGGAAAAGGTAAAAGAGAGTATGTTAGGGTTAACGAGAACATAATAATTTGAAGAGGCGCGGTAAAAATGCGACGTCATCGTTTATCCACGGCCTTCGTCTACCAGAGAAGATAAGATTATGACGCTTTCTTTGTTGTCGGAGACTCCAGATCGGAAAGAGAACTCTTCACCAGTTACAAGTTTTGTAGATCTGTTATGGTCAACCCAAATAAAGAAGTGTAATTGCAATAACAAGAAGAAATCAACATTGACGTCGTTTGGTTTTGAGCTTTGACAACAAAACCCCATTTTAGATTTGTATATCTCACAATAGTTCTTATTCTTTCCCTGAGGTGGAGGTGTTGACTAAGGCCCGACGAATAGTTCTTGAACTCGACAATGATAATACTCAAAGGGTTATTGATGGAAATGAGTATGTTTTGCTTCTATTCGTCAATGTCATTTCTCCACCTTACACCGGTGGTTTTTCCACCTAAGATTTCGTTTTAATGTTGGGTTTATATAGTTTTTTCTATTATTAATTATGAAAAAGTGTGATAAAAATGATTGACCATCCATTCTTTGATGACAACCGTATATATATGTTGCCACATGATTGAAAATTTATAATCACAATAAAAAAATCATTAAAAATGTGAAATTTAAATTCCAACCGATGAATTTATTATCGACATTCATCTTAACCGTGAAATAAACTCACTATGCAATGTAGGGCTGTAAATGAACCGAATGTTATACGAACTATAACCGTTCAATGGAAATTGCATTTATGTTCATTTATTAAATAAACGAACGAACATAAACACAAATTCTCATTCGTTTAATTAAACGAACGAATATGAACAATGGTCTCGTTCGTTTAATTATGTTCGTTTATTTAAGTTTTTTTTTATTCATATATGTTCAATTGTGTTTGATTACGTTATTATATTATATGTTCGCTTATGTTTATATATGTTTATTTATCTACGTTCGTGTATGTTTTTTTTGACATTTTCACGGACATACACAAACGAACATGAACAATATAATTTGTTAAACAAACGAACATAAACAAGAAAACACATTTGTTTATTCAATCATATTCGTTTATTTGTTCGACTAACTTAAACAAACAAACATGAACATGCCCTTGTTCGTGTCGATTCGATTCGTTTACAAGTTTAATGCTCCGATACCAAATAAATTGAAAAAAATTACAACATACCCAGATTAACATACGAATGCAAATCGATTACTTGTTTATTTCTCCATTTTTGTGAGACAATCATGTATATGCAAAATTGATTACTCTCTAGTTTCTCATCCAAGATCAAAGACTCCTTTCAAAATGACCTCAACATGCCTTTATAGTCCCTTTAGTGACATTATGAAACTGTCACGAAAACTGCCACAAACGGCTCACGAGCAGTTATAAAACTGGCATAAGACAGCCCTTAATGGGGCAGTTAATAGATGATTTTGTAGGCGGGTCCGGGCCAAGAATTTCCAACAATTGCGTCTACCAGAAATGCCCAAAATACATCTTTGGAAAATACAGTCATCGGTAAATACAATCAAACCAGTTTCCCATCGAAATCGATCATCAACGATTGCCAAATGAAAATGAAAATCAAAACAAATCAACCGTCTATTTGTAAGATCATAGATTTCAAAATCCTATTTCAACTTTCAAGCTTCAGGAACAGCGGTGGCTGCTACGGCCGCTGCAGCTGTAGCTGCGGCAGAGCGTTTGACGGAGGCGGACTTAATAAGATGATTGTAGCTGCCCTTCTCCTTGAATAACTGCGAGAAATGGTGTTTGCAGTATAAAATCCCTTCTAGCGCTGCGTAATTTGATGGAGATAACGAGCATCCCCCATGGGAGCACTTGAAACAGGACTTATGGTACGCTTCGTTCTCCACTGTCACCTGAACCCAAAACCCTAATTATCCCATCACTTTTTAACACGGTTAGGTTTGATTCATACCCGAACCCAAAACCCTAATAAATCTATCACTTCAATTTTAACACGATTTGGTTCTTCGATTCATACCTTTTCAAGAGGATAAGCTGTTTTGCCACAAGTCGCACATTTCTCTTGGGTGCCGGAAAACATCCCAGCAGCTTTACTTGGTGATTTCGTCTACAAAAATGGTTCCAAAAACTCATGACTTAGATCCATCTTCGCTACATATCCAAATCAAACACGAATTTGTGCGAAAACCTACCAGATGTGGTGTTAAATTCTCAGCAAACCTTGCAGCTGTCAGAAGTTTCAAAATTTATCAGAAACTAACAAGCAAAAAGGGGGGGAAAATTGAAGAGATATCATACGTGATTGGAAGTTCTTGTTGAAATTTCCACTCTCCTTGAACAGCTGATCGAAATGAGGCTTACAGTATAGTACACCTTCCATTGATGAGTAGTTGCTAAGCTGAAAGTAAACCGTAATTACTTAAACTCGAATAAGAAGAATGTATGAATGCAGACAGAGTAGAGGGTGAGTATCGGTATTTCACATGTCGATGAGTGTATCTTCATGATAAAAAACATACCTTAAGGGTACCTTTGCAATGGCTACACCTAAAGCATGACTTGTGATAATCAACACCATCAGCAGATAAAAGTTCCACCGGATAAACTGTTTTCCCACAAGCTTTGCATTTCTGCTGTGTCCCAATAAAAGACATAGTTACCCTTTCCCCCTTCTTGATCTATTATTCCTCAATGCTCTTCAATTTTCACCTAAAAATCCCTAACAAGATTGAATCTTTATAGTTGGTTATAAGTTATAACCCCATCTGTGTCAAAGGTGCATTCTTTGATCTTGATGTATGTTTTCAAGAAAAAAGTAACAAATTAATGGTAATTGTGACATTATTTTGAAGAACATATGAACATCGATTGCTAAAAGGATCTAACTGCTGGAAAACCCAATGAGAATATAGGATCTTTATAAATCAAGAAACTCAGATTGTTTTATCATAAAATTCAAGAAAATATGAACATAAATAGTTAAAACAATCTAACTATTGGGTAATAGGATTTGCATGCCTAAAAAATCAAGTAGTTTATCATTAAATCAAGAACATATGAAGTATGAACATAATTTATTAATAAGATCTGTTTTTGGGAAAACCAAAGAAACTGAAGTGAGATTAGAGTGCTACATAACGCTTCTCAAGAAATCAAAACGTATACGATTAAGTTCAAGAATATTATGAACCTAGATTATTCAATGTATATGTTTCTTGGGAAACCCGGTTGAAAACAAAGATCAAAAGAGAAAATTTATAGATAATTCCAAGAAAATTATGAACATTGATTTTAAAGAAGATCGAATTGTTGAGGAACCCAATGAAATGCAAGCATCATCAGAAACTTTAGTATTGATTTAAAGAAGATACGAAACATAAGAATATAGAAACTAGAAAGTATGTATTAGGATGAATACCTTGATCAATACAGAGACTTTACTTGAAAACTGATAAAAGTCGAAGGGTTTTTTGTGGGTGGGTTTGTGAAGATGAAGAAGGAGAGGTGGAAATCTGGGGAAAAAAAGGGTTTTAGGAGCTTTTTGCAGGGTAGCGGATGGAGCGAAGACGATGACGTGGAGAGAGAGAGGGAATATTTTTTTAGCCTGGAAAATAAAAAAAATAAAAAATACGTATTCCATATTTTTAATGATATATTTTTGAGAAGAATAACCTTACATCTTTATTTATTCATTTGAAGATAAATCTAAACACGTATAAATATTGTTTCTAAACATGGTTACATCCTTATTTAGGGATAATGATTGGTTAGGATAAGATATTTTTTGAAATGTATATATTTAATTTTTTTTTTTTTTTTTTTTGTGAAATAAACCCTTATACTTTATTTTTTTTAATAATGCAATCTTTGTGACCGGTTATACCCGGTATACCCGTCATATACGAATTTTCTTTCAGGGAAAATGACTTGATAGGGTAAGATATTTTTTGAATCGTACATATTTAGTCCTTATTCTTTTTATTGTAAAATAAACCCTTATACTTTATTAATATGTACACATTAGGTCATTTTTCACCGGATTCTACAGTTTTTGCTGATGTGGAAGCACAAGTGGCACTAAATAGCAATTAATTAGCTTAGTCACCGGAGGTGGGTGATCCTCCAACAACAAGAAAAGGGCAGCGACCTTTCTCTTTCTCGTCTCTTTTCCTTCCGGTCGAACAACAATAGCTAAACACCCTTTACCTGTTGTGTTTCTCCGATCTGTCTTTCTTTGCTTCCATCTTTGAGATATGTTGCCAGAAAAAGAAGAAAGAATCGACGAGTGGGCTACCAGAGCAGCTCCTCGCCGCCAACTACCGTCTCTACTTCCTCCTGGGTATTTCATTTCAACAAAATAAAAGAAAGGGAAAATGACTTGATAGGGTAAGATACTTTTTGAAATGTACACATTTAGTCATTATTCTTTTTTTTTTGTAAAATAAACCCTTCCACGTCAGCAAAACCTGTAGAATCCGGTGAAAATGACCTAATGTGTACATATTAATAAAGTATAAGGGTTTATTTTACAAAAAAAAAAAATAAGGACTAAATGTGTACATTTCAAAAAGTATCTTACATTATCAAGTCATTATCCCCGTTATTTATTCATTTGAAAATAATTCTAAACATGTATTTATTCATTAGAAGTTAATTACAACACTAATTACGTTTTTTTTAAATAGCAAACACAACACACTTCCCTACCTTAATTCTAAACTATTCATTTCGTTTCCAACAATACGCGAACCTTCAACATTTGGCTGAAAGCCATATTTCTACAAACATCTGATACCGTTGGGCTACAAACCCTTTTGTAATTACATTTATTGAAGGTGTTTATTGAAGGTGACTTTTGGAAGACGACTCAGATACCGTTGGGCTACAAACATCTAATATCGTTGGGCTACAAACCCTTTGAAATAAATCACCTATGTAAATTAGTAGGCCTTGTTTGTTACCGTATGACTGGGACCGAGTCAGCGATTTGGGTTGACTCGGTCAGACAAGATATGTTTGATAGAAGCTTTCTCAATCAAACCGTCTAGCCCATATCACTTTCTCGGTCAGACATTGAAATGGAGCTAACTGAAAAAATTACGCTCAGACCCTCTCTTTTCTTTCTTCCCAAAGCGATACCAGCAACGACCGCCTCCATCGAAAACTCTCCATCGCCGTCGTCGGACATAAAGACCGTCCCTTCGTTCGATCTTCGGCGAGAAAGACGTCAAGACGGGTAAATAAACAATGCTTCCCTTTCTTTCTCATCTTTCAATGAATCGTTTTTTCTCTCGCAACCAGCAAGCATCAGCGAAGCTGCTTCCTCGTTTGATCAGGTAAGCATTGATTTTTCCTTCCTTGTCTCATAAATACTTCTGATTTCTGCCATCATCGACTAGCAAGCATCGATTTCGGCAATAGTTTCAATTTATGCCATTATTTATCTAAAAGTTTCGATTTTTACTTCTCGATTTTTGCTGTTTCGATTATTGTTGTTTCCGACTTCTGCCATTATTTCTCTAAAAGTTATTTTGTTCACTTCATGTGTGATGTTGAATGTGCCTTTGTTGAATTTATTCGTACCTGAACAGACACATATATTTGTTCAAGTGATTAACAAAGATGCCTTTGCTGATGTCAATACCATGTTATCATCTCTTGTCTACAAATAAATAATTTGAGGGTAAAAATGTCATTCTGTTTACTGATGAACATATTGCATTTCATTGATTGCAGCGTTTGGAATCACAAAAGAGCAGTGATTTGAAGTATGATATATGTGGATGGTTATTCTTATTGTATCCATTGTGGTGTAGATAGGATTTTGCAATGATATAATAAGCTAATATACCTCCACCTCAGGTTTAATGATATAATAAGCTCATTTTAGGCCATATATGGTGGTTTTAACTTATAAGCAAATATGGGATTTGATTTTGAGATGAGTGACACAATCATACAAACATTCAATCAAGAAATCAATTTGGCAAAATTTATTAGTATTTCTAGTATGTTTTATAGACTCAAGAGGACGATATTGTTTTGTGAGATGTAAACCTGTGATATTTGGTTATATTATTTGGTGTGGATTTATTATTATTATTATTATTATTATTATTATTATTATTATTATTATTATTATTAGGGTAAAATGGTCATTTTTGCATCAGTCAACACGTTTAGTCAGATGAACAATCAAAGAGTATGATTTTTACTCAGTCAGAATTTCTTACTTAGACAGACATTTCTTAGTGAACATTTTCTCAGTTAACAACTATTAAACGGGGCCTTAATTTGATGAAAGGATTAAACATTATGACATGATTTAAAAAAATGTTATTTGGAGTACTATTGAATAATAATATGTTATTTGTAGATTTGAAGAAATGATTTCTAAAAAATAAACATAGTGTTTATCATTTTGGAAATAAAGCATAGTTTATTTGTAATAACATGTTATAATTGATAGAATTTAATGCATTTTATACATACTAGTTTGTGCAACGAGAATCAAAATATAAACCTTATGTGTACATGCATTGTATGGATCTAGGTTTTACTATTATAGGTACCTATTTTAATATTCGGAAAATACTAACCTATCGATCTTCTTGGTTTCTTGATTGAAATCTTGTCACAACCACTATGCAAGGATGAAAATAACCCAAACCAAGAATCTCTCTTTTGCTTCACATGTAAGACACCAACTAGCAAATATGAAATCCTATGAGAGAGGGACTTTTTACGAAAATTCTATAACCCTAGAGAGGGGTTATGATTTTCGTTCAAATGGGGAGAAAAAAGGGGGGCATAGAATAAAATTCTAATAGGCAATAAATGTCAGGGTTTGATCCCTAGCATCTTATTTATTGTCTCCAACTTAATTCAAGTTTCTAAGGATAATCTTTATCCTTCTCTGAAATCGTCACATGTCTTTATTTTAGATGGTTCTAGAATATTCTAATTAATTACTAATGAATTAATTAATGTTTAACCCATTTAATTTGTAATACACGTTTCCTCGATTACATTTCTTGTATTATTAAAGTTCTAATTTTTGGGAAATTTGGTCATATGTGGGGCGTAGGATAGTCACCTACGCATGACGTAGGTCAACAAGTCTTTGCGAGGGTTTAATGCCCTATGCGAGGGTAGACATATCTATGCAAGGCGTATGTGCATAAGGTTTAAACCCTAATTGTGGGTTTGTGAGCCCTATTTAAGGGCCTTAACTCCTTGAGACCCTCTCCATACTCAACCTCCACCTTTCCATTCATTCACCTCAAAACCCTACACCCATAGCGTGAACTTTGAAGCATTTTAGTGATTCTTTGTGTGTTTTGTGAAGGAGGCCATTGAAGGAGTACTCGGGAGTCCATAGCTTGTAGATCCACACTTTGCTCTTCTTCGACATTCTCTAGGAGGTATAAAGCTCGAACCTTGATGATTCCTTTGATAGATTATAACACCTGTGTTTCCTGCTAGATTGGTCGTAGTCTGTAATCACTTTGGTCAACTATTGTAACCTTTATATAAATGAATAAGAAAGTATTATTCATATATTTATGTGCTTATGTGTTTTATAAGACATTTTATGCAAAATGTATAGCTATTTAATAATATAATAAATAAGATTAAAATACACGTCGAATATAAAAGATTATTAGCACAAATAATCTTAGCCTAGTCCTAGTATACGTAATAAGGATTCCAAAAAATATAAGTAACATTTAAATCCGACTTAGAACGTAGAAGTTATGCTTCTTTGAAGTTTCACGATTAAACTGACACAACTCTGCGTATCGTAAAAAGTAAAATTTTGATAAATTGCTTTTTATCTTAAGTAATCAAAATGAAAGTTGTAGTAGTCGTTAAACCGAGAGCATGCATATAAATAACATCTAAATCTGACTTTGTGAGAAGAAGTTATAATTTTTCTAAGATTCAGTGTAGCAGTATACAACATAGAAATCGAATTTTAGATCGATTGATTTTTGGCCAAAACAATCTAAACAAGAATTGAAGCTTTTGTTAATAGGAGTCCAAATATATAAAGTCTGTAAAAAAACGGACACCGAATGAGAGAGTTATGCATTCTATACGGGTTTTAACAGTCTAAGCCTGTGTGAAATAAATAAATTTAAAATTAGCCGACGAAGTCTAAATGAAAGTTGTAGATCCCATCAATAGCTACGTGTGGATATAAAGAACGTCAAAAACGAAGCTCGTATGAAGAAGATATGTAATTTTGGAAAACTGAAAAATAGTACGCATGCACGCAAGGGCACGACGCACCCGACAAGACCCCACAACCCCACTCATTTTCATGCCATGTGTCAGGACAAAATTTTTCCACGTCATCCTCTTCCGACCAGGGGAATGGCGCACCTGACCCCAAAACACCTTATAAATAGAAGCTAACCCCCAAACACTTTCTAACACTATCCCAATCAAAGTTCCTCTGGAATATTCAAGATTTAGCTTTAGAATTCTCTAGTTTTTGTGTATCTAGCTAGGCTATGGAAGATCTGAGATTCCGGAAGAGTGGAGTTAGAGCCTTATTTGCGAACTTTCTGGACTTTTAGTCAGGAAAACTATGTAAGTGAGCTACACTTACTCTTCTTTCGTGTAATTCATGATTATAGTCATAAGTCGTTACTAGGTAACTTATGATTAAGATTTATCAATGATTCCTAGTTGTTATACTAATTGATTTACTTACGAGAGAAGTGACTAGAAGGGTCACGTTGGCTTGGTTGTTGGATTTCATAAAGGGTATATGTCGAAATGGTCCTGCATCCTGACTGTCCTGCCTGGTTGATCCTTATTTGCTAGATCTTGAGGTAAAATTTGGTATTATTGAAACGTCTCATTTTCATAACCAAAAATTTTCATTTTTATTTAACTAAATCCTCCCAATTATAAAACTAATATTGAGAAAACATTTATTCCAGATATATTTATTATAATTTCAGAGTAATATTTAATAGGGTCGGTCTTGAGTTATCTTAGGCCCGGTGCAAACACGATATAAAGGCCCCCTAATATATATATATATATATATATATATATATATATATATATATATATATATATATATCTAAAGCTTATGATGAACTGTACGAGGAAAAACGAAAAATAAAATTGATTAAATTACTCTAAATGTGATTTTGTAAAAGTTAGGAAAGCCAAACTTGTAACTTATGGGAATTGGTTTATTAGATGGAATTAACTACTAAATTTGAGGGGTTGATATGTAACTTGTATTTATTTAAAAAAAAAACATTGATTTTACTAAAAGGATGAATAAGGCGGGGATCGAACCAACATCAAACAAAAATCAGCGCGCGAAGGTGAAGGGATTTTGCCGGTTGAGCTAAGTGACATTTATGGTTTATTTTTGAAGAAACATATATATATATATATATATATATATATATATATATATATATACACACACACACATACACATTATAAGTATATAATTTTGTTAAATTTGGGCCCTATTTTTTTCGGGGCCATGTGCGACTGCACACCCTTAGGTCTGGCCCTAATATTTAAAAATGCGGAGTCTTCACTGCTGCTGATGAATGTGTACAGTCACACCTTCGCCTTCCTGAGATAATCGATGATACCTGAAACAGTAAACGACTGGGTAAGCACAAATCTTAGTGAGTTCCCCCCAAAATACTCCATACAATAAAAATACAATCATGCATCGGGTCCACTCGGCCATCGGGCTGGAATACCCAGGGTTTGTTGGCCTACCGCCTCAACCCAACCGCCGCTTTACTAGAGCCTCCGTACCTTCGGCATATGGCCGACCCGCACGGGGTATCTTGGCCTACAGCACAAAGCATGACTGCCTCAACCCACTGCTACCATATGTCAACATATAAACAAACAAGGATGAAGTAGACACATAATACAAACAAACAACAATCATACAACTCACTCTCGCCTACTAGTCCTCTCACACCACCCAATCCCACCACCAGCTAACCTCCATGAAATGTGTAACCTTAAGTAGCTAGAGGTGAGATAGCCACCCGAACAGATGATCCTATTCTAGAGCCACAACCAAACAAGGAACATGCAAGAAAGCCTAGATCAAGAGTTCTCAAGCTATCCTACATGACCACAAACACTCCCTAAGGCACTCTACTAGATGATAACTAACAGGTACATATAACATATAGATCCAACCGTGCACTATAGCATAACAACATCCTACATACCAGGATACCGATATAGCAGATCACTACAACATAGTAGGATCCTATATACCAGGATACCGATCTAGCAGATCACTACAACATTGCAACATCCTATATACCAGGATACCGATCTAGCAGAGCACTACAACATAACAACATCCTATATACAAGGATACCGATCTAGCAGAGCACTACAACATAACAACATCCTATATACCAGGATACCAATCTAACAGATCACTACAACATAGCAACATCCTAAGTATCAACAATCCAAGGAATGTATGATCGTCTATATTCAGAGGTGAGATAGTTACACAGACAGGTGGTCCTACTCTAGAACCATAACCAAATAAGGAACATGTGAGAGAGCCTATACCAAGAGTCCTCAGTCCATCCTACATGACTATATACAATCCCTACTACATCATTCTACTGACAGATAACCAAAACTAGTGGGCCGACATTGGTGCCTTCGACCAACGGTACAATGAGGCAAAACTCACCCGAATCAAAGAAATATGAACACTGCGATACAACCCCTTTTCAACACTGCTTGCTCCCACGAATCCACTAACATCATAACCATATAGAATCTTAATCAATAGCCCAAAATCCTCAAGTTTGACCCAAAGTCAAACTTGATAAAAAAGTCAATGAAAGTCAACGGTCAGTAGACCCTCACGACGTGGCCATTTATGGCTCATGTTGTGAGCCACTATAGGAAAAAATACCCGAGTCTGACCACCCTCACAACGTGACATGCATCTCCTCACGTCGTGTGGTCCGTCTGAATGCCATTTTGATTCAAAAACCTCTTAATCCATACTAATCCATCTGTTCCATAGGCTTCCTAACACCCCAAGGATCATAAAAATCGAGGCTTTAAGGTCTTGTATGTCCAATACAAGACTTGTGATCAAATTAGGTTATTCATGGATAAAAAGAAGATAAATTCTCATGCATGAACTCCAACATCATTCAAACTTCAGATCCATGACATATAAGCATCTAAGGACCCTAAGGACCCTAAGGACCCATAAAGTTGCCAACTTTATGGAGTCCCAACACTCTAACTCTTAAGATATTGGATAAATATGCATAAAACCTTAGATCTAACAATAAGGAAACATAAAGCTTGGATCTTGATTGCTCACATTGGTCCAGAAGTCTGGCTAAAGGTTGCAAATGAAGCTTCCAAGATGCAAACATGCTTCCATGGTGATCTCTTCTTCTTCAAATATCCAAAACTCCACCAAAATCTCAAGAAACAAAAGCAGAGGCTAGGGTTAGGTTTTTACCGAGTTTGGGGACGAAGGAGGCTGGTTTGGAACCCTAAAATGAAGTTTATGGGGTTTAAATATGATGGAAACCCTAAAACACTATGGGCTTGGGTTATACCGTGTCACAACCGGAAATCTTGTGTCATGTAACCTTTACATTCAAGCTAATGTGAATCAAAAACTTAAGAACATGATTGACACCTACTATTATAACATCAAAAACTTCAATCAAATACATCATACAAGTACTACAAATAGTCATCAAACAATTGGAGACCCTAGAAGTCCTTGTTTAAGTCCATTTTGGACTAGGACTCCCTTATTGGATCCAAATGGACCAATAAGCTTTCAATTAGACTATCATGGGCTTAGAACCCTAATTGGGCTCTAATTGGACCCACACTAATTTATTTCAACATTTTAGGTCATGTTGGACCTAGAATGAAATGAATTAAAAGCCTTGATACATGAATAACCTAAACTAGTCCAATGAAAATATAAAAATCCTACCACATTCCTTTAGACTTAAAACATACCCAAGATTAACTCTAATATTGGGCTTAGGGGCAAAGGCCCAATTTTTTTTCCTTTCCCTCCCAAAATCTCGGCCCAAGGCCCAAACCCAAGAAAAGGAAGAGAGTTGACTTTGGTTTGCCACCTCATTATTGTCTCTTGGATATCCATGCAATTTAGTCCATATCTCCATGCATATCACTTCAAAGGTCATCTCTTCTTCCTCTCTCTCTCTCTCACTCTCGGCCACTTCAAACACACACACACTCACAAAAATCTCTCAAACTCTCTCAAGAACACTCCTCCCTCTCCACTTAAAGATCACGAAATTTAGGGAGCATTCAAGAGGAAATTCCCACAAATTCTTCATCTAAGGTAAGATTATGTTTGGATCTATGACTTAGATTCTTTTTGACATCAAAATCTTTTCCTAATCCATGCAAAAATCGTGATCTTACATCTTATAAGCATACCAAACTCGAGATCTTCAAGGAAAGAGTGCTAAGGCCAAAAATCACCAAGTTTTCTTCCATATTTTCTTCAAAAACCGAAATCACACACCAAGGTGAGCTTCATACCCCCCTATTTTCTGTTTTTATGAGTTTTGTGGGGGGGGGGGGGGGAATACAAGTGAAAGTGTAGATCTATATGTGTTTTGTATGCCTTGTATGATTTTCATGCTTATATGTATGCTTTTGTGTGTTATAATGTTGGATCTAGCCATGAAACCCCTCAAAACCGAGATATATCCTATGTTAAATGATTTTAGCATCAAATATATTTCTACATACAAAGTATTTCTAGAAAAATGGCTAAATGGTTTAGTAACAATTTCTTTGGGCTAAAAACACAAAATTTTGGACCTAAAATGTGAAAAATACAAAATTAAGGGCCCAAATTGACATACCACGAATTCTGATGGATGAGGTGTGTTAAAACAGTTTCAATAAAACAATTTTTGGAAATATACTCATTTGGAGGATTAAAAACATAAGTTTCAAGCTTAATGGGCTAAAAATGACATTTTCGGCCCAATAAGGCCCATTATGCGAAATTTTCTGTTTTGGAGGGCCAAAACTGTGTTTTTCTGCAAAACAGTGGACTATAAGTGTTCCAAGTCCTTTTCAAAAGTTTAAAATGCTTTTTAAATTTAAAAAGGACCAAAGTTGCAAAAATTTTACAATTTGAGCCAAAATTGTCAAAATTGCGAAAAAGAAGGGTTATAACCGAGAAAACTGAAATTTCAGGGACTTAAACTGTTTTCATTTAAAAATATGCTGAAAAATATCAATTTCAATAATTTTTGGTGTTAAAATGTCAATAAAATTGATTTAAGGACCAAACCGGAAAGTATTTAATTAAAGGGTTGAAAAAGTAAATTTTACCAACAATGAGGGGCTGAAAACAGAAAACTTTCAAGGCTAATTCAATACATGCAATTTGATCAAACAATGGTACCGCGACTATCGACGAAACACAATACATTACAATACCCAAAAGTCGTTGTTAAACGAATTGGTTCGGTCTCGAACCAATAAAAATCCGAAACTACTAACACGACGACACTATGACACTACGACACTACGATTCATACAAGTAACGTTTGGGAATTCAATATACATGCGAGTGTGCACAGACGTCTACGCACCATCTTTGGGCCCCAAAAATGTAAAATCTTGTTTGTTGGGCCTAGCTAGCCCAATGACCTGATCTTAAGGCCCGAAGACCTCTATCTTACGAAGTGTTGGGTTTTACCGATCTGACACAACGTAAATGGACTTTCAATGGCTTGTATACTACTAGTCCCCAAGGGTCCTTTGGTATTGCTAGTAGAGTCTACCTTTTTATGCGAGGCGGGTCTGGGACCCCTCGTACATTTTTTATCCCCAACCGGTTAATGGAGTCATCGAGGTCTTCGTGTCCTCTTTCTCTTCGGATGTGGGACTACACGTAGTCAGAGCGGTTGGATAACGTGATTAGTACGGACGACGCCTACGGGATCGTTAGTATAGCTATAAACTGGTCGTTTGTGTAATGCGTGTTTGTAGCAATTAATCATGCTCAAAAATAATCCAACGTCGCCTGGGACTGACACTATACGCTATGCAATGGTTTCAATGTAACTTCATGGAATTCAAAGAATTAGGAACATCGAGTTTTCCTAGGGTTTTTCATTACATACGGATTCGAATGTACACAACTCAAATGAACAATTTTTTACAAGTATAGAAACAAACAAGCATACCTATGGATCTTCACAAACGTTTTCAAAAGCTTCTCTTTTCAGAAAATATCGGATTTTCTGGTGGTTTACAAACGATACGAACATTGTTTTTCTTCAAATACCGCTTATGAACTCACCAACATTTCACATGTTGACGTTTTTCAAAATACTTGTATTCTCAGGGAACCAGTGAGTCGAAGGAAATCGTACTCAGTGATGGCTTGCAGTTTATTTATTAACGAACTGAACAATTTATTTTTGGGAATGTAATGTTTAAACAATGTACTTCATGTAAACACTACTGGTTGTACTATATTAATGCATGGGGACGAATGTTGTTACGTTTCATATATATTCAATGTTATGGTATTCAATTGAGTCACGACAGCCCCCGGACGTTTCCGCCGTCTGGTTCGGGGGTGTGACAGGTTGGTATCAGAGCTTTGTTTATAGTGAACTAGCATGTCGAGCCACACATTGATATGCAACTATAAACCAAAAAGAGGGACTAACATAACTCTGAACAAGACGAGTAAATAAAACGCACTTGCTTGCATTAGGAATAAGGACCTAACGCCGAATCAAACACAATAATGCTGGTATCTCGGTTAATTCGGGACTGTCCTTAGTGATACTAAGGAGTGAATGTAGCCTGATCAACTACATTCTCTCCAAAGTAAAACTAACACACGTCTTGATGAGATCGGGATAGCTAGGGAACCTAAAACTATACCCTGTATCACCAAAAAGAGAACGTCTGTTTAGTCTGCAATAGTGGAAGAGGCATAGGATAATATTAGTGAACTTTTACGTGTTTTGCTATGTGTTGCGAATCTATGATTGTATGCTAAATGATAGAAGTACTTAAGTTCGTGCCATACACCTAGTCGGTAGGACCACAACCTCACGGAAACCATGTACACTCAACATCTTTCTGTTTCGTGAGAAGAAGATGCCTCGCCGACCTACTCGCGGAAACCCAGGACCAACCTCGCCCGAAGTTGACACCACTGCTTTCCAGGCAGCCGTGTCTGCTGCGGTCACAGCAGCTATGGCACAGCTTCACCGATGGAACAACGGAGGAGGCAACGGGCAAGGATCCGGAAGTTCGAACAACGGGACGAATCAAGGACCCACTAAAACGTGCACCTACAAGGACTTCGCAAACGCTAAACCACGGACTTTCAACGGCACTGGAGGGATGATCACTCTGAAGCGATGGATCGAGAAGGTAGAGTCGGTATTCGGGATATGCGATTGCCCCGAGCAGATGAAGGTGAAGTTCGCGGCCTGTACTTTTGTGGACCAAGCACTCACTTGGTGGAACGGACACGTGGAAGCTATGACGCTCCCTGTCGCCAACTCTATCCCCTGGGCAGAAATGAAAGAAATGTTAATGGCCGAGTACTGCCCCCGAGGCGAAATACAAAAGATGGAGCAGGAACTATGGAACCTCACTGTGCAGAATGCGAACATCGATGCCTACATATCGAGATTTAGCGAACTATCTTTGTTGTGCCCGGGTATGATCACATCAGAAGGAAAGAAGGTTGAACGATTCATCTGGGGACTGACATCCCCCATTCAAGGGAATGTGATAGCTGCGAACCCTGAAACGTTTGACAGTGCGAAGAGATTGGCAAAGAGGTTATATGATCATAACAACAAAAAGGGCGAGAAGCCAGTAGAGACTGAGAAGAAAAAGGAGGGTGATGGCAGGAAAGGGAAGAACCACAAGAGGAAGGGGCGTCAGGGCCCCGAGGCCTCTAAAAAGCAGCAGACAGTGGCAGTTAACGCTGTCACTGCACCAGTTCCAGCCACACCACATGCTCCAGCCTCAGCTGCTTCAAATGCTTCAAGACCCTATTCCGGTAATTTTCCCAAGTGCAACAAGTGCGGTTTCCATCACCATGGAGAATGTAAGGAGTTCCATTGCACCAGTTGCAACCGAAGGGGACACACTGCAAGGTTCTGCAGGACTTATCCTCCCCAGAATCAAAATCAGGGAAACAACCACCGCAATAACAACACCAATGCCGGCGGCAACAATGCAGGGCCTAGCCACACCTGCTTCGGATGTGGAAGGACGGGGCACTTCCGTCGAGATTGCCCTAACAACAACTCAGGAAACAGAGGAGCAGGAAGAATGCTGACTATGGGTCAGAGTGATGCAGTTCAGGACCCCGCAGTTGTGACCGGTACGTTCCTCCTAAACCACACTTATGCATGCATCTTATTTGATACCGGAGCGGAGCGAAGTTTCGTAAGCGAGAAGTTTAAACATTTATTAAAACAACAACCCCAGAAGCTAAATGAAACCTATACGGTGGAAATGGCCAATGGGAAAACCGAATCCACTAGGGAGATCTACATTGGATGTACCCTAACCCTCAACCAACACGTTTTTCGAATAGACCTAATGCTAATATCAATTAGGAGTTTCGATGTGATTATCGGAATGGATTGGTTAAGCCCCCACCATGCTGAGATTATGTGCCACGAGAAGGCCGTTCGCCTTCGTCTCCCAAATCACGAAACCCTAGTAATTTACGGAGACAAACCCAGTACGAATCTTCGTCTCATCTCGTGCATCAAAGCACAAAAACATCTGCGAAAGAACAATTTGGCGTTCTTGGCTCACATAGTGGACAAGACCAAAGAAGAAACTAACATCCAAGATATTCCGGTAGCGTGTGAATTTCCGGATGTGTTTCCTGAAGATCTTCCAGGAGTACCCCCAGAGAGACAGGTTGAGTTCCGAATCGACCTCGTTCCAGGAGCAACTCCTCTCGCTAAATCACCATATCGTTTGGCTCCTGCTGATATGCAGGAATTGTCCAGCCAACTCAGTGAGCTTCTGGACAAGGGATTTATCCGACCTAGATACTCGCCATGGGGAGCTCCGGTGCTCTTTGTCAAAAAGAAGGACGGATCTTTCAGAATGTGCATCGATTACAGAGAGTTAAATAAACTCACTGTTAAAAACCGCTACCCACTCCCACGAATCGATGATCTATTCGACCAGCTCCAAGGAGCTAGCTATTTTTCAAAAATAGATCTACGGTCCGGATACCACCAACTCAAAGTCCGAGAAGAGGATATTCCTAAAACCGCTTTCCGAACCCGCTACGGACATTATGAATTCGTCGTAATGCCCTTCGGTCTAACAAATGCACCTGCCGCATTCATGGACCTAATGAATCGAATCTGTCGACCGTTCCTTGACAACTTCGTTATTGTGTTTATTGTGACATCCCCAAAATCTCGGCCAGAAAAGACCGATTTTCATTTATGCTTTTAAATATTTTCAGAGTAAATCCTTTTGATTTGAAAGAGTTGCGGAATTTGTTCCCAAAACAAAACATGATAAAATAATATTTATCAAAGCATTTCGTCAAGAGATGCATTTCATTATATAATCAAAACTCGGGATGTCATGTTCCGATACAGACCATAAAGCATAAACGATAAACATTACAAGTCATTCAACAAATATATACATATACAGACTTGTAAACAAAACAACAAGATGATCCATCCATCTTACGCCCTTGTGCCACTTCCTGTAATACAAATAAAACTGAGTGGGTCAGGCTTGGGAGCCTGGTGAGCATATAGGGTTTTCAACCCACAATAAATAAGTTATATTTAATTTCACCAACCAATCACTATCCCGATTACCCATTCCCGTTATCCTCACTTTACGTCCCTAAAACAACTATCTCAAGGGACCTAATCTAGGATTTTCATCGGGACGGACATCACTGCGAAGGGGTTTCCTCAACAATAGATATCCTAAAGGCAACCATGAGGGGGATAGAGTACACCAGTGAACACATCGTTCACAACACCTACAGGTTATGAACCTGCTAGCGTTCCACTGGACTGTCTAGAAAGAGTCCGTGGTCGTCATCCATACTCCGCTGAATAACTAGATCAACAACAACAACAACAACGAGGCCTCTCATCTGTTTATTACACACCAACTATCTACCCATGTTCTACCCAACATATTAGTAGATAAAAATATATATTTTCATACATAGTTTAAAGAAAACCTGTATAGCATGCTTTAATCAACACATATGTCACATAACAGATGAGGCACACACACATAACACATATCTCATAAAGAAATAAGCAGATCTATAAGATAGAAGAGAGTGAATACTCATTCACACATAACACAACCAAATATATACACATAGCACGTATTTTTATATAAAATACTTCGTATTATTGTATTAGAAGAAATAACTACACACTCACTTGATCAGAAGATGATCCGACAGCACTACGGCTTATAGAAGTAGTAATCCACAGCAGATCTGGAAGATCTCCTCGAAAATCGAACTTCTCGCGGGCAGAGCTTCGACTCGGGAACCGCGCTTCTCGGGATCTTCGGGGTCTCGGGACTTGCCTCGGGGCTAGAGTATGATACCGGGACTTCGGGGTAGCTTCGGCACGAAAAACGATGCAAAAGACTAGAGAGAAGAGAAGAAATTGAACAACAAATGAGGCTGCCTTCGGATCCTTTATATAGAGGCTGGAGCCTCGGAGTACGCGGGGCGTACAGGCGTACGCAGCGCGTACGCGTCCGAAATCGTCATTGCATGCGTCATCCGAAGTGTCGACACTATCGGAGTTACGCGATAGCGTAACCTCGTACGCGGGGCGTACTCCGGATTACACCGGTGACACGGCTTCGGATAATACCTTCGATTTATAATTAAATTTAATTACTAAATGATTAATAAACTTCGGAAATTCATAACTTCTTCATACGAACTCCGTTTTCGACGTTCTTTATATCCACGGAAAGGTGAGACCACGCTCTACGACTTTCGTTTAGACTCCGTCGGCTAATTTTGACTTTATTTTTATTAATTATTTTTAATAGGCCGCGACATAAACTTTCGTTATAAATTCATAACTTCTTCGTTTGACGTCCGTTCTCGCCTAACTTTTTATCGCTTCGATACCAACAACGAGATCTTTGATTCTCATTTAGATTGCTTCGGCTAACAACCGCTCGATCTCAATTCGAGTATTTCAGGCTGTATACCGCTAAGCCGGAACTTCGATAAATCATAACTTCCTCATACGAAGTCAGATTTGGGCGTTCTATATATATTCGGAAACCTTGTTTCGACTACTACAACATTAACCAAAGATATTAAGTTTATTTCACACTTAAATTTTGACGCTTATTTTTGTTCTTAATTAATCAGACCACGTAATTAAGCAATTAAGCACAAAACACATAATACTCAAATAATACATTCTTATTATTTCAAAACGGGTTACAAAGGTTAACCTAGACTATTATATTGCTAAATATGGCAAGCCCGGAAACACAGGCGTTACATTTATCGATGACATCCTCGTCTATTCTCGAAGCAAAGAGGAGCGTGGCCAACATCTCCGACAAGTCCTAAAGACTCTGCGATCGGAAAAGCTTTACGCCAAACTCTCTAAGTGTGAGTTCTGGCTCTGGAGCGTGAATTTTCTAGGCCACGTAGTCAGTCAAGACGGAATTCATGTGGATCCCTCTAAGGTCAAAGCCGTGGAAGGATGGGCAACTCCGACTACGCCCACAGAAATTCGTCAGTTCTTAGGCCTAGCAGGCTACTATAGGAGATTCATCCAAAACTTCTCTAAGATCGCCAAGCCGCTTACCTTGCTTACGCAAAAGGGCGTGCCATTCAAATGGACAGACCGACAAGAAATTGCGTTTCGAACTTTGAAGCAAGCTCTCTGTAGTGCTCCTGTACTATCTCTACCTGAAGGAACGGAAGATTTTGTGGTCTACTGTGACGCGTCGAATCAGGGCTTAGGTTGCGTTCTCATGCAACGTGGAAGAGTGATAGCATATGCGTCCCGCCAGCTAAAGACGCACAAAGTAAATTACACGACCCATTACCTAGAACTGGGAGTCGTGGTCTTCGCTCTGAAAATTTGGAGGCACTACCTGTACGGTACAAAGTGCACCATCTTCACGGACCACAAGAGCCTCCAGCACATCCTGAATCAGAAGGAGCTGAACATGAGACAACGAAGATGGGTGGAATTACTAAACGACTACGAGTGCGAGATCAAGTACCATCCAAGCAAGGCCAACGTGGTAGCTGATGCATTAAGTCGGAAGGAGTACTCTAATCGCCATACGAAAACACACTCGATAACCATTCAATCTCATCTGGCCACTCAAATTGCATCAGTCCAGTCAGAGGCTATGAAAGCGGAAAACAGAACTAGCGAGGCATTGCGCGGGATGGAAAAGAACCTAGAAACAAGAGAGAATGGGGTATACTACTTCATGAACCGTATTTGGGTCCCAAAAATCGGAGGATTTAGGGAGGCCGTTATGAAGGAAGCCCACAAGACACGATACTCCATTCATCCCGGTTCGGACAAGATGTATTTGGACATTAAACAACACTATTGGTGGCCTAACATGAAGGCGGAAATCGCGACCTATGTTAGTAAGTGCCTTACGTGCGCTAAAGTAAAGGTGGAGTACCAGAAACCTTCCGGATTGTTACAGCAACCGACAATCCCTGAGTGGAAATGGGAGGGGATTTCTATGGATTTCGTGACCAAGCTGCCCAAGACGCCGGACGGACTAGACACCATATGGGTAATAATCGACCGACTGACGAAATCTGCCCATTTCCTGCCAATCAAAGAATCCTACAAGATGGAGAGACTGACGCGTTTGTACCTACGAGAAATCGTAAGACTCCATGGAGTGCCAAAATCTATCATCTCGGATAGGGAAAGTAGGTTCACATCGCACTTTTGGCAATCACTCCACAAGGCAATGGGGACTCATCTCGATATGAGCACCGCATATCACCCACAAACGGACGGTCAAAGTGAACGAACCATTCAAACGCTTGAAGACATGCTTCGTGCATGTGTGATAGACTTTGGAAAGTCTTGGGATACCCACCTACCATTGATCGAGTTCTCATATAACAATAGTTACCATTCGAGCATCAAGGTGGCTCCTTTCAAAGCACTGTACGGGCGTAAATGTAGATCACCGTTATGTTGGGCTGAAGTAGGTGACACCCAGCTAGCAAGAACGCATGCGTCGGACAGGACACTAACGGGACCGGAGATCATTCGCGAAACCACAGAAAAGATCGTTCAGATCAGAGCTCGATTACAAGCATCGCGTGACCGACAAAAGAGCTACGCCGATAAACGGCGAAAGCCCTTAGAATTCCAGGTCGGTGATCGAGTATTGTTGAAAGTCTCACCCTGGAAAGGGGTTATACGTTTCGTAAGACGGGGAAAACTGAACCCACGATACATTGGACCTTTCGAAATCGTCGCCCGAATAGGCCCAGTAGCATACAGACTACAACTACCCGCGGAGCTAAACGGTGTACACCCCGTGTTTCATGTCTCTAATCTGAAGAAGTGCCTATCAGATGAAACCCTTGTCATTCCTCTTGACGAAATCGAAATCAATGAGAATCTCCTGTTCGTCGAAGAACCAATCGAAATCATGGACAGGGAGGTGAAGCGCACTTAGCAGAGTCGCATCCCGATTGTGAAGGTACGGTGGAACGCAAAGCGTGGGCCAGAATTCACTTAGGAACGCGAAGATCAAATGAAGCAGAAGTACCCTCACCTATTCTAGCATTCTCAAATCTAGCTTTCAAACAGAATTTCGGGACGAAATTCCCTCTAACGGGGGGATGATGTCACAACCGGAAATCTTGTGTCATGTAACCTATACATTCAAGCTAATGTGAATAAAAAACTTAAGAACATGATTGACACCTACTATTATAACATCAAAAACTTCAATCAAATACATCATACAAGTACTACAAATAGTCATCAAACAATTGGAGACCCTAGAAGTCCTTGTTTAAGTCCATTTTGGACTAGGACTCCCTTATTGGATCCAAATGGACCAATAAGCTTTCAATTAGACTATCATGGGCTTAGAACCCTAATTGGGCTCTAATTGGACCCACACTAATTTATTTCAACATTTTAGGTCATGTTGGACCTAGAATGAAATGAATTAAAAGCCTTGATACATGAATAACCTAAACTAGTCCAATGAAAATATAAAAATCCTACCACATTCCTTTAGACTTAAAACATACCCAAGATTAACTCTAATATTAGGCTTAGGGGCAAAGGCCCAATTTTTTTTCCTTTCCCTCCCAAAATCTCGGCCTAAGGCCCAAACCCAAGAAAAGGAAGAGAGTTGGCTTTGGTTTGCCACCTCATTATTGTCTCTTGGATATCCATGCAATTTAGTCCATATCTCCATGCATATCACTTCAAAGGTCATCTCTTCTTCCTCTCTCTCTCTCACTCTCGGCCACTTCAAACACACACACACTCACAAAAATCTCTCAAACTCTCTCAAGAACACTCCTCCCTCTCCACTTAAAGATCACGAAATTTAGGGAGCATTCAAGAGGAAATTCCCACAAATTCTTCATCTAAGGTAAGATTATGTTTGGATCTATGACTTAGATTCTTTTTGACATCAAAATCTTTTCCTAATCCATGCAAAAATCGTGATCTTACATCTTATAAGCATACCAAACTCGAGATCTTCAAGGAAAGAGTGCTAAGGCCAAAAATCACCAAGTTTTCTTCCATATTTTCTTCAAAAACCGAAATCACACACCAAGGTGAGCTTCATACCCCCCTATTTTCTGTTTTTATGAGTTTTGTGGGGGGGGGGGGGAATACAAGTGAAAGTGTAGATCTATATGTGTTTTGTATGCCTTGTATGATTTTCATGCTTATATGTATGCTTTTGTGTGTTATAATGTTGGATCTAGCCATGAAACCCCTCAAAACCGAGATATATCCTATGTTAAATGATTTTAGCATCAAATATATTTCTACATACAAAGTATTTCTAGAAAAATGGCTAAATGGTTTAGTAACAATTTCTTTGGGCTAAAAACACAAAATTTTGGACCTAAAATGTGAAAAATACAAAATTAAGGGCCCAAATTGACATACCACGAATTCTGATGGATGAGGTGTGTTAAAACAGTTTCAATAAAACAATTTTTGGAAATATACTCATTTGGAGGATTAAAAACATAAGTTTCAAGCTTAATGGGCTAAAAATGACATTTTCGGCCCAATAAGGCCCATTATGCGAAATTTTCTGTTTTGGAGGGCCAAAACTGTGTTTTTCTGCAAAACAGTGGACTATAAGTGTTCCAAGTCCTTTTCAAAAGTTTAAAATGCTTTTTAAATTTAAAAAGGACCAAAGTTGCAAAAATTTTACAATTTGAGCCAAAATTGTCAAAATTGCGAAAAAGAAGGGTTATAACCGAGAAAACTGAAATTTCAGGGACTTAAACTGTTTTCATTTAAAAATATGCTGAAAAATATCAATTTCAATAATTTTTGGTGTTAAAATGTCAATAAAATTGATTTAAGGACCAAACCGGAAAGTATTTAATTAAAGGGTTGAAAAAGTAAATTTTACCAACAATGAGGGGCTGAAAACAGAAAACTTTCAAGGCTAATTCAATACATGCAATTTGATCAAACAATGGTACCGCGACTATCGACGAAACACAATACATTACAATACCCAAAAGTCGTTGTTAAACGAATTGGTTCGGTCTCGAACCAATAAAAATCCGAAACTACTAACACGACGACACTATGACACTACGACACTACGATTCATACAAGTAACGTTTGGGAATTCAATATACATGCGAGTGTGCACAGACGTCTACGCACCATCTTTGGGCCCCAAAAATGTAAAATCTTGTTTGTTGGGCCTAGCTAGCCCAATGACCTGATCTTAAGGCCCGAAGACCTCTATCTTACGAAGTGTTGGGTTTTACCGATCTGACACAACGTAAATGGACTTTCAATGGCTTGTATACTACTAGTCCCCAAGGGTCCTTTGGTATTGCTAGTAGAGTCTACCTTTTTATGCGAGGCGGGTCTGGGACCCCTCGTACATTTTTTATCCCCAACCGGTTAATGGAGTCATCGAGGTCTTCGTGTCCTCTTTCTCTTCGGATGTGGGACTACACGTAGTCAGAGCGGTTGGATAACGTGATTAGTACGGACGACGCCTACGGGATCGTTAGTATAGCTATAAACTGGTCGTTTGTGTAATGCGTGTTTGTAGCAATTAATCATGCTCAAAAATAATCCAACGTCGCCTGGGACTGACACTATACGCTATGCAATGGTTTCAATGTAACTTCATGGAATTCAAAGAATTAGGAACATCGAGTTTTCCTAGGGTTTTTCATTACATACGGATTCGAATGTACACAACTCAAATGAACAATTTTTTACAAGTATAGAAACAAACAAGCATACCTATGGATCTTCACAAACGTTTTCAAAAGCTTCTCTTTTCAGAAAATATCGGATTTTCTGGTGGTTTACAAACGATACGAACATTGTTTTTCTTCAAATACCGCTTATGAACTCACCAACATTTCACATGTTGACGTTTTTCAAAATACTTGTATTCTCAGGGAACCAGTGAGTCAAAGGAAATCGTACTCAGTGATGGCTTGCAGTTTATTTATTAACGAACTGAACAATTTATTTTTGGGAATGTAATGTTTAAACAATGTACTTCATGTAAACACTACTGGTTGTACTATATTAATGCATGGGGACGAATGTTGTTACGTTTCATATATATTCAATGTTATGGTATTCAATTGAGTCACGACAGCCCCCGAACGTTTCCGCCGTCTGGTTCGGGGGTGTGACATAGCGTACCTCACATCGTGAGCTCTTAATGCTCATGTCATGAGCTCAATTAAATCTGAATCTTCATTAAATCCATTCTCACGTCGTGACCCGTCAATGGTCACGTCGTGAGCCCTAATTTTACCCTAAAAAACAGGCCTTTGACTTCTTGAAGCCCTAAGTCGATCCGATCTATAAATGGGGTGTTATCATTCTCTCCCACTTAAATTTGATTTAGTCCTCGAAATATCTTATTGTTGACATTCTATAAATTACCTATTGAGGGCCCTTCCCATCCGACTCCTCTAACGCTGTCTCGTATTGCCTGAAAGCCAAGACTCACACCCATAACATTCAAAATCCAAATCTGGGATCGTAAGCTAAATTAAGCAGAGACTCCAGTGGCAAGATACACAAGTGCAACACCTCAACACAATCAATTACTTCCTGATACATCTACAAATCTTACAAGGAAGAAGCAACTTGACGATAAACAATTCCCCAAAACATCGATAATTCGCAAGTGAAGAATTCACTTTTCATGGCAGGACCTCCAGGTCCTGAAATCGCGAACAACCCTTCAGCCACTGAACTTCCCCGCTGACACTCATGAACAAGGTCTCCTACCTTGCATTGCTCGACAATATCTGAAATAAGAACTTCATCCCACATCATAGTTGCCACTTACACATATTGACACATCAGAGAGGAATTTTGAAAAAAACTGACAGATAAGGCTAAACCATATTTCCTATCAATTATGATGACCGATATCCATATATTGATCGGTCCTAAATCTACTTGGCCAACTGCTGCCTACTAACCCTGCATGAAATGCACCAACATAAGGGAATCGAATGATCGTATACAAAACTAGACCGGGCTCCTACTCCGCTCTAACAACCCTACTCATATATCTACTAACCATACTCAGGTTCACATCTGATCCACTAATCGACAACAGTACTCGGGATTACCCCCGATCCACTAACCAACAAAAATACTCGGGCCTACCCCGATCCAATAACCAACATCAACACTCAGGCCTACCCCCGATCCAATAAACAATCAACAAAACTCGAGCTTAACAAAACTTAACGATCCTACCAGGTCTTCGGGCTATGACTCAGACCTCCAAGCCCCAATCAAACAAGAATAGACAAGGAAGCCCTCATCATAACCCTCAACCTGGTCTCCTATCACCCTAAAGTCTAAACACACAAACACACCTTACATATGCTACCACAACTAAAACTAATACGACTTGAAGGGAATCCAATAGCTGACAACGAGCTTAATACGAAACCGAAAGATTCAACAACTGTGTAACGTCCCAAAAATAATGGCTTAAAAATTTTCGTCTTTATATTAATAAATCGTTAATACATATCACTTCCACAAAACCAAGGTAATCAGGATTCATCAAAACATCATCAAATCAGAGTAAATCACAAAATGCGGAAACATGTGGTGTGTGCTTTGCAATCATCCTAAACTTTTCCATTTGAAAACCGAAGCACCCGAAACATAAATAGAAAACCGTAATCACAAAGCTTAGTGAGTTCCCCAAGATACCTAATATCACATAAGGCAATCCCAATTGAACCCAACCATTTTTTCAAAACCGCAATGCATGCATTTGTGTCTAATTTTTCCTAAGGACCCCTATCCCTAAATACTTACAATCTTCATAAACACTCGCCCACTTTTTCAGAACAACGCTCATTTTATGCATCCCTCCAAATCCATCCGCAAAACTTTCTTAACCTCAAGGAATATTTGGTTAAACCCCCAAGCATATATATGGAAAAATAACCTAGAAAAGAAAATTACAAATAAAATAAAAATACAAATTTTGCTTTGAATCTTTGATACTTTGTAACTCTTTTTCATGTTGTCATACTCGTAGATTCTTTAAAACATTTCATCACTCTTTTTTTTCATACGCACTTTTTTCACTCAAACTAAAAACCTAGAAAACATATGCTTACGCAAGGGGTTTTAACTTCATCCTTTATTGATTAAGGCATTCGTATTATGTGCAATGTCTACTTAAGCAATCATAATCACCTCTTTATTCCTTGGTCAAGGAGGGTATTAATGCAATACACCTCTTTATTTCTTCTGTAACATGACTCCCTTTAGCAATCATAATCACCGGACTAAAAAATGTCGCTCAAAGTCTTCTAATCTCTCGTTAACGACTCGACCCCTCGCTTATTCCTCTCACGCTTTAAATAGTCGTTCTATTCTCAACCTAACTTCTGCAAAGATCAAAAACAAAAACTACATAATAAAAGGAAAACAAACATTAATTTAAAGTTCCTACATTACCCTACTTACTATAAGTTTTAAAACAACCAAACAAAATAAAACAAACAAAAAGAAAATTGTCTTAAACACTTCAAACACAAATAAAATAAGATTGAAAAGTAAAAGAAAGATAAAGGAAAAAGAAATGCAAACTCAAATGATGGGTTGCCTTCCGTAAGCGCTTCTTTTTGTGCGAGTCTTGAGCTGAACTTTCAACTTAATAAACTTCTAATAAATTAAATGCCAATCCATCCGTTGCATTGAATATTTTTTTGGACCAATTTGTAAAATTTGACTCTTTGCTTCTAAAATTAGCCGAACAAGCTTGAACTCATAAAACCCAAGAATCTTGACAAGGGTTGGAACCAATTGAGTACTAATCAGAGCCCGGGATGATTGCATAACACACACCACCGCCTTCTGCATTTTGTGATTTACTCTGATATTTTATGATATAGTGATACACTTTTATCCATCTTGGTCGTATGAAAATGTTTTTGATTACCATTTTATTAATTCTAAAAATGAAATTTTTGGGTCTTTCTTTTGGGACGTTACAAGTTGGTATCAAAGATTTAGTTTGAGGGATTCAAACATACTCTCGGGTGTGTATGAACTCAAACTGAGGACTTGGTAAAGAAAATTCAAAAAGGAAATGTTTTAAAAGAAAAGGGTTTTCTAATATAAGAAAGGGTGTGGTGCACGCAAACGATGAGCTCAAGTAAGTTTTCCCAAAATACCCATACATGTTATCTGATATGATTTGATTTGTGAATCTGTGAATCGCATGCTAGTTAGGGCTAAGGATGTAACACCCAAAGTTTTAAAGGCCAAGAAAGGAAAGAAAACCCTAACTTTAAGGGGGGACTCGGCGAGTCCAAGCGGGATCCGGGTCGAGGAGTAAGTGACCGACTCGGCGAGTCGGCCAAGGAGACTCGACGAGTCAGGTCTGTTCGAGGAAAACCCTAAATCCGGGACTTTGGGCGCTATTTAAGCCCCTTATTCTATCCATTAGGGTTCCTTAGAGCCTCCCTCATACAGAAAACGAACCCTAAGCCTCCATTGTTGTGCATTCAAGCTTCCAAGCCATTTTTGGGTGATTTGAAGGAAGAAGAAAGAGGGGAATCAGTGAAGCTTCAAGGATTGGCTTCAGATCTGGAGTTTGTGGAGCCTTTCTGAGGTATTGAAAGTATTAAGTCATTTCCTTCCTTTAGATCTTCTATGGTTGTGAGATTTGGGGCTTTTTAAGTCATGATTAGTTGTCCATTTAAGTTAAAAGCCGGATCTGGAGTTGCTACTTCAGATCTAAGCCGATTTTGGTCTTGGGAAGCATAAGTTTCAGCCCTTGAGTTGATTATGGAGCCTCCTTGCCTTAAACCCTAGTTTATGGTGTATTTTGCCTAGATCTCCTTCTCTACACGTAAAGTTTGCAACTTTACATGAGGATTGGGCTTGGGAAGGGTAGATCTACAGTTTGGAGTCCATGCATGACTCAAAAGTCCTCTGCATGTATAGAGATCTGAATGGACTCGGCGAGTCCTTTGAGTGGACTCGGCGAGTAGCATGAAGATGAGGAGGAACTCGACGAGTGGGATGAACAGCTCGTCGAGTCAGATGAAGTTGGGTAGGAACTCGGCGAGTTGGATGAACAACTCGGCGAGTCAGTTTCTTGCTATGTGGATATGATTGCTTGAGTATGTTGTGGTTAGATTTTCCCTTGTCTGAATGCTGCTTGCTTTGTGCATTGTGGGATACTGAGTGATGGGAGTTAGCCATTAGGTGGATACGACACGTCACATGTGATCAGGGTTGAATAATCTCAGAGTGCTGGATTTGGTCCTATTGCGCAGCTCTTGTTTGAGTCCAACCATTGTAGGGACGAGTCTTTTACTTGAAGGATTATCTGAGCCTCGTCACATGTGATGGTATCTAGGTGATGGCTAATTGGCATCACAAGGAGACCTTCAGCAGCTGAGGATGGTTTGAGTTGAGTCAGAGGTTTTCCCAGGGTAAGCCTAGGATGAGATAGTGCTGGGAGCAGTAGTAGTGGATAAGGGACCTGGTGGAGTCGAAGCAATTCCTGAGGAAAGTACGGATAGATGTGGAAGGTAGTATGGTCCCGTACTACTAAAAGCAGAGGATCCGTACTCGATTCGGGAAAGGCCGAGACAAGACCGGGAACCTAGTAGGGTGTGTTTGGTCTCGCATCAGTGATGAATATTCTGATAGTGGTTATGGTATATTTTCAGCATGGTGACATTGCGAGAGAGACCAGCGGGCGGATCAGGTGCCGGAGAGGGATCAAGCTCGGGTTCAGGGGTCGAGCAGCTCGAGGAGCGAATGAGGGAGTTGATATCCGCCAAGGTTACGCGCAGTATTCTAGATTAGACTTTTGTGATCTTTGGCATGGTCAAGGAGGGTATATTGGAGATTTTGGATGAGAGGCTGGGAGCCTTCTGTACTGAGATGATGGCATTGATGGGAGTGCGTACCTTGACATTTCGGGAGTTCAGGGCTTGCGGGGCACCAGATTATCATGGGGCTAGGGACCCCATCGCTAGCAGCAGATGGTTGGCTGATGTTGCCAACGCATTCCGTACGAGCCGGTAACCTGAGGGGGACAAGGTCAGACTCGCTTCATGTCTTCTGAAGGACAGAGCGAAGGATTGGTGGGAGGAGATTGGTCATGCTTTGGGGGATGATGCCGCGTTGGACGCGATGACTTGGAGCGATTTCTCGGCCAGGTTCAGGGCGGAGTTTTCACCAATTATTGAGGTGCAGCAGTTGGCACGAGAGTTTCAGGATTTGACGCAGACCACTGAGACTGTGGTGGAGATCACCACCAAGTTCAAGGAGATGGCTCTTCTTGTACCTCAGTAGGTCACGGATGAGGAGATGAAGAAGGCCCGATACCATGAGATGTTGAGGGATGACATCAGGGAGTTCGTGAGCAGATCCAGCTGTAAGACGCTGGAAGATATGATTTCTCGGGCTAGAGAGAGGGAGAGTGATTTGGAGCAGATCCGAAAGAGGAAGTCAGATGAGGTTCAGGTAACTGCAGGTTCAGGCAAAAGGCCCAAGGGATCGGATTCGAGATCGAGGGATTATCAGGACCGCAGTCGGTGCGGGAAGTGTGGCAGGGCGCACGGGGGCGCGTGCAGGAGTGGTAGCGGTGGTGAGTCTGGCTGTTTCAAGTGCGGTCAGGCTGGTCATTTTAGCGGGGCCACAAGAAGGCCCAATGCCCCAGTTTGTTTTCAGCAGGACGGGTGATGGCACCTGCCCCTGCAACTTTGAGGATCACAGACGGCCGTCGGGGCCGTGCAGAGGCGCTTGCGGTAGGAGGCAGAGCTCTTCAGATGACTACCTTGGAGGCGTGATCAGCACCAGACGTTGCAGGTATGCAATTTCTGTTTTCAATTCTTTTATTTGTGCATAATTATATTGTTATAGTTCTGCATCATTATCGGTATGAGTATTTTATTTTTGAGCGGTTGATTGTGATCGAGTTTTATGCCATCTGCATACCTTGGATATTCGAATGGTAGTGATGGGATGTGCCCTATTGGAGAAGGTTACGTAGGATGCAGTAACGGTAACATGCTTGGGAGGGACTTGGTATGTCTCACTAGATCGGAGTTGTATAGTGTTAGAGATGGATTGGTTAGATCCCTAGCTATGGTAAGCTTGGGTTCCTCAGCAGGTTGATTATGGAATAGTAGCAAGGATTTCTTTTGAGTATTGAGCAACGAGGGGTAAGCAGGATCGTAGTGGGGGAGAATCCTCCGAGTGTGCAAAGGTAGGAGCACGCAGATCCTGAATGAGTGTCTGATCTCCGAGAAGGAAAAGAAGTGGTTCAGCGTTTGATGGATCGAGGATTTCAGGGTTGGGAGTTTGAGAAACCCCCATCAGCTAGTGCGTGTGATGGTAATGGTTAGCACGTGGTTGGGAATTCAGGTTGTGGATCGCCCGTAGGACTCCAGGGAGTCGAAATGAGGATCTTGAGAGCTAATGGCACATGGGTGCCTTCGCACTAGCAGTCAGTGGTGGAAGTGTTGAAGACTATGAGTAAGTCGTAGCATTCCTTAGTAGCTTCGTTAGCGGAGTTGGGGCGAGGCCCTTACCTCCTAGTGATCGGTCAGGGATCAGTAATGGGTAGTGGATGAGAATGATAGGGAGTTTGCCTATATAGCCCTAGAGAGGTGAGACCGTGGGCGAGGCCCGTATGAGATTAGCAGTGTAGACGAGACCTGAGAGCAGGGTTGCTCAGTAGTGTGGTTGGGTGGGACCCGTAGGCGAGGCCCGAGCGAGAGTGTTTAGACTAGTGGGACTAGAAGGATAGAGGCGGGTGGGACCCATGGGCGAGACCCGTGAGTTTTAGCAGCACAGGTGGGACATGGTAGGGACCTTAGTGTCAAGTTAGGGGATCGGGGATCCCAGGTTTGTAGTGCCTGAATGGCAGAATAGATTAAGAAGTTATAGGTGGTCGAAGTTCTTCGGAAGTCGCTGGGAGCGACTAGTGGAGGTGTTGGGACTAGCTACCGGTGGGAGCCGGTAATCCAGATATTGATAGGTTGGTAAGGACCAGAGTGGTCTCAGTTCATCCGGAAGGAAGATGAGGAATGGCAGAAACTTCCAGTCAGTAGTAGTGCGGGTAAGCGGTTTATGGTGGAATTCAGTTAGTTGAGTCGAGGGGTGCTCGGCACCAAGTTATGACAGAGAGGAGTGTCAGTGGTTACTGGCGGTGATGACCCATACTGGATTTAGCGGGAATAATGGATTGGTGAAGATAGGATCTTCACAGTGACAGAGGAGATAGTTGTTTTTGGAGCATCGCCTTGGGAAGGCAAGGGAATCGCGTGAGGAAGAAGGGGTGAACCCCTATAGGTTCAGTGCAGTACTCGGGAGTACCAGAAGGATTGTCGGTGAGTAAGTTGTATTTCCAGGATGTTTAGGGTCAGGTTCGACCCGAGGTTTTTATCCGTGAGGATTATGTTAGTCAGAATCACCGGGTGGAAGACCAGCGAAGGTAGGCAGCTGGTGTTGGGATAATTGGTGGGTTTTGGAAGCAGAGCGCAGACGGTGGGCCATAGCAAACTTCGAGGACAAAGTTTAGTTTAAGTGGGGGAGAGTTGTAACACCTAAAGTTTTAAAGGCCAAGAAAGGAAAGAAAACCCTAACTTTAAGGGGGGGCTCGGCGAGTCCAAGCGGGATCCAGGTCGAGGAGTAAGTGACCGACTCGGCGAGTCAGGTCTGTTCGAGGAAAACCCTAAATCCGGGACTTTGGGTGCTATTTAAGCTCCTTATTCTCTCCATTAGGGTTCCTTAGAGCCTCCCTCATACAGAAAACGAACCCTAAGCCTCCATTGTTGTGCATTCAAGCTTCCAAGCCATTTTTGGGTGATTTGAAGGAAGAAGAAAGAGGGGAATCAATGAAGCTTCAAGGATTGGCTTCAGATCTGGAGTTTGTGGAGCCTTTATGAGGTATTGAAAGTATTAAGTCATTTCCTTCCTTTAGATCTTCTATGGTTGTGAGATTTGGGGCTTTTTAAGCCATGATTAGTTGTCCATTTGAGTTAGAAGCCGGATCTGGAGTTGCTACTTCAGATCTAAGCCGATTTTGGTCTTGGGAAGCATAAGTTTCAGCCCTTGAGTTGATTATGGAGCCTCCTTGCCTTAAACCCTAGTTTATGGTGTATTTTGCCTAGATCTCCTTCTCTACACGTAAAGTTTGCAACTTTACGTGAAGATTGGGCTTGGGAAGGGTAAATCTACAGTTTGGAGTCCATGCATGACTCAAAAGTCCTCTGCAAGTATAGAGATCTGAATGGACTCGGCGAGTAGCATGAAGATGACGAGGAACTCAACGAGTGGGATGAACAGCTCGTCAAGTCAGATGAAGTTAGGTAGGAACTCGGCGAGTTGGATGAATAACTCGGCGAGTCTGTTGAAGGTTGTCTTGGACTCGGCGAGTCTTCTTGGACTCGGCGAGTCAGGTCGCGAAACCCCAAACCCTTCGAGTTAATACTCAAATCAGTGAGTCGAATGGAGACTCGGTGAGTTGGACAGGTCAGGACTCGGAAATCGGTAAACTCAGAGAGTCATGGACTGACTCGGCAAGTCGAGTCACGAATAGAAGGACTCTGAACATATGAACTCGACGAGTCAATAGGGTGACTCGGCGAGTCAATAGGGTGACTCGACGAGTAGGGTTGACCTGGAAGGTTGACTTTGATCAGGACTTTGACTTTGACCAGAGTTGACTTGGTTGTCTTTCGGGGGTCAGTTAGACTCAGTGTTGCATTGATATTGGTAGCTCGGGGAGCGAGTGGAGCAGGAGTTCAGAGAGTGCCGGGCAGCAGCTAGGGGGTTCATCAGCCAACTCAGCCAGTGCAGGTGAGTTTCCCTTTGTATGAATGGGTCTATGGCCACAATGCCGGCCCATGTAGTTATGAGTAGAAGACTCGGGGGTTAGCCCTACGCACAATATGCTAGTATGATATTTGGGACGAGGTCCAATGACAGAGGGCGGGTGCCCAAGGAATGGTTTATGTGATAGTTTATACTTGTTGTATGTGTGATACTTGTATGTGCCTGGTAGGGAGGTGAGTGTAGGCGAGGTCCCGTATCTCACCAATAGCAGAGTGTGGATGGTGTTCCACATCTCAGTAGCAGCAGATCAGGGGCGAGGCCCAAGTTAGGGAAGGAGTGAGGGTGGGTTGGGCCCGTACCTCACTATTAGTAGGAGTATGGACGGGGTTCCATGACTCATCAGCAGCAGGACAAGGGCGGAGCCCAGAGATAGGCGAGGCCTTAGGACAAGATCCGTTAGTATGTGTTTAGCTTATGTGATGAGATGTGATATGTTTATGTGTTATTATATGTTAGTGGGCGAGGCCCTGTGACAGGCGAGGCCTAAGTGAAATAGATCTGTATCCGAGCGGGGCTCGAAGCCAGGCGGGGCCTGGAGCGGCGGGGCCGTTGTAGCGGGCGAGGCCCGAGGTAGGTGGGCGAGGCCCAGGATAGCGGGTATGGCCCAGTATGTGCAATATGTGGTTATGCATGGTATGTGGTAGGGTGGGGAACTCACTAAGCTTCGTGCTTACGGTTTCCAGTTTTGGTTTCAGGTACTTCCGGTAGCAGAGGGAAGAGCTCGGGGTGATCGCATGGCACACACCATATATTAGACAGCCTGGGAATGTTTACTCTGATAACGAACATGTATTTTGGAAACTAATACTCTGTTTATGTTTTGAAATGATGAATTTGCTTTAAGTAATGTTTTATTAAAAGAAATTTTTAGTCTTAAATTTTGGGACGTTACAAAGGATCCGCTCAGTGTTTTCATGATAGAATGTTATGAGAGATGCCTTTGTATGCCTATTGTATGAGCTTGTAGACTTGCATGCTAGTACCGATCAATCAGTGATAGGATGGCCTGGTTAGGTTATGCTTGGTTATGATTACTTGATGCTCTAATGTTACTTGCTTTGTGATTTTAGGAGTTCTCACTAACATCATCTAACTAGTAAGCAAATATGTTAAGTTGCATATTGTGGAACTAAATAACTTTAGAAGGTTAGGTTTTAACTTTATTATGCAACTCTTATTTGAGTTCAACTGTTGTAGTGTGAGACCTTTCATTCGAAAAATTATATGGTGTCAGTGATATGTAATTCTATTTGTGAGCTAGTTAAAGGGTGTCGGTAGGAGTTCCTTCTGCAACTGATGGCAGAGAGTGGTGTGGTCGTTGCCCTAGGAAAACTTAGGAAGCGATTTAGTGTTGGGAGAATTATCTTGTTGAGGGTTAATTGTATGGATAAAGAGTGACTTGGCGGATTTAAGGAAATCCTTGAGGAAACTACAGATAAATTTGGAAGGTAGTATGGGCCCGTACTACTGGAAGCAGATGATCCGTACTTGAGTCAAAGAGATCTGCGTTGAAACCAGGAAGCTTGTAGAGTATGAGATCCCTCGATATATATATATATATATATATATATATATATATATATGTGTGTGTGTGTGTGTGTGTGTGTATTCTGATGGTTTATATGGTCTATTTTCAGTATGGTGATTCTTCGAGGCAGACCGGTTGGTAGTTTTGGTTCTAATGAGGGCTCGGGCTAAGGTTCTGGAGTCGGGCAGTTGGATGATCAGAGGCGGGAGTTCATCACGTCTGATATTACGCGTTGCATTCTCGAGCAGACTTCTGTGATCTTTAGTACGATCAAGGAGGGTATTGTGGAGCTGTTAGAGGAGTGTTTGGGCTCTTTCCGTTTTGAGATGGTGGACTTGATATGGGCCCGTTCATTGACCTTCAAGGAGTTCCGGGCATGTGGGGCTCTGGAGTACTACGAAGAGAAGGACCCGATAGAGAGTAGGCGATGGTTAGCAGATGTTGCTAACTCATTCCGCACCAACAATTGTCCCGGTGGGGAAAATGTCAGGCTTGCTTCATGTCTTCTGAAAGACAGAGCACATGACTGGTTGGAGGAGGTAGGGAATGCCTTGGGAGGCGAGGCGATTGAGTCCATGTCATGGGAAGATTTTGTGACTAGGTTTAGGGCTAAGTTTGCACTAGTGATTGAGGTGCAATAGTTGAAGCGAGAGTTTCAAGATCTTCGCAATACTACTGAGATAGTGGCTAAGATCACCACGATGTTTCGTGAGAAGGCGATTTTGGTTCCGTAGTATGTGGCGGACGAGGAGATGAAGAAGGCGAGGTATCATGAGATGTTGAGGAGTGATATCCAGCTGTTTGTGAGCCCAACCAGTTGCAAGACACTGGAGGATATGATAGTGATAACTATATATATATATATATATATATATATATATATATATATATATATATATATATATCAAGATGGAGAGGAAGAGGAAGTCGGACCAGGCTCGGGTTTCAGGGGGATCGACCAAGAGGCCCAAGGTTCAGGATTCGAGACCGAGAGGCCAGCAGGGTCGGAGTCGATGTGGGAAGTGTGGCAAGATGCACTAGGGACCGTGCAAGGTGGGTGGTTCGGGATGCTTCAAATGCGGTCAGATGGGTCATTTTAGCATGGATTGTACTGCTACCACCACCACCCTAGGATCTCATTTGATTTGCTTTCATTACAATAATAGGGGGCACAAGAAGGCCTATTGTCCGAGTTTGATTATAGCAAGGCCGGTGTCAACACCTTCTCCTGTGACTCTCCGGATCACTGATGACCGCTAGGGCAAGGAGGATGCACCTGTGGTGAAGAGCAGGACTTTTCAGTTGACAGTCAAGGAGGCTCGCGCGACACCTGATATGGTGATGGGTATGTATCTTCTCCTTATCTCTTTATTTATATTGGATTGCATGCTTATATTCATGTGTTTTATTTTAGGATCGTTCGTTGTGAACGACATTTATGCTTTGATGTTGTTTGATTCGGGGGCTCCCCGATAATTTATATCGCTTGTGCCTAGCAAGAGGTTTATGTTGGGTTATGAGCAAAACAACATTCCTATGGTGTTTATGCAAACCCTAATGCTTGGATCTATTTTTTCTAATGATTCATGCATATTGTCTAAGACTTGAAAAACCCTATTCTAGCATACAACAAAATCTTTTGAATATCAAATAAACAAGTTAGATGAATACCTTGATTGTTGATTGTAGATCTTGAAGCTTTGAGAACCTTAGCACCTCAAATGTTGTGCCTCTAATGAATCACAAACACCAAGAGCAATTGGATGAAGCAAGAGAGAGAGGGGAGAGGGAAAATTCGGCTCCAAGACTTCTAGGGTTAGGTGTAGCCGAATTCTCATGCCCAAGGGGTCCTTATATAGGTGTGAGAATTAGGGTTTTAGTCATTATCCTTATCTGGTTACTTAGCCACCAAGCAGCCCATAAGATAATTCTAAAATCCCCATTATGGACAAATTATTAAGGCCCTATCCTTAGAATTCGTCCACCCTATCATTTAGGGTTTCCTTGCCCAACCTTGTAACTATCATATAATTATAATTCAGTCCCCCTAGTTCTATTAACTTCTTTTGATCATAATATTAATTCTTAATTAATTATTGACTAATGTTAAATAAAAAAAATATGATTTCTCTTTTAATATATTATTCTTATAATATATTAATAAACCATAATAACCTCTTTCTTTATTATTCATCCAGTCAAGTTGCTTTGATGAAGGCAACCCAAAAGGACCATGCACAACCGGGTTAACTACATACCAAATATAGTTATGGACTTAGACAATAATCCAACAGTTTGCTGGAGCTCCGGGGGGAGCTGGATTGTCCTTTAGATGTCGAGATTGCAGATGATCGATCTGTCCGGATAACAAGGGTTCATTTAGGTTGTGATGGAACATCAGCCTCCGGCGAGTCTTCTGGTCTTCTGCTGCGGCGGAGATCTGACATCACAATCAGAGAGACGCGTTAGAGCCGCCCCAGGGACTATGCCCCGGGAGCGGGCTCCGACGGTCAAGTTAGATCAGCTAGAAGATCTGAGATGGTCCTCCATAGCTGGAGAGAACCATCTTGGTGCTGGTGGTGGCTGACGGCGGCAGGTGGCGGTTGAGCCACCCGGCCGTAGTATAGTGGCGGCTGAGCCATGGGGAAGTCTAGTGGTCGCTGGACCACTTGGGAGAGAGTCCAGGGAAAGGGTCCCTCTCCATGGAGGAGGTATTGTTCATTATATAGGGGACAATTAGGTCAGGCCTTGGGCCAAGCCCCATTCAGGCCCAACTAGCAAGGAGTTGGGCAAGGCCGCCTGGAGGCGCCGGGCGGGACTGGCGGGCGCGCCCCAGGCAGGGATGGCGGGCGCGCACCAAGAGAGGATGGCAAGGGAGTGCTAGGCGAGGGAGCGCCTGACCGAGCCGGGAGAAGAGTCCCCAGCAGGGCTGGCAAAGGGCGCCAGGCCAGGCTGGCGCGCTAGAGCAGTCTAGGCCACGCTAGTGGACCATTCCTCATCAAGTCCCCCAGTCTGGTGTTATTGGTATGCGACCAATGACATCGGACTGAACTTAGTCATATAAACTGTGCGTCGTCAAGTCCCCCTAGTCTGATGCGATTGAGTTGCTGACAATCGGATCGGACTAGTTAAAGCACCAAAGCATTTAAATAATAAAGAGAAATAACCGAACCTCGCCCACGAAAGCCGTGGGGTTATGCGATGAGCCAAACGCTGCTTGAGTTGATTTGATACTTGAGAGGAGTGCGAGCCGATCGGTGAGATGCAACGTAACTATTGCTGCGATCATGCTGACCGAGGCTGCTAAAGAGTGTTACGCGACACTGATGTCGGTGGAATGTCGGGCCGGGGTAGCTAAGAAGCATAAGCTTGCCATTCAATCCCTGAGACTGTTATCCGTCGTGACTGTTGAGGTAGCCATGTGAGATGGGACGTCACCAGTAACCATCTACATAGTCTTCATTGCGGCGTTCTAACCCTATTCCCCCCCCCCCTTTCTTAGGGGAGGCACGGAATAGATTCCGAGAGCTTGACAACTAGGTTGCTTAGCGAGGGACACGTAGTAAGACTATTGTCGATAGCCAGATAACATAATTGTTGAGGGGTAGGCAGTGAGGCTTTAGGGTGGGGTTACACAGCGGTAGGGTTACGCAGCAGGACTGTTTCCGAGAGCCAGGAGACAGAGGTGCTATGGGGTACGTGGCGAGGCTACAGGTAAGGTTACGCAGCAAGGCCGTTTCCGAGAGCCAGGAGACAGAGGTGCTATGGGGTACGTGGCGAGGCTACAGGTAAGGTTACGCAGCAGGACCGTTTCCGAGAGCCAGGAAATAGAGATGTTGTGGAATCATAGGAAGCAGGGCCGCTGTCGGGATGACCTTCTTGCTGGAGAGTATCTTCACTATAGCAGGTTGTAATGCGGATAACACTTCACCGATCGTCAGAGAGCCGTGACGACTGCAAGATAGGAAATGCCTAGATCATGGTGTGGAAGAAGCTCGTGATGCGCGACTTATGATGCACGACTTAGGAGAATAGCTTGGGCTTAGCAGCCAATGATCATGGAGGTGTTACGTGGGAGAGCATCGCACGGAATGGATCGGGCTTAGCTGCTAGTTATTGTAGATAAATCACGCGGAAGAGCATCGCGTGAAATGGATCAGGCTTGGCTACCAACGATCATAGATAAACCATGCGGGAGAGCATTGCGCGGATTGGATCGGGTTTAGCTGCTAATGATCGTAGATAAATCAGGGGGAAGAGCATCGCGTGGAATGGTCGGAGCCTGTTGCTATAATGGAGTCAGGCTGAGACGCCAGGCGACTCGAGGCGAGAGTACTGAACCTCGCATGCGGAGCTTGTCGCTACAATGGAGTCGGGCTGAGAAGCCAGGCGACTCGAGGCGAGAGTGCTGAACCTCGCATGCGGAGCTTGCCGCTATAATGGAGTCGGGATGAGAAGCCAGGCGACTCGAGGCGAGGGTACTGAACCTCGCATGCGGAGCTTGCCGCTACAATGGAGTCGGGCTGAGAAGCCAGGCGAATCGAGGCGAGGGTGCTGAACCTCGCATGCGGAGCTTGCCGCTACAATGGAGTCAGGCTGAGAAGCCAGGCGACTCGAGGCGAGAGTACTGAACCTCGCTTGATTGGGCATAGCACCCTACAATCTGTGTGTCTAGCTCGTGTGACCAGTCTGAGTTAAAGCGGAATGGTACCTGATGCTTTGCTGCATCGCTAGTCGTACTAATAATTGATGCCTCGCTGTCTTGGATGTTTGTGGAGAGCCATGTGGCGGTGCTACTTAGGGCTTGACAGTGTAGCTATTGTCAAGTGGTGTGTAGCGAGACTGCTGTCAGGAACTGGCCAGCAGGGCCGTTGAGGCCCGGGCAGCGAGCTACTAGCAATAGGTGAGCAATACTACTATTGAGAGTTGGACAACAAGACTATCGAGAGTTGAACCACGAGGCAAATCTTTCGACCCAGAATATTAATACCACCTCGGGAGTGCACTGTCACATCAGCTCTTCATGTACTTTAACTCTGCCCCTTCGAAATCACTTATGTATGGTGTCGCACCGACCCTACTCCCCCCCCCCCCCTTTTCTTAGAGGGGGCGAAGAAAAGGGAAATATAGATGTACAATTGTTGGAAGCTGAGATACATAGCTGCTGGAAAGAGCTAGGCGACACAAGTGCTCACAAAAAGCGGATAACACGGCTGCCGAGAGGTAAGCAGCGCAACTGCTGGGAGTCAGACAAAGTAGCTGCTGATGGCTTGGCTTTGCAGCTATTGAGCTAGGCCGTGTCGCTGCTGAAGGTCGAGCTATGTGGCTACTAAGAGTTGGGCAGTAAGACTAGCGGGGGCCGGTTAACATGAATGGTGAGAGTAGATTAGCAAGACTTCCCGGGATTGGTCAATACGACTGCTGATAGCCGCGCAACGCAGTTGCTGATTGTTATTTCGAAATGCATAACTAGTAGTAGTAGCGTAATACTCTTCTCCATCCCCTCTTTTTTTTTTCTTGAAAATGCCGTGAGAGTTCGAGTCGCAACACATTTTGTGGAGCGGAGCTTGCGGTGTGCGAGTATTAAATTGCTAATTCTTGTCTTGTAAAACTGAATCATTTTTGTATTGTGGAGGTGGTTCATTAAGTACTTATTTATATAGAACCCAAATTACCACAACCCAAAATTGCTATTATTTCCCATTTGGGCCCGCTAATAATTAGCCCAAATTCATGTTCTCTTATTCTCTCTCTTTTTTTTTCCTTCTTCGTTTTTTTTTTGAAAATGTCGAGTGGTCCGAATCGTCGTGTATCTTCTAGAATCAAGCTTATTGGGCGAAATCATAGCACTTGAGCATTGACTGATAGGCTAATTTATTCTCGCAAAAAACTAGGAAATTTTAATTGTTTTTTAGGTAGCCCAATAACAATATATGAGAAGCCCAACCAAATGTTGTAGCCCAAATCCAACAAGACGGAGCCCAATTGTTTTTTTTTTTTTTTTTGGTTGTTGGAATGTATTAGGGTTAGCTAGATGGGCCATGAGGTGCCAGCCAAATAAAAAGGGGAAAAACGTCCACTGTAATGGATGTAGCGGGATACTCCTTCTTCTACTTCTATTGATTTTCTTTTGGCTCCTCTGTCAAGATCGGAGGTCGCTCGATTGAAGCAACATCTTCTGATAACATGAATCTGTTGGATCGAAGGTTGAAGGTGAATCGAGTATACGAATGTGGGTTATTGGTGATGAATGTCCTTCGATCACCGGTGAATTGATTTTGGAGTGTTGTTGGGTCGTTTCTATGGGTGATCCTGTGGCGCTTTGGTTATGGCGACTGGCAGCGGATCGAGTAACCAGGGGTCGACGCCTGGCGCTGGTGGCACTGCTTTGTTTGGCTGGTAGTTTGGGTCGAAGGAAGCAGTCGTCCGGCGATGTTGCGATTTCTACGCGACGACTGATCGAGGAAACAAACAACCGACAATGGTTTGGTTTCAGGTCTCCTTTGGAGTCGGCAATGATTAGCGATAATCGATGTAGCAACAGACGATGGCACTGTCTGTGACCAATGTTGGGTTGGGAGATGGTCGGATCTCATCTTTCTGTCAGCTAGAGTTTGTACAGTTGTGATGATGGTGGCGATGGACAGCAGCCTTGGTGATGGGGTAGCGGGTGCAGTCGATTTGGTGGTGCCTTGGCTCTGGTGAGCGGGGATGGTTGGCTGTCGCCCCGTGGTGACGATTGGTGAGTTGGTCATGGCGACGCTCCGGTTGTTGTCGCTGGTGATTCATCGGGAAGCGAACTCCATTGGAAATAGAGAAAGCAAAGTGGGCCCGGTTTTTCTTTTGATTTTTGTTGACAGCTGTGCTTGTTGTGACACTTTTACCTCCCTTTTTTTTTGGTCGGTTAAAGAGCAATACAGCTATTTTTTTTTTTATATAAATTTTCTTTAACCAGCAAACTGTAAGTAATGTAAGTAATGGTAATTTTTTTTAGAACCATTAATTAAAATGGGGTAAGTGTAACAGTGTAACATTCATTTTTTTTTTTTTGAAATAAAATTTGTTTTTTCTTCAAATTTGGTCAAACTCAAGAGCATAAGCAAGACATATCTGACAATCTTTTATAGCTTACGCATATGTTGAATACTTCTATCTCTACCTCCCTCATTCTTTTTTTTTTTTTTTTTTTTTTTTTGAAAACCATCAAATAAAATGGTAACACTATAAAGTAAAAATAAATTTCACTAGTGTTTTGAAATGTGCCAAGATTACAGCACAAATTACTGAGATAACTTTTGATAATATATAAATTAAAAGATGGTAAAAACTCATAAAAGCTTTCTTTCTTCCCAACATTTCTCATAAGTGGTCAAAGAGAATGTCAAAATTGATATGAGATAAAAATATGTTGTCTGAAAATTTGAGAGCATAATTTTTTTTTATAGAAACTTATTTTCTTCCTTCTAGATTCTAAACAAATTGAATCAACTTGTTCATGGAAAATCACAAATAAAATTTTCTGAAAAGATATGAACAGAGATGGGTAAAAACCCATAAAAACTTTTTTCTTTTTTCTTTTCCTGAAAGGATTTTGCAAAATATACAAGCTACACAGCTGTATGTACAAATAAATGCTTCAGGAATTGAAGTTCTTTACAGAAAATCTAAGATAAAATCGTTTTTCTTATCATATAAACAGAAAATGAAGTAAAAACTCATAAAAATTTCTTTTCTCTTCCACCTACTCAAGAAACCCCCAAAATATGAACCAAAAAACGATTCTAAGAAGATTTTTGCAAACTTGGGGAGTATTTGAGTGAAGGAAATCATATAGATCCATAGATCTGAACTAAAAAACGTGATGGATATATAGATCTAAAAGATGGTTTAACAGATCTTGTCAAAAAGCAAATTGATCTGAACAGATCTTGGCAAAAGCCAAACGAATCTGAACAAATTTATGCCAAACATGAATAGATCTGAGCAAATGATACTAGAGATTAACAGATCTGAAGAAACCTGAGATGAAAACACATCAGATCTGAGGTAAGAACGAGCTTGAAAGCTACCGAGGCTTTTGCTACTTGCTCGAATCCGGGATGGCGCCAAATGATGGAACATCAGCCTCCGGCGAGTCTTCTGGTCTTCTGCTGCGGCGGAGATCTGACATCACAATCAGAGAGACGCGTTAGAGCCGCCCCAGGGACTGTGCCCCGGGATCAGGCTCCGACGGTCAAGTTAGATCAACTAGAAGATATGAGATGGTCCTCCATAGCTGGAGAGAACCATCTTGGTGCTGGTGGTGGCTGACGGCGGCGGGTGGCGGCTGAGCCACCCGGCTGGAGTATAGTGGCGGCTGAGCCATGGGGAAGTCTAGTGGTGGCTGGACCACTTGGGGGAGAGTCCAGGGAAAGGGTCCCTCTCCATGGAGGAGGTATTGTTCATTATATAGGGGACAATTAGGTCAGGCCTTGGGCCAAGCCCCATTCAGGCCCAACTAGCAAGGAGTTGGGCAAGACCGCCCAGAGGCACCAGGCGGGGCTGGCGGGCGCGCACCAGGAGAGGATGACAAGGGAGTGTCAGGCGAGGGAGCGCCTGGCCGAGCCGGGAGAAGAGTCCCCAGCAGGGCTGGCAAGGGAGTCCCCAGCAAGGCTGGCAAAGGGCGCCAGACAAGGCTGGTAGGAGCGCGCCAGGCCAGGCTGGCGCGCTAGAGCAGTCTAGGCCACGCTAGTGGACCATCCTTCATCAGGTTGTATTCTTCAGATGTTTAGCGAGCAGTATCCGATTGATTTGGTTCCCCTTCCTTTGCGTGGGGACAAGGTTATTGTGGGTATGGATTAGCTGAGCCCCAATGGGGCAGTGATTGATTGTGAGCATCAGTTAGTCCGGATTCGAACCCCAAGTGGGGGACATTTAGTGGTTTAGGGAGAGAGATCTCAGCGTGGGGTGGGTTTGTGCTCAGCAGCGAGGGCCTTGACGTTATATTCAATAGGGTTGTTATGGATTTGTTTCCTATGTTATGGATACCCGGGATAAGGATAAGGCGACTGTGGATGATGTGCCGATTGTGCGGGAGTATCCAGATGTGTTTCCAGAGGATTTGACTGGGGTGCCTCCGGAGAGGCAGGTTGAGTTCAAGATTGATTTGGATCCAGGTGCGGATCCAATAGCCAAAGCACCATATCGGTTGGCTCCTCCTGAGATGTAGGAGTTGTCTACACAGCTACAAGATCTGTTAGACAATGGATTTATTCGACCGAGCAGTTCGCCATGAGGAGCACCAATTTTTTTGTGAAGAAGAAGGACGAGTCTCATCGTATGTGCATTGACTACCGAGAGCTGAATAAGGTAACGGTGAAGAACCGTTATCCACTATTAAGGATTGATGATCTGTTCGACCAGCTTCAAGGTGCATCTTGGTTTTCGAAGATTGACTTGCGTTCAGGTAATCATCAGATGATGGTTAGAGGTAAGGATGTACAGAAGACAACTTTTCGAAGTCGTTATGGTCATTACGAGTTCGTGGAGATGCCTTTTAGGCTCACCAATGCTCCAGCCGCGTTCATGGATCTCATGAACTGAGTATGCATGTCGATACTAGATCGATAGTTATATGGAATTTCTTCCTCTAGTTGAACCCTAGTTTCTTCAGAGGTTCTTTCATCGTTTGACTCTTGAATCTTTTCAAGATCAATGACACTCCCATTGTCCTCTTTGTATATAAGCTCCCTCTCGCAAAAGACTCATTTTCGTGCTACAAATACCACGTTCTTACTAGGTCTGTAGAACAAATACCCAAAGGAATTTTGTGGGTAAACCGATGAAAATACATCTCTCACTTCGAGGTTCAAGCTTGTCGTGAGTCTCTCTTCTAACGAAAGCTTCACAACCCCAAACCTTGATATGTGCTAGCGAGGGAACCTTCCTTGTCCACATATCATGAGGTGTTTTGGCACCCTTCTTAGTTGGGACAAGATTAAGAATATGGGAGGTAGTCTCTAAGGCATACCCCCATAACGAAATTGGAAGAGAAGCTTAACTCATCATGGAACGAACCATGTCCAAAAATGTTCGATTACATCACTCAGCCACACCATTAAGTTGTGGTGTCCTATGGGGGGTCAATTGTGAAACTATTCCACATTCCTTGAGGTAGTCGTGGAACTCGATACTAAGATACTCTCTGCCTCTATCTGATCGGAGCATCTTTATCTTCCTGCCCAATTGATTCTCGACTTCATGTTTGAACTCTTTGAACTTTTCAAAGATTTTCGATTTATATTTGATTAAGTAAATATAGTCATATCTACTATAATCATTTGTAAATGTTATATAAAATTGATTTGGATCCCTTGTGGTGGATTTGAAGGGACCACACACATCTGTGTGTATGAGGTCCAACAAACCTTCACATCTTTCACAAGATCCATTGAAAGGTGATTGTAAACCTATAACTCAAACCGATCTAATAAAATGAATTATTTCAAACCCTAGAACTTAAACTCACTAAACAGGAAGAAGAGAGAAATGATATTTTGTCCTTAGAATATAAAGAAAATAGAAGAAAGATGGAGAGAGAAAATGATGTGTACATCTTTGTTTTAAAGAAGATAAAAGAGAGAGAGAATATGGTATTTTGTATTCCAATTCCAACTTTCAAGAACTAAGATCGTGAGAAAAAATATAATTGGCAGGAGAAGATGACAAGAGGCTCATCGGAGACGCCAAAGTTGTTAGAAACCAGTTAAACCTACATTTACAAGTCATACTGATATTTTGTGAGCAGTCCAAACAAGTTCAATGACCGTACATATAAAAAACAGACATGAATAAATATGAAAAAAAACCATGTGACCTTTATAAGTAATTGTCTTTTTTAATAAATTTTGGTCGTTTAAAAAAAGATGTTATATGTCAATTAGTCAACGTTTAAAAATTCGGTTTTTTAGTTGATCCCATGTCATGAATGGTCACAGATTAACCAATTCAATATTCGAATCAATCTTGTTTTTAGAATTTTATTCTAAAACATATAATATTAACAAACGTTAATATATAGCGATAATTGGTTTTAAAATTTTAAATTGCTTATTAAAATCATTACACATAAAGTTATGACATCATTTTGTGAAAATTTTATATTACTTTGATGATTTATTTTTACTTTTAATAATTATTATTTTTTATAATTTACCATTTATCAAATGAATAAGTTCAATCACGATCAAAATATATCAAAAAGTAAACATAAATTACAATATTGATTCATAAATATCTTCAAGGCCAACCCAATTTTGGATAAACGGACAACGGTTCCACTGATTTTTTGGTAAATCCGACTGGTTTAATCTGGTTCATTAGTAAACAAAAAAATGTTCTTAACTGACATGTTCTTTTAATAGAATGACCGTTGAAACAGATTCAACCATTGGATCAATTTGATATTAAAGCACTACGATTAATGTCTTTGGTTGTTGACGCCTTATAAATGATATTTATACTTTTACATTAAAGTCGTTGTTTTAAGGTATATCATAAGTAATCTAATAGTTTTCACAATATAAGTTTATTGAAAAACTTTTTCATTATATAAATACAAAACTTTAAAAATGGTTCCCGTGGTTTCAAAAAAAATCAAGTACAATCCTTAAATTTTTAGGTCATAAATGTTGGTCCATGTGTTTCAAAACTTTTAATGTCTTTTATTTGTTGCAAAGTGTAACTAATATAAGGGTAAAATGATCTTTTCCATACCTTAAGGACCATTCCTAAAGATGTATGATTTTATTAATAATAATAAATAAGAAAAAATAACCCAACTACCCCCATCCCCAACCCACCCTCTATTACCTCCTCCTCATCACTCTACTCGACAACCATCACCATCCGTCCCTAAAGTGTTTCCATCTGCCGCGCGCTGCTACCTAGTGTCACTAGAAAAAAAGTAAGAAAAAAGAGAGACAAGCACATAGAAGCATCAGATAAAAGAGAACAAAACAACAACAAAACACATACCAAAAGACATTAAAAAACACCTCATACGACTTAGTCGTCAGGGAGGTGTTTGATCTTGTGCTTGTAGGCATTGATGACCTTTCGCATGGTCTCTTGAATGTTGGAGATGCAATCTAGCATGTTCACATATGATTTCTTTGCATCCTAGAGGACATCTATGGAGATGTTAAGCATGATTTCCTCATTTGCATCATAAAGTTAGATGACTTTGAGTTGCACTAATTACAATGCTTTCTGGGTGATTTAGAGTTGGCGAATCAATGTGTTGGGCATTGTCTCCATTTCTTCAGATTTCATCTTTGTTGTAGAGTGTGTATGGAATTAGGAATGATATGTATGGGGATTTGGATGGTATGATTGTAATGAGTGGTTGGTATGGTGGTGTTGTTGTATTTGCAAAGCATTAATTGGGGTTATGTGTGATCTTCTCTTTCGAAATCGATTTTGCTACTTAAGAAAGAACGTATGCATGAAGATGAAAAAAATGGGTGATTATTGCATGTATTTAATATGTGTAGTGGTTATCTATTTGGTGACTATTTCTCTTTGACAAATGATGGTTTGTAGGTGTTGTAGGAAGCTGTAAGGGCAGTAGTTATTAATGTTTAATCGTTAGTGCATATTAGTGTTTAAATAATAAAGTAAGAATATATATATATATATATATATATATATATATATATATATATATATATATATATATATATATATATATATATATATTGTGAGAATATAAGAACGCTTTTCAGGCAATCATTTTATCCATTTAAATCAATAATAAAAAAATTAAGTAAAAGGGCGTTCATGGTATTTTACATGTCATTAATATAGTATAATTAAATAGTCCTATATTTTTGGAAATTACTTTTTATATCTCAAATTAGGCTACAATTTATATGCATTTTATGAGATCCGATTAAGGCTTCTTCATGTGTGCTGCTTTCGGCCATTGCTACTCTTTTCGTATATTCGTGCAAGAAATCGATCCTTTTGTCAATGTCGTCGTCGATCAAGGTATCAACAAGTATGTTTTTATCTTTTATGTTTTGATAATCTTCATCTTTTTCCATCTTGCTTCACGAAATCAGAACCCGAATTCTCTGTATTTCCCATCTTGATTTCGATGATGATTACATGTTGTTTTCGTTTCTAGGAAACAAGAGAGTTCATCAGGGTCGATCTGTGCAGGGTGGTGTATTTAGGTCACGATGATTGCATAAAGAAGGTCTGATGATTAATACTTGAAGATCACCAATTGATAGTGACAATGAATTTTGCAGCAAGTACGATCGGTTTTTCCAACAAAGGAATTTATCAACATGCAGGAAACCATTAAAGCAATTGTGTGGTAAGAGCTTTTCTTTCCTCCTAGATGACAACCTTTCTTTCGACAAATTTGGTTTGATTTTTAAAATTGTTGCTTTTTTTCTTATGCGATTTACTATATAACTTTGAGACATGATTTTCTTAGTTCCACTTGATGTAAAAATACCACCTTTTTAAATTACAGTTCTCCAACTATTTCTTGTAAACTTTTCTTGATTTTCCAAGGTTTTCCTAAGCAACATGCAATAATTCTAGTATCAATGTTAGTTTTTTCTGAGAACTTGAATTGCTATTAGAAATTCCATTTTCAATTTAGACACTCTATTAAATATTCTGTATTGAATTTAATCTTTAGTGAAACTTTATTTGAAATTATATTTTGAATTTAAAAAGCTCAAATTTAATCTTCATCAAAAGAAGAGAGATTGATTTCATGGTTGTCCTCAATGCCGTCGGTAAAAATTTCTATAATCCTTTTTGCGTTGAACTTCCAATTGTTAACGTATATTTAGAATATATCTACTTTCCTTGTAGGTGTATGGTAATTAGCCTTTTCCTAAGTTAGCTTCACTGTTTAGTTTATATACTTTAGTTTATATCTCATTGTAATATCACAAAATATACAATTCGATCTTTTATATATCAAAAGCTTTCATGGTATCAGAGCCCATGGCTCTCTAACCTTGCAGAACCCTAGTATCTCTGGTACTGACTTCGCTGGAGACACCCAGACCACCAGACCACCTAAATCTGCCCTGCAGTCGCTGCTCTCTTCACCAGACACCCCCATTATCTCAATCGTTGCTTGAATCTTTCTTCTCGTCAAACTCAAGTCCCAATATGGCTGGTAATTTCCTCTGAATCATCGCCAGTCACCACCGCATCAAAAAAAAAGTCGCCCCCTTCTCAAAAGGAAAATAAATCTCTGGTTTGAAGCTTTATCTATCCCTGTTTCAAGGTTTCTTTTATTTGAGAATTTGTTTGGATACTACACTATTCCTTGGAGTTCTCGTTTATCCATAAGACCTTAACCAGGTTCCATTTTTTTGGCATTAAATACTTATTTAATACCCTTTGGTATTACTAGTCATTCTGTCATATTTCCCCTGTGGTATAATTTTCTTACTTTCTCCATGTCAACCACTGGAATCACATCACAACCCATTAGTACCGTTTTCAATGGTACAAATTATGTTACTTGGGCTCGTCAAATGACAAGCTACCTTCAATCCAAAAAATTATGGCGTGTTGTAACTAGATCATTATCTCGTCTAGTAATCAAAGAGAAAGAAGGTCAAATGCATATTTTATTTGGCTTGAATCAAATAGATTCCTTGGTCCTGAGAAAGAACTTTCATCAGTGGAAGCTCTCTACGGATGTTCCTGATACATCTGATTCCTCTGAAGATCCTGCTCTCGATGTGGCACCAGAAGTTATTGAACATCGCCGCTCCACACGAGTAAGGAATGTTCCTTCTTACCTTCGTGATTATCAATGTTCTAATATATTGTTCTCCACTCATACACCGTCCTCTTGCAAAGAGGCTTCCACCGATCCTCTTTGGCAACAAGCTATGAATGAGGAATTGCAGGCTTTAGATCATGCCCAAACACGGGACATTGTTCCTCTTTCTCCCAACAAAGCTATAATTGGTTCCAAATGGGTATTCAAAGTCAAGACTAAATCTGATGGATCTGTTGATAGATACAAAGCTAGACTCGTTGCTAAAGGTTTTAATCAGGAATACGACATTGATTATGAAGAGACTTTAGCACCCGTTGCTCGCATTACCTCTGTTCGAACTCTTCTTGCTATTGCTGTTGTCCGGAAATGGAAACTCTTTCAAATGGATGTTAAGAATGCATTTCTTAATGGATATTTATCTAAAGAAGTTTATATGAAACCCCCTCCTGGGGTACCACATCCTCCGCATCATGTTTGCAAACTACGTAAGGCTCTCTATGGTCTAAAACAAGCACCTAGAGCATGGTTTGAAAAATTCAGTGTTACTGTTTGCTCGTTGGGATTTATGTCTAGTCCCTATGATTCAGGTCTTTTCACCAAGACCACCGATGCGGGTACCATCATCTTGCTTTTATATGTTGATGATATGATCATTACTGGGAGTGACTTATAGGGAATCATTCAAATCAAGGAATCTCTTCAGAAATACTTTGAAATGAAAGACTTGGGCTTACTTCATTACTTTCTAGGGCTCGAAGTTATTTCTCAGGAGCAAGGAATCTATTTGAGTCAAGCCAAATATGCATCTGACCTTCTTTCTCGAGCTGGCCTTACCGATAGCAAGACTGCCTCAACACCTCTTGAACCAAACCTCTGTCTAACTTCGAACGATGGTTCACCTTTACCTGACCCTACCTTATATCACCAGTTAGTGGGATCCTTGGTCTACCTGACTGTCACTTGTCTGGACATTGCTTATGCAGTTCATGTTGTTAGTCAATTTATGTCATCTCCGCGCACCACTCACTATGCTGCCATTCTAAGAATTCTTCGATACACAAAAGGGTCAATTTTTTGTGGCTTACATTTTTCATCAGCATCATCCTTAGAGCTTCGTGGGTACTCTGATGCTGATTGGGATGGAGATGTTACTGATCGTCGCTCTACAACAGGTTATTGTTTCTTCCTTGGTTCCCCCTATCTCCTGGCGCAGTAAGAAACAATCTCTAACATCTCGCTCCTCTACTGAACCTGGATATCATGCTCTTGCTGACACCACCCAATAACTCGTTTGGCTTCGATGGCTTCTATCTGATATGGGTGTCTCTCAATCATCCCCTACAGTTCTTTGGTGCGACAACCGCAGTGCCATTCAGATAGCTCATAATGATGTCTTCCATGAACGTACCAAACACATAGAGATTGATTGTCATTTTGTTCGCCAACACGTTGTTCGCAATACTGTTCATCTTCTATCAATCACTACCACAGATCAGACAGCTGACATCTTCACCAAAGCTCTCCTGTCAGGTCGCTTTAATCTCCTACTCTCCAAACTCAATTTGGTCTCTCATTAACCTCCTTGAGTTTGAAGGGGGGTGTTAACGTATATTTAGAATATATCTACTTTCTTTGTAGATGTATTGTAATTAGCCTTTTCCTAAGTTAGCTTCATTGTTTAGTTTATATACTCTAGTTTAGATCTCATTGTAATATCACAAAATATACAATTCGATCTTTTATATATCAAAAGCTTTCACCATTGATTCGTATAGGTATATTTTTCAATTTTCCCTTGAAATTTTACTTTTTTATCCCTCCGTATAATTAATTAGTTAGACTTCATGTAACAACTCAATTTATCTTTAATATGAACTTCACTTGTATTTTGTTTGGGTTTTGATTAGTCTAATAAGAATAGTAAGTTTTTATATGTGAATACTTTATACTGAATGTATGTCAAAAACACATTTATATGTAAATATTTTGTAGTGAATGCATGTTATATGTTCAATTCTTTTTAAATAGATTATTTAATTGTCATTTGAATATTTGTTGTTTGTATTCCCGAAAGAATGCATATTGCTTCAAAATTTTCATGTGTGAATTTGTATGTGTATAGTTTTTTATGTACATACAATATTCATATTTGTATAAATGAATATTTGATTATACTGTTGAATTGTGTTATGTGGGTTGATGAAGCTATTCCAAGGTGGGTTGATGAAGTTATTCTAGATGCACCATGAGTACTTATACAAGAACTTGTAGATAAACATTAGATTCTGTGTGCGTGTATTCTATTATGAATATTGTATGTGTGTGTATAATCTATTCTAATATTTATATCTTTTTCCTATGTAAATTATATGTATACATATTCTGTCATGAATATTTACGTTGTTCTCTATGAAAATTATGTGTGTGTATTCTGTAATGAATATATTATGTTTTTCTCTATAAAAATTGTATCTTAATATATTATGTCATGTATATATGAATAATAATATGTTTCAAATTCATATCATGAATTTGATATTCATATAAGATTTTTTTATAAATATCATACACTTTGATCATAATATACAAAAATTGAAAAATAATATTTGTAAATTGAAATTTCAAATTATATCAGAACTTACACGTTTTCAGTTTAGAAATTGAATTTGTTTGTTTGTTTTTTTTTTTTTTTTTTTTTAATTTCGTTTTTCAAAAGTTCCATTAAAAACTCCTCAAAAATAGAAAACTAATTATATTTCCATATTTAATTTTTAGCTATTTTACCAATTTACCCTTATTCTGAAATAAATAATATATATTTTTTATTTTTAATTCACAAATTACCTAATTTAATAACAGAAATTTAAGCCATCTATTATTTTGATCTAATGGTTGATAAGTGTTCTCACGTTCTCACAGTAATTTTTGTTTTCAAATAAACTATTCCATATATATATATATATATATATATATATATATATATATATATATATATATATATATATATATATATATATATATATATATATATATATATATATATATATATATATGTATGTGTGTTCAAAAATGGTCTTTATGGCATGGAAAATACTATTTTTCCCTCATCTAAATGAACTTAACGGAAAAAAAATAATATAGTTAAGATTCAAAACCTTATCATTAAAAGTTTTAAAATCACAAAACAAGAACCAATGATTCAATGATTAAGAATCGAATTTGATTTTTTAAGAACAACAATGGACTATAATAAACGACACTATCAAAAGTAAAAGAAATAAAATAAGCAAATAAATGGGGTCACAAAGACATCCCTCTTGAATTGCAGGCCTTTCAACGCAACATAACTACACCAAAGTGAGTTGGGATAAGAAAACCCACTAACCTCCAACAACAAGATAATAAATTTCATGTCTCAAACCATAACTATTTTAACTAATAATAACAAAACAAGAAAGTTGTTCATATAAAAATGACCAGACTGTAATGTTTTACATCAAATAAAAATGTATTACGAGTCAAACTAAAACAGATATCCTGATTGTTTTTATAATTGTTTTTAGCTTTATTTTAGATACATAAACAATGTCATTGTACTTTACTTGTTTATTAGTAATTTGTGTAATTTGTAGATATAAATTATGATTATTGATTACAATACACAAACATTCTAATGATCTCTAATAATCCTTTCAAACCAAATTAAATATGGAATCTGAAATTTTGATTCTAATCTATGAACAACCAATCGGTTTAGATAATTAGTATATTTATTTTTCATATAAAGATCTTTTTAAACATCGAGTTAAATTTTATTTTGTACGTAAAATATCTCAAATTTATTTAGAGAAATTAAATGTCCTATAATTTCTTCTTACATATTTCCTACCTATTTTAAATTATGTTATGTGTCATGTTTAATGAAAATAATAATATTTTAATATACTTTTTGTGACACATGTCACTATTTAAGATGTGTAGGATGATATGTATGAAGAAATATATATGATGATATTTAATTTCTCATTTATTTATTTTCACTGAAGTTTATGATATTTGTTAGGGTTTGAGAGAAAGAGGGTCGTTTCTAAAATCGAGAAGTTTCATGTATCTATTTGAAGGATCGTGTGATCACTTTTCAAATTTGACATTTTGACCTTATGCATGGATGATTGGGTATCACGAAAATTAGATTATAAGGATAATCATTCAATGAGCAGTTTCATATCAAGAGAGTAATAAGAAATCAAGAACTAAGAATTTATAAAATTGAAATTATTCTGATTACCAAAGATAAGATTAAATCAACATTAAACATCATCCTATATTTTTTCCTACTTATCCTTCTATTCATTTGATCAAATGAAGACAAATGTCACTTTTTTTAAAATTAATGACAATTTAAAACATTTGTCATTATTTCACATATATAAGAGAAAAAATAATAACAAAAATAGAAATATATTTAATTTCTCTGTACGAAAATATAAATTGAAATTGATATTTTTCATAGTAAATTAAAATTTATTGGATAGGGGACTGTGCCATTGACCCACATTTGGTCAAGATCAAACCTGTTTTAAACAAATATGTATTCTACACATTTTAATATTTAGATAAAATCAAGAATTAAACTTTATTGTTAATTTAAAATTTTCATATACTAAAACAATATCGTGACATTAAAATCATGTGGATTGATACAAGTAAATTATCCAACTCGCCATCTTACTTAACATATAAGTAATAGCATGACAGCACTTAAAATCATTTTCTATTTCTTGGAATTTTGTCATGTAACATCATAATTTTGTTACTATAAAAGCAAAAAAACACAAAGGTATGTATAGATTAATATTGTTTTGGCATTGTTTGTATTATTATTTCTGGGTTAAATAATTTATTGTTAATAATTAGTTTTATATCAGTTATAACAAACTTGATTATTAAATTAAAATGAAATACTTTATTTTATTGTTTTTATCATATATGATTTTTGGAGACTTTTAGTAATTGTATATATTAATTTAATTTATATTTATATTTATATATCTGACTCACGAAACTCTGTTTTCATCATCACACTCACCCGACGCCAGACACCACCACCACGATCTCTTGATGGCCAGCCTATGGCGAGCGGTGATGGGCGATTCGCCACCCAACGTCGATGATTACGACGGCGTCGAGTACTGGTCAAACCCCGAGCGAACCGGCTGGCTCACCAAGCAAGGCGAGTACATCAAGACCTGGCGCCGCCGTTGGTTCGTTTTGAAACAAGGCAAACTCTTCTGGTTCAAGGAGGGCATCGTAACCCGCGGATCACGTCCCCGTGGCGTCGTGCCAGTCGCCACCTGCCTCACAGTCAAAGGAGCCGAAGATGTCCTCAACAAGCAGTTCGCTTTCGAGCTATCTACCCGATCCGATACTATGTACTTCATCGCCGATTCTGAAAAGGAGAAGGAGGATTGGATCAATTCAATTGGACGCTCAATTGTTCAGCACTCGAGGTCTGTTACTGATAACGAGATCGTTGATTATGATAGCAACAGATAATTTTATTAAATCACTGCTTTTCTGAAATTTACATGTAAAATTAGGTATGATGCTCTTTCATCCTTTATGTTTATGCTTCCTTTGTTTGAGTATGAATCAAATTATTGTCTCTCCAGTTTGGTAATTATAAATTTAACGATTTCAATGCTTTTTTCTAAATAATTTAGATCTTGAATCTGCTGAGTTCTTCTCGTTTTGCTTGTTAAGTTAAAATTTAGGTTTTCTTCCTCAAAATCATACATTTTTGTTGGCCATGATTATTCCACGATAATTTCTGTAGAAGATTTGCACTAATTGCAATGATTCGTGTCTAATACTATCACTTGTGTATCGAATTAGAATCTTCACAATTTTGTTTCTGACAACCAACTTGAAAAATGCCAAAAACATCATTCCAGTTGCCAAATGAAGTGTTCTCTTCTGACTCTTTTTAGCTTCCTGTAGTGTTTCCCTGACTAGTTTCTGCCAAAATCAAATTTGTTGCATTTATGCGAGCATGATAGATCCGTTAAAAACATAAGGTGAAGTGAAATGGTTTGGAATTCCCAATTCTTTTCATACTTTGCTCAATCTTGACCAAGTCAGATAGTTGTTAGTCATATCATCATTTTTCTGCATGTTTTGCATTCCGTGAGTACATTTCATGTTAGAATTTGCCAAAAGTGATTTTCTTTCTGCATCATCACTCATATTATAATGTAGTGCAATCTTATCCTATAAGAATCACACCATGTGGTTGTGATGTTTCTATCTTGATTTCATTCAAAACCCTTTAAAAGATATGCTTCTATCTTCCCTCAAGTGGGAACCACCACATGTTCAAACTAATGAATGTTGAAAGCGTACAAGTCATGATATACAAGTTAATTAAGCATTAAAGTACACATAAAATAATAAAAATAACTCTTGTGTTCTTATGTCCATCCAAACCATTTAGGTTTTAAGGGCTGTAAGATGCCTATGAAAGGTAATTTATGAAAGTTGATGCTCAAAATGGAAAGAAATCACCACTGACTGTTGCGTTGCGATGACCAAATGTTGACCATGTTTCGGTCGACATTTATTTTTTCAAATGGGTTCAAAAAATGTCGCCTAATAAAAAACATTAATATGCATTTTCTTTCGATATTCGGATACATGTTTTGAAAACCGAAATCAATTTGGATTCCCTTGATTGGATCTGAACGAACCGATCCATCCAAACGAACACCCCTACAATTTATAGGTAAGAACACCCACAATTGGAGGCTTTTTCAACCAAAGTTTTTAAAAAAAAGAGACTTGTAAATTAACAAGCTCCTGATAATAAAGGTATTTTTTCAATCAATCATGTCTCATAATTGTTGGGTATGAACCTAACAAGGTAATGTAATCAAAATAATGATAAAGATGAACATACTAAAGCATATAAAGGACTCCTATAAATGGAAGTAGGGTTGGTGTCGTTAGGGATACAAATTAACAATTTATGCCAAACATGTTAGAAGTGTATGTGTCCTTGATACTTAAATAAGATAAAAACAATACGGGGATTGATCAAACATCAAATATCTAACATGATCCAACTTATGATTATTGATGATTGTGTAACGATCCCTAAAAGAATGATTTGTATTGACACGAGTTATCTAGACGTTCTAACATCCATTGTATTTATATAATCTAACAAAATGCATTTCGGTGATTAAACCTAACATGCTACTTTAAGTTCTAGCAGTTTTGAACTTAATGTGCATGCTGCTATGATAATGATAGAAGTGGCAACTACAATCAACACTATTGTTCGAAGTGCTTAAACTATATTATATGATATAATATAATGGAATTTATATATTTTACAAAAACAATACCATTACCTTGTTCCTATTATTATCAAGAATAAAATAATATTAGGCTTGTAAATCTTGATGACCCTTATTTGAAATTAACAAAGTGATCAATTTTCAATAAAAATATTAACAAGTTTCTGAATGAAATTTGGAACAAACAAAGCATTCAACAAGATCTATCATAATTACTTCACATATATCAAAATTCAAAAGATAAATTCAAATGTTGGAATTGTTGAGATTTAACCTCACATGACTACATGACCTATACTATCAAAGCTTGAACGATAAAAATTAAAGAAAATAAAATACAGTTTACTTCGAAGTTTCTATGTTAGAGATTTGTTCTTGGTGGAAAAGGTTCGATGCCTTAAATTTAGAAACTCATTGACCCCTAATATAAATAACATTTAAAAACTAACAAACATGGATGAAAAATAATTGACATGGTTGTGTTGCCTAAAAAGTGACATGACCATGTCATTCAAGATCATGACAATGTACTTTATAACATGGTCATGTCATGCAAAGACTGAAATGTGACATAACCATGTCAAATTATTTTCAACATTTTTCTCCATTTTTTGCCTTAGGTCTGAGGGAGCGGTGCATGCCATACAACGCTTCACATCAACCCTTTGACATTCATCTCACTGTCACGTCATTTTTATCACACAAAATGCATGACATGCCATTTTCAGAGTGTCAGTCAAATTAGTAAAATTTGAAAAAAAAAAGAAATAGCTTAAACCTCTCTCTCTCTCTTTATATATATATATATATATATATATATATATATATATATATATATATATATATATATATATATATATATATATATATATATATATATATATATATATATATATATATATACATACTTTAGCCGATTCCTTTGTCCATTACTTTTCTTAAAATCCTCAATTTCTAGACCCCCACATTCCTTGCATCCCGGACATGTCATTAAAACCATTCAGTCATTCACACAAAAAAGTAACCCACAACAAAATTTAAAGTGTAAAGCCGATAGCAAGTAGTGAACAGCATTATATAAAGCTAGTGAATTTTCCATTTCATGGTGTTGTACATCCACTAAATAAGTAAAACACCACCACCTACCTCTATCTATTCTTTAAAAAGTAAAAACACAATTCATTTGCAGAAAGCTGACTCAGCAAGATCAATAGCACGAGTCAAACCAGCGGCTTTGTTCTCACACTCGTTCTGCTCATCCTCCGCAACACTATCCGCCACAATACCCGCACCCGCTTGAATATAAGCCACCCATTGCTTTCTCTTCTTCTTCTTCATATCCTCCTTATATAAATACATTGTGTCAAAACGGGACCCAGTTGGAAACACCATCGTCCTTAACGAAAGCGCCATGTCCATTTCACCACTAAAAGAAATCCAACCGAATCCTCCACTGTAGGGCCCACGTCTCGTTACTTCCAACTTATCTATCAGTTCCATCGCCTTCACCTGTTTTTTTATTTATTTATTTTTTTTAAATCTTGAATTTTTTGGAGTGAAGAAAATTGTGTGAAAGTGAAAAAGGAACCTTTGGGGCACCACTGACTGTGCCTACGGGAAGTGCTGCTCGAAGGGCGTCCCAGCAAGTCAGATGATCCAGTAGCTCGCCTGTCACCTTTTTTTTAAAAAAAAAAAAAGTGAAATGAAAAAGATTTGTTATGTGTTTTTTTTTTTTTTTAATTGGGTTATAAATGATTATATGGTAATGGAAAATGATGGTGGGGCCCGCGTCTTACTGTGGAACTGATGTGCATGACATGGGAGTAGCGTTCAACGGTCATGAGCTTTTCTACGTTTACTGAACCGGATTTAGCAACCTACTTTGGAGGTGCAAGTTAGCAATCAATGAGGAACAAAAAAGAAAGAGTATAAAGAATGGAATCTTGAATTCCAATTCCGTCGGAATCCACAAACCTTTCCGACATCATTCCTGCCCAAATCAACCAACATGATGTGTTCTGCACATTGCTTTTCATCTTTCAACAAATCATTCTCCAATTCTTCATCTTCATCAGGAGTCTTTCCTCTTCTTGAAGTCCCAGCTAAAGGTCGATTAACAATCACTTTCTGTCAACACATAAATTAACATTTTGGTCAAATTTATCACAACAATATAAATAATTATAAATCTTGGAAATAAATAACCAAAAAAGGATTACGTTTTTCACACGGGTGAGAATTTCTGGACTTGAACCAACCAAGATACACCCTCGAGCCTGTGAAAGTATAGTAAATTGGTAAAAGAATTCATATGAGAAAAACAAATGTAGATTTTTTTTATAAATTCTTGAATAGTGAATAAACCTGTAGATAAGTCATGTATGGACTTGGATTCACAACTCTTAAAGCTCGATAAATCTCAAAGGGATCTGCAAATGTCCGCCTTTCAAAGCGTTGACTTAAAACAATCTGAAAAATATCACCTGCAAGAATGTGTTCTTTTGCTTGAAGAACTGCAGCCTTGTATTCTTCACTAGTCATGTTTGACTGGTCAAGGGGAGTTCCAAATTGATGGGTGCTTAATTCCACTGAACCCGGGAGTAATTTTGGGCTAATTGTAATTAAAAAAAAGCTAAGTAAGAAAACTAATGTTAGAATATAAAAAGAAAAAACATCAGAATATACTTACGGATCCACATCGTGTACTTTAGACAACAGTTTCTCCAATCGTTTAATTCCATCTTTATATGCTTCTTCAATAGATGAATACTGATCAATCCTCACCCAGTGAATTATATATGCTTTCTACATATCATTATATAAAAATAAAAACTCGTCATTTTAAGACTTATTTTGTTTTGAAATATGATGTGAAACTGTGAATACCTTCTGCACGTGGTCGAACACAATGACGTCTTCATATAGTCCAAGATGAATGTCTGCTAGATTCCTGTCATCTTGTGGTGCATTTATAAACAAGAGTTTTTTCTTTTCTACATAGCGAACTGTGTCATATGAGAAATAACCAACCCACCCACCTGTTTTGATGATTAGAATTTCAAATTGTGAGGTCAATAAGACACATACCCAAAATAGGGGACATATCCCAAACAAGAAAGGAGAATTCAATTAAGAAACAAAGGTTTGATGTTATGTGCCCAATATTTCTTTCAACCACCCCCACTGCATCATGATAAAAGCATACTGTTTATATTGACATGAGGTCATTCTGACAAATGGCAACATTTAAGAACTATAGTAACTATAGTCAGTGATGTCTGGACCAGTCTGGTGGGGGTGAACTAATGCTTATCACAAAGAAAAAATGGGCAATTATCAATCATATAACTTTCCATTAAACATACCACAAAATGTATCAGGAAGTCCATCAAGAAGTTGAGGCTTCCAACCATCGGAGAGACTTTTTGGAATTTCCATAGGATCGTCAACGACTTTCTCTATCAAACTCCCTTTCTCATGATCCACGATGGTGACGTTATTTTCTTTAGCGATGATTTCAATCGATGGCTCAGATCCAACCACACTGTATCGACCCTAGCAAATTAAGATGACGATATCAGAAAATCATCACCTTCTAGTTCATTTCAGCAGTGTACAAATGATAAAGTAGATGGAACTAACAATGAATTTTGAAGCTGAACATTGATTATTGTTTGTTTTTTCCTTTCTAGGAGTTCGTGAAAAGAATAAGAGAGATTAGTAAACATGATCTTACAACTTGTGAAGATCTAAAACCAGGCTCCACTGACTCAAAAAGAAAGCTAGGAGCCTCCCTATCATCTTCATTAATCAGACAGCGGTAAGCGAGAACTGGCGTCAAATGATCAGCGAATATGCATCTGTGAAGCGGCACCAAATTACCTCTCTTTGAAGCTTCAACGAACTCTGCCTCATCCGCAACTAGAGGAGAATCGTTCAGTATCAAATTAGCATAAATAAAACAGAACAAAATCTCACATTCTGATTACAGAAACTTGTGTACATTGACGGAAATTAAAAATCTGTTGGTTACTAATGCTTCTTTCCCCCTTCCAAAATCAAACAAATTCAAAACCAATCAACCAAAAACGAGTCAATCCAAAATACATTTCAGATTCAAAACAACTACTATTAAGCAAAAACACAATGCTATTTCTTCAATGCGCGCAACAAATAGATTACCTAGAGACGGCGACTGAAGAACACATCTTACTGGACTACGAATGCCGAACGAAACCGAAGTGCGATTAGTTCTGCTTTTAGCGGAACCGGTGGCGCCTTCAGCGTGCAACGGCGGAGAGAAGCGGTGAATCGACGGTGATGATCGAGTAACAGCTAGGTATTGCATCATTCAGACTCCAAAATGCACATGAAAATTTCTCACTGGGAGATGGAGAATGATACATGTGTGTGATGTGTATATATATATATAAACAAAGAAATCTCCTTTGTCCAGAGTCTGAATCATAGAATTCACACCACCTATGCAGTAACCACTTGTACTTCTTTCATTAAAAAATATACTTTATCTTATATTTCGTATTTTTAACTCGTAACGTAAAAATCGCAAATAAAAAATCTGATAAAAATTGGATGTAATAAGATCCATCTAATCATATATCTTTGATTTTTCTTATCATATAAATGTATTTCCATTTATAATAGATAACGGTTTATATTAAAATTGTCAAATTGTCATGTTATAATTACAAAGAACGATACAGATTAGATGAAATAATATCCATCTAATATGTATCTGGCTTTTATTAATACATAAATATATTTCCATTTTATTGGATATTCATATCGTTGTCGTATATGCACCACTAAGTCTTTCAATATTTGATCAAAGTCATATAAAATGATATATGGTTTTTGTCTTTCAATATTTGATAAAAGTCATATAAAATGATATATGGTTTATAATTGTTGTTTAATTATTAGTAATATTTTTTAGTTGGCGCAATTTGATTTTTGAATTCGTACTTATACTATTATATAATGTATGCAGTCTTGTTTTTTGAAAATTTTAAGAGATACAATTCTCATTCTACTTAAGTATCATCATAAAATATAAGGAAAGAAAACAAGATTAATTTAAATGATAACTCCCGTTGGACGGAATCTTCCATTATCTCACATCCATAACTCATACATTCTCCCTTCATTGACCTAGATATTAAAAAAAAAAACTTGTCTCTACATCGGCCGCTCCCTACTCTGCCTTCCCTGCCATAGACCTTTCCCTTTCTCCCGATAAACGAAAGTTGCCAAGTCATCCATGACCACCTTGTTGGTTCGCCTAATCAGAAGCACAAAGTTAAGGGTTAAAACATAAAAGAGACAATGATACTTGTCTCCCCCTTCTCTTTATATTATTGGTAACAAATATGGATTTTTTTTTCTAATGTTTATATAACTTTATAGAAGATAATGAGAGCACAAACAAATAACCCTACTAAGGGGATTGGCTAGGGGAAGAATGGTCTTACCCATTGGAGTTGCGTGATAATAAAGGAGGCAAAAGTTTAAAAATCAAATTACTTGTAATATTTCTATAAGCCTTATATTTGTCAATTATAATATTTTTATCAGTTAAACAAATCAAAATATCAGATGAAACAACTTTAGATCATCAAAGGCTATTCGGCATGTAACAACATGCTTGTAAATAATAAAACTATGAATTGACTTCAATTGGTATTCTTTTTATTGATTATCAACAGGTTACAAACGACCATAAATAAACAGTCTAACTCAAAATGCTAACTACCAATACTGATAAATAGGAAAACAAAGATAAGTCAAATAAAAACATGATAATCCAATAACCGGATAATCATCAAAAGATTATCAAAGCCTTTACTCCCCCTCAAGTTGATATATGGAGATTTCGAATGTTCAACTTGACAAGTAGTGACTGTAACCTGTCAGAACCAAGAGGCTTGGTGAGCAGATCCGCCAGCTGAGCTTGAGTAGTGACACAAACAGGTGTTATTTCTTTAGACTCTACTCTCTCTCGAACAAAAAAGCAATCCATCTCAACGTGTTTGGTTCGCTCATGGAAAACCGGATTATGTGCAATATGACGAGCAGACTCATTATCACACAAGAGAGGAGTGGGCTTGTCAATACAAACACCAAGTTCAGAAAGTAGCCATCGAACCCATAATATCTCACTGACTGTAGTTGCCATAGCACGATACTCTTCTTCTGCAGAAGATCGAGAGACCACCGATTGCTTGCGAGATTTCCATGACACTGGTGCACCACCCAGCATCAGCAAATAACCAGTCCTTAAACGCCTGGAGAAGGGACAACCTAACCAGTCAAAATCACTGTAAGCAAGTAACTCTGGTCGTCAATCTTTGGGAAGAAGAATGCCTTGTCCTAAAGTAGTTTTAAGATAACGTAAAACCCTTAAAGCTACATTCCAATGACTTTGACGGGGATCATATACAAATTGGCTTAAAACATTAACTGAATAAGTAATATCCGACCGTGTCGCTTGCAAATAAAGTTGTCTTCCAACCAATCGCCGATACAAATTAGCATCAACTTTCTCTTCTTTTTCACCCTTATTCAGTTTGAGATTTTGTTCCATTGGGAACTTGCTTGGACGGTACCCTAACATACCAACATCATCTAGTATGTCAATAGTGTATTTCCGTTGACTAAGTACTAGACCTTCTTGTATGCGTGACACTTCAATCCCTAAGAAATACGTGAGACTGCCCAGATCTTTGATACTGAACCGATCATGAAGACTTGACTTAGTATTCTCAACCTTCACATAATTATTACCTACAATAATTACATCATCAACATATATTAACGCTACCACAAACACTCCTTTATGTCGATGAATAAACAAAGAGTGATCCGCATGTGATTGATGAAAATCTAGTTCTCGCAATGCAGAGGTGAACTTGTGATACCAATTTCAACTAGCCTGCTTCAAGCCTTACAAGGACTTCTTCAACTTGCAAACCCTCGTGTCACCGTCTTTGCCAAAGCCTTGAGGAATCTTCATGTACACATCTTCTTCAAGATCACCATGTAAGTGATGGGTTTTGATCCTAAGAACATCCTGTGTGCTCATACAAACCCTAATGCTTGGATCTAGGTTTCTCTATTGTACATGCTTTGAATCCAAGACTATAAACCCTAATTCTAGCATACAAGTAATCATATTAGATATTAGAATAGGTTTATAATGTTACCTTGATTGTTATGTAGCAATAACAATCCCAAATCTCCTTGTATTGACTTTGGAAGGCTTAGAGTCACAAGTGTCACTCCTCTAATGGTTCACAAACACCATAAGCAAGAGGATGAAGAGGAGAGAGGATGGAGGCTGCCCAAAAACGTCTACAAACCCTAGAGGAGTCTTAGCCTCGTTTTTGGTCATAAGGGATCTCTTTATATAGGAGGCAATTAGGGTTATCTTACAAGGAAACCCTAATTTGTATGCTTAAGCCCTAAGCAACCCATGGAGCCCTTTCCTTAAGGCCTTGGACGATTTCATATGGGCTTCCCCCATAGAATTCGTCCACCTTATAATAAAAGGCAATCCATGGCCCAAATTGCAGTTATCTTATAATTACAATTCCAGTCCCTTAAGTTTAATTAATCTCTTTTAGTCACAAAAATAATTACCAATTAATTATTGACTAATATTAATTAAACAATATGATTTCTCCTTTAATATATTATTCCCATAATATATTAATAAATCATATTTAATCATTTCTCTCCATAATTCATCCTATCAAGTTGCTTTGGTGAAGGCAACCCAAAAGGACCATGCACATCGGGTCAAGTACATACCAAAATAGTTATGGAATTAGACACTAATCCAACAGTCTCCCACTTGGATAAGTCTAATAACTATTCTGCGTATGACTTCAGGTCCTGATCTGCAATCGTAGCTTTCCAAAGCCGTTGTCAACTCTGATCCTATCAGATACGCGTGTCCTTAGATAAGGGATCATATATTCCTCCATTCTAGATATCATATGAGATATGATTTCAAATCATTCTCTTTGTACTATATCTTGATTCCCGATTTATGACGACTGACTAATTGAACAAATCAAATTAGCCCTAGCCCGACCGAGCATTTACGTTTGTCATCACTAAATCATCGAGGGGCCCAAAGATATCGCTTTTATCCTACTTTGGATAAAAGGAACGGATAAACTTTGATTCAATGCTCGCTTGCACTTACTCACCGAATCACACACAACAATATGTTTTATGACACCAAGTTACTAGCGCGTTTACATATTATCAATGTGCAACCAATTCGCAAGATACAACTCACACATCTCGGTTTCAAGAATATAAGATGTTATCGTCTCATTAATCACTCGTAATACAATTCATGGAGTGATCCAAGTGAGCGTGGGTTTAATCCAATGCTCAAATCATATTCATAAGCACTCATGAACGTTGCATCAAACATTTGCTTATGTCTAATACTCTTTTAGACAATCCACACACCAATTCACGACAATCTTCATTCATATCTACTTCCAACATATGAACGACTGTGGCCCGTTTGAATAATTCGATTATTCTTAATAAATTCAATTATTCTGGAAGTCAAAACATGCAAATGTGAAACACAAGAATAATACTAATCCCATATGGCCTCAAACCTTTGAGTATAAATAAAACACCTTTTATTTATCACCATATCGATTACTCATTATTTGTCATTTCGGGTAATCAACTTCTTGAATTATTACACTTGTCCCATGCTCTTAGCATGCACACAATGTTTACCTATGGTTCTTACTTTGTGAAATAGACCAAATTGAGCACATTTCCAATCATTCTCATTTCACAACTCCAAATCCTTTTTCCATAAGTGAAAGAATATCAAATTCTTGTTACTTATAAAATATGCTAGATTCTAACAATTTTATGCAATGATACTTTCGTAATATCACTGCACCAAAGTCACAAAGACTATTGCCAATGATATTACAAAGTCCTCTATCGGAGATTGTTATAAGACAATTCCTTAGATATGATGTCTCTCATTCAAAGTACATTCCTTCGAACATCCTTTTGCATAAAAGTTTCTAATCTAGACATAGATTTTCAATATTCAATTTCCAATATGGATACATTTCCATATTTTCCATATGACAACTTATTCTTAATAGAATCTTATCTATTCGCAATAATGTGGATATGGTCCATCCAATATGGAAACATTTCCATATTTTCCAATACTATACTTCCAACTACTCACAAGCGACCAATCCTCGGCGAACTTTGGATTGTCCTTTGATAGTTGTTTAATTATTTTAGTCAAAACCGATTCTAGTCATTTTCCCCTCTAAATGCGCTAGACATTTGGAAAATTTTAGAATGGTCAAACATTAAAACATTTGCAATCGATCCTATACCCGAAGCGTATGGGACATGACGCATAATGTTTTATTTGCTATGTTCTCAAAATTCGAATTGTGAAGAGGAATGCCGTAATCATAATCGAAATTTTAAGAACACACCATGTACCTTTGACTAAATTTATTAACATTTCTCAACCTAAGCCTTTAGATTTGAAATGAAGCATAATATTCTCTCCCTTAATTATAGCAAAACAACTTTATAACCCTTACCACTTTGCAAGGTATAACTCTTGTTTTCTATAATTAATATTGCCAACTTGCAATACGTGCCTTAATAATCATATAATCATAACATTTATGCTCCCACTATCATGATGATTATTATAAAACATAACACTTATGCTCCCACTAGCTTCGACATGTATTCTTAAACATCTTAACTTCCAGAAAGACAATACTTATTGAATTTCTTAAGTCCATTTTTCTAATACTTAGTGCTTTGATAATATTTTATTAAGGCTTCTTGAACTTATACACCTTTGCCTTCGATAGTTCATATGTATGTCTAAACAATTAAGACTAATTGCCAAACCTCACAATTCAAATTATGGAAAGGGATACCGTAACCATAGTCGAATTCGAGAATGCAATTTTACAATCACTATCTTCTTAAAATCTTTCTTGGTGAAAGCATTTCCTCACAATCATTTTCATGAAGGAGGATATCTTATGACACTTAGATTTAAACGGTGTATGTGTTCCTATCCATGTGAATTTGTTAAAACCAAAGTTTACGACAAATTCGAACTCATATGGACCGAACTTTCTTAATCTTGATTTCTTGCCTTATGGTAGCATAGCTGCCCACCATCTCTTCCAAGTAGTTAAGCAGCTCACCTTTTTCTATCAATGTACCTTTCATTGATTAAGGTGCTTTGCTTTTTATGCGTTCAAAATGAGAACTCATAGAACTCATATGCATAATTAACTTAATTGGAACAGCACAGAAACAAAATAATGTCAACACGATAGGTTGTAAACCTCAACTCGTGTGCTAGTGATGATCGATAAGGTTTATTTGATTTGTTCTTGAAACCTTTCAAGACCATTAAGACTCCCACTGACTCCTTGACATATACGATTCTCTTGTCAATAACCATTTCTTGACAAACAAATGTTCAAGAGTTAGTGTAGCTTTTATCAAAACACTTCATAAATTGGTCCTAGTTGGTCTTTGTCTTATCCAAGACATCACAACTTTCCACATTTGATGAATGTTATAAACCTTCTTAATACTTTTCCACTCAATGTCACAATCTTAGCTCTAAGACTTGTTTTGGAACGAAGTATGATTGACTTCTTGATTTAACCATTTCTTCAATTATTGATTCCTCTTCCTAGACATACAATTGTACTAAGACTCACTTAGAGGATCAATTGAGATATGGTTCTTAATCATTAAGACCTATCATAAAGCATAAAATGTACTCTCCCTTCTTCTTAGAATGGAGAAACTTTTATCTTTCTGCCTACTTGATTCTTATTATTCGTTTTGCTATTGATCTAAACCCTTTAATCAATTCAGAATTACACTTAATCTTGTAAGTATAATCATATTTACTAAACCTTTAGTAAATCATGACGAATATCTCGTTACTCTTATGGTGGAATTTGATCAACAGACAACTTTGTGTACTCGATCTCCTAGTCCTTCACTTGACACTTTGTCAATGAATTAGTCTAATTTCCAAATACGAAATTTCTCATTCATCATGCATCCACGTTGCATGATTCCAAGTTTCTGTCCAATTGAAACTTGGGCGATGAGAAACTCTCACTATTTGGTAAATTCTCGACTTTTCCATAAACACCATAAATAAGAATCATATCCATTTGTTGTAGAAATATGCAAACACCAATTTTCATAACGATTTCATTGCAAGGAAATAAACAAATAAATAAATAAGTCAAACGAAAATTTATTTTATTTATAAAAGCAGCGGAAAACATTTGTCCTTACAATGCAAAATCCATTGAAAACTATGTATTTCAAAAGAAAAAATTTCTAACAACTCTATCATAACTATATAAGCTCAAAATCTAATCTTCAGTCCATGTGATCAAGGTCCATTCCTTGTGATTAGATTCATCTTGCTCTTTCACCAAGTTCCCTTTCTTTTCACCGATCCTGTAAAACATTCAAATGCAATCTTATCACATTATGTATTAAGAATTGATGAATATGAACTTAATGGAGTTAGATAGTTGATTTTACCTGAAGTGCAACCATACTCTTTGACTCTCCCATCTTCTGGACTCTTCAGGCTCTTTGGGCAGACTTGTATCCAACGCCCTTTCTTTTGGCAGCAAACGCAGGTCGGTTCTCTTAGAACGTCCTCGGAAGCATGGTCGGTTGACTTTCCCAACAAATACACTCCATTGCTTCACCAAATCATTTCTGATTCAGCAGCAATGAGCATGTAAGTTAGGTCAATGAGGTTGTCATCATGATCCATCATATAATACTTTCTTTTGAACTTATTATATGATTCAGGAAGTGACTGCAAAACCCAATTCACAGCCAACTCATCTGGGAATGACACACCCAACATTATCAACCTATCAATGTGTGATTTCATTCCTAGAACGTGGGCACACACGGGTTTACCATCTTCATGTTTCATTTCCAATAGGGCTTTAGTGATATTGAACCTTTCAATTCTTCGATCTTGTGGGTTGGGGAGAACAATAGGAGGAGGAGGAGGAGGAAGTGAAGCATGATTTCTCGTTCCTCGATTGAATCGTGGAATACCATCTTCATGTGGAATGCTTGTTCCATGGGATTTGGGAAGACCATAGTTGTCGAACTTTGACATCTACAAAACAGGAGAAAAACAAATTCAAGTTAGTTGATTGATTGAGTCCATAGCAAATCACGCAAATGAGATACTAAGGCTAGGACCCAACACAATATTCTACAACTTGGGAGAGGGATGCCGTAACCCTAATTGAAGAATATTTGAAGGTAAGTGAATGACGATTCACTATTTTCCACCACGAAAAGCAAAAGAGAAATTTAATTTTTAAATCTATGAAAACTCCTATATCCTTTGAGATTCATTGAACTTTCAATGGCATGTTTAAATCTCGATATGCCCTTCTTGTTTGTGACTGGGATGCCGAGGATCACAAAGCGGGTGTGAATAACCATGCAAACTTACATGGTGGCCTCACATGTTACAGTCATCTATTCGATGTGCCGGTAAACCACACATGCTCCACCGAACTATGACAAACATTGAGTCACCCTTTGCTACCTTTTCTTAGAACCATTTAGTGTGCCGGTAAACCACACACGCTCCACTAACGTCTTCGCAAGGGCACAAAGTGTAATTTCATGGAGTTGCATCAATTCATTTTTGCCTAAGTAACTAAGATTGAGAATTTTATGAAAACATTTAGTTACTTTTATACTTCATTATACTTATAATGGAAGGTTTTGTCCCATCTTACCCGTTCGTCTAACGATCCTCTACTAGTCAAGATTGCGGTGGGTAAGAGTGGATACCCATTCAATTGCCATTTTATAGGCAATTTCCTTAAACACCCCTTATAGACCAGCTTCGTGAATGAGGCCTACTAATGGTAAGACTGACTTTTACTCATACATATATAATGTTAGACTTTTAATGTTATATATAGTATAGGGTGTTTTATACTTTCAAAATACTAGGTGGTCTAATTTAACAATTATACTTTTAATTCAATTAAATTGTAAACCTAAACTTTTATGGATTTATTAAACTTCTTTTAATTATACACCTTAATTAATTAATAAAACCATAAGGGTGTGATATGAACTTTTTCAAAACAATACTAGAGTTTTAGAATTTAACATTCCTAATGAAACTTTTAAATTCCAAAACTTGAGGGCAAGTTTTGAAACATTTCAACACATTAGGGTTTAGAGTTTAAATATACATCAAAATTAAACCATTTAATCAAAATTTAAATTCCAAAACTTGAGGGCAAGTTTTGAAACCTTTTTCAAAACATTAGGGTTTCAACTATTTAAATTTCAAAACAACAAAACTTCTGGGTTCAAATTTAAACTATAAAACCTAAAGGGGAAAATATGAAACTTTTCAAAGCACAAGGATCAGATAATAAATAATCTAAATTAACATTTAATTACATAATTATCCATATTTGATTAATTTAATGATTTCTTGCAAAACAATTTACCAATTTAATCAAAATAATTAATCAATTATCACATAAGAAAATAAATATTTTATTAATTGATAAATATCTTTAATTAGATCAATAATATAGTCAAATATATCATAAAATCGGATTTATATTGATCTAACATGATAAGGTAACTATCCTTAAGCAAAAACAGCAAGAAATCCCGGATATAGCTCCATCTGACGCTCGAACTCGCCGAGTACCACATTGTACTCGCCGAGTTGAGGCCTACTCGCCGAGTACACTGTGGTACTCGCCGAGTTTAGGAGGCAGAACCACAAAAATCTAATTTTTTTAACATACAAGGCATCAATACAATAGAAACAAATAATGGCTATGATACCACTGATGGGTTTTGATCCTAAGAACATCCTATGTGCTCATACAAACCCTAATGCTTGGATCTAAGTTTCTCTATTGTACATGCTTTGAATCCAAGACTATAAACCCTAATTCTAGCATACAAGTAATCATATTAGATATTAGAATAGGTTTATAATGTTACCTTGATTGTTATGTAGCAATAACAATCCCAAATCTCCTTGTATTGACTTTGGAAGGCTTAGAGTCACAAGTGTCACTCCTCTAATGGTTCACAAACACCATAAGCAAGAGGATGAAGAGGAGAGAGGATGGAGGCTGCCCAAAAACGTCTACAAACCCTAGAGGAGTCTTAGCCTCGTTTTTGGTCATAAGGGATCTCTTTATATAGGAGGCAATTAGGGTTATCTTACAAGGAAACCCTAATTTGTATGCTTAAGCCCTAAGCAACCCATGGAGCCCTTTCCTTAAGGCCTTGGACGATTTCATATGGGCTTCCCCTATAGAATTCGTCCACCTTATAATAAAAGGCAATCCATGGCCCAAATTGCAGTTATCTTATAATTACAATTCCAGTCCCTTAAGTTTAATTAATCTCTTTTAGTCACAAAACTAATTACCAATTAATTATTGACTAATATTAATTAAACAATATGATTTCTCCTTTAATATATTATTCCCATAATATATTAATAAATCATATTTAATCATTTCTCTCCATAATTCATCCTATCAAGTTGCTTTGGTGAAGGCAACCCAAAAGGACCATACACCATTGGGTCAAGTACATACCAAAATAGTTATGGACTTCGACACTAATCCAACAGTAAGAACGCATTATTCACGTCTAACTGATGTATAATCCAGTTATTTTTGACTGCCATAGTTAATAAAATTCTAACAGTGTCAAGTTTGGCAACCGGGGCGAAAGTGTCATGGTAGTCGACTCCTTCTAGTTGCGTGTATCCTTTCGCGACAAGCCTTGCCTTGTAGCGTCCTATCTCCCCGTTTGGTTGGAACTTGATCTTGTATACCCATTTAGAATCAATGGCACGTTTACCCGGTGGTAGCTCAACAAGTATCCAAGTCTTATTTGCTTCCAAGCATTTCTTTAATCATTGCATCTTGCCACCTTTCATCCTTAGCTGCATGCTTAAAACATTTTGGCTCATAGTGTGTGGCTATGGCTGCTAAAAACTCTTTGTGAGACTTGGAAATTTTTTTATAAGAAACATAAGAGGAGAGGGGATGTACCGTAGAAGCATGTCGATTGGTAGCGGGCAGTGGATGATTGATCGACGGGGGCAATTTAACCTCATAATCACTAAGCCGAAGAGGTTGTGTTCGAGCTCGTGGGACCCTCAAAGCATCAACATCTTCAGATTCTGCATTCGTAGGTGAATTACTTTCACTATTAGGGCTGTTGGATACCGGAGAAGTACCACTACCATCATCACTGCTAGTAGGTGTCACCTCTTGATCAACAGTTACATTACTTTCATGAATATCTACCACTTCATTACGTGAGGCAACATAAGTTTCACCTGTATCACTGTCTAATTCAAAAAGTTCTTCCTGTTGCACACTGCCATTTAATAAACTTGATCCCACTGGAAACTGATCTTCTAGGAAGCGAACATCCCTAGAAATAATTATTTTTCTATTCTCCAAATCATATATTCAATATCCTTTTGTACCTTGAGGATACCCAACAAACAAACCTAGTCTGCCTCTAGCCTCAAACTTGTCCCCCTTTGTCTCTGTACTTCGATAATAAGCCAAACACCCAAACACCCGCATATGATTATAATTAGGTTTATGGCCAAAGAGTATCTCATATGGAGTGATACCTTGCAAAAATTTACTTGGCATTCGGTTTATGACATATGTAGCTGTCAAAACACACTCACCCCAAAAGGACTTTGGTAATTTTGCTTGAAAACGAAGAGCACGTGCAGTTTCTAACAAGAGCCTATGCTTGCGTTCAACCACACCAATCTGATGTGGTGTGTGTGGACAAGATGTCTCTAAAACAATCCCTTCTCGCGCATAAAAATCACGCATTTTATTAGACACGAACTCTCCCCCGTTGTCACATCTTATTCTCTTGATTCGTTTTGCAAATTGAGTTTGAACCATCTTATGAAAGTTTATGAGACATGTACTAGCCTCATGTTTATATTTTATCAAAAAAGTCCAAACAGCTCTACTAAAATCATCTACAATTGTCAAAAAATAAGACGCATTGTTAAGAGAAGGAACCCTATACCTCCCCCACACATCACAATGTATCAAATCAAAAAAAGAAGAAGTTTTTATTTCACTAACAGGAAATGGAAGTCTAGTATGTTTTGCTTTAAGACAAGCATCACATTTATTAATTTCCTCTTTATTCGAAATACTAACAAAATCTAAACTCGAGATCTTCTTGATTGATGGGTGCCCAAGTCTTTTGTGACAAACCTCAAAAGTTGACATTAAAGCTTCATTTGTCTTTATCTTCATACCCCCCCCCCCCCCCCCATCCGATACAATCCTCCATTGCGACTACCCGCTCCAATCAAGTGCTTCGTCCCCAACTCCTGCATCGCAAAAAAACCAGAAAAAAATGTAACTGCACAATTAAGATCATCTGCGAGTCTACCAACAGAAAGGAGATTGTAATTAAAACTTGGTACAAAAAAAAAACTCCTTTTATTTTTAAACCTCCTGGCAAAATGTGTTGACCCTCCCCCATGACCTGAACGTTGTCTCCATTAGGAATAACAACAGGTGGGTCTTTAGGGTTTTGGGTTTTATTAGTTAAGAAATCACTTCTGTATGTCATGTGCTCGGTCGCACCTGAGTCAACAATCCACCCATCATAAATTCCATTTCTACCTGCCATGTTTGCCATTGATTGTTTTGTTACATTCGTACCTTCCTTGAAATGTTCAACAAAGAGTCGATATTGCTCATCAGAAAGTTCGGGGATCGGACTTGGTCCCAGCTCTACACAAGTTGCCTTGGGTTTATCTTTCTTACCAGGCCACCATTCAGGATACCCAATAAATTTGAAACAACTGTCCTTGGTGTGTCCATCTCGCTGGCAGTGAGAACACCGAACCTTTTTCTCGCCATTTGATTTTGAGGATTTTTGTGTCACTTTGTTCACGGATTGTGCAGATTGTTTTAACAATGATTGTCGCTGCCCTTTCTGTGAATTGTAGTTAACGTGGAACGCTGATGCTTCAGTCGCAACCCTTTTTGCTCCCCCTGTGATTGCTCTTTGCTGCTCGTCTTCTGCTAACAAGTGGTATACTGTCCCAATGGATGGTGTCGGCTTCATGGAAAGTACATGAGTTCTGATGACTGCAAAATCATCGTCCAAACCCATCAAGAATTCGTAAGTTCTTTCCTTTTCTCTTAACTCATTCAATTGCTTTCCGACTCCACAAATACAACCTTCACAGGTGCATCGTGGCATGGGGAGTACCATCTGTAATTCGTCCCAAATTGACCTTAGCTTGGTGTAGTAATTTGACACAAAACTCCCTTCTTGTCCCGTTACATGGAGTGCTTGTTTCAACTCGTACGCACGAGGTGCACCCTCTTTTTCAAACCGCTCTTCAAGATCTGACCAGATCTCTGAGGATGTGTGTGCATATCGAACACTTGCTCTTATTTCCCTCTCCATTGCTGTGCTTAGCCACCCTTTTATCATAGCATCAACTCGAATCCATGTCGTGTACGTGGATGATGTTGATTTAGGCTTCTTCACTGTTCCATCTATAAATCCCATCTTGTTTTTTGCCAATAGAAAGTTTGTCATCTCTTGCTTCCATTTATGGTAATTGTTGTCATTCAACAAGTCGTTTACTTGAACTTGTTTGGGGTAATCAGATGGATGAATGTAGAATGTTGAAGTAGTATCGATCACCTCATTGTCTTTCTTGCTAGATCCTTCTGGTTCATCTCCTGCCATACTCGCTGGAGACTTATTATTGGCCCTAGAAACTGAAACGCTCTGATACCATAATAAAACTATGAATTGACTTCAATTGGTATTCTTTTTATTGATTATCAACAGGTTACAAACGACCATAAATAAATAGTCTAACTCAAAAGGCTAACTACCAATACTGATAAATAGGAAAACAAAGATTAGTCAAATAAAAACATGATAATCCAATAACCGGATAATCATCAAAAGATTATCAAAGCCTTTAGTAAATATGTACCAAACTAATTCAACCAACATGTTATCTAGTGAATCAAGAAATTTGCTAGTCAATATGTTTGGTATGCATCATATTAGGCCGATAGTACCATACCAATTAAACACTTTTGGCATGATAATTGCATAAATTTTTTAGTACCACGGTTGTATTGTACATTTGTACCAACCAATTTCTTATATATATATATATATATATATATATATATATATATATATATATATATATATATATATATATATATATATGTGTGTGTGTGTGTGTGTGTGTGTGTGTGTGTTCACTATATAATTATATATTACACAGGGTAGTGTAAGGTAACCATGGTTGATCCACATGAACATGAACTATTGGTCCATGCCTCTATAGATATGTGTTTCCGATCCCGTGGTAATGTACATTTGCCTACATGAGTTTTTCCTTAAAAAACACAGTTCGTGTAATTTAGTCACGGGACACACGGTCAGTGTTTTTGTTCTTAACCGACTTCGAAAGTACGTTGCTTTAATATGTGGTTTCTTTAATATATGATTAGTGTTTTCTATGTGGAAAAACACAGTCCGTGTTTCTTCACTCTCCATGTCTATGTATTATAATGTTTCTCCTACATCTTCCTTCCATCCCACAACTCCACTCTCCATGTCTATGTATTATAATGTTTCTCCTGCATCTTCCTTCCATCCCACAACTCTCTATCAACACGCTTTATCTCCATGTATGCTCCGAGCCTCAATTTGTCCTCACAAACTCGCTTCTTATCCAGTTGCCCTACAATTAAACAATGAGTAATATAGGGCGTTCCACCAAATTCATGTGTTGTCCATTAATAATTGAGAATACAAGATCAAAATTATTTTTAAAGTGAGCACCATCAATTTGAGAGACAACAAGTTATGAATTCGATACATCTAGAAATATTAGTTTAATTTTTTATTATTTCAATAAAACTTGTATTCTCTTTTGAATTGTGTTTCTTTTTCTAAAAGCTTAAATGAGACGAAGATAAATTTTGAAGGGCCTTATTTTTTGTTTTTGCACTGGCCACTATTTAAATAATGTGCCTTTTTAAAATCAAACCTTTGATATGGAAGTCTCTTCCCGTGCTTTCATTATATCAAAATTATTCAAAGATTTTTACCGACACTCCTATTCATCTATTTATATCCAACAAGCACCAACTCAACAAACAATTATAAAAAAGACACTTGAAAGGATACATGTTGCATATCTCATACCCTTAATACTATATAGAACTTTAAAAAGACCATGATGAAATCGACTTTGAAAATGTTTCTCAATGCCGGTTATGGTGTAAAAAGTTCATTGTTTATTGCCTAAGGCATTTTCTTGAATTTAACGAAATTTATAAATAAACTTTCAATGAAATATACCAATAAAGTTTGAATCATTTCTACATGTTTTCTGTTTCACCGTTCTTTTATTTCACCCATTAATGCATTCCAATTTTGTGTGATGTTAATGCATTCCAGTTTTGGTTCTTGTGGTATAGACTATAACAATTCTATAAGTCCTTTGTCCAATGTCACCCATACTTTTAAATATAAAAACGATTAAAATATTTTTAATGGTTATTAAATCTTTTTCTTGGAATTTGTTTCGGTTGCATCAAATTAATATTAGAGTATGTTAAACATAAAAAGGGAATTAATAGCAATAAACATCAAATTCTTCTAAGATGCCTAAGTTATTGTCAAACACTCGAAAAAAAATTGTTTCGTAAATAACATTTTTTTTTTTCTTCCATACACAACAATTTATATTTTATAAAGCTGTACAATACAATATTTTAAAACATAAATTATTATGTATAGAGAAAACTTATTGTGTACGAATCAACAAAAAAAATGTTGATTTATGAAAACTCTAATAAAATGAAGTCACAAATTTAATGCACACGTTTTGTTTTTGGTCTATAATAACAATAAATATTATATCATTGGACATAGACTTTTGATTAGACAGGTCACAATTCACAAATCACAATCATAATATATAATTAATTATTTATTTAAAATGTCTTTAATGAATTTTTGACGTACGGATTTTAGACAAAATAATCTTAAGGGCTAATGACTTACGAGGGTAATAAGGTTTCCAGTTTGTCTATATTAGGTCTTTAAGATATTTTTTGTACATATCACACCAATAATGTTGTTATAACCGTTTAGAAATAGTCTCTTTTACTGATTTCTTCATGTTTAACCGGTTATCTAGTGAATACATGGTATATATGGGTGTTACGTGGTTATTAGGTCATTACATGGATGATTAGGTGACATTTAAGTGCTACGTGTATAGTTGGTCTCAGTAAATTAGGGCAAGACGAATCCCCCATCTATTTCTCTTCACTCTCATTTAATCGTCCCCGTTGTTATTTCTTCGAGCAATCCACGATTAGATGGATGAAGATGATACATTGGTCGTTGAAGTCCAGTAGAACGGGAACTTCCTCACGAGACCATTTACGTATTTTGATCCAGATAAAAAGGAGATAAGGTATGCCAATTTCATGGATAAGGGGTATTCTGAATTCATTGCTCACCTAGACGTGGTTACTATAAGGATGTGCAAAGATGTATATTATTGTCCAGACGGCCAAACATTGTGTCAAGGATTGGCCACATTGCAAAACAAATGTGATTACCATGAATTTCTTGAGTATCTTCATGAAGAAAAGAAAGTAACTGTGTATGTGGACCATATGCATGAACCCTTGTTTGACTGGATTGAAATGGAAGAGCTTGGAATTGAAGATGATACCAACTCCAACAAAGATGAAGATGGCGATTCACTGTTAATAGATAAAGAGGGTTGGGAACATGAGGTGAATGATGAGGATTTTTCTATGAAAAGGGCAAGAGCAAGTATTCAGAAGAAAGACAAGTTTTTGAACAAACTTTGCCTAGATGCTGAAGAGGAAGAAGATCCTAATGTCGAGCAACTACCTCCTGTATACCCTGTTCACAATTCTGAGCAACAATGGGATCAAATGGCTCATGTGTTAGGTATAAAATTCACCGATCCTAGTGAACTAAAACATTGTCTTACCAACTATGCTTTTAAGCATGACTATGATTTGTGGTACGAAAAGAATGATAAAAACAAACTTCTAGTAAAGTGTTGCAAAGGTAAAGAACCTACATGTCCTTTTTGTTGGATTAGGTGTCTAAGCCCATAACTATATTTGGTATGTACTTGACCCGGTTGTAGCATGGTCCTTTTGGGTTGCCTTCACCAAAGCAACTTGACTGGATGAATTACAGAGAAAGACATTATTATGGTTTATTAATATATTATATGGACAATATATTAAAAGAGAAATCATATTTTTTAATTAATATTGACCAAGAATTAATTAAGAAATTAATTTTGTGGTCAAGAGATATTAATTGAACCTAAGGGACTGGAATTGCAATTATAAGATAATTGGATTTTGGGCTGAGGATCCATTTGGATGGGGTGGACGGAATCAAGGAGGGAAGCCCAGCTTGAATTCGTCCAAGGCCTTATTCTGGAAGGTTCCTTTGGACTGCTTAAAGCCTAAGCTATCCAATTAGGGTTTTGACTAAAACCCTAACAACTCACCTATATAAAGGGACCCTAGGCATCACATTTTCGGCTACACCTAACCCTAGAAGGATTGCTAGAGCCGAAAATCACATCCCTCCCCCCTCTCTCTCTCTCTTACATTCTTCCAATTGCCTTGGTGTTTGTGATCGATTAGAGGTATTACATTTGTGATACTAAGCTCTCTAAGTCAAGGATCTTCAAGCTTCAACTGAAAGGTAATCATCTAAACTTGTATTAGTTATTAATTTCAATTTTGTATGCTAGATCTAGGATTTACAAGCATTGGATGATTTGCATGTACAATTAGAGAAACCTAGATCCAAAGCTTTAGGGTTTGCATGTGCACCATAGGATTGATGTAATGCTCAAAAACCATCACTGGTATCAGAGCCTAAGCTGTTTTTAATTGTATTTGATGCATTGTTTAATCATTTATTGCTTGCAAAATCGAAAATTTTGCCCTCTGACAGCTGAACTCGTCGAGTCACCAGATGAACTCGACGAGTCAGATGAACTCGGTGAGTCCAGTTAGTGACTCGGTGAGTCGAAGTGTCTGGGAGCAGAACTTTTGGGATTTTGGCCTATTTTTGATTGGGATAATTACCAAAACATTTTTGATTAATAAAATCTGGTTTTTATTAAATAGATATGATTATCCTTATCAAAAATAGAAGATAATTGCAATTTAATTAGATAATTATTGCCTTATATGATAATCTTTAATTATTTGAATTATTTGATTGCATTATCTTGCCATGTAATTGGATTAGGTCAAATTTAGATAATCACTAATTAATTGTTTAATTAAATTATTTGTAATTTGATCTAGTAAGTTTTGAAAAGTTTCAAAACTTACCTCAAGTTTTGTAATTTAAATTTTTGATTAAAAGTTTAATTTTGAAAGATTTAAATTCTAAACCCTAGAATTTTACAAGTTTAAAATTCAAACCTTATACTATTATAATATTATAAGATTAATATATATATATATATATATATATATATATATATATATATATATATATATATATATATATATAAGATTAAGCTAGTCTTACCATTAGTAGGCCTCATTCACGAAGTCGATCTATAAGAAGGGTATAAGGTTGCTGCCTATAAAATGATAGTTTAATGGGTGTCCACTCTCACCCACCGCTTCCTTGATTGGTGGAGGGTCGTTAGCCGCACGGGTAGAATAGGGCATCTAATTCCTCATTAAAAGTATAACGATTAATAGAGTAACTAAATGTTTTTATAAAATTCTCAATCTTAGTTACTTTAGGAAAAATGTGAAATGATGCTATTCCATGAAATTACACTTTGCACCCTACCAAGTCATTAGTGGAGCGTGCGTGGATAACCGAAACACTAATATGGACTAGCAATGGTGGCAAAGGGTGACTCGATGATTATCATAGATCAATGGAGCGTGTGTGGTTAACCGACACATTGATTAAGTGGTAAATGGCATCGAGGGTACCAAGTATATTTGCATGGTTATTCACACCTTGTTTGTGATCCTCGGTATCCCAGTCACAAACTTGAAGGGTATATCGAGATTTAAACATGCCATTGAAAAAGTTCAATGAATCTCAAAAGATCTAGGAGTTTCAATACATTTAAAACTTAATTTCCTTTTCGTTTTTCATGGTGGAAATTAGTGAATCGTCATTCACTTACCTTCAAATTATTTGCAGTTTGGATTACGACATCCCTCTTCTAAATTGTGAATAATGTTGTTGGATCCTAGTGATGGGTTTTAGTATAATACAACATCCTATGGTGCACATACAACCCTAAATGTTTTGGATGTATGTTTTCTCTAATTATACATGCAATATTGTTTCCAAATCATTAAGCCTACAACTAGCATGCAAATGACATAATCAACATAAAATTGAGTTATAGAATTACCACTTTGTTGTAACTTGTAGAACTTCTTGAGTTCAGCCTTTAAGAACTTAGTGCCCCAAGTGTTGTACCTCAAATGGAATCACAACACACCTAGAACAAAGGATACTTTTGAGAGAGTATTTCTTGCACCAAAATCGGCTCAATGATCTCCAAGAAGACTAGTGTTTCTAGTCGTCAATTTTGGATGCTAAGGGGCTTCTTATATAGTGTGGCAAGATTAGGGTTACACCATGTAAACCCTAATATGCATGACCTTCCATATTCCTTAAGCTCCATGGGTTTAAACCCCATGGATCATCCATGGGTTGTAACATTGGTTTAGCCCAACCTAAAGAATCATGGATCATTAGCCCACACCATAAGAATGAATGATTTACCAATCAACCCATTATATTTAATCAGTCTCTTCTGATCACAAAATTAATTCCAAATTATTTCTTGATCAATACTAATTAAATAATATGATTTCATATTAATATATTAGAACTTATAATATATTAATAAATCATAAATAACCTCTTCTCAAAAGCCCATCCTATCAAATTGCCTTGGAGATATGCAACCCAAATGGACCATGCTACTCTCAGGTCAAGTACATACCAATTATAGTTATGGGCTTAGACACCTAATCCAATAGTCATCCACTTGGATAAGTCTAATAACTATTATTGCAAGTACGAATCCACAACCCGACTAGCAATCGTAGCTCTTAAAAGCCGTTGTTAAACTCTGACCTAGTCAATGACGCATCCATTAGATAAAGGATCATATATTCCTCCATTCTAGATATCATATGGACATGAGACATGGATTATAATCATTCTCTCTATCCATTTGTTGTTTCCCGATTTCCGATTTATGACGATCGACTAATTGAACAAATTAAATCAGTCCAGGCTTGGCCAAGCACTTAGGGGTGTCATCATTAAATCATCGAGGGGCCCACATATATCGCTTTTATCCACATGGGGTAAAAGGAACGGATAAATTTCGACCCAAATGCTTGCTTGTACTTACTCATCAAATTACACACAACGATATGTTTTATAACACCAAGTTACTGGTGTGTTTACATATGTCAATGTGTAACTGACTTGCAACTACAACTCACATGTCTCCGTTTGAAGAATATAAGATATTATTGTCTCATAATCACACGTGATAAAATCCATGAAGTGATTCAGATGAGCGTGGGTTGAATCCAATACTCGAATCTTATTCCAGGAGTACTCATGAACACTGTAGCAAACTTTTACTATGACTAAAACACCTCTACAGACCCATTCATGATAGTCTTGCCTTAATACCTACTTCCAAAGTATGATCGACTGTGGATGGTTTGAATAACCCAGTTATTCGGGAAGTCAAAACATGCAAAGTGAAGCACAAGAATAATACTAATCATATATGGCCCCAAAACTTTTGAGTGCCATATTGATTACTCATTATTCATTGTATAATGTTTCGATTTATCAACTTAATACTTGAATTAAAACAATAGCTATGCCATGCTCCAAGCATGCACACTATGTTTTTCTATGGTCCTGACTTTGTGAAATATATCATTTGAAAAACATTTCAGTGATGCTCATTTCACAATTCCAAATCTTTATTGCAAGTGTAAGAATTCCAAATTCTTGTCACTGCTAAACTATCATGTAATGCAGCCTTTGTAATGTCATGGTAGCAAAAGTCACAGAGACTTGACTAATGATATTACAAAACTTTCCACTGGAGATTGTTAACAAAACAATTCCAAGGAAGAGAAATCTCAAATTCAAAGTACATTCCTTTGAACATCCTTCTTGCATTAAGTTTCATAATCTTACACAAATTTAAAGAATAACTTCAACTTATGAAAACATTTCCATATTCCCATTTTGACTATCACTTCTGAACAAGAGTTGCCTCTTTTCAGAATATGTCAATATGGTCCATCCATTTTATACTTCCTACTACAAGTGACCAATCCTTGACGAACCTTAGATTGTCCTTAATAGTTGTTAACCACTTTAGTCATATCCGATTCTAGTCCTTTTTCCCTCTTAATGCCCTAGGCATTTGGAAAATTTAGAACACAAGAATACTATAGCATATGCAATCGATCCTATACCCGAAGCATATTGGATGCGATTTATAATGTCTAACATAAAGACATGATACTTGATTAGCCTTTTGCTATAATATTTCTATTTGCCATGTTCTCACAATTCGAATTATGAAGAGGGATGTCATAATCATAATCAAATTTTGAGAATGCAATTAACATTTCCATATATAGAATTTCCTTATGGTGAACCATTCCAACATAACATTCATATATATTTGACTTAATTTGATTAAAAACTCAATCTAAGCTTTTAGATTTGAAATGAAGTATGAATTCATCTCCCTTAATTTTAGCAAAACAACTTTTCAAACTCCGCATCTTTGTAAATTGAAACTTTTGTTTTCTATAATTAACATTGCTAACTTGCAGCACTTTCCATAATAATTATGCTCCCACTAACATAATAATTATTATCTTACTAGCATAACACTTATGCTCTGTAACGCCCGTGTTTCTGGGCTAAGCATTAGTGCAGTGATGTAATAGTCAGGTCAACCATTGTAACCTATTTTGGAGCAATAAAGATGAATTATTTGAGTGTTATGTGAATTATGTGAATTTATGTGTTTTATACTTATTTATAAAGGTATAACAAATAAAGGATAAAAATGAGCGTCAAAATTAAAGTGTTATATAAACCCAATATCGATGAAGAAAGTTGTAGTGGTCGTGACAAGGATTTCGGACATATAAAGAACGCCGAAATTCGAGTTATAACGAAGAAGTTATGACTCGTCGAAGTTTCACGACAAAACTGGCACGACGCAGTGTGACGTAAATAGTGAATCTACGATAGATGACTTTTTAACCCTAGTGATCTAAACAAAAGTTATAGTATACGTTAAACCCGAGAGCGTGCATAAAAAGAACGCCCAAATCTGACTTCGTATGAGGAAGTTATGATTTTTCTAAGATTTGACATAGGAGTGCACATCCCGAAATTCGAATTTTAGATCGAGCGGTTTTTGGCCAACACGAACTAAATGAGAATTGAAGATCTCATTAATAGGAGCTCAACGATAAAAAGACAGACGAAAACAGAGTTTGTATGTAGAAGTTTTGAATTTTACGCAATCATTTAACATTATAACCTTCTCATACTGTTAAATTTAAAATCGGTCGAGAATTAGCCGACGAAGTCTAAACGAAAGTTGTAGATTATGTCTCCACCTACGCGTGTATATAAAGAACGTTGAAAACAGAGCTCGTATGCGAAAGTTACGGGGTTTAGAACTCGTCAGGGTGCTGCTATGAAGAGGGTGACGTGATTGAATCTGAGCCATTGCTTTCTCCCAAGTCTTGCCACCAGATGGTGACATGCGGCACCAAGTTGAGCCATATTTCACCCTATAAATAGAACTCCTTCCACCCTCATTTCTTCACACCTCCACCTTTCTCTTTCTCTCTCTAACTTCTCTCTAAGCCTCCCACAACCCCCCTAGAGCCCTAGGAAACTCCTCTAGCGCTAGAAGAAAGCTCCAGAGCACCCGACGGCTCCGAGAAAAAGAGCTTTTCGGCTCAAAAGCTCTGCTCCAGTGAAGCCCGGTTTTTAATAAAAACTTGTTGTAATGAGATACGCCTACCATACTTTAAATGTAGCTTATATTTAAATATAATATCGTTATTATGAACCTATAAATAAGATTTATCAGTGATTCAAAGTCGTTATATTGATTGATCTACTTACGGGAATGATGTATAGGCTGTGATTTAGTGAGGTGTTTAAAGTGGGATTTCCAAACAGTATACTTGGTATACCAAACGAACCCTACCTCCGATATGATCATACCTGGTTGTTCCTTACTTGATAGATCAAGAAGTATACTCTGAGTTAATGACGAATCTAGACTGATAATTAGTCGCAATAAATATTAGACTAAAATCTAGCGGTAATAATACTAGGTTTCGTCGAAGGAAATCATATTGTTAAGAAACGAAGCGCTACTCGAATTTCAAGTCGTCACTTTAACAAGTGAGTGCATAGTTACTTTCATCTTACACATAGATATGAAGTATTTTATATAAATTACGTGTTATGTGTTCATATTATCTGAATACCAGCTGACTATGCTGGATGAACGTTTTCATACATGTTTTAAATGATTTAAAATGTATATTTATTTTATATCTTCAAAATGTGTTGGGTAAAATATGGGTAGATGTAATAGTTGGTGTGTGATGAAATAATATGATGAGAGGCCTCGATGTCGATGTTGATCTAGTCATCTAGCAGAGTATACATGACGACCACAGACTTTTCTAGAGAGTCCAGTGGAATGCTAGAAGGCTCGCAACCTGTAGGTGTTTGTGAACGATGTGTTCACCGGTGTACTCCATCCTCCTCATGGTTGCCTTAAGGACATTTATTGTCGAGGAATCCCCTTAACAGAAGTGTCCATCCCGATGATGATCCTTAGACTAGGTCCCTTATGATAGGTGTTTTAGGGACATAAAGTGAGGATAACGGGAAAGGGTAATCGGGTTATTGTTGGTTGATGAAATTAATAAACTTATTTATTGTGGGTTGAAAACCCTATGTGCTCACCAGGCTCCCAAGCCCGACCCACTCAGTTTCTTGTATTACACGTAGTGGCACTCGAGTATAGATGTGATGTTTGGATGAGGGATTACGGATTATAGGCCTGTAGATATGAATAAATGTTGTAAGGCTTATATTGTACTGTTTATGCTTTTGATCTGTATTGAACATGACATCCCGAGGTTTGTAATGAAATACATTTCTTCAGAAGTGCTTTGATAAATCTTTATCATATTTTATTTTGGGAACAAATTCCGCAACACTTTTATTTAAAATGTTATTCTGATTTTCAAATAAAGCGTAAACAAAATCAGTCTTTTCTGACCGTGAAAATGGGGATGTCACATGCTCCCACTAGCTTTGACATATATTCAGAAATCAGTTGGACTTCTAAAAATCAATACTTATTGACTTTCTTACCAAAGTTCAGATTTCTGATACGAGATGCTCCGATAAGATATTATCTTGGCTTCTCAAACTCATACACATTTCCTTAGATAGCTCACATATGTATCTAAACAATTTTAGAACTTACAACAATAAGTATCAAATGTTTAGTCCTTTTCCATTTCTCACAATTCAAACTATGAAGAGGGATGTCATAATCATAATCAAATTTGAGAATGCAAATAACACAATTGCTATATTCTTAAATTCTACTTAGTGAAAGCGTTTCCTCACAATCATTTTCATTAATTGGAGAGAAACCTTATGACACTTAGATTTAATGGTGTATGTGTTCCTATCCATGTGAATTTGTCATAACCATATCACAAGACAGTGTTAGTGACAAATCCAAACTCATATGGACTGAACTTGTTTAATCTTAATTTCTTGCCACCTGGAAGCACAAGGGCCTATCATTGCTTCCAAGTTATGCAAAAAATTGAGAACTGAAAGAACTCACACGCATAGTCAAATTAACTGGAATGGGCACATAAACAAGAATATGTCAACATGATAGGTTACAAACCTCAAGTCATGTGCTAGTGTTTAACAATAGGTTTACTCTTGATTAGTTCTTGAAACTTTCAAGATCTTTAAGACTCCCACTGACCTCTTGACATATAAGGTTCACTTTGTCAAGGAACATTACTTGAGAAACAAATATACTAGAGTTAGTGCGGATTCTAATCAAGACTAACACTTCACACAATTGGTCTTAGTTGGTCTTTGTTCTTACCAAGACATCACAACTTACCAATTTCAAATGTACAAGAGTAAGAAACGTTTTACTCTACATTTGACAAGTGTTATATGCCTTTCTTAAGATTATGTCACTCAAGTTACAATCTTGGTATGACTCTAAGACTCGATTTGGAACGAAGTATGACTCATCTTCTAGATTTAACCATTTCAACAATTCACGATTGCTCTTCTTAGGCCCTAAGGTGGGTCCTCGACCCCCACAATGCCGGAGCAACACCAAAAGTCTTCAACTTGGTAGCTCCCGACTTCGTCGTCGGTTGGAAATGATGGTGGCGATAGAGCAGCGGCGGAGGGAGTGAGAGTGGTGAAGAAGGTAGCTGTAACCATTCTTTAGGGTTAGGGTTTGGACGGGAGTTTAATACGCGGTGCCTCTCCAAACTTATTTCCATAATAACATAATCGGCCCCTTCTTCCCTCCTTTCTTTCAAAATGAGTCCATTAGTTACCCATTTAACCTCGGCTTTGGAAATCTCTTTCAGTTTAAATTCGATAATTGCCCTTTAGCCCCCAGCTTCCAAAATCTTTTCAATATAAATCCAGAATTTACATTTCATACCTTGCTTCCATAATTCCTTTCATATTTAGTCCTAATAATTTACCATGTAGTCCTTGCTTTCAGAATTATTTACGAACCCAATCCGAGACTTACACTTTTAACCCCTAATCTTTAAAATTGTGACAATTAGCTCCTCGAGACCAACACCTTGCTATATAATTATTGATTTTAGGGCTACTATACAATCATTGATTTATTTATTAATTCATTTAATAAATTGGGTGTTACACAAGTGGAAGGGGTGTTTTCTCCATGAACCAGATTCGTTATGGGTGAAAGTTATCAAGGAGTTGCATGGAGTTTTGGTGCTTTACTTGGAGATTTTCGGCCTCATTGAGAGAGAGAGAAGGGGGGGGGGGGGGGGTTGGCAGAAAATTGTGGGTTCCATAAATCAACTACATGACCATAATGTTATCAACAGGAATTCAATGTTTATTGTGGTTGGTCATGGATCTATTGCTAGGTTCTGGGAGGATGCATGGTGTGGGGGTGTTATTCTCAAGACTCGTTTTCACAGGTTGTATGCTTTATCTTTTATTGTAAGATGGTCTTATTCATGATTTTTGGAGCTCTTCGGGGTGGAGTTTTTCCTGGCGGCGTCATATTAGAGGTGGCGTTGACTTTTTGCAATTTGATAATCTTATGGAGATTTTGTCCATCGTTGTGTTGACTACTACCCTGAATAAGTGGTCTTGGGATGTTGATCATAGTGGTTGTTTTTTTGTCAAGTCTTCCAGGAGACATATGATTCTTCTAGGTTACAAATAGGAGTGCTTGCTACCAAATGGAACAAGCATGTACTTATCAAAGTTAACATTTTCATGTGGCGCTCCGTGTTGCAGCGGCTCCCCCTTAGATCGATTATGGTGGATAGAGGTGTAGAGTTGGATTCTATCCTTTGTCCAATTTGTCAGGCTGTTCAGGAAGATGTTCCTCATTTATTCTTTCATTATGATTTGGCCTGTCAGGTTTAGAGCAAAGTCGAAGTGTGGTTAGACTTGTCAATTCCCACCTTTATGGGTCATTTTGATTTCCTTGTTTGGATTGATACTACTCTGGTGGTGACATGGGGTCGGCAGGTTTTTGAGTCAATATGTATGACGGTGCTTTGGGTTATTTGGTCCTACAAAAATTCGATTATTTATTGCCATTCTAAGTGTAAAAAGTAGTACTTGTTGGACAATATCATTGATTATTCTTTTCGTTGGTTCTCCTTTAGGAACACTAAGGAGTTTCAATTGGACTACATGGTTGTGTAATCGGATGTCGCCTTAATATTGTTTTTTTGCTAGCTCTTAACTAGTGTTCTTTGAGTTATAAAAGTTTACTATTGTTCAACAATGCTTGTATTATTAGACCGAGGGGAGTGGGTTGCGGCCACTGTCGCACTTGGGTGCCACGTCTGCAGGAACACCCCCCCCCCCCCTCTCGAGGTAAAGGTACGGTATGAAACCACACTTTTATGGTAAAGGGTAAGGTGATGCCTACGTGGCGTTGCGGTTTCATAAGGGAGTGTGACACCATTCCCTCCGGCCTTAAGAACCACATCTTTTAGCCCTATAAAGAATGTTCATACTTTCTTCTATTGGATTTCGTTCCTAGTTAGGAACGGAAATCGAGATACATTCATATTCTAACAACTGAGATGGAGTTCGAGATGGGATGGGATATGGTCATGGGTATATTTTCAACACCTTCGGCATATCTATTTATTATACCTACACAAATAGCAAATAATTTCAGAATATGGAGTCACCAATAAAGTGTTGTAGTTGTCAAAGAATTTCCAAATATGTAGCCACCTGAAGTGTTATATGGTTGTCAACTTAAAGGAAAAAAAATCATTTTTTATTTATTTAAAAAATATTATATTTAATTATTTGGGTTGCAGTGACTTGGTAATGTATATAAAAGATATGATAAATAATCTATTGACTCATGTTAAAATCATGACACTACTCTCCTTCCGTGATCATGGAGGTTTGCATGAAGTGACTTTAGATAATAAGTCATAGTCTCATGTTTCCAGCAGAAATTAATCGGTACGTGAAAATTGACCCGCAAACCTTTATTAGGAAAACTCCCTTTCCACACACAAAACAAAATTATATTTTCCTCGTGGCCCAAAAAATATGTAGAACCGACATGTTAAATCAAATAATTGATGCATTTTATCCGATGACAATTATACTTGATAATCATATTTTATGTGTGCTTTTTAATATCTTGATCATTGTCGATGCTTCTCAACCATACATGGCTTTTAGGTCATTAATGTTCAGAAGATGTACGAAGGTTTCTACGCTTGTTATTAGAGCTTTTTGATTTTCTTTGAGACATCAAAAATTATAAAATCAACCATATAAATTGTCTTAGAGATGATAATTTTGTTGATCGATACTAACCACTAGATTTTACTTTTATGAATTCTGAATTTTGTATATTTAACTATTTTATTAAAAAATATTACATTTTTACTCAATAACCCTTCAAATATTTATTACTTTTTAATAGTTAATTTGTTTTATTTTAATATTCAATATTATAAATTAACTTTTTAACTATTATAGATATTATTTTTATAATCATATATATAATGTCATTGTGGGACTAGCCCATTTAGTAAAAATTTTGCTTCTATTATTGAAAGTCTTACTTTTTAATTATAATGTAAAGTAAATTATGATATTAACTTTTAATCATTACCATGACGTTAAAAAAAATACATATAGTATTTTTATTTTTATTTTTATAACAATATTGAATATGGGCTCTAGATCTAGGCCATCTTATTCTAATTTTGACTTTTAATATATTTATTAACTATATATGAATTTGCAATATTGGTTATATTTTTATTTGTTATTTTCAACCTACTAAATTTTTATTTTATTTTTCATTTTTTTACATGTATTTTCCTTTGCTATTTCCATTCCTCCAATTTTATTTTTATGTTTTGCAATTTAAAAAAGCTATATTGTTGTAAATGCACGTTGCACAATGTAACAACCCAAATTTTCAACAAAATTTTTCATTTTTAATTAACGAATTCATTCTCATAAAATATAAAATTCCAATCACAATTGTTTTCAAAAATTCATAACATCAAATAAATTATTCATAAAATCAGAGTGTCCCCAAACAAAACGTTAGAAAGTGCATGTCGCGTCATCACGCCGGGCTCTTGCCTTTAGATCCTGAAGTACTTGAAACAATCAACAAACTGTAAGCTAACGCTTAGTGAGTTCCTCATAACATACCCCACACAATCCGCATAATCACATAAAACATATCAGTCACATATGCTAAATAAGTCATGCATACAAACATATAAGGATGTCTTGGAAACCATCTAGGGTTTTACTCCAGGTGTCATGGGAACCCCCCGAGGTCTAGGGTTGTTTATTATTTGGATAAAACCGAATTGTCCAATTGGACAATTTGGATTTGACTATTTGGTTCGGATATTCAGATTTTTGGATTGGTTTTCAACAAAACCGAATTATTGTTTTAGATTTCGGATTGGTTTTAGTTTATAAAATAAGAACCGAATTGTCCAAAAAACCGAATAACAATTTGTTATGTATTTATTTTTAATATATCTATAATCTTTATTAATTTTATAATTTTTTTAAATAAGTTCAAAAGGTTTTACCTAATAAAAGACATTAATATGTTCTTTCTCTCAAAAGTTTTTTATCTTTTAAATAATAAACTATAATATGCCTTCTTAGTGGTTGTTTATAAATTTAAATCACAAGTAAATAATTTGTTTTTGCTTCTTCTGTAAAATTAGATCATATTATAATTTTATGTCCTTTAAAAATGTTATGGTTTTTGAAAACCGAATTATAAAAACCGATCCAACCGAATTGTAATTGGATCGGATCAGATCAGATTTGAAATTAGTTTGGACTATTTGAATCAATATTTTAAAAACCGAAATCAATTTGGATTTACTTAATTGGATCGGATCGAACCGATCCATCGAAACGAACACCCCTACCGAGGTCTTAACTAAGGATGCCATGGAAACCCTCCAATGTCTTACACCCTAGTGCCTTGGGACCCCCCCCCCCCCCCCCCCCCAAGGTCCTTACTTAGGATGTCATGGAAACCCTCCAAGGTCTTACATCCAAGTGTCTCGGGACCCCCCGAGGTCTTTCATGCAAGTATCACAAATATAACTAGCATACCACATAACAAATAATGGGTCGGCCTTGGTGCCTTCGACCCATTGGTATGATGAGGAGACTCACCTTAATCTGCTGAACCCGAAAGCTACTAGCCTAACAGTCCAAAACCACCTGTGCTGAACAATAATACCATTAACCCAAATTTAGGATTAAATACAATCTAATTACACAACCTAACTACCCAAGCCCAAGTCCTTCCATAATGGCCTAAGAGTCTTTCCTTTGCTAATAGGCTCAAATTCCATGCCCAAAGCTATTAATGGGCCACATGGCCTAATAAGGCTCAACCAAAACAACCATGGCCCAAAATAGATTAATCGAACCACTAACCCAAAATATGACTAGTCCCAAAGGGCTTACAAGCCCAAAGCAAGCCCAAACCCATCTGAGTGCGTACGCCTTGCGTACCACTCCAGTACACTCAGCGTACTAGCTCCTCCAGCCGTATGCGCTGCGTACATGCTACTACGCGCGGCGTACAAGTCAGGCATGCACGAATGACCATTAAGTTCTTAATGCTTGGGATATTAACGTCAAGCTTTAGATCTGAGTCCATTAAGACGTTCTAAGGCGTAAATTTGGCAACTTTATGCCCATGCATGCTCCATATGTTCCCAACAACCCCTTATAACCCATTAAGACCTTTCCAAGGGTCTTAACTCATGCATGAGGTCAAAACACTCATCAAGACTGCATTTTTATGGTATGAATGAACTAAGGGACCTCAGATCTACTCTTCCTAAGCTCTAGAGTTGCTCAAACTCCCAAGAGATGATACATGAACACAAAAGGGACAATATAGCAAACCCTAGCTCAATCTAATGAATAAGATGGCAAGATTAAGACTTTATACCTCCAGAAGCTCCTCAAGGTGAACTAGATGCAGGTTCTTGAAACCCAATGTCATACCAAGCTTTCTCACTAACTTCTTCTTCTTGAATAAGCTCCAAAATGGCCTCCAACATACTTCTATGCTCCAAAAGCACACTCTCAAAGGAAAACTGAGGTAAAGGGACGAAATGAGACTCTAGAGGCTGATTAGGGTTTGGTCCAAGTGGCTTAAGGATGAATAAATAGGTCTCAAGTCTGGGTTTTAGGGTTTTGGTCCTCTATCGCGTACGCCCCGCGTACTCCAAACTCCTTCGCATCCTTCCTCCATAGTACGCTAAGTGTACACTTAGGTACGCCCAACGTACAAAAAGGGACCATTTTTGCCAAATTAGATCATTTCAAGGGGTTAGAATGGTTTACCCGATTTGGAGTGTTACACAAAACCAACAAATGCAACGGTAAATACATTTTAGAAAACAATCGTCAAAATTCAATTACAAAACAAATTGATCTTGTTACGACGTACAACTGCCAATCAACTAGTTTTTATTAAATGAATTTACAAAGCTTCTTTTATCCAACAGTGTTGCAAACAATAAACTTTTCACGTTTTATCTTAGCAACGTTCAACCTCAATATGAAGTCTGGTCCTTGAAGTGAATCATGACTGGTAAGAAGATTGAAGAAATTACGATTGATGAATTTAAAAATTACAAGTTCACAATCTTAAGAGGTGAAAACAAAGATTGTTCTGTGATTTCTCTGGTTGATCTACCCATCATGAATCCTCATGACTGGATTGTGCTTGACGGAATTCTAAAGAAGCATGAATCGAAATTTAGTTCATAGCTTTTGCATGTTACTGATATGATTAGATATTTCTGCATGGAAGTGAGCCAGATGGATGTTGAAGTGTCCAAGAGTATGAAGAGAAACTCTACTGCGAAACCTCAAGATCTACCAGAAGGATTGGAAGAAAAGCGAGAAGGATTTATTCAGAAAAAGCCTTCATGAATTGTTTATAAAGTGCTTGAAGAAGGAAAAGTCCAGAATAAGATGTTCTTGGATGACAAACATTGTTACAATTTTGATTACATGAATAGTATTCTTGTAAGGGCTGAGATGTGTAAGGCAAATACTAATGAAGCCTTGAAGCGGGTATCGGAGGTAATCAGATGGTGGATCCGAGTAAAACTTGTTCTCATGGCGATTTTTGAAGAAGTTTTCAGAGAACAAAATTGAAAAACGATTTTGCAACTCAATACAAAAAGGGAGATTGTTAGGATCGTATTTTGAAGTATTGTATTTAAGTTTATGATGCGAAATGTGTTTCAGTACGATAGTGAATTTTGTGTTGATGCAAATGTATTCGTATTGACTAACCTAGAATCATAGTTGTTAGTTTGTTATATTTGACAGCTATGATTTGTCTGTGTCCTAACCTTATTGGTCAGTGCTCAACCGTTGCCCTTATATGTCCTATATAAGGAGAGCTCGTTGAAGGTAGAGAGTATCTTTTGAAAGAGTCTTACAACAAATTGTAATTGCATTCCTTTACCCTCTAATAAAAAACCAAATCTTATTTACGTTTGAGTGTTCTTATTAATTACGTCTTTGTGCATGATTTCATTTTTATTGAATCTATCGATCCAACACTACTTTCAAGCTATATTTCTTTTTACAAACATGAGATGTGCAAAAAAACAATAATAAATTATATGAGAGGCTTTATAAAACATATCATAAAAGATGGGATAAAATAATTAAATTGAAAAAAAAAAGTCAGGAAGTAGAAAAGATTTTTTATACTATGAACTTTTTATTAAATAAAGTTACTAAAAAATGACTTGACAAAACAACAAAACTATTAGAGTGGTCTAGTCTAACTCGCTATAAATATTAGTATGGTGAGTAGGTACCCTTTTAAATTCCAAATTTAGTTTATGTTCATGTCAAATGTCAATATTTAACATTAAATTTACCAATTTAGTTTATGTTCGTGTCAAATGTCAATATTTGACATTTTAAACAAGCGAACCATTAAACTTTTAAGTTAACATTTAACAATTAAAGAACCGGTATAATGAGTTTACTTTCCAAGAACAGTATAGTGTATAGACATGTCCCCATGTGAAATTTATGAAAATGAAAAGAATGACATGTACATGTACATGGGCATGTGCATATACATATGGATCTTTATTATTCCACTTACTACACTAAAGAGGTCAACGTTTATTTAATAGCTCTCACCCACTAAAGATAAAGAGTAAAGACAGACGTCTACATAGTTGTAGTAATTGCTTCAGTGAAAGGAAAAGGATAAGGCAAACAAACAAGTAGACTCAAAACTAAAACCGTGATTCCCAACGCAACGTACTTGTTATCAGGCTCGCTGATCTCTTCCGCTAGTGGAGCAATTGGCCCTCGTTGTAAAAAAAATATCAAAACCACCCAATAAAATGCCACGTCATCTAACAACGACGATAGCCCCAATAGCACAATAGAAGCAGCTGTGAACCTCGATGCAGCCTGCCAATCAAAGGAAAAAGAATACGTTACATTTTTGGTCCCTGAGTTTTACTACATTACGAACTATTTTTGCTTTTCACTAAATATATTTTAATTGGAAACAAACCTTTCGTCCCCATATTGCAAAAGAGATCCGACCGCCGTCTAGCTCTCCGGCGGGGATACTGTTGATTGCATTGATGAGAAGTCCGGCCCACGCCCATATCACCAACGGATTCACCGCTATCGTCGCTCCTTCTTTCAAAACATCACCAAGCACCAATTTCGCTATAAAATACAACAAACATTTTATTACTCCTATATGTTTTCTCCGAATTACAGTATAATATAATTCATACCTATTCCACCAGCAAGAAGCGATTCGTGAAAGACAGAAGCATCAACAATTACCCCGATACCATCAGCTGGTGGCAAAAAAAACCCAAACAGCAAAAGAAGCAACCCTAATGAAAACCCTGCTAAAGGTCCCGCTGCTCCAATTTTCAGAAGATCTTCCCGTTTTGGTACGATGTTTAGAATCCGTGTTATCCCACCAAATGAGCCTATCTGCCATAAAAAACGTTAAGATTATTAGAGATATTATATATACCTATGTGTGTGTCATTAATTACAAACTAATTAAAAAATCTCACCTGCCAACTGGGTACAAAAAATGGAACCCCGAGTTTAACTCCGGCTTCTTTTGCAACCAAAATATGACTGATTTCATGTACACCCAATATAAGCGCGGTTACTAGGGCTCCAGAAACCCCCTCTTTTAATACTTCCGTATTGTCAAAAACGGATCTGTCACATTTACAACGTGGATTATGGTCATTAATCCAAAAAAAAAATAAATAAGAAGTTAACTTTGTATTTATAGATTTACATACAATAAGTTGGATTGTAATGCGGGGACGTTGCGTAAAAGTAATGTGAATATTGTAACTATTCCAAAAGATCCAGCAGCAAACCATTCTGGGACAGCTGTCATGAAGAAAAAAATAAACACAAATACACAAATATTAGAGCGGATAATGTAGAAAATAGGTACTAGTAAAATCAGATAAATGCAACAAGTAGCAATGTATTTTCTAGTTTTTCGTTATTCTATCATTGTATTTTATTCAAATTATTTGTTATATATAAAGGATAGATTTATTAAATTACAATGCTCCATACGAAAACAATTGAAAGTACAATGTGAAACTAATAATACCAGTTGTTTCAGGTTGTAAGGTCTTTCTTGGAACAACAACTGCAACAGGTTTATCGTCTTCAGGGTTGATCAGAAGGAAAAGCTTATATTGATCCCCAAATGTCTCCTTCACAAAGAGTAGAACTTACAACTTTTAACCAATTTATATATAAAAAAAATGATGATTTGTGTTGTGGGTAAACTAAACTAACATGTAGTCTTTTTTCTATCTTTTTGTAAGTCACAGCAGCTTGTCCACGTAGGTTTCCTTTAAACAGTACTCCACCCTGTCACATTAAAATGATTGTGACATATTTTTTTAATATTTTATGATAATATATATATATATATATATATATATATATATATATATATATATATATATATATATATATATATATATATATATATATATAATCACCTCATATGGCTCCTGGCTTGTCACAAAAAAAGTGTCGAATCCAAAGACTTGGTCTTTCAAAATGTCGATTGTTTCTTTTGGAATCATGAATAATGCATCAAGTTGTTGTGGCTGTTAAGAATTATAACAAGTTAAAAGAGAGAGCAAAATGATATATATATATATATATATATATATATATATATATATATATATATATATATATATATATATATATATATATATATATATATATCTGAAAGTGGAAAGGAAGTTAAATGAATGAAAAATATTCACCTTGACACCTGGCAGGGGTGATCCACTTGTAACCTCTATTTTATCAGCATCCTATTTTGAAAAAAGGTTAATAGCACAAGAAATTAAGAATTGTTGAGTTTTTGCAAAACATCATTAAAATGATTAGAAAAAAAAAAAAAAAGTACCTCGGAAAGTCCTTTGGTCTTAGATTCAGTATCATTGGTATTTAGTATATTGTTGAGTGACTCCAATTGAGCAAGCTGACCCTTGTTCAAATAACAACACATGTCAATCAATCAATCAAAATCGTCTTATATGACTATTTGTTGTACTATATATTTAAAGTTCTCCATTGATAATAATACAATGTTTTCTTCAAATCCAATACATCAACACTTTGAAAAGGGAAATACCTCAGTGACTTCCTTGGGTTTAGCTTCAACATCATCTTTATTTAGTAACTTGTTAAGCATATCCAACTGAGTAGGTTGGCCTTTATCCTAACAAGAACAACTGTTTATTAGAAAACCCCAACATATAACAACTACATATTTCCATACAAAACACTTAAAACAGGAAAACACCTCAGTAACTCCTTGGGCCTTGGTACTATCAAGGAACTTGTTAAGTGCTTCCAACTGACTAGGTTGACCCTTATCCTAACAAAAAAAGCTTATCAGTTTCTTCTAAAATCAAGAATCTGACACTCGTTTACAAAAGATGATTATAGCGATTAAAATGTTTACTTTTTCTTTATCATCCCCAATATCTGAACCACTCGATATCAATGGTTCTGCAGTTTCAGCAGCTTCATGCGCTTCTTTTTCCTAGAGAATATGTTAAATAAAATCAAGATTGTAACCAGATATACTGTGAATGAACAAAATTGCATTCACATACGACATAGGAAAACGCAAATTTGGTTAATGTGGTTTTCTGGCTTTAACAAATGGGTCATTGACATCGGTGGTGTTCATATTTTCTTAACAATGTCGTTAAAACCAGTTCAATTATGAATACAAAATGATGATTGTCATTCAAATGTGCAAAACCTGTGTTTGGCCATTGTTAAACAAAACATACCACCCCAACCCAAGCTGCTAATGCCTTATAATCACAGGAACCAAAATATAGGTTTTGCCTATTTAGAGTTCTGACACACCAAAAAAGTAAACTGAAAGAAGGCAATAGATGCATCACTTTATCATCATCGTCATCTGGTCCGGTCTCCCTTTCACTCGCTCTGCATTTTACCACACGATTGCCACTAACCACTAACCTAAATGCAGATCACAACATTATATTTCCAACAAAAATTCACACATAACTTCACAAATCATTGCACTAAAACAGCGGTGGCAGTGGCCTTAGGAGATCTCAAACGATATTAAGAATAGTTTTGATAAATTACAGAGAGGCAACGAGTGTTTTTTTTACCTGGAAACGCATTTCACAGGATAAATGTTACGTCTGATGCCATGATTGATGTAGGAAGAGATGAAAGGCTGGAATCGGATGTTGCAACATGAACTGCACTGCGATAAAGGAACAACGTTCCCGCGAAAACACGCCGGGGTGGTCATACTCGCTGCAAAACTCATGTGAAAGCTGGCGACATTGAAATTGCTGAATTGATTGGAGTTTTAGGGAGGATTGAGTTGAAAATTAGAGAGTAACAGTGGAGGGTTTTGGGCGTATGAATTGTTAAAGGTGGAGAGGGAAAGGCAATCCTGAGATATTTCAAAATCTTATCTTCAAAAAAACGAGAGAAATCTGAGAAATTGACTCGGAATGGAAATATGGAATCTTTGTTTATTATTCTTTACCCGCCATAATTCTCAGAATGGCACCCATGCTGTGGATTTTGTTTGTTTCACTATTGAAAGACAATGGGCTGAAGCCCATTGGGTTTTTACACGTCAAGTATAAATATTTGTTTGTTATACAGAGTTTTTACACCTTTTACAAATTGCACTTAGAAGGTAAAGCTCAAAAAATCCATTGGGCCAATTGGGCCTTGGTCATTGATTCGAAAGAAAAAAATGGGATTAGTATTGGTAGTCTTGAAGCTTGCCTTTTTGTAGAAATAGAGGCGGAGATTCGTCACGAGAAAAATGCTTTGTGTGTGCACTACTAAAGGAGTGTGCATAGAAATTTGACTCTTTGATGGGAGTTAAAGCGGAGGGCAGGGGATGTGGGATAGGGTGAGGTTGTTATTAGACTAAGAACTCAATTATGTAATATATGTGGTACCAAAGTGTAAATATTGTATCTATATATATTTGCCAATTTATTACAAGGAGGACGATTTTGGCCATATTTCATTATGGTATCAGAGAACACATAATACTCTAATTACCCTAGCCGCTTCTTCTCCTAAACCTTCGATCGACAATCTCTCAATGCCTTTAGTTGTCGCCTCTTCTTCTTTTCTGCCCTACTCAACCAACCATCTTCCTTAGAGGTTGATCTTCTTCATCTTTTGATCGTATTCTAATTGATGGCTTCCTTACATCCTGTTGCTACCGTCACCAATATTTGGAACTTCATTCCCATCATTCTCGAGATGGATGACGGCCAATACACATCTTGAGTTGAACTATTCAAGATTCATTGTTGTGCTCACGACGTTACTCATCATATTTTACCATACGAAGACCCTACTCCTAAACCTGCAACTGAAAAAGATAAGAAAAAAGCATATGCAGTGGCTCTTTACAAACGATTGGATTCCATTGTTCTCCAATGGATTTATAGTACGATTTCCAAAGACAACCACATCTCCACCCACACCTACAAACCCAAATCCTCATCTCTCAAACCCCATTCCTCAAACCATCACCACATCACCAACACCTCCCAGCACACAACCTCAACCAAAATTCACCCTCAAAACTTACATCCGTTGAAATAAACAAGAAACACCTCAAACACAAACAATCACTACCAGAACAACCAAGCAATACACCCACCACACATATTTCTAATCCAACACCCCCACCCACCTGTACCACACTTATCCCTCATCCCCTCCCCCTCCCCCCCCCCCCCCACCCCCACCCACCCATAACATGTACACTAGAAGCATGACCAACTAATCCAAACCCAAACAATTATTTAATCCTCCACACCTCTGTTCCCGTCGAACCTCTTCCTCGCACCCCTACCGAAGCCCTTAACAATCTCGTTTGGAACCATGCCATGACGGATGAATTTAATGTCCTTATTGATAATAATACATGGGAAGTAGTACCAAGACGTTCCAACATGAACATCATCCCGTTCATGTGGTTTTTTAAACATAAAAAAAATCTAACATATCTCTTAAGTGCTACAAAGCGCGTTTGGTTTGTGATGGCAGGTCACAACAAGTTGGAGTCGATTGTGAAGAGACATTTAGCCCAATTGTAAAACTAGCGACTATTCGCACGGTCCTTAGCATTACATTGACAAATCAATGGGCAATAAATCAGTTGGACATCAAAACGCCTTCTTACACGGGGATTTAGTAGAAACAATGTATATACATCAACCCATGGGTTTCCGACATCCTTCTTTTCCATTTCATGTTTATCGTCTAAAGAAGTCCCTCTACGGCTTGAAACAAGCACCCCGTGCGTGGTTCCAACGATTCACTAATTATGTCACCACGCTAGGCTTTCACCACAGTGTGTCCGATCACTCCTTGTTTATCTACAAACAGGGCAATGATATAGCCTATTTCTTATTATATGTTGACGATATTGTTCTCACCACATCCTCACCGACTCTCCAACAACATCTCTTAACCCGTCTGTCTACTTAGTTTGCCATGAAGGACTTAGGCAACCTCAGCTACTTCTTGGGCATTTTCGTCAAACGTGACCCAAAAGGGTTATTTTTAGACAAAATTGCAAGAATGGTCCCTGTGGTATGTCAAAACTAGCATGTTTGGTCCAAAATGAGTTTGGCTTGCAAGGATGGTCCAAAAGTTTGATTTTCTTGCGAGTTTGGTCTGTTTCATAATTGGAAGTGTGTAAAATGACCTATTTGCCCTCTCTATTTTGTTTTCCGTTTTCTTTTTATTAATTTTAATATTTTCTGATTAATAATTAAACAAAAAGAAAAGAAATACAACCCTACCCCATCCAACTCCCTTTCTATGCTTCCAATTGTTCTTGACTGCATCATACTTTGTTTCAAGAAAATGCAAAAAAAAGAAACACATAAATACTGGTCTTGGAGCTCTCGGTGATTGAGTTTCTTTTTTTTCTTGTTTGGTTCCTCTTGGAGATTTATCAACTGGAGAAGGGGATCGAACCATCGACTAGGGTCCGTCCGACTGTGATGGTGGTTGTCGTCATTGAAGTTGTTGTTGCCAGAGGGATGTTGTGGCGAAGGAAAAGCGGTCCTCGACCTGCGAAAAGATGTAGTTGACTAAGGGCGACGAATCGAGAAAACAGGGGAGGCTGCGATCGTTGTCGATGATGTTTCGTTGGAGGTGCTTTATGGAGGAAGTGACATCTCGGAGGTGTTTTGTTGGGGTCGGCGGTTGCTAGCCGTAGACGGTTGTTGGTGGTTGAGTTACGACTGTCGGTGGGGTTTGTCCAGTGGTAACAGTGGTGGAAGAGTAGCTGTCGGCGACCATCAAGAAGATGTGGGTGACCGGTGATGTTTTGGATCATGTCACTGGAAGCAGGGGCTTGGATGCGTAGGTTGGAGGAGGTGGTTGGTTACGCTGTTATGGCTCCGGCAGTGGGGATGAAAATTGTTATCGAAATTTTGTTCCGATCGATTTGTAGGTTTCAAAAGAAGAGAGAAAAGAGGAAACAGGGAGACCATTTTACATACTTGTATCTATCGGAATCGATTTTAGGCCATGAAATTGTTGTATGGATCTGTATAATGGTGGGTCTCGATTTGCTCGATTTATTTGAAGATAGATTTGTAGGTAGGTCTCAGTTTATCTCTATTCTTTGTTACCATATTAGCCAAACAAGGAGACCCCCCAAATACAAGGTTCTTTCATCTGATTTTGAATGTTTTATGTCCTTAAAAATTGTTGAACATTCATAGATAGATAGGTGTTTTTGAGTTTTGAATTAAATTTTGGTTATGAATGCTAAATATTTGATGATTTCGATCGAATCAACTTTTCTTTTGCAAGAATTTGAAACAAGAAACAAAAACGATTTTTTATTTTTGATTCTTTTATAGTGGTGGCATCCGGTGGTGGTGGTGGTGGCGGCGAGGGTGGTGATGGTAGCTGTAGGTGGTGGTTAAAGAAGGAAGTGGTTGACAATTCCAATAGGGAGAGAGAGAGAGAGAGAGAGAGAGAGAGTGTGTGTGTGTGTGTGTGTGTGTGTGTGAGTGAGAGATAGATCTATTTTCTTTTTTCTTTTTCTTTTTGGATTTATGTAATAAAAAAATTGAAAAAGGGTAAATACCAAGGGCAAATCCGTCATTTTAAAAAGTTTCAAAAATTTTGGACCAAACTCGCAAGAAAATCAAACTTTTGGACCATCCTTGCGAGCCAAACTCATTTTGGACCAAACATACTAGTTTTGACATACCACAGGGACCCTTCTTGCAATTTTGTCTTATTTTTGTCACAAGAGAGATATGTATTTGATATACTTCGACAAGCAAATATGGCTCAATGTAACCCCGCACATACCCCATGGACATCGAACGGAAGCTTGGTAGCTCTTCAAGGAACTAATTGACGATCCTACAACATATTGCAGGCTTGCAGGGGCCTTACAGTATCTCACATTCACACGTCCGGATATCTCGTATGTTGTCCAACAAGTTTGCATGCACATTCATGCTCCTCGGATGTCTCACTTACATGCTCTAAAACATATTATTAGGTACGTCAAAGGAACCATTGACATAGGCTTATACTTACATCGCAACTTGGTTTCCACTCTTACCGCATATACCGACGCCGATTGGACCGGATGTCCAAACACACGCAGATCTACATTGGGCTATTGTGTGTTTCTGGGTGATAATATAATCTCATGGTCAGCTAAACGCCAAACGGCCGTGTCTCGTTCTAGTGCAGAGGCAGAGTATAGAGGCGTCCCGAACGTGGTTGCAGAAATTTGTTGGCTCAAAAACCTCCTTCTCGAACTTGGTCACAATCCAATACTCACATCTCTCATTTATTGTGATAATGTCAGCGTCATCTACATGTCAAAAAAACCCAATTCAGCATCAACGGACCAAACACATTGAAATCGACATTCACTTCGTGCGTGAAAAGGTTCAACACGGCCAAATTCAGGTCTTACATGTCGCATCACGTTGCCAAAATGTTGACATCTCCACCAAAGGCCTCCCACAAGCTCTATTTTTGGATTTTAGATCCAGTCTAAGCATCTGTCATCCTCCTCCTTAGACTAAGGGGGTATATTAGACTAGGAACTCAATTATGTAATCTATGAGGTACCAAAGTGTAAATACTGAATCTATATATATATATATATATATATATATATATATATATATATATATATATATATATATATATATATATATATATATATATATATATATATATATATATATATATTTGCCAATGTAATACAAGGAAGACAATTTTGGCCATATTCCATTAGTTGTCATGGGAAAAGATGCATGCAAATTGTATTATTCCCCATTTTTACTTATGAAAAGGCAGCAAACGGTGAAGACATGCTTTAGCGTGACGTGTGGGACGGGAATATCCGGTTATGTGTGCGATTCCCGACCTTCTTTTTGGCTAGATAACAATAAAGAATGTGTGGTTAGAGATCGTTAGTATGTAGAAGGATGGGTTTGGCATTGGAGAAGGGATCTAAGGATTGGTGTCAAGCTTGATCAACTTGCAGGCTGACTTTCAGCTCTCATCACAACCCAATAGTTTGTTTTGGGAGTTAGCTGTTATGATCAAAGACACGAGGAAGTATTTGGAGCATTTCCTATTATCGGATGGAAGTAAGCAAACAAGGTGGAATAAGTTTGTTCCTCGTAAGGTGAACATCTTTTTGGCAGCTTAGTCTTGATTGTATCCCCCTAAGTCCGGCTTTGGCTTCCAAAGGAATTCGTATACTCTCGGCTCTTTGTCCTTGGTGTAACTTGCATGACGAATCCTTACTTCATTTGTTTGTTGAGTGTGAGATTGCTACAAGGACTTGGAATGTTTTGTCTTGTTAGTTGAACCTGCATTTTTCTACGCACATTAAAACACTTGACATCATCAATTGGGTGGAATTGTTGCTTTTCTCTAACCAAGAAGATGACACTTGAAGCTATAATTATCTGAACATGTTGGGTCCTTTGGCAAACGGGCAAGACATATTGTTTTACTTTTACATAACAGACCCCATGATGGAAGCCTAACGATTGATGTGTAAAATCCGGACAAAAGATTGACCTCCACTTTGGTGGACCTTAGGGTGGAGTAGGTTCCATGGGGTGCAATTTACCATTTTTTTGTTTACTTCCACATAATGAGTTTGGAATTTGTATCTTATATTAGTGACGCTAACATCCATTCACGTCATGAATAATCATTTTCTACTGTCAAAATATGTTTGAATTGGTGTTAGAACTTAAGTGAATTCATGGATGTGAATTCCTCCGTAAATACAATCGTTAATCAACAAAATGGACCATATTTTAAATAAATAAATCTTCCATCAATAAAAGGAAAGACTACGTAGAAAGCATAACAAGAATATTGCAACCATCACACACTTTCCGCAGAAGTTGGAAAAGAATTTCAATAAAGTGAAGATCTAAAATATTAAGTGTGGGGATGTCCTAACATAAACGGAAATATGGACATTGTAAAGTATAATTCACAAAAATATGGTATATGGTGCCACAGTTTTTTTTGAAGATCCCACTATTAAGCCAAGAAGAATAAGAATATGATGAGAAAGATTATTAAAATGACAAATATCTTGATTATCAGCCACCTGTTTGATGATATCCGGTTTAAATGCTTCAAAAGAGCTCCTCGAGCACCTTCAACATTTGACAAACTTTCCTCCATATTGTCATCAATCCTGATACCATAATTCATTTAAGAATAATGTTTTATGATTAAATGATTTCTTAAGGATGAACATGAAGTAACCTGATAGCTAACTCCCCCTGGTGGGCCACCATTGTAGCCAAATTTGTAAAGATCCCACTCAGCTCTGTAATTGTAGACTCCACACTTTGTAGAGCAACTGCTCGATTTTGTGTATAGCTTTCTTGTTGTGGGACCACCTGCTGCTGTAACATTGAGGCTCCTGTGTTCATGTTCTGGGAAGGAGTACTACTCTCAACAGCTAACCTTCTCCTGCATTTACAAAATTAAAATAAAAATCAGATCCCCTAAATAAGAAATGAGAAAAGAATAAAGTGAAAAAGAGTCATAGTTATGATTTAAGAAGAACAAACTTATATAATAAACCAGAAAATATACCTTAGTTGGTTGCCAACTTGAACTCCATTTACTGAAGATCTGAGAAAAAAAAAACCAAGATTTATTTAAACATCTATTTCTGAACACATCGAACTTTCATAAATCTTATATAGAGACATCGACAATCAATAGAGATGAGATCTAAATCAAAATTTTACTGACTCACTCAGATGGTTGACCGGATGGAGTTGACCAAGGAGGTGGCTCCATCACTGACTTTGGTTGCTGGCGTAACGGATTCTCTCTTGCTATACTTGTAGAAAAGATTTGTCTCCTGTTTTCATGAGCCTTGATGTTCTGTTGTAAGAGCAGGAATGAGATTAATTTTAAGTTATAACCATTAAAGGGGAAGGAGAATAAAGAATATAAACAAGAAAGTAGAAACAACCTCGGTCCTTGTTGTTAATACATCTTGAAACTTTTTTGTAGCTCCCATTAGCTTGTTCTTCAAATCATCACAAACAGCAGTAGAATGGACAACTGTATCTTCTGAATAATCACCCTCAGCAATTTCCATGTTTTGAAGAGTTTGCAAATCAGATACAGCTACATTTAGGGCTGTTATATCGTTCTTTATCAAGGCTGTTAGTTCTTGTATCTCCTTCAGCGGATCATCAAAAATTGATGATTTCTTAGCCACTGCAAGTCCATCCATATAAACATGTTAATGTTATGACTAAATCCCAACTACAAACAGCTAGAGAAACAAGGATCAAGGTAATTGGGACTCTAAGAAAGAACCAAGAATTTTTTTTAATCGCATTATAGCCCACCCAAAAAGAGAGAATTCAAAATTTAATATGATTTAACTGTGATCTCAGAGCTAATGGTGTACTATGTATATCAATCAGTGCAGAGCATAGACAGGCATAATCTAATGGCGTCTGGATCACATCACAGCTTAGAGCCTTTCAGCGAATTATATTTCGTGATTACCATCAGTCGGAAATAAGCAAGTAAAATCTGATGAAACCTAAATCCAGAAATACGCAAGTATAATCGAGTAAAGTTTTAGTTCCCTTAAGCAACATATATCGATCTGCACCTACATATCAACATCTAACCCATTCAGACATCCTTACAGATTCAAATGAGAAGCAATTGTGAGTACTGCAACGTAACTTTTCCAGTTGGTTCGCTAAAAACGCATAGAGCTTTTCTCTGGCACGAGGATAGTTGGAAAAGCAAGGGAAGTAATGTAACATTGTATTAATCATGGAAAACGATAAACTGAATGTCAAACCCTACGTTTACCAAAAGAGATGTGTAAAGTGACAAATGCTTACGATTAGCGAGTCTGGAGATTTTTTTGGAGGTTTCATGGATGCCTAATCCAATACGAGAAGCCTTCTTGTTGAATTCGGATCGATATGAAGAAGGAGTTACCGGCAGTTTAGATGACGTCGATGGATCATTTTGCTGATTTGATCGATCTGGATTGGCAGCTGATATTCGCCCAAACTTTTTCAATGTGTCCGACAGAGATCGGAATTCTGATGTCCGATCCCGGAAGGTGGAGTTTCCGGCAGACACCATTGATACCGACAATTTGTTTTCCGTATACTTACATAACCCTGAATAAAAGGAGCAAAGGTCCGTTGATAGTCACCTCTCGCGTCATATTGAAGTCTAGTTTATAACCATGCGTCCATGTCACCTCATGTTCATGACCTCGATCTCATTTTTATAGATTTAGGTAATAAGTTGTTAGTTGGTACAAAAATATAAACGTATGGTTGTTTTAGATAATAGAGCTACAGAAACCGTTTGTAATTTTTGAAAAAAAAAATCACTTTGTGACAATTTTTTTCAATATTAATCATTGTGATATGCTAAATCATGTGAAAATAATCACAACAAAAAAAAGTTGTTTAAATATCGTGGCTTTTATATGAAATATTTAGTGTTAAAGTTTAGTTAAAAAAAAAAAAAAAAAAAAAAAAAAAAAAAAAACAATAACCACACAACCTTAACGAATAAGTAGAAAACTTTGTCAAACTTGGGTGGCTTTCATGTATCAAAATGAATTAGATTGGTTAAAAAAAAAAATAATGATATTTATAAATTTATTTTCTTAGATTAAACATTAACATCACTTATTTTCAAAATCTATAAGAATTACGAACGAAATAACAAATATATAATTACTTTTTGTAAAAAGTTGGAGTTATGAAAAAATAACTTGAGTATATGTCATTTTAACAGGGTATATTTGGACATGTCGAGCGTGCGACAACAAAGTCACATATCGTTTAGGAGGCCCAAATTTTTTACCCTTAGAGCAAAATGGTTAAAACTCATATGCTTTGGAACTAATTATGGAAATTATAGGTAAAACTAATTAAATCTCTATATCGGTATCATATTTTTCATCGGCTCTTTTAAGTTGGTAGGAGTAGTGTCTAGTTCACCACGGTCCACCTCAACCAAAATATTGTCCACCTAATTTTGTTATCATATTTACCAAGCACCACCACGGGTGGAGAGAGAGAGAGAGAGAGAGAGAGAGAGAGAGAGAGAGAGTATGGAGGAAATAAGAGAGAAATGTGGCTTGAGGACGCCACGTTCGGTTCATGTCATACCACCATGGATGGTGTACGCCACAACCACGCCATACATGTCACACCCACTCCTTCAAGCCTTACACTCATTCGCTTCGATAACTTCAAAGACACTCACAATCAAGCCGACACTCATCATCGCCACGATCATACCCCATCATCCGCTCTCATCTAAAGACAATTTCAAAGCCACTACTGTAACCACCGTTTTCATTGCAACAAATCATCGAAAAACTTACAGAAGAATATGGAGAACCACTATCGTCATCGTACCCCTTATCCACCTTTGTTTTTCGACAGATTAAAATCCACTACCTCATCGTTGAACTCCTTACAACTCACTTACATTTTAGAGAAAGAATAAAGATTTGGTTCATTAACAGTCAAAATTGATGTTACGAAGAGTTTTGATACATTATCGCCAACACCACATTCGCCTACTTTACTTGTCACTTCTATGATGCTCTATCATTTTGACAACTACCACTATTCCACACTTACTCCCCTTTTAACACCGATAACACTCCCAAAAGAGGAGAAATTTAGAATTGAAGATTATGGTTATGAGATCGATTTTGGTGTTAGGAAGGCTTTGATGACTTGGATGTTGGAATCATATATTCAGACATGATGGATGTTTTGGTTTTTAATAAGTTCTACAATTTCCTAGCGTTGGAAGATCATCGATGTTTCTTCTATGTTACACCCTAAATGTGCTTCCATGACAGATTCATTCAGAGAACATACACAAAGTAATCTTAGCATTATAAATATAAACAATTAGCTGTTTTTTTAGGTTTTGATTTTGAATATATTTAGATTGGTAAACAAACGAAAGTATGTTATTTTTTGAAGTTTTAATTTTGATTTAGGCTATTCTATATGAATCAATTTATGTTTTGGTTTTATTATTGAGATGTATAGTAAAAAATGGTGTGATTGTTAAATGGTGGTGATGTTGGTAATAATGGTGGTACTGGTGAGGTTGGCTAATGACTAATGGTCAGATGAACTGTTAGTGTAGATTAATATTATGATGGTGAGTTAGTTGGGGTGAACATATTTATGTGGTCGAGTGGTCGAGTTTGATAACGGATCACCATGACGGGATTGGAGGGCATGAGGTAAGAATCTTGTAATTAAAAAATTAAGAAAATAATAAATACATAAATACAAGAGAAATTTGTCATTTAACACTCACCTAACGAAATATATAGACGGTAATTACCCATGCACCTCCGATGCAAGATTTGGACACCGCAAGAACCAACCAATCACAAAAAATCGAAAGTCTAATCAAAATAAACAAACCATATGAACCAAAATTGTAATTTACTCGTTTGGGATCTATAAATATAAAATATAAAATATAAATTGAAGGCTGATGTTATCCAATTGCTAACGTATGTCCCACCGTTGGAGCCGGATTCCAACCACCATCTGAAATCAGAATAACCTGTTCTTCAAGTCCGTAACCTCTTTTCCTTTTATAGGAGTCATCTTGCATTCGTTTTGCGATTCTTTGTGTTGCGTTTCTACTAATTCACATTTTGAAGATTTGATCGGATCAGATCCCTCGAGTCGGTCTCTGTTTTCACACTCCGATCGGTCGTTGGATTTCATTTGAAGGATATTGTTTAGCCCCTTGTGATCAAGGGTTTCTAATCTTCAATTAGATTCCACACATTTAATTTGTAAAGGTTCTGCGTTATAATCAATCAATATGAATAATTCTGGAAAACAACAATCTTTTAGTGATCGGCAGGTAGATGATCAGCAACAATCAAACGATGATTTGTCACCGGTATCCGATGGTACCGGTGAGGTTTCTCCGGCGGCAGCTTCGGGAGATTCCTTGACGAGGAGGAATGGAAATAATATTGGACTTGCAGCTCGTTTGACGGATTTGTTTGCTGGAGATGGCGACCGAGATATTGATCTGCTGATGCAGCGAAACACTCAAGAAGGCACGGTTGTACAGTGGCTAGAGGCTCTTGATATGCAAGTATTGGGAGCGTGTCGCGCCGATGAGAGGTTGAAACCCTTGCTCAAGCTTAATGTATCCAGCGAGGCTGAAGACCGATTGCTGTCGCATCTAAGTCAGGTATACTTTATGGTTTCCTCTAGAATCACCTCAATATTATTAAGCTCTCATTGAGTGTCGAACAATTAAAGTGAATGCTCTTGATGATGTATCGTTGCAGTTGAATCGCGTGATGTACTGATGTTTATTCTTCAACTTGGTTTTCATGACAGCATTTTGAGCCATCAAAAGTCAGTTTGCTCGCAAGGTGCTTATGTATCCCTCTTGTATCAATTCGTGTTGGGAAGATCAACAAACAAGGAACTCGTCTAATTCCAACAAGTGCAAGGTAGTTGTTTCCTGTTTTGTTGTCATTAGTTTTAGTTATGGCACATGAAGAAGTGCAAGGTAGTTGTTTCACATTCATCTTAAGATTTACTTTTGGCACATCAACAAGTTGTCAATAGATACATAAGTGCTCATTAATAACTTATTTAATATGATTACTGAATCTTGTCTTTGCATATCTTTTCTTCTGAACGAGTGAATGTAGCAGTTATTTTATCTTATATGAGTGTTGGTTTGGCTTTCAACTTCACATAATACTGAGTATCAAGATTTTAGCTGCAAGTAGTTTATTTGTAGGCTTGTAACTTTTCTTTTTAATATGAAGGATAAATCCGGCTAATGTGATGGATAATAATCAAATTCATGTTGAATGTATGGAAACATTGTTACTTTGGTGGATCTCGGGGTCATTTTGTAGATGTAAATGATTTGGTAGTAGCTTGTGAGTACTACTTAATGGTGGTATATATATGTGATAATACATTTATATTTGTTTGTTTATAAGACTTGTCTGTTACTGTTATACTACAATGGCAATCTATTATGGTGTTCCAGTTCATGTTTGGATGTCATACATATTGTTGTCGTATTCTGTATAGGAAGTAATAATATGCACATGTGATGTGATGATCCCTTCCTTTCAGACCTATGATGGTATGAACATAATCTCACTCAGTGAGTAGAAATTGTAGGCTCCTATATATTAGCTTTATAATGGTGACATGTACATGCATCAAAATGAATATATCTTTTCATTGTAGGTAAACTGGCGTTTTCTATTATGATCTCTGAATTAAGAAGAAGTAAAGGTAGATTCATGCCCTCATATTGTATATTGTGGGTTCTTCTACTATTGGTTTTGCAACAACTCTTATTATCATCAAATTATTTAGACATCTTTGATATCTGTATCATATATGTTTTTGTTTAAGTTCTATAGTCCATTATCACACATAGCCACATGTTTTGAAGAGTTCTTGCTTTATAAGTTGAACTATCTTATTCTCTAACTTCTCTTGTTCTCTTTAGTGATATTGATGTCTCATTACCTGTCTCAAGTAGTTTAATGATGGCTTAGTTTTTTCTGTTGGAAGTAATGAACAAAAATCTGAGACTAGTTTCTCTGATTTGATTTGAGTTCTAATATTTATTGGCAAGCATACACAACTAGCTATTCAGCAACAATGTGCGTGTTCTGTTTAGTTTGGTATTTAAGTAGGGGGTTGAAGGCATACCTAATTAAACTAAAGTTTAATTTAAAGGGAAAGAGTGAGAGTGAGAGTGAGAGCAAGTTGTTGAGATTCATATTGTTATTTGAATTGGGTGTTTAGGTGATATACCTAGTTTAATTTATATATTGTTGTTAATACAGTGATAGCTATTATTGTAAAGTTGGAGGAAACATTTATTAATAGGTTCTTTGTGAATCAATAACATATGTGCTAGTACTACTGCTACCCCTCCGCTACAAGAAAGTGTACATTAAAGAAATTATAAAGTAAGTGGAAGGAAAAGTAGATAAGAGCACGTATATATTTGTTTTGTAGAAGAAGTATAGAATATATTGGTTTTTACATATAAAAAAATGATGTTTAAAGTTGTGAAAGTTGTTAGTATGTATACGGTTGTATGTGTGTTAGAATGAATATATGCTTATTATTATGTTGGGTGGTTTGCAACAGGGGAAACTTAGTTTTGTCATTATTACCAACTTCTGATCTACGCATATTGTTTGTTGGGGATGATGGGCATGCAGAGAGAATATCAATCTTAAGAAACACAACAAATTGTTCCTATGTTGTAATTGAAGGAATCCCAACAGATACCTCTGGTCGATCTTTTGTTGTTAGGGTCCCCATGCCTTTCTACTTCTGGTGCTCTGAAAAATCCAAACTCCTCGGTGATGAATTGCTCGAAAAGGTAACCCAACAAATCTTAGTAAGAATCCCAAAACAAAACCAACTGATGTTTGAATATGATGATGTACGTATACACATATCTTGTTGTTATAGATGAGGAAGTTACTAGAAAGGAAGCCTTCCCTTGCGGAACTAACCGGAATCAGTAATTCTCGTCTTCAACGCTTTGTACATCATCTACAAACTTTTCTGGTTGGGTCAGTTAGTGAAACCTCAAACTCAAAGTCTCCTCCATTGTTGGCATCATCAAGTTCAAAGGCTTCACGGGTCCGGACCTGCAGTAGCATTATTCAAGGCAGCCTGAGTCCTAGGCCAAGCTCCTTCAAAGAAGGTGGCCTCCCCAGAAACATTGCTTCCTTGAGAAATGTAGTCAGAGACAAGTTAAGACGTAGGGTGGAAGGTGTCCGCCTTGATACATCCTCCGAAAAACATCCTCTTCCTTCCACTTCAAATCAGCATGAAGAAAACAGGCTTCCAGAATCATCATCATCATCTTCTGGAATTTGCTTGTTCCCATCAGTATTAAGTGGAAACATGAACATGCAAATTCCATCTATAATCTCAGCAACACATCCTCTTCCTAATCATAATACTAATACTAATACTACACCATCATCATCATCTATCTTCTCTCCTCCTCCTCCTCCTCCTCCTCCTCCATATTACTGTTGGTGTCCACCCATGGTTGTGGTAACACCCCAACATCCACATACAACATCAACCGAATCTTTTACATTGCCACCCCTTTCCTCACTCCTTGCAGCAGCCTCATCATCTGCAAAAACATGTTCTGAAATCTCAATCCCACTCCCACCTTTTCTACCATTATCCATGGGCATGCCACCTTCACAACAGATCCCGTTCTTCACACCTCTGATCTGCGAGTGCGACCACCCAATAGTTCACATCCCGATCCCAGTAATGGACATTTGCTCCTCAGGTCAAGCCTACCTAGTCAGTACTGGCCCTACTGTTATGAGCGTAGTAAGCATTCCACCAGCATTAAGTGTCCAAGAATCTGATTTAGAAAAGAGTGCTAGGGACACGCTACGCCTCCTCATGAGTGGATCTACCCAATTCCCCTCTGGTGTTGGAGGTGGAAGTTTCTATGGAGCAACCACAACCACTGATGTGAATGTAAATGTGAATGTGAATGCTATTGCAAACAATATTGCTGCAATGAGTTTGGTTTCTCCCCATGGTGTTATGAAGAGGTGCATTGACCAAGGTGATTTGGTTGACCTCCTCAAGGATCCAGTCAACACTGTTGGGACTACTACTACTATTACTACAACTACAACTACATGTTCTTCTAATGAAGATGGTTTGAGTGAAAAAGGGAGTACAAAGTAAGTTCCAGTGTTGGATGTTGGATGTTGTTAGGCAGGCATCATGTGATTCTGGTTGTAGGTTTTTTTTTTGGTGAAAAATGATGTGTAAGTAATTAGACCAAGAAATATTATCAGCCAGCCTTTACCTTTACCTTTGCCTTTGCATTTTACATTTCTATGTTAACCTTCATAATCAGGTTATAACCTAAGTAAACATTATAATCTCATTTTGTATAATTATCAACTAACACCAACTATGGAAATTAGAATAAATCAAATCCTCAATCAAAAACAAATCTCACTTATTTCAACTTGATTGTTTTTATATATTAACAACAAAAAAGTTAACTTTTTAATCCTATGGTTATTTTGAGTTAATACTAAAGAAAATCTTTATATTTTTATGGTTATTTTGAGTTAATACTAAAGGAAATCTCCTAAACTTTGTATTTTAGGCCAATCTATGAAAAAGTTTCAAACTAAAAAACACAAAATACCAGTGAAAACTTAAGAAAAACTAGGATTTTGAGAATATGAAAAAGTTTCAAACGAAAAAACACAAAATACCGGTGAAAACTTAAGAAAAACTAGGATTTTGAGAATACTCGTAACACTGACACATACTATTCTAATGCATAAAAAGAACCTAGGGAATTTGAAGTGACAAGTAAATAATATGAAAGTGTTTATTTATCTTTATATTTTTAGAAATTAACAACTATATTTTTTTTGCTATGATAAAAAAAATATATGTTATAATGATTTGTTAGTAATAATATACATTAATTCAAAGACAATTTTTAAAAATGTCATAACATTTAGTTATTTGTTAAAAATAGAGTTATCTTCAGAAAAATCTAAATATTTAAACGACGGGATACTAGTGATCTACGAAACTGGTCTAAAAAAGTTTTCTTGGAGTTTAAACCGAAATTATGTGTTTTTCTGTACATAAAATTTAATTTGACATTTTTTCATAAGTTGAATTAAAATATTGAGATTTTAGTGGAGATTTCTCTAATACTAAATTATAAAACATTAAATAGTTTTATCAGGAGTTACTTATAGAATGTCAATATATAGAAATGTTATACCAAATAAATATTATATTTTCAAAATTTATAACTAAATAACCAAAATACTTCTGAAGACAGAAGTTTCTACAAAATAAAAAAATTACGAAATTTGCTATTCTTGTTAAAAAATTTGATGTTACTGTATTTTATAACTTGAAACCTAAATAAAATTAGATACATCGCAATTGGTTAATGTACTTTTACACATCTTTTACATATAAATAAATAACACGGTGTTTTAGCTAGATTTGAAGCAAATGTTTTCCAAAATGGGTCGAATGTGGTACCTTTTGAGAGCCAAGTGTCATATCCGATTTTGATGAACTTAATTTTATTTGCATTTGAGAGATATATTCTGCCCGCAAAATTTTTCCTGTTTTGATATTTTGGCGATCAACTTTTTTTTATCAAGCAATCATTTAATCGAAACACCTACGTAAGGTAACATAATAACAATAATGGAAAGGTCCAAAAAATTTATAGAATAACACAGCATAGTTACAACACGATAAAACAATAAAATTATAAAACACAAATCTTTATTGCATGAACAGACAAACACAAATGTGGTCCTAAATAAGTGGTGGGGGCAAGGGTCAAGTTCCCAATCACTCGACTCACTACTATCACTTGACAAAACTCCAAAAGATCATAAAATTATGATCTAGAGGCCTAAAGGTATATGAATCTATGTCAACTCTAAACAAATTAACACTATTCGTTTTACTGATAGTTATTGGTGAGTGATGAACAATACATTGTGTTATATAATAGTATAATACATGTGTTTGATTTTACTATAGAAAAAGGCTAAAAAGGTTCTCTTGCTTGCAAACCTTAAAAATCAGAATGTCCGATAAAACAATATATTATATAAACATAACAACAAGAATCTCGCGTCCTGAAATTGGATGCAAACGAAAATGATTCTTCACCCATTAATTATTGAACCATGGACTTATAATAAAACAAGTGTAAAAACCAAAAGCAAAGCTGAAACATCTTACTTAGAGCCAGGGGCGGAGGTTATATAGGGCCAGGGGGGGCTGTGGCCCCCCCTATTTTTTTTATATATATAGCCTTTATGTATTAAAAAAGTTACATATTATGCTCAAATCTATAAAATTTTACTTTGGCCCCCCTGTTCTTCAATTTTTATACATATTTTATTTTCGCCCCCCCCCCCCCCCCCCCCTAATCGAAACTTCAAGCTCCGCCCCTGCTTAGAGCCAGTGGGTGAGGGTAAGATTTGACCTAGCGATATCAAGAGCTATGACGGATATATGTTTCTTGCCCAAAGGTTGAGAGTTCAAGTCTCGTATAAGACGAAATAAGTAGATTTAAGAGTAAGGTTAGTGAATGTTGTATAAAATGTTCTAAAAAACCTATTGGGTGACCACCGTCAAAAATTCTAAAATTAACCAAGATAGGATATCTCCAACCTCACTCAAACTTTTAATACTGAAAACAGGGTAGACTCGTGTGGTGCTCGAAGGGTCCCGGGCCACTACTTCGATTCGGGCTATTAGTGTAATTTTTTTTTGTTTTTCTATTAGGTGCAACGTCTTGAAATATAAGTGTCATTACTATTTTATATTCGTTCAGAATTTTTTTTGATGTCACTGCTATTCAAACTTTTTGCATCCATCACTGATTGAAAATGAAGTAAAAAAAGATGTTAGTAATTATTCACTCCAACAAAGGGCGACGACAAAAATGATCAAACATGATGGATTTTGAAACCATAATGACCAATAGATCAATTTTATGAAATTTGGATCAAAAGTGCATATTTGTGCCAATCATAAAGACCAAAAATTATGATTTAAGAGTTGCTTGATAGTTGTAGAAAGTTGGTGTTTGGCAAGGCCGGTGCTCAGGAATTAAATATCTTTAAGGAGCCAGGACAAGCTAGAAAAAATGACACTTTCGTTTATATATATATATATATATATATATATATATATATATATATATATATATATATATATTATAAAAATGGTCCTTGTGATTTTCCAAAAGTAACAAAGTCAGTCCTTATTAATTTATTTTGATGCAAATGGCCCCTATGGTTTGCAAAATTTGCAAAGATGACCCTTTTTACTAACGTCGCTACTATTCAGCTGTTAGGGACTAAATTAGCAAGGGTATTTTCGCCTTTCAAATATAAAGAGACTGAATTCGCAACTTTGGGTAAACCATAGGGACCATTATTTGTAATTTTGTCTTAAAATGATAAGAATGAGGGGAGGAGGATTCGAACTTGGGACCTCCTTCCCCCCATCCTTAAAAAAAATCAATAAAACAAAATATACTTTTAGCGTATTGTAAAAAAAATATATTTTTTTACAAAAAGTTTACTTGTTTTTTTACGTATTTGTTTTACATAAAATATTTTTAATGTATCTAAAAAAATTCGTTTTTGTATACTATGTTATTACATTGTTATGAACCTAAAACATATTTTTACGTTTTCATATAAAAATATGTTTTTCTTTCTTTCATATAGAAAAAAAGTTTTTTTTACATATAAAATATGTTTTTTATATGTTTAAAAAATACATTTTCGTATAAAACGTTTTTACGTAAAAGCATTAAGAACATGATAACATAACGTAAAAATATGTTTTAGGATCAAATCAAAACAAATTATATTTTTTACGTAAAGCATGTTGGATTAGTGTCTAAGTCCATAACTATTTTGGTATGTACTTGACCCGATGGTGCATGGTCCTTTTGGGTTGCCTTCACCAAAGCAACTTGATTGGAGAAATAAATTAAGAGAGAGGTTATTATGATTTATTAATATGTTATAAGAATAATATATTAAAGGAGAAATCATATTTGTTTAATTAATATTGGTCAATAATTAATTAAGAATTAATTTTGTGATCAAGTGTAATTAATTAAACCAGAGGGGCTGAATTGTAATTATGTGATAGTTACAAAATAAGGTAAGGATTATCTTATTAATAGGTTGGACGAATTTAAGGTGATAAGGCCTTAGAATTCGACTAGGATAAGGGTTTCAAGACTTATCTTATGGTTACTTGGTGGGCAAGCAACTAGATAAGGATAAGGACTAAAACCCTAATCTCTACACCTATATAAAGACCCCCCAAGGCTCATGAATTCGTCCATGCCTTCCCAAGAGGTCCTAGAAACGAATTCAATACCTCCCCTCTCTCCTTATACCTTCTCCATTTGCTCTTGGTGTTTGTAAGCCATTAGAGGAGTGACACTTGTGACTCTAAGCCTTCCAAGGTCAATTCAAGGAGGAATTAGGATTGTTATTGCTACATAACAATCAAGGTAATATCATTATATGTTAATATCGATTTCCATATGCTAGAATTAGGGTTTATAGTCTTGGATTCAAAGCATGTATAATAGAGAAACCTAGATCCAAGCATTAGGGATTGTATGAGCACATAGGATGTCTTATGACCAAAACCCATCAGTGGTATCAGAGCCTAGACTGGTTTCAATTGTATTGATGCATTACATGTTCAAAAAATTCGATTTTTGATGTTCTGGAGGCTGGACTCGCCGAGTCCATAGCTGAACTCGCCGAGTCCATGCAGACTCGACGAGTCAACTTGTCAGATGGAGGGTATTTCGCGATTTCTTGCTGTTTTTGCTTATGGATAGTTACCTTATCATGTTAGATCAATATAAATCCGATTTTATGATATATTTGACTATATTTTTGATCTAATTGAAGATATTTATCAATTAATAAGATAATTGTTTCCTTATGTAATAATTGATTAATTATTTTGACTAAATTGATAAATTGTTTTGCAAGAAATCATTAAAATAAATCAAATATGGATAATTATGTAATTAAATGTTAATTTAGATTATTTGTTATTTAATCCTTGTGCTTTGAAAAGTTTCATATTTTCCCCTTAGGTTTTATAGTTTAAATTTGAACCCAAAGGTTTTGTTGTTTTGAAATTTAAATAGTTGAAACCCTAATGTTTTGAAAAAAGGTTTCAAAACTTGCCCTCAAGTTTTGGAATTTAAATTTTGATTAATAGTTTAATTTTGATGTATATTTAAATTCTAAACCCTAATGTGTTGAAATGTTTCAAAACTTGCCCTCAAGTTTTGGAATTTAAAAGTTGATTAAAAGGTTAATTAGGAATGTTAAATTCTAAAACTCTAGTATAGTTTTGAAAAGGTTCAAATCACACCCTTATGGTTTTATTAATTATTTAAGGTGTATAATTAAAAGAGGTTTAATAAATCCATAAAAGTTTAGGTTTATAATTTAATTGAATTAAAAGTATAATTGTTAAATTAGACCACCTAATATTTTAAAAGTGTAAAATACACCCTATACTATATATATAGCATTAAAAGTCTAACATTATATATATGTATGAGTAAAAGTCAGTCTTCCCGTTAGTAGGCCTCATTCACGAAACTCGTCTATAAGGGGTGTTTAAGGAAATTACCTATAAAATGGCGATTGAATGGGTATCCACTCTTACCCACAGCACTCTTGACTAGTGGAGGGTCGTTAGCCGAACGGGTAGGATAGGACGAAACCTTCCATTATAAGTATAATGAATTATAAAAGTAACTAAATGTTTTCGTAAAATTCACAATCTTAGTTACTTAGGCAAAAGTGAATTGATGCAATTCCATGAAATTACACTTTGTGCCCTTGCGAAGACGTTAGTGGAGCGTGTGTGGTTTACCGGCACACTAAATGGTTCTAAGCAAAGGTAGAAAAGGGTGACTCAATGTTTGTCATAGTTCGGTGGAGCGTGTGTGGTTTACCAGCACATCGAATAGGTGACTGTAACATGTGAGGGCACCATGTAAGTTTGCATGGTTATTCACACCCGCTTTGTGATCCTCGGCATCCCAGTCACAAACAAGAGGGGCATATCGAGATTTAAACATGCCATTGAAAGTTCAATGAATCTCAAAGAATCTAGGAGTTTTCATAGATTTAAAACTTAAATTCCTTTTCGTTTTTTGTTGTGGAAATTAGTGAATCGTCATTCACTTACCTTCAAATGTTCTGCAATTTGGGTTACGGCATCCCTCTCCCGAGTTGTAGAATATTGTGTTGGGTCCTAGCCTTAGTATCTCATTTGGGTGATTTACTAAGGACTCAATCAATCAACCAACTTGAATTCATTTTCTCCCGTTTTATAGATGTCAAAGTTCGACAACTATGGTCTTCCTAAATCCCGTGGAACAAGCTTTACACATGAAGATGGTATTCCACGATTCAATCGAGGAACGAGAAATCATGCTTCACCTCCTCCTCCTCCTCCTATTGTTCTCCCCAACCCACAAGATCGAAGAATTGAAAGGTTCAATATCACTAAGGCCCTATTGGAAATGAAACATGAAGATGGTAAACCCGTGTGTGCCCACGTTCTAGGAATCACACATTGATAGGTTGATAACGTTGGGTGTGTCATTCCCAGATGAGTTGGCTGTAAATTGGGTTTTGCAGTCACTTCCTAAATCATATAATGAGTTCAAAAGAAAGTATTATATGATGGACCATGACGACAACCTCATTGACCTAACTTACATGCTCATTGCTGCTGAATCAGAAATGATTTGGCGAAACAATGGAGCATATTTGTTAGAAAAGTCAACCGACCATGCTTCCGAGGACGTTCTAGGAGAACCGACCTGCGTTTGCTGCCAAAAGAAAGGGCGTTGGATACAAGTCTGCCCAAAGAGCTTGAAGAGTCCAGAAGATGGGAGAGTCAAAGAGTATGGCTGCGCTTCAGGTAAAATCCAATATCTAACTCCATTAAGTTCCTATTCATTAATTCTTAATACATAATGTAATAAGATTGCATTTGAATGTTTTACAGGATCGGTGAAAAGAAAGGAAGCTTGGTGAAAGAGCAAGATGAATCTAATCACAAGGAATGGATCTTGATCGCATGGACTTGAAGATTAGATTTTGAGCTTAGATAGTTATGATAGAGTTGTTAGAATTTTTTTTTTGAAATACATAGTTTTCAATGGATTTTGCATTGTAAGGACAAATGTTTTCCGCTGCTTTTATAAATAAAATAAATTTCCGTTTGACTTATTTATTTATTTGTTTATTTCATTGCAATGAAATCGTTATGAAAATTGGTGTTTGCATATTTCTACAACAAATGGATATGATTCTTATTTATGGTGTTTATGGAAAAGTCGAGAATTTACCAAATAGGGAGAGTTTCTCATCGCCCAAGTTTCAATTGGACAGAAATTTGGAATCATGCAACTTGGTTGCACGATGAATGAGAAATTTCATATTTGGAAATTAGACTAATTCATTGACAAAGTGTCAAGTGAAGGACTTGGAGATTGAATACACAAAGTTGCGTGTTGATCAAGTCCACCATAAGAGTAACAAAAATATTCGTCATGATTTACTAAAGGTTTAGTAAATATGATTATACTTACAAGATTAAGTGTAATTCTGAATTGATTAAAGGGTTTAGATCAATAGCAGAACGAATAAGAAGAATCAAGTAGGCAGAAAGATAAAAGTTTCTCCATTCTAAGAAGATGGGAGAGTACCTTTTATGCTTTATGATAGGTCTTAATGATTAAGACCCATATCTCAATTGATCCTCTTAATGAGTCTTAGTACAATTGTATGTCTAAGAAGAGGAATCAAGAACTGAAGAAATGGTTAAATCAAGAAGTCAATCATACTTCGTTCCAAAACAAGTCTTAGAGTTAAGATTGTGGCAATGAGTGACAAGTATTAAAAGGTTTATAACATTCATCAAATATGGAAAGTTGTGATGTCTTGGATAAGACAAAGACCAACTAGGACCAATTTATGAAGTGTTTGATAAAAACTACACTAACTCTTGAATATTTGTTTGTCAAGAAATGTTTATTGACAAGAGAATCTTATATGACAAGGAGTAAGTGGGAGTCTTAATGGTCTTGAAAGATTTCAATAACAAATCAAATAAACCTTAAGCGATCATCACTAGCACACGATTTGAGGTTTACAACCTATCGTGTTGACATTATTTTGTTTCTGTGTTGTTCCAATTGAGTTAATTATGCATGTGAGTTCTATGAGTTCTCATTTTGAACGCATAAAAGGCAAAGCACCTTAATCAATGAAAGGTACATTGATAGGAAAGGGTGAGCTGCTTAACTACTTGGAAGACATGGTGGGCAGCTGTGCTACCATAAGGCAAGAAATCAAGATTAAGAAAGTTCGGTCCATATGAGTTTGAATTTGTCGTAAACTTTGGTTTTAACAAATTCACATGGATAGGAACACATACACCATTTTATATCTAAGTGTCATAAGATTTTCTCCTTCGTGAAAATGATTGTGAGGAAATGCTTTCACTAAGAAAGATTTTAAAAAGATAGTGATCGTAAAATTGCATCATCGAATTCGATTATGGTTACGGTATCCCTTTCCATAATTTGAATTGTGAGGTTAGGCAATTGTTTACACACATATGAACTATCTAAGGCAAAGGTGTATAAGTTCAAGAAGCCTTGATAAAAGATTATCAAAACACTAAGTATTAGAAACATGAACTTAAGAAATTCAATAAGTATTGTTTTTTTCTGAAAGTTAAGATGTTTATGAATACATGTCGAAGCTAGTGGGAGCATAAGTGTTATGTTTTATAATAATCATCATGATAGTGGGAGCATAAAATTTATGATTGTATGATTATTAAGGAAAGTATTGCAAGTTGGCAATATCAATTATAGAAAACAAGAGTCATTCTTTGCAAAGTTGTAAGGATGGAATAGTTGTTTTGCTATAATTAAGGGAGAGAATATTATGCTTCATTTCAAATCTAAAGGCTTAGGTTGAGAAATGTTAATAAATTTAGTCAAAGGTACATAGTGTGTTCTTAAAATTTCGATTATGATTACGGCATTCCTCTTCACAATTCGAATTTTGAGAACATAGCAAATAAAACATTATGCGTCATGTCCCATACGCTTCGGGTATAGGATCGATTGCAAATGTTTTAATGTTTGACCATTCTAAAATTTTCCAAATGTCTAGCGCATTTAGAGGGAAAAAGGACTAGAATCGGTTTTGACTAAAATAATTAAACAATTATCAAAGGACAATCCAAAGTTCGACGATGATTGGTCGCTTGTGAGTAGTTGGAAGTATAGTATTGGAAAATATGGAAATGTTTCCATATTGGATGGACCATATCGACATTATTATGAATAGATAAGATTCTATTAAGAATGAGTTGTCATATGGAAAATATGGAAGCGTGTCCATATTGGGAATTGAATATTGAAAAATCTATGTCTAAGATTAGAAACTTTTTATGCAAAAGGATGTTCAAAGGAATGTACTTTGAGTGAGAGACATCATATCTAAGGAATTGTCTTGTAACAATCTCCGATAGAGAACTTTGTAATATCATTGGCAATAGTCTTTGTGACGTTGGTGCAGTGACATTACAAAAAGGATCATTGCATAAAGTGTTAGAATCTAGCATATTCTATAAGTGGTAAGTATTTGATATTCTTACACTTATGAAAAAGGATTTGGAGTTGTGAAATGAGAATGGTTGGAAATATGTTCAATTTGATCTATTTCACAAAAGTAAGAACCATAGGTAAACATTGTGTGCATGCTAAGAGCATGGGACAAGTGTAATAATTCAAGTAAGAAGTTGATTACCCGAAACGACAGATAATGAGTAATCGATATGGTGATAAATAAAAGGAGTTTTATTTATACTCAAAGGTTTGAGGCCATATGAGATTAGTATTATTCTTGTGTTTCACATTTGCATGTTTTGACTTCCAAAATAATTAAGTTTATTAAGAATAATCGAATTATTCAGACGGGCCACAGTCGTTCATATGTTGGAAGTAGATATGAATGAAGACTGTCATGAATTGGTGTGTGGATTGTCTATAAGGTATTAGACATAAGCAAATGTTTGCTGCAACGTTCATGAGTGCTTATGAATATGATTTGAGCATTGGATTAAACCCACGCATCACTCCATGGATTGTATCACGAGTGATTGGTGAGACGATAACATCTTATATTCTTGAAACCGAGATGTGTGAGTTGTATCTTGCAAATCGGTTGCACATTGATAATATGTAAACGCACTAGTAACTTGGTGTTATAAAACATATTGTTGTGTGTGATTCGGTGCGTGAGTGCAAGCAAGCATTGTATCAAAGTTTATCCATTCCTTTTATTCAAAGTAGGATAAAAGCGATATCTTTGGGCCCCTCGATGATTTAGTGATGACAAACGTAAATGATCGGCCGGGCTAGGGCTAATTTGATTTGTTCAATTAGTCAGTCGTCATAAATCAGAAATCGAGAAATAGTACAAAGAGAATGATTAGAAATCATATCTCATATGATATCTAGAATGGAGGAATATATGATCCCTTATCTAAGGACACGCGTATCTGATAGGATCAGAGTTGACAGCGGCTTTGGAAAGCTACGATTGCTGATCAGGATCTGAAGTCATACACATAATAGTTATTAGACTTATCCAAGTGGGAGACTGTTGGATTATTGTCTAAGTTCATAACTATTTTGGTATGTACTTGACTCGATGGTGCATGGTCCTTTTGGGTTGCCTTCACCAAAGCAACTTGATTGGAGAAATAAATTAAGAGAGAGGTTATTATGATTTATTAATATGTTATAAGAATAATATATTAAAGGAGAAATCATATTTTTTTAATTAATATTGGTCAATAATTAATTAAGAATTAATTTTGTGATCAAGTGTAATTAATTAAACTAGAGGGGCTGAATTGTAATTATGTGATAGTTACAAAATAAGGTAAGGATTATCTTATTAATAGGTTGGACGAATTTAAGGTGATAAGGCCTTAGAATTCGACTAGGATAAGGGTTTCAAGACTTATCTTATGGTTACTTGGTGGGCAAGCAACTAGATAAGGATAAGGACTAAAACCCTAATCTCTACACCTATATAAAGACCCCCCAAGGCTCATGAATTCGTCCATGCCTTCCCAAGAGGTCCTAGAAACGAATTCAATACCTCCCCTCTCTCCTTATACCTTCTCCATTTGCTCTTGGTGTTTGTAAGCCATTAGAGGAGTGACACTTGTGACTCTAAGCCTTCCAAGGTCAATTCAAGGAGGAATTAGGATTGTTATTGCTACATAACAATCAAGGTAATATCATTATATGTTAATATCGATTTCCATATGCTAGAATTAGGGTTTATAGTCTTGGATTCAAAGCATGTATAATAGAGAAACCTAGATCCAAGCATTAGGGATTGTATGAGCACATAGGATGTCTTATGACCAAAACCCATCAAAGCAAACTAAAGAAGTTAACATAACGTAAAAATATATTTTTTACGTATTTTTAAATACATTAAAAAAATATTTTATGTAAAACAAATACGTAAAAAAACAAGTAATTTTTTGTAAAAAAATATTTTTTTACAATACGCTAAAAATAAATTTTGTTTTATTAATTTTATTTATAAATATGTTTTTTTTTGTTTTTTTTAGTATTAATTATTTACGCTTTTATATAATATTAATTAATTTTCGGAAATATATAACAAGTTTGACTTTAGCCTAGTTGGTTAAAGCTTTGGTTGAATAAGGAGGGGGGAAGGAGGTCCCAAGTTTGAATCTTCTTCCCTTTATTTTCTGTCATTCTTATCATTTTTTGACAGAAATACAAAAATGGTCCCTATGGTTTACCCAAAGTTGTGAATCCAGTCTCTTTATACTTGAAAAGACGAAAATACCCTTGCTAATTCAGTCTCTAACGGTTGGATACTAACGGAGTTAGTAAAAATGGTCATTTGTGCAAGTTTTTCAAACCACAGGGGCCATTTGCATAAAAAAAAATTAATAGGGACTGACTTTGTTACTTTTGGCAAACCACATGGACCATTTTTGTAATTTTTTCTATATATATAGGCCCTATGCAGTTGTCCATTTGGCCTATCCCTCCCTCCCCCATCAACGCTCCCTATGGTGTTTGGGAGGTCTGTAGGAAGTGGTAATAGTGGTGTGTATGGATTGGGTGACGGTATGTGAGAATAGTTTCCAGCAAGGACTAGATGGTAAATAATTTTACTATTAAAGGAAGAGAGTATACCTGCATTTGATGATAGATCGATGTAGCATCTTATCCATGTACCAGCTGACATCCCTTAGTCCCATATGTACATATTTTGACCAACGAATATAATGTATACCATTACGAATCGTCGGTGGCCGGTTGAGGAAGAAGATATGTCAAGATGAGCAAGAACACCATAACCAGTATAATAAGTCTCAAATAACTCACACCATACATCATAGTTTAATTCATTTAGGTCTAAGATAAGGGGTACATATGATTTAATGTTGGTGATACCATAAGCTTTTTGGTTTTTGTTAGGATTTGTGTTGTAGGCAATGGTTGAATGGAGAGAAATATAGAGACTAAGAAAGTAGTCGAGAGGAAGTAGAAGTCGTTCCTATGGAGGCGGTCAGTGGCCGTGAGATTTAGAAGGCAAGAGGGTGGCCAAAGTGTAGGTTACCTAGGATAAGGAGAGAATATTTCTCAAATCTTTGATACCATGTTTGACCCAATATTCTCCCTTATAAATTTATTGATCACCAACTAATATATACATGGTACAATTGTCTTAGAAGCTATACAATACATAGGCTAAAAGAGTGGGCTAAATACAACATAATAACAATCCAACTACGTATACTAATATTATAATCCGTTATCATCACCTTCATATAACTTATAATCCATGTATTGAAATTTATGTAATATACATATAGACTTATGGTGAATGATCTTGATATTTCTACGATTCACCATATTCTTGTTGCCACCACCAAGTTCATGAAACATAAAGGGTCGAACTTCCTTCATGGCGATACCTTATCCTTTTTAGATTGTAGGAAAAACAATACAAATGAAAGATTTAATCAAACTACGTTTAATATATGGGTTTCTTTCCAAAAAAATCCACCATAGCTTATACGTAACTTCATGATGTAAATTAAATTCTAATCGCTTACAAACTCCTAACCATTAACTTTGACAGAAGCTTCATCACGAAAGGGTTGGGAAGGTAGAAAATATATATATATATATATATATATATATATATATATATACATGGCGAGGCCTAAAGAAGGATTTTGTATGCATAAAAGATCTTGGATTTAAGGATATAGTTAGGAAAATAGGTGTTGCAAAGGTTGGTAGATTCAATATCAACAAGGCATTCAACCACTTTAGATGTACCCTGGTTACATGGAATTATTTACATGATGGAGTAGGGGTTTCATATTTGCTTATCATAGAGAGGGTGGTGTTGGATAATTATGGGACCACTTCATAAATATGTATGATATATTATTAAATCAAGTTATTATGGTAAGAGTATAAATTGTTGATGGACCGATTTATAGAATATTTACTTACCTTGTGGGTTGAGTTCCCGGTTTGACTCCAGATCCTCAAAATCCTTTTCATCTCTCACATTAGGGTTTATCTCCATCTATAAATATATGTGATGAGGAGCAAATAAATACACATGAAAGTACACATATAATTCGTTTAGGGTTTGCTAAGGGATTTTAGAGAGAGCTCTTGAGATCAACTGGAAAACCCAACCCTAGTTCTTCAAATCCGAAGATTATAATGAAATCAGGTATGTAATCCTTCTTTCATGTCTAAGTTTTCTTTTAATCAGATTCGAGATTAAAGATCTAATGTTTATGCTTCCGCGTTTTATGTTTTGGTTATATGAAAATAACCCAACAATTGGTATCAGAGCCTTCTCGAATCCATTATTGGAAATTTTATTTTGGTTTGGGTTTGGTTAATCTTTGAACTAAACATACCTGTAAGGCCATGAGATTTCTTGAAACTTCAAAGTTGTTATTAGAATAAAGAAACAACCATGTTTTTCGATGTGAAGTAGAAAAGAAATATCAGTTGATCTTAATTCTCCTAGTCGTCTTGTAGTCGTAAATATTTTCTTTTAAACAAATCATGGTATTAACCAAAAGGAACAAATATTATATTTTATTGCCTTTTGATTTCAACAGTGTTTAGACTAGGCATTGCCGCTTTCCTTTTTGTTTACCATGCTCTTTGTTTAGTATATATAAACATTTAATATTATTAATGAGACTTCACTGTTGGTCGTCATTAATTTCAGTTATAATCAAATTTATAAATGATCTCAAAGATTTTGAAAATTTTGCTTGGCTATTGTCTCAATCACCAAATTATTGTTTGGGTTGTCAATAAATAAAAATTATGAGATATTAACAGTTTATCAGCCAAGAGAGATCAAAATGTTTGCATTTTACGGTATCTTTTGAAATTTCAAAATGGTTTATTTATTTTGAGCAATTATATGTTATACATATTTTGAAAGTTATCCTTGAGATAATTTAAGAAATTAAGGGAATTAATAGTTAATATATTGATCTTTTATGCACCTCTATATTCTTATGAGGCATGGTGTTAAAAGATAACTTCAAACACTTTATAGTGTTTTTCTTTTTTGGATCCTATAAGTTCTGCCAATGTATTTGTTAAATAAATACTCATATTTCGTTAATGTTGTGTTTTTTTAATCATTTAGTTATCGGTTGTAACAACATTGACAATTTTTTTTATAAAATCCAATAAAGAATCTTTGGTTTATAAATATAACTTTTTTTGGTTTGTGATCGATATAATGTTGTTACTAAAGTAATCTCAATTATTTAAAAAAAAAAAAATTTGGTTATTCGATATTTGCTTATGTGAATTGTGTTCCACCTAAAGGCATACCTTATACACAATGTCACAATTTGACAAATATTTCAGGTTATCAATAAACTAAAATTATGACATGTTTTATTTATTTTCAGTGTAAATTAATTGACACAATATATCGTCAAAGTGATATCTTTTGTGAAACTTAATTTACATAGAACTTAAATTTTATGGTTTGTGTTTATTATTGCGTATATTGATCGACCCAAAGGTAGGTTAATATTTGGCTGGATAAATACGTCTTTGATGATAAATATGTGACAATTTTTAGGTTACATGTCATTAATTAGTCAATCCAAAGAGGGGCTTATTAATTGACATGATATATTGTCAATTCTTATTATCAAAATTTTATAGTTTATGTGTTTATTAATGCGAGTATTAGTCGACCCAAAGGTAGACTAATATTTGGTCGAATAAACACATATGTGGTGATAAACATGTGACGATTTTTTGGTTCCATGTGATTAATAAGTCAATCCAAAGAGGGGCTTGTTAATTGACATGATTTATTGTCAATGTTTATCTCTAAAATAAGGTTATCTCTTGCAAGTCAGTATTACTGTCCAAAGACTTGATATTAATCTTGTGTTGATACCTTATAAAGATGTCATAAATTGAAATTATTGATTACGGTTTATGGATTAATGAGCATAAAAGTAGATTTACCTATATTCTCAAAACAAAATTTTAAATTATGGTATTATACCTGTTAACATTGATCACATTTATGATTCTTACTCAATGAGATTAACTTTAAGGAATGCAATGAGGACATTATGTTAGTTCTCAATTGCGTGGATATTGACCATTCATTTTGGATAGAGCAACATTCTTTGAGGATGTTGAGTTTGGGGGAGAAACAAGGTTAAAACATTGTCCTTAAGGAGGAATCAATCTTGATTCCTATTATTGTTTTTGATAGTATGCAAATTATGAATCAATGATCGACAATGTTTTTCAATCTCCTATTTTGAATACACAAACTCAACAACCTCAACTTTGGATATCCTATGCGTGGTACCACATTTTTCATCAATTTATTATCTCTTTTGGTTTTGGGGTAAATATAGTAAATGATATTGTGTATCACATATTAAGTGGGAGTAAATTTATCTTTTTGGTTTTGGGTCGATATCTATGCAACCCAAGTTTGGATCATAAGAAAGCAACCAAATGGATTTGAGATATCTATATATAACAAAAGTCTATATGCTCAACTATAGGAAATTCAGATGTTTTGGAGATCATTTTTATTAAGAATCTGATTTTATTAGATGCCAAAATGGTTACTAATCCATATCAGGATACTTTTACATTTTAGCATGATGAGCCATTTCATGGAATAGACTTAGGTAGCTTCTTCCATAATGGCAACATAATTTGTAGCATGGAATATGGTTGCAGAAATTTGTTATGAGGCTACACATTATTGGTATTGAAAGACCACTAAAGTTGTGATAATAAGTCAGCAATGTTATATTCCAACAACAGAAGTTCTAGCACATTGACATCAAGTTTCCTTTTGTTAACACAATAGTGCAAAATGGAAATATATATAGCACATATGAACAAACTCCATGAAAACGGATCCGCTCATAAAGGGATTACCTCCTAAGGTCTTTCATGAGCATACTACACACGTTGGTGTGATATTTGGTTTTAGTGGGAGTTTTATGGTGCTTTATGTTTTGTTTAAGATCAATTATGTTTTTCTGTACAGAATTAAGAATTCAGTTAACTCCATTATTAGTTGCACTTATTTGAAGTTTGATCTCACTTCAATCTCAAGAGGAACTCGTTGTAAATCTATTTAGATTTTAAAACCACACATCATGTTTAATCTATGTCGTTAGTTATATATGTATATGTGACCATTGATAGGTTTAGTTACGTAAATTGTAACGAAGGCCGCTTTGATCCTATATTATTATGATTAGTGGACGAGATTGTTTAAGGGTACCAATGTTATAATAACATTCATTAAAGCGCTTATACAGTTATACGTACATTTATATATTCGTGGTCCAGTGGGAGATTGTTGGATAATTATGGGACCACTTCATAAATATGTACGATATATTATTAAATCCAGTTATTATGGTAAGAGTATAAATTGTTGATGGACTGATTTATAGAATATTTACTTACCTTGTGGGTTGAGTTTCCGGTTTGACTCAAGATCCTCAAAATCCCTTCCATCTCTCACATTAGGGTTTATCTCCATCTATAAATATATGTGATGAGGAGCAAATCAATACACATGAAAATACACATATAATTCGTTTAGGGTTTGCTAAGGGATTTTAGAGAGAGCTCTTGAGATCAACTGGAAAACCCAACCCTAGTTCTTCAAATCCGAAGATTATAATGAAATCAGGTATGTAATCCTTCTTTCATGTCTAAGTTTTCTTTTAATCAGATTCGAAATTAAAGATCTAATGTTTATGCTTCCGCGTTTTATGTTTTGGTTATATGAAAATAACCCAACAGGTGGGCCGTATTTGTATTGTCAATTTCTAAATGGTTGTTTTAGATTTTTATAGGTTTTGATTGGTATAATGGTTTCTTTGTATGAGGCATGTGTTGTAGAACTTTGTGTTGATCTTTATATGCCATGTCCTATACTCTTGCTAGTGCCTTATTAGTATGTTTAATAATAATATTGGATGTTAAAAAAAAAAGATGGACGCATAAGAGGCTTGTTGGATTTTCAGTTGGATTGATTAGAATTAAAATTTTCAAATTCATTATATCAACATGACATAAATCCCTATTAAGAAATGGTCATTATAACGTGAATAAATTTGAATGTAAATTGTTATTATGAATTAAAATTTACATTGTTATGATTGAGAATTTATATACAACTTTCTATATCGAATGCAACTATGGTTTCTTACCTATGTCTAAGCTTGGAAGATTGACTTTCAAAATCAGGAAGAGAAAGAGTAATTGTATGTAATGATAATTTTTATTTTGAAGTGAAACTCTATAAAAGTCTATAAATTATTTATATTTTAGTTTTCTTTTCATGTTTGATATCCAAAATGTGATGTAAGCAAATAATGACATACCATTATGAATATCAATATCGACCGCCAACCAAGTTATTTGAAAAATAATACATTTAACAAAACTAAAAAACACGATATTTGAATTGAAAAAGATGAAATATCAAAATCAAGAAAAAATAAAAATTTATTGTTTTTTTTGTGAAATTTACCTATTTATTTACTAAAATATTATATTACTAGGTGTAGAACTTATGTATTACATGGATTCATTTAAAAAAAATTAAATATGAAATTCTAAACATTTAAAAGTTTGAATTTATAAGAAAATTAGTAAAATATTGAATTATTAAAATTAGTGTTTTTTTTTCTTTTTAAATTTAAACAAATAATTTAGATAAATAAATAAAGGAAACTAATAAAGTTTTAATTTACAAATTTTAAATTTAAGAGGAAAGTCAATTAACGAATTGATATGTATATATTATTACATTTATTATAATTATTACATTTAAATATCATATGAAATTTGATAAAATGAAAAAACCACAAAAATTTTAATTGAAAATAACCACAAAATGAAACGTCATCAAATCAATGAGAGTATGACGTATAATAAAAAAAAATTCATTTATTAGAGTAGAGATAGTTAACTTGTTAAGAATCTAAAAGACACCTTAATAATTATTAATAATTAGTTATAACTAATTAATACTTCTATATCAAGACCAAAGTTTCTAATTTCAGACATAATTATTTAAGGCCAAAAAAATAAATAATATTTGCACATTACAATAGAATCGCATGTCGATATAATTAAAAATAAAAAAAAACGTAAAGTATTGTATTTTATAAACCGAAACGAATAGTATATTTATTATTTAATATTCATTACAAAACTATAAAACGATTGTGGTCCAAACCTAAATATTGCATAAAAAAATATTATTTAATTTTGTTTTCCTGTTATTAAACATTTTTTTTCTGACGGGTCATGTATCCTATCAGCACCAATGTATTTGAAAATATTAAATAGAAAACAAAATGAAAGTAGTTCCAAATGGAAGTGTGGAATAAGAATGTTGGGGACCATATTAACTTTTTTTTTTCTTTTTCAAATTAATATTAGATATATTTTTCACATTCATAATTTTCACTTAATCCTCTCACATACATACATAAATGATTAATAGTACATACATACATATGTTCTAGAAACAACAATCTACAAGAAATCAACACCTTCCAGATATTAGAACTCATAACAGGTTGCAAACGTGCAGACAAAATGACAGGTGAAGGAATCGTTGGATCGAAGCCTTGCGAATGATCGGATTTCATAAATCTAGAACATTACTCTTTTCAAAAGCATCGAGTAAATCATAACAAAATCAAATAACTTTTGCTTTCCAGTTAATCCCCAATAAGGAAAACACGGAATTACGACACCGAAAACACATTTTGGCTTATCCCAAAGGTTTGCTTTTATAAAACCCTTTTGAAATCATTTTGGTTAATTTAATAAAATTTCTCAAATTCACAAGCGTTCATGAGCAAATAATGCTTTTTTACTAAGATGCTAAAGTCTCATGAAGCTCTTTGAATTAAATCTTCATTTTACTCATCATGCCATCCTTTAAGCTTCCATGAATCCATCGAACATCTCATGGGTAGAGATGAAAATGCAATTTCCAAATTCTTCTTTTAAACACCGTCTTGTTGAAGTACCATATTATATAAAATAAAATCTTGTACATATATAACATTCTTAGATAACAATACGGGTTTTGATTTGTTTTCAAAAATTATCAAAACAAATGGAATTATTAAAATGAGCAAATTACTCGCACAAACACACCTAACTGAAAGTTTGAATTGTTGGAAAATAACCCGTTAAGGTTTTGTTTTCTAACCCTCTCTAGATAGTTGATGTGGTTCTAAGCTCTAACCTATCACCCACTTGATAGATTTAGTGTTTTGGGTGAAAAACTAATCTATGAACCCTAGATCTCAAATTGAGGATTATGTGGGTTGGATTACTCTTTAGAACACCATGTGATTGTCATTTGGTCATTGAACGACTATAATCCATAATCAATGGTGTAATTGAGTAACTCAAGCCCTAACCATATATTGAGTTGTAACTTGGCAATGACGAGTTGTATTCTAGCCTCTAGTTATGGACTTGGATTTAAATTTAGAATTATAAATGGTGTAGATGCTGTTAGAATGACTTATTATGAGCTTCTATAATAGGTTGTTGATGGATTATGATGCAAAAGATGTTCATAACCATGAATTGATATATATATATATATATATATATATATATATATATATATATATATATATATATATATATATATATATATATATATATATATATATATATATATATATATAAAGAGAAAGAGAGAGAGAGCTAGGTTATTTTGTTTTTTACATTTATTGTGTGCTAGAATGCATCAATATAAATTTAGTAAATTAAATAATTATAGATATTAAATGATTTCTATAATTATATGTATATTAAATGATATCCATAATTATAATTCTCTTTTTATAGAAAATAATTAAATCCGTCGTTAATGCCAGCAATAACATTCTTTCAGAATGAATTTGCATCTAGGTTTTTATATATGAGTTCGTACTTTGTTTCAAGACTCAATCACTTAAAATACAATAAAGTTGTATGGAATATGAATAACGAGAGTGTATTCTACTAGAATACACTCTCATTCTGCTGCAATACATTTTCATTCTTCTAGATTTGAATTTATTATGAAAGAATATTATTGTTGACATTAATGACGAATTTAATTAGTTTCCATAAAAATGAGTTATAAGTATGGATAACATTTAATATACATATAATTAATACTAAATTCCTATTGGTGCATTCTAACACACAATAGATGTGAAAAACATCTGAACTTACCTCTCTCTCTCTCTCTCTCTCTCTCTATATATATATATATATATATATATATATATATATATTACTTATTATGCAAATTTGATCAAAAGCTGAAAATTAAGAGGTACAAACCATTAGTGCATCATGTACAATGACTTTATGCATTAAAAGAATATTGAATCTTATCCGGTCAACATTTATGAAAAAAGTCAAATAAGATGATGATAAGATTTTGAATGGGTCAAAGTTTGATAAAGTGTTCTTCATATCCAATTGAATCGGTAAATACTAAATCTGATCCGGTCAACATTTATGAAAAAGTCAAATAACATGATGATGATAAGATTTTGAATGGGTCAAACTTTGACCAAGTGTTCCTGATATCCAATTGAATCGCTAAATACTAAATTTGTCAATATTAATGAAAAAGTCAAATAAGATGATGATAAGATTTTGAATGGGTCAAAGTTTGACTAAATGTTCTTCATATCCATTTGAATTGGTCTAATATGATGTACACGTTATAAAGCAATTCATATAAACTGGAAGAGGCGCATTGATCTAGCATTCGTATATCATGAATGTCTTGCCATTGACCGCAAAACCTTGGTTCTTTCTCATGCTCGCTACCTCCTCCTATTGGTTTTCTTTCTATTAAAATCGAATAAGCTAAAAATGTCTTACGTTTAATCCTAGCCCAGGTATAAGAAATCTCTATCTGTTCGTCATTTTGTTTAACAAATTTTTTATGTCATTTTGTTGATTTGCATCCGTCGCTTTGCGCGGGTAAACGTCTAGTATATATACATACATATATATATATATATATATATATATATATATATATATATATATATATATATATATATATAACTCCCTAGTCAGTCATTGGGTCCAAATAAAACTCCCTTATGGCCCAAACATCTAATTTATGTCCCAAGGCAAGGTTTCCTAATCCTTGGCCTATTGGGCCTCTTTTCCCCAGGGCCCAAATCCTAATTAAATTAAGGCCCAAGCCCATCCATTTAAGTTTCAAGGCCTAATACCATATATCCTAGGTCTAGGCCCAGAAACCTTACTCCACAGTGGGTCATGAGGCTCGACTATTTTTAGGCCCAACATCCTAAGGCCCAAATACTCATTTGACCGCTCTGCATGCGTACATGCGACATTCCTGACACGTACGCCCAACGTATGCTGGTCTTGACCACGTTGGGGAGATTGACCCTGTACGCGTAGCGTACCAGGGGTACGCCCAACGTACTGGCCAGTTTCTTTAGAACTTCTTTTGTGACTTAATCCACTATGTCCTAACGTCCAAAACATAGATCCAGGTCCTTTAAGACGTCCTAGACCATAAAGTTACAAACTTTATGTCTTTGCATGCATGGATGGGGGTTAAGACATGTTTTAAATCCTTAAACACACTTTGTGACCATCTAACACTTGCATGGTTGTGGCTTAACCATCAAGGCCCGATTTTTATGGCTCTAAATGCCTCCAAGGGCTCAAAAGGACAACTATTATGGGTTGGAACCACCAAAACACAAGAAATCTCAACTATGGAGTCAAAATGTCACATAAAACACCCCAAAACTACAACTAAGCATGCAATGGTCAAGTTTGAAGCTTGATACCTCAAATGAGTCAGAAAAGATGTTAAACTCCTGGATCTACAAGCCCTTCACATGTTCTTGCTCCTTCTTCTAACTTCCTCTTCTTCAAAACCACCAAAAATCACCCAAAAGTGCAGCAAATTAGCTCACAAAGCATGCAAGAGGTTTAGGTTTTGATTTCTATTATTTAGAGATAGTGGAGGCTGAGGGAATGAGGTTTAGGACGGAGCTAATGTCTTTATATATGGTGTAAACCCAAAAATTTAGGGTTTTCAACTGGACGGGTTACGCCTAACATACACTTAGGTACGCCCAGCATACACGAGGCTCCCCCCCCCCCCCCCCCCCCCCGTGCATCGCACCTCAATCATGTACGCCGCACGTACACTATGTATGCCCAACGTACTGCCTTTCACAAAATTTCAATATTTAAACACTTAAATAAATCAAGGGAAATATGTGGTGACTCGGATGTTACAAATCTCCCCCGCTTGAATTAGACTGCGTCCTCAAAGTTTGTTGTTGCTGGGAATAGCTCGGGGAAATGCTCCCTCATCTTGTCCTTTGGCTCCCACGTCCATTCCAAGCCCTTACGGTGTTTCCACTACACCTTCACCAGTTCTACTTCCTTGTTTCTCCGAGTCTTCGTCTTCTTATTGAGAATGGCTATAGGCTTCTTGATGTAGTTCAGGCGGTCATCTACCTCTATGTCCTCCAAAGGAACCACCGCGTAATCATCGACTATGCACTTCTGCAGCTGCGAAACATAGAAAGTGTTGTGGATCTGTCTAAGCTCTTCCAGAAGGTCCAACCGATATGACCTTGCGCACCCGGTCTATCACCCTAAAAGGTTCGATATACCTAGGCCCAGCTTGCCCCGTTTCTAAAGCAGATGACACATTTCCAAGGTGACACCTTCAGAAGGACCATGTCCCTGACCTAAAACTCCAAGTCTGATTGACGTCTGTCGGTGTAGCTCTTCTGCCGGCTCTAGGCCGTCTGGAGTCTACTTAGGACTTGTTGGATCTTGTCCGTCGTCTTGAGTACCACCTCGGTACTCCCCATGACCCTCTGACCAACCTCACCCTATCATATTGGGGTCCTGCACTTCCTCTCGTAAAGCATATCGAAGGGAGGCTGGTCGATACTGGCGTGGTAGCTATTATTATAGGAAAACTTTGCCAAGGGAAGGTAGGTATCCCAGCCACCACCGAAGTCTAGAACGCACACCCACAACATATCCTCAAAGTTCTGGATGGTCCGTTCGCTCTGACCATCCGTTTGCGGGTGAAAATTCGTGCTGAAGTGTAGACAAGTACCTAACTCGTCATGAAATTTCTTCCAGAATCTAAAAGTGAACTGCACATCCCTGTCAGAAATAACAGAAACTGGCACCCCATGTCGAGCTAGCACCTCCCTGATGTAGATGTCTGCCATCTTCTCGGCTGAAATACTCTCCTGAATCGGTATGAAATGGGTGCTCTTGGTTAATCAATCCACAATGACCCATATCACAATAACTCCGCGCGCCGTCCGAGGTAACTTCGTAATGAAGTCCATGGTAATATCTTCCCATTTCCACAGAGGGATATCCAACGGTTGCGTCTTGCCGTGTGGTCTCTGGTGTTCGGCCTTGACCTTCCTGTAGGTCAAGCACCTCTCGACGTACCAGGCTACATCCCACTTCATGTAGGGCCAATAGTAATCAGGACAGAGATCTCTATACATCTTCATCGCCCCATGATGGACGGAAAATCTGGATTTGTGCGCCATCTCCATCAGGATTTGGCACACACCGTCCGTGTACGGAACCCACACTCTATGATGGAGTGTCAATATCCTACGGCTACCATAGTCGAAGGAGGAAATCTGACCCATGATACGCTCACTCTTCTGGTGTTCCTCCTTCATAGCCTCCTGTTGAGTCACTATTGTCATCCTCATGTAGACGTTTCTGATCGGGTTCACGAATGCCTTGAAGCTAAATGCATCGGCCACAACATTGGTATTCCCCGAGTGATAGAGGATCTCGCAATCGTAATCCTTCACCACGTCCAACCACCGTCGTTGTCTCATGTTCAGATTTGGTTGGTCCATCAAGTACCTCAAGCTCTTGTGATCCGTATAAATGGTACAACGGACCCCATACAGTTAGTGTCGTCAAATCATGAGGTAAAAAACAACCGCCCTCAACTCCAGTTCGTGCGTCGGGTAATTTGCTGTAACGCCAGTGTTTCTGGGCTTGCCATTTTTAGCAATGTAATAGTCTAGGTTAACCTTTGTAACCCGTTTTGAAATAATAAGAGTGTATTATTTGAGTATTATGTGTTTTGTGCTTAATTGCTTAATTATGTGGTTTGATTAATTAAGAATAAAAATAAGCGTCAAAATTTAAGTGTAAAATAAACTTGATATCTTTGGATAACGTTGTAGTAGTTGAAACGAGGTTTCCGAATATATATAGAACGCCCAAATCTGACTTCGTATGAAGAAGTTATGATTTATCGAAGTTTCGGCTTAGCGGTATGCAGCCTGAAATACTCGATCTGAGATCGAGCAGCTTTTAGCCGAAACAATCTAAACGAGGATCGAAGGTCTCGTTGTTGGTATCGAAGCGATAAAAAGTTAGGCGAGAACGGACGTCAAACGAAGAAGTTATGAATTTATAACGAAGTTTTTCTGTCCCGGCCTATTAAAAATAAATAATAAAAATAAAGTCAAAATTAGCCGACGGAGTCTAAACGAAAGTTGTAGAGCGTAGTCTCACCTTCGCGTGGATATAAAGAACGTCGAAAACGGAATTCGTATGAAGAAGATATGAATTTCCGAAGTTTATTAAATAATTTGTATTTAAATTTAATTGGAAAATCCGGCATTATCCGAAGAGGAGTCATCGGACTCATCCGAAGTACGCCCCGCGTACTCGTGTACGCCCCGCGTACACCGAGGAATGTCGACACTCGCACTCGAGCACTTCGGATACGTAAGCAATAACGATTCTGAGGCAGTACGACCCGCGTACTCCGAGGCTCCAGCCTCCTATAAATATGATGTGAGGGCAGCCGAGTTCTTTTTCTCTTTTCTCTTTTCTCTTTCCCGTTTTACCTCGATTTACATGCCAGAAGTACCCCGAAGCCCCGGTAATATTCTCGAGCCCCGAAGCAAGTCTCGAGATCCCGAAGATCCCGAGAGGTGCGATTTCCGAGCCGAAGCTCTGCCCGCGAGAAGTTCGATTTTGGTAGAGATCTTCCAGATCTGCTGAGGATTACTACTTCTACAAGCCGTAGTGCTATCTGATCGTCTTCTGATCAAGTGAGTGTATACTACCTTTCATAAACACGATAATAATACAAGTATGGTTTGAGTGTATTAAGTATATTGTTGTTTATGTGTATAATTTTGTTGTTATATGTGTGAATGTATATTCATTCTCTTCTATCTCATAGATCTGATCTATTTCCTATGAAATACGTGTTATGTGGGTGTGCCTCATCTGTTATGTGGAATATGTATTGAATGAAAATGATATACAGGTTTTAAACTATGTATGAAAATATATATTTTTATCTACTAATATGTTGGGTAAAACATGGGTAGATAGTTGGTGTGTAATAAACAGATGAGAGGCCTCGATGTTGTTGTTGTTGTTGATCTAGTTATTCAGCGGAGTATGGATAACGACCACTGACTCTTTCTAGACAGTCCAGTGGAACGCTAGCAGGTTCATAACCTGTAGGTGTTGTGAACGATGTGTTCACCGGTGTACTCTATCCCCCTCATGGTTGCCTTTAGGATATCTATTGTTGAGGAAACCCCTTAGCAGTAATGTCCGTCCCGATGAAAATCCTAGATTAGGTCCCTTGAGATAGATGTTATTTTAGGGACGTAAAGTGAGGATAACAGGAATGGGTAATCGGGATAGTGATTGGTTGGTGAAATTAAATATAATTTATTTATTGTGGGTTGAAAACCCTATATGCTCACCATGCTCCCAAGCCCGACCCACTCAGTTTTATTTGTATTACAGGAAGTGGCGCAAGGGCGTAAGATGGATGAATCATCGAGTTGTTTTGTTTACAAGTCTGTATATGTATATATTTGTTGAATGACTTGTAATGTTATCGTTTATGCTTTATGGTCTGTATCGGAACATGACATCCCGAGTTTTGATTATATAATGAAAATGCATCTCTTGATGAAATGCTTTGATAAATATTATTTTATCATGTTTTGTTTTGAAAACAAATTCCGCAACACTTTTAAATCAAAAGGATTTACTCTGAAATTATTTTAAAAAGAATAAATGAAATCGGTCTTTTCTGGCCGAGATTTTGGAGATGTCGCATTCGCCTCAGGAGGCTTCAACTACCTCGAGGCGTAAGCAATGACGTGCCCTCTTTGCATCAACACTGCGCCTAAACCCGAGATAGATGCGTCACAATACACTACAAAATCCTCAACGTCCTGTGGCAGGGCTAAGATCGACGCCTCACACAACTTTTGCCTCAAAGTCTCGAATGTCGCCTGCTGCTCAGGCCCCCAACGAAACACAGTAGCCTTCTTCGTCACCCGGGTCAGGGGTACCACTATCTTGGAGAAATCTTGAATGAATCTCTGATAATAGCCTACTAAACCGAGAAAGCTCCAAATCTCATACGGAGACCTCGGAACCTCCCATCTCATCACGGCCTCCACCTTGGCCGGATCGATCAGAATACCATTCTGGTTGATGAGGTGCTCTAGAAACTGAACCTCGCTTAACCAGAACTCGCACTTGGAGAACTTTTCGTAGAAGCTCTCCCTCCTCAGGGTATCCAACACCTCTCACAAGTGACCCTCATGCTACTCTTGGGTCTTGGAGTAGACCAGTAGATCATCAGTAAACACTATAACCGACCGGTCTAACATCGGCATGCACACGCGGTTCATGAAGTTCATGAACGTGGTCGGGGCATTGGTGATCCCAAAAGGCATCACCACAAACTCATAGTGCCCATATCGAGTCTGAAAGGCCGGCTTCTGCACATCCTCCTCCCTGACCCTCATCTGGTGGTATCCTGAGCGCAGATCAATCTTGGAAATCCAAGACGCTCCCTGAAGCTGGTCAAATAGATCATCGATCTTCGGGAGTGGGTAACGGTTCTTCACCGTTAGCTTGTTCAACTCCCGGTAGTCTATGCACATCCGGTGCGACCCATCCTTCATTTTCACGAACATGATGGGTGCACCCTACGGCGAGCTACTAGGCCGGATGAACCCCTTGTCTAACAGCTGTGTAGACAACTTCTGCATCTCTAGTGGGGCCAATCGATATGGTTCCTTGGCTATGGGAGCTTCACCGGGAACCACATCGATCTAAAACTCCACCTACCTCTCTGGAGGCACCCCGAGTAGATCCTCCAGAAATACATCTGGGTACTCACGAATAAACGGTACCTCATCAATCGTCACTCTATCTTGTTCCCATGTATCCATAATGTAAGTGAAAAACCCCGAGCAACCCGGATGGAGATAACGTTTGGCCCTAGCAGTCGAACATAAAACTGGGTCGCGCTGAGCTCTTTCCCCGTGGACCACCTATTATCCCCCACTTGGGGTCCGCACTTGTAGCAGCTGGTGCTCACAATCAATCACTGCCCCATTATGTTGTTGGATTAATGTCTAAGTCCATAACTATAATTGGTAAGACTTGACCCGACCCGACATGGTCCATTTGGGTTGCATAGCATCATGCATTTGGATAGACTATAATGAGAGAAATAACACCTAAGGTTTGTTAATATATTATAAGTTCTAATATATTAATAAGATTATTTAATTAGTATTGATTAAGAATTAATCTAGGATTAATTAAGTGATCAAAAGAAGACTAATTAAATATATGGGTTGATTGTGTAAATCATCCATACTTGTATAGTGGGCTAATGCTTCATGGATTGTCAAGTTGGGATAAAACCCATAAGATGCTCCATGGTATATTTGAACCCATGGATCCAAGGAAATGGAAAGCCATGAAAATTAGGGTTTATCCTAATTGTCACTAACTATATAAGCATCTTATTGTTGACAAAATCGGGACTAGAATATAGGTGAAAGGGCTAGCCGATTTTTATGAAGTGTGGATTTCTCTCTAATCTATTCCAAGTGTATTTGGTGTTGTGTGAACCATTTGAGGTGTCACACTTGGGGCACTAGGCACTCAAGCTTCATGAAGAGATTCTACATCAAAGAGGTATGTAATTCTAGCTTGATATATTCATATGAATCAATGTTATTATGCTAGTTAGGATGAATACCTTGGAAAGTTCATATTTGCATGTATAATAGAGAAAACATAGATCCAAGGTATTTAGGGTTTCATGTACACTTAGGAGTGTTAGTATGCTCAAAACCCAACAGTGGTATCAGAGCCCAGGCTTGTTTTCTTGTTATACTTGCTTAAACTGCTTAAAAATCGAATTTTGGTGCTGTCTGCACAGCAGACTCGCTGAGTCCACTGATGGACTCGCCGAGTCCAAGGCAAAAATCATCCAACTCGTCGAGTGTGTTCATGCACTCGACGAGTTGGACCCCTAGACAGCATATATTCGACTGTTTTGGCTAGAAATGGACTAGGAACATTACCCTAAGCTGTTTTTGAACTTATAAACTTGTTTTTGATGTGGTAATCTTCATAATAATCCAATTTCAAAGATAATTGTCAATAGATTCATGTTTTGTATTAGTTTAAAAGTTATGCTAATTACATGAAAAAGTTTGATGTGAATTATCTTTGTTCATATGAGTCTCTTAGATTAATAGATAAGTTAATTGATTATGTGTTTTCAATCCATTTTAATCTAAGAGATGATTCTAAAATGTGTTTGTGTAACTTGTCCTCAAGTTACATGAAAGGTCACATTCAAGTTTCTTAAAACTCATAAAAGATGGCAAAGGTTACAAAATGAAGAGTCTCGTCCTCATTAAATGGTTTTATGACTCCATAACTTGTCCTCAAGTTATGGACGTTCAAGAGTCACTTTATTAAGTAATAAAATGTGTAACCTTAATTAATTCCATAAGCTACACAATAAAGAAAAGTTACATTCTTTTATTAGTTTAAAGTCTTCCATAACTTGTCCTTGAGTTATAGAACTTGGAGAGTTTTTTAATTAAAACTACTTTAAACACATAAGTTATGGAATTAATTAGTTTTGAATAGTTTCAAAACTTGCCCTCAAGTTTTGGAATTTGAAAAGTTTTCACTTATGAATACTTTAATTCCAAGTTAGCCCTTAGAATTTTAAAAGTTAAAATTCAACCCTTATACTTTATAATATTATAAGTTAATAATATATATATATATATATATATATATATATATATATATATATATATATATATATATATATATATATATGTATAAGAGTAAAGTCAGTCTTACCGTTAGTAGGCCTCATTCACGAAGCCGGTCTATAAGGGGGGTATAAGGTTACTACCTATAAAATGACAGTTTAATGGGTGTCCACTCTCACCCACCGCTTCCTTGACTGGTGGAGGGTCGTTAGCCGAACGGGTAGGACAAGGACTAGAATTTTCTATTCATTAAAAGTATTAATGATAAATACTAAGTAACTAAACTCTTATTAATACCCAATCTTAGTTACTTAGGAAAATGTGAATAAGGTGCTAATCCATGAAATTACACTTTGCACTTTGTTTAAGACGTTAGTGGAGCGTGTGTGGTTAACCGGCACACTAACCTGGACTTAACAATGTAGGAAAAGGGTAACTTAATATTTATCATAATATCAGTGGAGCGTGTGTGGTTAACTGGCACATCGATTAAGGGGTAAATATTAAGGGTACCAAGTATATTTGCACGGTTACTTCACACCTTGTTTTGTGATCCTCGGCATCCCAGTCACAAAACCTGAAGGGAACACTCGAGATTGAAACATGCCATTGAAAAGTTCAATGAATCTCAAAAGAATCTAGGAGTTTCAAAACCAATTAAAACCTAATAATACATTTCGTTTATTTTGGTGGAAATTGGTGAATCGTCATTCACCTACCTTCAAATATTTTATAGCTTGGATTACGGCATCCCTCTTCCAAGTTATAAAAGTATTGTGTTGGGTCCTAGCCTTAATATTTCATATTGGGGGTTATATTAGGGACTTTAAATAAACTATCTTGAATATCTCCTAAAAAGAGTTTGGTTTAGACATTTATGATCTTTCCAAATCTCTTGAAACAAGCTTTCCTAAATGAAGATGATGTTCCATGGAAATCATACTTCTTTCACCTCCTACAATTATTCTCCCTAGCCCACAAGTTCCTGAAAAGTTTAAGGTCACTCAAGCCTTATTGGCAAGCAAAGGTCTATGTGTGATCACATCTTGGAGATGTAGTCACATATTGACAAGCCGGGAGAGTTGGGTGTCAAAGTATTGAGAAAGTTGGTGGTTCAATCACTTTCTAAGTCACATAGTGAGTTCCTTTGGGACTCCTATGAAACAGACTATGACAAGACCCTTAATGATCTTATCTATTTGCTAAGATCAACTTCCAAAACTTTATGGACATTGACAATGATGACATTGGATATCCAGTAAAGCTCTCTCTTCCTAATGGAAAGGGATCGGCCATAGTCAACTTGGTTGACCAAATGGTAAATAGAGAGGCTAAGTCTAAGATAGTCCCATTATCAAGGGTCCATTGCCAAAGGAAGGGGCATTAGTTGCGAAGCTGCCAATTTTACCTAAGGATGTTAAAGTCAATAAGTTTGACTCTACTTCAGGAAAAGTCCACTATCTAACTCTGTTAAGTTTCTATTCTGATATTCTTGATACATGATGTGACTAGGTCACATGTTGATGTTTTAAGAATCAAAGAAAAGTGAAGAAACTTAAAGAAAGAATATGTTGAATCTGATCGCGTAGATGGATTTCTATCGCATAGTTTGATGATCGGATTCTTGAGCTACTTCTTAGGAGTTATGATATATTGATTAAGAATAGATAACAACAAAGTTTTAATGTGCATTTGCACTGTAAGGATAGTTTTTCCGCAAAGTTTTAAAATAAAAGGAAAACTTTTGATTTTATTTATTTTAAAATATCCTTACAATAGCATTTGTGAAAAATTTTGTTGCTTATAAGATTCCATTAAGAGCAAGAGTGGAAATATGAATTTGATTCTTTAATTTGTGGTAGTGTCTAAATTTACCAAATAAGGAAAGATTTTTGCCACCCAAGGTTTCAATTGGACCAAGACTTGGAATCATGCAAGTTGTATAGAATGATGGATGAGAACTTTCGAGCATTGGAAAATTTAAGACTAACTACTTGTTCACATGGATGGGTGAGTCAAGTAAAGGACTAAATGATCGAGTACACATTCTTGTGCACTGGTTAAGTCCACCACAAAAGATCGATAAGACTATTCGTCATAATTTACTATAGATCAGTAAATATGATTATACTTACAAGCTTAAGTGTAATTCTGAGACATTGGAAAAAGGTTCCAATGTATGGCAGAGCGAATAAGAAGAATCAACTTAGGCAAAAAGATAAAAGTTCTCAAATCTGAAAAGATGGGAGAGTACTTTAGTATCATGTTTTAATACCATCTTAATGATTTTGAGACCTTATCACAATTCATCCTCTAAGTGGATTCTGATAGTTAAGAAGAGCAGTTATGAATTGTTGAAGTGGTTAAATCAAGAAGATGATTCATACTTCGTTCCAAAAACAATTCTTAGAGTTATACTCTAAAATTGTAACTTGAGTGACATGTCTTAAAGAAGGTTTAAAACACTTGTCAAATGTAAGAGTAAAAGTTTTCTACTCTTGTACATTTGAAATTGGTAAGTTGTGATGTTTTGGATAAAACAAAGACCAACTAAGGCCAATTGTGTGAAGTGTTTGTCTTGATTAGAATCCACACTATCTCTTGAATATCTGACAAGAAGGTCTTATATGTCAAGAGGACAGTGGGAGTCTTAAAGGTCTTGAAAGTCTCAAGAACTAATAAAGAACAAAACCTGAAGTTCTTCACTAGCACACGACTTGAGGTTTATAACCTATCGTGTTGACATATTTTGTGCCCATTCCAATTAAAGTTGAATTTGCATATGAGTTCCTAGAGTTCTCAATTAGTTGCACAACAACTTGGAAGCAATGACAGGCCCTTGAGCTGCCAGATGACAAGAAATTAAGATTGAGTTCAGTCCATATGAGTTTGGATTTGTCATTATCCTTGTCTTGTGACTATGGTTTTGACAATTCACATGGATAAGAACACATACACCATTAAATCTAAGTGTCATAAGGTTTCTCTCCGATTCATGAAAATGATGGTGAGGAAACACTTTCACTAAGTAGATTTTAGCTAGATAGCAATTGTGATATTTGCATTCTCGAAGTCGTTAGTGGAGCGTGTGTTGTTAACCGGCACACTAACATGGACTTGTGAGAAGTGGCAAAGGTCTAAAAAATCGAGACTATGATTACGACATCCCTTTTCATAGTTCTTAAAATTGTTTAGACACCTGTGAGCTATCTAACATAAGGTGTATGATATTGATAAAGTTTTATCAAAGCAATCTAGTATCAGAAATCTGAACTTTGGTAAGAAAGTAAAAAAAGTATTGATTTCTAGAAATCCAGCTGATTTTTTAGTACATGTCAAAGCTAGTGGGCGCATAAGTGTTATGCTAATAATCATCATGTTAGTGGGAGCATGATAATTATGATAAAGGTTGCAAGTTAGCAATGTTAATTATAGAAAACAAAAGGTTTCAATTGGGAAAGAGTTGTTTTGCTATAATTAAGGGAGAGGAAATTATACTTCATCTCAAATCTAAAATCTTAGATTGAGGTTTTAATCGTATTTAGTCAAGTATATATATGAATGTTATGTTGGAATGGATCAACATAAGAAAATTCTATATATGGGTCCATTATTTGCGTTCTAAAATTCGATTATGATTACGGCATCCCTTTTCATAATCTGAATTATGAGAACTTGGCAAATTGAAATGGAAATGTTATAGCAAAAGACTGGTTTATTCTTTATGTGGGAAATCATGAATCGTGTCCCATATGCTTCGGATATAGGATCGATTACATGTGCTATATTCATCCTTTCTAAAATTTTCCAAATGCATGGGGCATTAAGAAGGGAAAAGGTCTAGAACTGGATATGACTAAAAGGATTAAACAATTGTTGAGGACAATCTAAGGTTTACCAAATATTTGTTGCTCAAGGACAGTTGGAAGTATAGTGTTAATTGTTGGAAGGACCATATTCACATATTCTAAAAAAAGACAACTCTTGTTCAGAAGTGATAGTCAAAAGGGGAATATGGAAATTATCCCATAGGTGGAAGTTGTTCAATAAATCAGTGTAAGATTAGGAAACTTAATGCAAGAAGGATGTTTCCAAGGAGTTGATCTCCTTTGGAATGCTCTGTAATGTTTGTTGTCAAGTCTTTGTGACTTTGTGCATAATCATTACAAGAGGACAAATGCATATAAGTTTAGAATCTAACAGATTTCAGTAAATGGCATGAATTTGGAATTCTTGCATTTATAGTACGGATTTGGGACTGTGAAATGAGAATCATTGGAGTTATGTTCAATTGGTCTATTTCGCAAAGTAAAGATCATAGACAAACATAGTATGCATACTTGGTGTGTGGCATGACTAGTGTTTAGAAAAACATAGTGTACATGCTTGGAGCATGGGACAACTATTGTTTTAATTCAAGAATAAAGTTGATAGCCGAAACAGTATGCAATGAATAATGTGTAATCATATGGTGATAAATAAAAGGTGTTTTATTTATATTCATAAGTTCTGAGACCATATTGGATTCAATTATTCTTATGTTTCATTTTGCATGTTTTGACTGCCAGAATAACTAGGTCGTTCTTGTTGGATTAGTGTCTAAGTCCATAACTATTTTGGTATGTACTTGACCCGATGGTGCATGGTCCTTTTGGGTTGCCTTCACCGAAGCAACTTGATAGGATGAATTATGGAGAGAAATGATTAAATATGATTTATTAATATATCATGGGAATAATATATTAAAGGAGAAATCATATTGTTTAATTAATATTAGTCAATAGTTAATTGGTAATTAGTTTTGTGACTAAAAGAGATTAATTAAACTTAAGGGACTAGAATTGTAATTATAAAATAATTGCAATTTGGGCCATGGATTGTCTTATATTATAAGGTGGACGAATTCTATGGGGGAAGCCCATATGAAATCGTCCAAGGCCTTAATTAAAGGGGTCCATGGGTTGCTTAGGGCTTAAGCAACCAAATTAGGGTTTCCTTGTTAGATAACCCTAATTGCCTCCTATATATATGGATCCCTTATGACCCAAAAACAGGGCTAAAACCTTCTAGGGTTTTCACACGGTTTTGGCAGCCTCCATCCTCTCTCCTCTTCATCCTCTTGCTTATGGTGTTTGTGAACCATTAGAGGAGTGACACTTGTGACTCTAAGCCTTCCAAAGTCAATTCAAGGAGGAATTGGGATTGTTATTGCTACATAACAATCAAGGTAATATCATAAACCTAATTATATGTTAATATTGATTTCTATATGCTAGAATTAGGGTTTATAGTCTTGGATTCAAAGCATGTACAATAGAGAAACCTAGATCCAAGCATTAGGGTTTGTATGAGCACATAGGATGTCTTATGACCAAAACCCATCAGTGGTATCAGAGCCTAGCTTGGTTTCAATTGTATTGATGCATTGTATAACTGGAAAATTCATTTTTTGGGTTTCTGTAGGCTACACTCGCCGAGTCCATAGCTGAACTCGCCGAGTCCATGCTGACTCGACGAGTCCATGCTTACTCGACGAGTCAACTCGTCAGATGGAGGGTTTCTCGGGTTTTCTTGCTGTTTTTGCTTATGGATTGTTACCTTATCATGTTAGATCAATATTAATCCGATTATATGATATATTTGACTATAATTTTGATCTAATTGAAGATATTTATCAATTAATAAGATAATTGTTTCCTTATGTGATAATTGATTAATTATTTTGAGTAAATTGATAAATTGTTTTGCAAGAAATCATTAAATAAATCAAATATGGATAATTATGTGATTAAATGTTAATTTGAATTATTTGTTATTTAATCCTTGTTGTTATGAAAAGTTTCATATTTTGCCCTTTAGGTTTTATAGTTTAAATTTGAACCCAAAAGTTTTGTTGTTTTGAAATTTAAATAGTTGAAACCCTAATGTTTTGAAAAAAAGGTTTCAAAACTTGCCCTCAAGTTTTGGAATTTAAATTTTGATTAAATGGTTTAATTTTGATGTATATTTAAATTCTAAACCCTAATGTGTTGAATTGTTTCAAAACTTGTCCTCAAGTTTTGGAATTTATAAGTTGATTAAAAGTTTAATTAGGAATGTTAAATTCTAAAACCCTAGTATAGTTTTGAAAAAGTTCAAATCACACCCTTATGGTTTTATTAATTAATTAAGGTGTATAATTAAAAGAGATTTAATAAATCCATAAAAGTTTAGGTTAACCATTTAATTGAATTAAAAGTGTAATTGTTAAAATTAACCACATAGTATTTTAAAAGTTATAAAATACACCCTATACTATATATAACATTAAAAGTCTAACATTATATATATATATATATATATATATATATATATATATATATATGAGTAAAAGTCAGTCTTACCGTTAGTAGGCCTCATTCACGAAGCTGGTCTATAAGGGGTGTTTAAGGAAATTGCCTATAAAATGGCGATTGAATGGGTATCCACTCTTACCCACCGCACTCTTGACTAATGGAGGGTCGTTAGCCGAACGGGTAGGATAGGACGAAACCTTCCATTATAAGTATAATGAAGTATAAAAGTAACTAAATGCTTTCATAAAATTCCCAATCTTAGTTACTTAGGCAAAAGTGAATTGATGCAATTCCATGAAATTACACTTTGTGCCCTTGCGAAGACGTTAGTGGAGCGTGTGTGGTTTACCGGCACACTAAATGGTTCTAAGCAAAGGTAGCAAAGGGTGACTCAATGTTTGTCATAGTTCGGTGGAGCGTGTGTGGTTTACCGGCACATCGAATAGGCGACTGTAACATGTGAGGGCACCATGTAGTTTGCATGGTTATTCACACCCGCTTTGTGATCCTCGGCATCCCAGTCACAAACAAGAGGGGCATATCGAGATGTAAACATGCCATTGAAAGTTCAATGAATCTCAAAAGATCTAGGAGTTTTCATAGATATAAAACTTAAATTATTTTTCGTTTTTCATGGTGGAAATTAGTGAATCGTCATTCACTTACCTTCAAATGTTCTGCAATTTGGGTTACGACATCCCTCTCCCGAGTTGTAGAATATTGTGTTGGGTCCTAGCCTTAGTATCTCATTTGGGTAATTTACTAAGGACTCAATCAATCAACTAACTTGAATTTGTTTTCTCCCGTTTTGTAGATGTCAAAGTTCGACAACTACGGTCTTCCCAAATCCCGAGGAACAAGCTTTCCACATGAAGATGATATTCCACGATTCGATCGAGGAACAAGAAATCATGCTTCACTTCCTCCACCTCCTCCAATTATTCTCCCTAACCCACAAGTTCAAAGGCTTGAAAAGTTCAAGATCACTCAAGCCCTTTTGGCAAGTAAACATAAAGAAGGAAAGTCGGTGTGTGCACACGTCCTAGGGATGAAGTCACACATTGACAGGTTAAGAATGTTGGGATCCGTTGTCTGTGAGGAAATGGCTGCTGATTGGGTTCTTCAGTCACTTCCTAACTCATATAGTGAGTTCGTAAGAGAGTACTATATGATGAACCGCGACGTGACCCTTATAGATCTCACCTATATGCTTATTGCTGCTGAATCAGCAATGGTTTGGCGCAATAGAAAAGCAAAGTTGATTGGCCAGGTGCCATTTTACTCCTAAATGACCTAAGGCAATCCTCCATCAGCTAAATGATACCCTCCTTGATCGACCTGAAAATCATCGGAGCCGACTCAAGGATGCCTCTCATAATCTCGGATGCAATGAACTCGCACAATCCCTCATCAATCGGCTCGAAACTCATTCCCAAACCGGACCCAGATCCTGAACCTCCTGCTCCATGACATGTCACCACAATTCTGAATCAAATCATACAATTGTCAGGATTATACACAATCATTGAGAGATGTCACACTCTGCCACTCCTGGTCCCCCGCAGCTCTCTAAGGGTCAAGTATGGATCCTCTGCTTTCAGTAGTACGGGCTCATGCTACCTTCCACATATATCCATACTCTTACCATAGTTTGCATTGGGTCACCAAAGTTGCTCCCTATCCATACGTACAATTCGCAATCAGATCACACATGTCACTAATATCATCCTAGGCTTACCCTAGGGTAATCTCCGACCCACTCTCTGCCATCAGTTCCGAAAGATGCCCCTGCTACCCCCCCCTAACTAGCTCACGAATACCATTACATATTACTGAGACCAGATAATTCTTCGAATGAGAGGTCTCTCCCTACAACGGTTGGACTCAAACAAGAGCTGCGTAATAGGGCTAAACCTAACCTTCTGAAATCATTTAGTCCTCACAATATGTAACTTAGCGTATTCGGTTACTAGTTAGTTAGAGATAACTAGAAATCTTAATAGCACAAAGTAAGCAACATTCGAGCATTGAGTAATCAAAACCAAGCATATCCTAATCAGGCCATCATATCACCGACTAATCAGTACTAGCATGCAGTTCAATAGACACATACAACAATCATACAAGACATCCTTCCTAGATCCTTAGCCCTAATCTAGCATGCAATTCTCATACACATATAGTAGGCATACAAGGCATCCTTCCTAGATCCTTAGCCCTAATCTAACATGCAACTCTCATAATCATAACGAACATGTATGGTATCTTGGGGAAAACTTACTTGAGCTCGGCCGATTGCACACATCATACTCCTTGTTCTTTATCTAAAACCATTATTTTAAATTTTAGAAAAATTATTTTTCTTGTAAAAATCTCTCAAACCCTCGATTTGAGTCCAGACACCCCTGAAAGGTGTGTCCGAATCCCTCAAACCAAGGCTCTGATACCAACTTGTAACACCCTTAAAAATACAGCCCGAAAATCTCATTTTTAAGTTTAACAACCATAAAATAAACCATATCATTTTTCCCAAAACCATGTAAACATAAAATAGTTTAGTTATGCAGTCCAACGATACATATAAAATCATCATTAGAGTCATAATCCCAAAATCACTAATGCAGACTATCATGGTGTGATGCAATGCGATCAAGCCAGACCTTTCCCCTTCGAGCTGGAAGTACCTGAAACCAAAACTGAAAACCATAAGCACGAAGTTTAGTGAGTTTCCCCCACCATACCACATACAAATCATAAACATACTGTCAGGCACATCTGGGTGCCCGACCTACCCTACTGAGCATACTTGGGTGCTCAACCTACCCATGTTAGACATACCGGGGTGTCCGACCTACCCCTGGCAGGCATACCTGGGTGCTCGACCTACCCATCAGTTTTATTCTAACCGATTACGAGTTCTATTTCACCCCTACCACTACCACATAAATCATTTATATCACACATAAGCATCAAACAACACATACCACCTTAATAATTATCACAAAGACAACTACTAAGGCATATGAATACTATTGGGACGACATTGGTGCCTTCGACCCATGGTTTCTATGAAGGGAGACTCACCTCACTGTGTATGCCAAAATCGTACTCCTTGGCTGGCTCGTAACTGCTCTCCCTAAAGCATAATAAATTCGCTAGTCGGTCATTGGGTCCAAATAGAACTCCCTTATGGCCCAAACTTCTAATTTATGTCCAAAGGCAAGGTTTCCTAATCCTTGGCCTATTGGGCCTCTTTTCCCCAAGGCCCAACTCCTAATTAAATTTAGGCCCAAGCCCATCCATTTAAGTTTCAAGGCCCATTAAGGCCCAATACCATATATCCTAGGTCTAGGCCCAGAAGCCTTACTCTACAGTAAGTCATGAGGCCCAACATCCTAAGGCTCAAATACTCATTTGACCGTCCTACATGCATACGCGTGACGTTCTTGGCATGTATGTCCAGCATACGCTGGTCTTGACCACTTCGAGGAGATTGACCATGTATGCACAGCGTACCAGGGGTACGCCCAACGTACTGGCCAGTTTCCTTAGAACTTCTTTTGTGACTTAATCCACTAAGTCCTAACGTCCAAAACATAGATTCGGGTCCTTTAAGACGTCATATACCATAAAGTTACAAACTTTATGTCTTTGCATGAATGGATGGGGGTTAAGACATGTTTTAAGTCCTTAAACACACTTTGTGACCATCTAACACTTGCATGGTTGTGGCTTAACCATCAAGTCCCAATTTTTATGCCTCTAAATGCTTCCAATGGCTCAAAAGGACGGCTCTTATGGGCTATAACTACCAGAACACAAGAAATCTCAACTATGGAGTCAAAATGTCACATAAAACACCCCAAAACTACAACTAAGCATGCAATGGTCAAGTTTGAAGCTTGATACCTCAAATGAGTAAGAAAAGATTCTAAACTCCTGGATCTACAAGCCCTTATCATGTTCTTGCTCCTTCTTCTAACTTCCTCTTCTTCAAAATCACCTAAAAGTGCACCAAATTAGCTCATAACATAGACACAATTCCAGTTTTAATGTTAAAATATAATTTTAAATCGTAGGCATATTATACATCATTATAATTATGTATGTTACTATATTAGTCTCTAATTATAGTAACAGGTTCAATACAAATATAAGATACATATATCTCTTACAATTGAAAAAGTGTAATAAAACAAGAATATTAAAAATATTCAAACAAACGATAAAGTAGAACTATTCTAATAAAAAGATGTTTTATAGTTAACTATATGTCAATTAATGTAAAACAAAACCGAATAATCAAACCCTCACATTTATAATTTATTTGCGTCACAATAAAGGTTTTTATAAAATCATTATTATTAAAATTCTACTAGATTTTGTGTTTGGAAAACTTGTTTTCTAAACCTCTTTTTATAGTAGTATAGTACCCTCTTAAATGACCATTTAAATTCAAAGTACTTAGGGGGTGTTTGGATAGGGAAAAAATGACTGCTTATTAGCTTATTGCTTATTCTCACCACAATAAGCTAATTTAAGTGTTTGGATAAGATGCTTAAAAAATCAGCTTATTGTGGTAGGAATAAGCAAAATAAGCTGATTTTAATAAGCTATGAAAGCAATGCTTATTGCTTATTGCTTATTTTTAATGATTCAGAAATTACCGAATTACCCTTCAATAAACTATACATAAAACCCATAAACCCTTCAAATCCCATCGTTTGCTTCACCTGTTGTTGCTGCCAATCACAATTCCTGTTCTCCCTTGGCCATTGTCCCTGGAAGCCATCGACAATCAGGTATGTTGTTGATCTTTTTTTTTCTCTGCTGCTATCGTTCCCTGCCATCCGGTTATCCTTTTTTTTTTTTTATCGGTGATGCTGTTCACGAAGGTGTTCTTCCCTGCTATATTTCCCTGCAACCATTGATTGTTCTTCATTCTTGATGCAACATGATTGTTTTTTTTGATCAGTGATGCAACATGATTGTTTTTTTTTCTTTTTTTAATCGGTGATGCACCATGCCCCTGTGATTATATTGCCTTTTGTTTTTTAAGGATGCTGTTCACGATTGTGTTTGTGTGTGTTTTTTTTGTTCCAGAAACTGCCCCTGTGATTATTGTTGATTTTCTTCATCAATTGTTGTTGATGTTATTTGCTATTATTGATGGTATTGATTGTTATTTGTATTCATAAATTCAATACAAATTCCGCTGCCTATGTTTATTCAACAGTAGGTTAAAGTTTCTTCATTCCTTATCATGATTTAATATAGGTAATGGACACTGTCAATGTTCATGATATGGATTTTGATACAACCAAAGTGAAAGTTACAAATAGGTTTAATTGGGAACCTCATACATTCAAGATATTTCTTGAGGAATGTATGACCGAGCTAAAAAACAGGAATAGAGCGAGTAGTTATTTCAAATCTACTGTGTGCCAAAATATATGTAAGAGGCTTTTGGAACGAACGGGTAAAGAATTGGACAGAAATCAAATGAAAAACAAATGGGACATAATGCGGAAAGAGTTCAAATATTACGACCATTTAACAAGACTAGAAACGGGAATTTCAGTTGATCCCGTGAAAAATACAATCTCAGCATCAAAGGAATGGTGGGATGATAAAATAAAGTTAATAATTAAATTTTTTTTTATCTAACTATATATTATTTGTATTGTGTTTTCCATGACATTGTAAATTTGTACATATAGGAAGATAAAGAGTTTGCTAAGTTTAAGGATAAGAATTTGGATGTATATCAGACATATTATGAGGCTTTATTTCAGGATACTATAGCTATTGGAGACAAGGCTAAGGTACCTTGCGAATTTGGCGACAATAACACTCCGAATGATGTACAAATTGTGGATATTATGGATGGAAAAGAGGATACTGATGAAGTCCTCTTATTTGATGATGTTGATCCTTTTTTCACAATCGATAGTTCTAGTATGAATAAGAGGGGAAAAAAATTAACTCCCAGGCGTAACAAGAAAAGAAAATTTGAAGGAAAAAATGAAGGAAAAAATGAAGAAAAAAGTGAAGAAAAAAGTGAAGGAAAGAGCATGGCAAACTCGTCATATGAACAGAAACTCGACACTGTTTTTGATGTTCTGTTAACAAGGAGCACTCAACCCTCAAGACAAACCACACAGTCACCCACAACAGAAGAATGCATGGCAATTGTCTCTACTTTCCTGGGTTTTGAAGAAGGCTCAATAGGATATTTAGAAGCGTTAGAGGTATTTTTAAAGAAACCAACTCGTCAAAATTTTATGGTTCCAAAGAGTGACGAAACAAAGATGGAGTTTCTCAAGAGGCTTATAGAGAAAGAGAAGTAGTGTTAGACTTATCCTTTTATGTCATGTGTCAGACATTCTCTAATTTTTTGGTCAATTTTGCCCTTGCCACATGATTATGTTTTGTTTCCTTTTTCTATGATTTTATCTATTAGGTAGACTTTAAATGGTTGTCATGTGTCAGACCTATTGTTTCAACTATTATGTTAAATTTAAACGGTTGTTTTGTGTGTGTTTTATGCAATGTCGTTTGATGTTTGTTTTGTGGTCAATTTTACCCTTGCCCCATGATTTTGCTCTTGTTTTCTTTTCAATGATGTTGCTATGATTTTATCTAGTATGTGGTGAATTTCAATCTTACCCTTGTATCCTTTTCGTTAGTAATAGGTTATATTCATGGCCAGTGACTGTGAAAGTGACAACTCATATGACAGTGATGACTTATGTGATGAAATTGAAGAAAATGAAGAGATTCAAACACTTCTTTTATGTGGGCTTGCTGTCAAAGGGTTACTATTGACTCAGAAATCGAAAAACGTGCGTAGACGTCGCCGATCATCTACGCGCACAGGAAGCATGCTTATCAATGAAATACTTAACGATCATGAGAGCCGATGTTATCAACTTTTCAGATTAGAAGTCTCGGTTTTCAACATGTTATGTAGGGATCTTGTTGCACATTATGGGTTAAAGAAATCACGTCGTGTATCTATTGAAGAGTCCCTTGGTATTTCTTGTTGTACTTAGCGCATGGATGTGGAAATTGTTTAGTTCAAGAGTTCTTTAATCATTCTGGAGAAACAATCCATAGACATTTTCATAAAGTCTTGGATGCTGTGGTTAACCTTAGTAAGGACATCATCAAACCAAATGCTAACTACAACGAAACTATACCAGAACATATTTTAAATAACCCTCGATATTATCCATACTTTAAGGTAGTTACTTAGATGCAAAGTTATGTTATTTGGTGAATTTGTGTACTTGTAAAAATAATTGGTAACTTGTTATATTTTTTGAAATTGTAGGATTGTATTGGTGCCATCGATGGAACACACGTGAAGGCCTCTGTTCCGCAACATGAACAAATCAAATTCATTGGGTGAAAGAATTGCGTTACTCAAAATATTATGGCAGCATGTGATTTCAACATGTGCTTTACCTTTGCGTGGGCTGGATGGGAGGGGACTGCACATGATACGAGAATTTTCAATGAAGCGCGAAGGAGACGTGAAGTTAAGTTTCCACTTCCAGCCGATGGTTAGTATCATTACTTATTAATACAAGTTTTATATTTTCAAACGGTATAAATAAATAAAAATCATATGCTTTATTTGTACATGTATAGGTAAGTATTACCTTGTAGACGTCGGATATCCTAATACAAAAGGTTATCTTGCTCCCTATAAAGGTTCAAACATCCGTTATCATATTCCCGATTTTCGACGTGGACAGACTTCTGCCTCGCGGGAACCAAAAGGCTTCAAAGAAAAATTTAATATTATCATTCGTCACTTCGCAATATAATTGAACGAACTTTTGGAGTTTGGAAGGCTCGATGGGTGTTACTAAGAGATATGCATGTAAATTTCGACTTCGAGACCCAAGTTAAAATTGTGCTAGCTTCAATGGCGATTCACAATTACATTAGAATGAGCGGTAATGGTGATGCATCATTTCAAATAGCGCAAGAAGAATCTTATATTCCGCGCAATGACGAAGGACCCAATAATGGTATTGAGCCACATGACGAAGTATCAAGTACACAACGTAGAACTGAGGATATGTATATGTGTGCAGTACGCGATATGATTGCAGGACATATTTTCTCAAGGTCAAATACTCGTGCACATAATGGCGTATGATTTGTTTTGAAACTTTGTAGTATTTTAATGTAGTAGCATGAAACTATTTTGTGTAATATTTTGGATAATATGGATTTGGAACGAAATTTGTGGTCTAATATTATTATTATTATTTAAAAAAATTGTTTTGTTTTAATTAGAAAAATATGTAGTAGCATGATAATTGTTTTTTTAGTTCTTATGAATAAGAAATCTTTTATTATTATTTAAAAAAATGTTTTGTTTTAATAAGAAAAATATGTAGTAGCATGATAATTGTTTTTTTAGTTCTTATGAATAACAATATTATTATTATTATTATTTATAAAAAAAATGTTTTAATAAGATAAATATGTTAACATATAAGAGGAAGTCCTTTTTGGTCATTTTACTCATATAAGTTGTTTTGTTTGCCAAACACTTAAAAATGCTTATTACTTATTGCTTATTACCACCACAATAAGATAATCCAAACACTTTTTAAAAAACTGTTTATTCTCACCACAATAAGCAATAAGCAATAAACTAATAAGCTAAAAATATTTTTATCCAAACACCCCCTTAGATTGTTTTCCAACATTTGCCACAAGTTGACATGATCAGACGGTAACACATACACCCAAACATGAAACATTTGTGTTCATTGAAAAGAAAAAGACACGTGATGGTAACAAATTTTTTGATTTTTTATTTTTTTTAATTGATAAGAAGAAGCCTAATCACAATAATTCAGTTTTAGGCTTAAAATATAAATTTAAATCGTAGGCATATCATACGTCATTATAATTATGTATGTTACTATATTAGTCTCTAATTATAGTAACAGGTTCAATGCAAATATGAGATACACAATGGATGTGTTCAGCAAAATTAGTTGGTAACTGGTACCTTGTAGCTTGTAGCGTTTGAAATAACATTTTGATTTGAACCGTTTTGTTTAAACTAAACGCTAGAATCTTGTAGTGTTGAACGAGACTTTCCGTTCAAAATGAAACGTTTTGCCAAACGCTAGAAGCTAGAAGCTCTCAAACACTTTGTGCCGAACACGCCAATATATGTCTTACGATTGGAAAAATGTAATAAAACAACAATATTAAAAATGATTCAAACAAATAATAAAGTAGAACTATTCTAATAAATAGATGTTTTATAGTTAACTATATATCAATTAATGTAAAACAAAACGGGACAATCAAACCCCATATTTATAATTTATTTGCCTCACAATAAAGGCTTTTACAAAATCATTTATTATTAAAATTCTACTAGATTTTGTGTTTGGAATACTCTATTTTCTAAAACTCTTTTTATAGTACTATGTACCCTCTTAAGGGACCATTTAAATTCAAAGTACTTAGATCGCTTTTCCAACATTTGTCACAAGTTTGACATGGTCGGACGGCAATACGAACACCCAAACATGTAACATCCGTGTTAATCGAAAAGAAAATGACTCATGACGATAACAAACTTTTGGTTTTGTTTATGTTTGGTTAGTTTTTTTTTGTACATCATTTACCTATGTGTTTTCCGGCCAAACATAAAATTTTCGATGAACAATATGAATTTTCCGAGCAATTTGAACACACACATGAACACAAATCTGAAATCTAGATTTTTTAGGGTGTGCTCCTTAAAATTGATTTCAAAATCAAGGTTTGAAGAACTCACAAGAATCTAGATTCAAAGCCAAAACCTGAAAATCAAACCCCTAAAATCTAGGGTTCGTTCATTAGAAATGATTTTAGAAGAAACGAAGATCTTAATTTCTTGAAGCTCTTACCCATAAAATGATTTCAGATGTGTTGTGTAAAAAATTGTCTCTATTTGTTTTTATTTCTGAAACTCACGACTTAAGAACACAAAAAACTCAAACCTTCAATTTCAAGGGTTGCGTTTTGTGGGTCTTCAAGAACAAGAAGAATCTGTTCGATCTTTGTAGCTTTTTGGTGGGTATTCTTGAAGCTTGAAGCCTTATAAACATACACACGTCGATTTCTGGGTTTGTTCTTGAAAAACACGAACAAGATGCCATATTTTGCTTTGATTTCCGATGAACTAGATTTAAGTGTTTGTGTTTTCTTGAAATCATTTTTTTATATGAAATCGTTCCTAAAATCATTTGGATATTTGAAGATTTGTGTTCAAACCAAAATGTTTTTGAACATGTGAAGATGAAGAACACACAAACATGTCTGAGACAAATCAATTTATGGAACTTGAGGATTTTTATTTCTGGGTTTTGTTGGACACGATGAAGATGAACACGTGCTTGTTTTCTCAAATCCGACACACACTTTCAACCCTACGCTTTTTGACCTTCAACCCTTCATTTTTTGGACCTTCAATCTCACTGATGAACACACTCAAGAATTTTTTGTGTGTTCTTGAATATGAACCCATAAATTATACTTGAACGAAGACTCGAAAACTAAAATGTTTTACAAAAACAGATGAACATATGGAAGTGAGTGTTCTTGAAATCATTTTTAGATATAAAATTGTTTCTAAAATCATTTTGCTGAAAACTCGCCGGAAAAGACGACTAGAGTAACATACTCATCGGAAATCTTCAATACCTAGTAATAATGATATCTTTTGAACAACTACAATAAGTTCAATGGGACATGGTATGCAAAAAATGGAAAGTAATCAAAACGAGAGTTTGTTATCCTTACAAGTCATTTTCCCTTAACTAAATGTCTCTTACTATTTTTTTTGGCACGTTTTGCTTTTCCTTATAACTTATGCTACTTGGGCTCCGGTTTAAGGACATGAGGTCATCTCCATTTTTATCCCTGTCCTAGTCTTCATTTTCTTAATTTGGGATGACCTTTCCCTTCCCTATATTATTAGGCTAGACGGAGTGGGTGCGGGAAGCTTCCCTCACTCCTGCACACCACTCCGTGGGTGAGGGAAAGAAACGCGGGAAAAGAGGTGGAGGGAGGGGGTGCTGCACTTTCTCTCCTCACGCTATTGGTCAACTTTTTTTTTTTTTAATCTTTTTTAACATTTATAAAATTATACACATACTATAAAAATATAAAAAATATATCAAAATTCATTGTTTTTAATTCCCTACAAAATGAGTATAATATATGTATGAAATATATTAAAAAAAAAGTGAGGGACTTACCATCCATTCCTTGGCTTTTAGGTGAGGGAAAGGGAAATGAAGGAAAAAGGGGTATGGCCCACCAAAAATGAGGGAAGAGTCCCTCCCACACCCTCCGGTCTTACTGGTAAGCTCACATTTGAGTATCCTATCATGTAAAATTAGTTTTTTTTTTCATTTTTATTTTTTTGTTGTGGTCATGGCTCTAAAAAGCTAGTGATGACTTTAATGTTTATACCTAACGTCGTACCTTAAGAAAAAACTATCTTAAGTTGTATATGTATATAAAAATGAACGGTAATAAATATAGATAATGATTAATTTTATATATATAATTAAGACCTTAAATCACACTTTAACAAATATAATGATCCGCTATTAATCATAACATTTAAGGTTTAACATTGCGTCCCCTACGCACTACCAATCATAACATTTGGGATACTATTTTAAAATATAGTCTTTGGCTATAATCCTTATTTTCTGTTTTACAGTGTTTTCCTTTCTAGTTTGTACTTTCTAACTTTATTTATTTATTGATATTCAGCTTTTCAAAAAAATAAAAAATAAATAACACATTAACCTTTTTAATAATAAGCAAAAATAAATATTTGAAATTCTTATCTACAAACAACATTAACCTTTTTTAAAGATTGATAGTTGTCTGTGAAAAAAAAGTTTCTCTCTCTATCCACTTTAGTTTTTGGCAAAAGAGTAAAAAAGGTTTCTCTCTCTAACCACTTGTCTCTCCCCAATTAACATTTAACACCTCCATCACCCACACTCACTCCAACTATCTCTCTAGTTTATCATTCGTGGATCTCAATCATCCCCAATTTTTATATATTAAACCGATATTTCTTTATTTTCTCCATGAATATCGACTATCACATCTCATTCATCAACTTGTTTTATTTTAATTCAATCATGTAGTTGAAAATCTTGAGGTAAACGAAGCTTCATCACTGTGTGTTTCGAATCTAATCATGGAAGATCGGAGTTACAACTTCCACAGGATTCACGGCATGTCGGATGTCGTTTTCGAATGCGTGATTCCTTACATACATGACTCCCGTGATCGGCAATCAGTCTCCTTGGTGTGCCGGAGATGGTACGAGTTAGATGCGCAGACTCGGAAGCACGTTACAATAGCGTTGTGTTACTCGTCAACGCCGGAGCAGCTATGGCGGAGGTTCCCGTATCTGGAATCGTTGAAGTTAAAAGGGAAACCACGCGCCGCCATGTATAACTTGATCCCGGAGGATTGGGGCGGGTTTGTGACGCCATGGGTTGAGGAATTTGCGAGATCTTTCAGATGCTTAAAGGCTGTGCACTTTAGACGGATGATTGTGACGGATGAAGATCTTGAGGTACTCGCAAGAGCTCGTGGCCATGTTCTTCAGGTTCTTAAGCTTGATAAGTGCTCTGGCTTTTCCACCGATGGACTGTTGCATATTTCACGTTTTTGCAGGTATCTTATCGTTCAAAAATTTACTCTTTTGCATAATAATTTCAATTTCAATCATATCATGCGATTTCATCTTCTTTTTTTCTCCCCTAATCTGCTTAATCTGATCATTATCTTTTCAAATACTAGATGTTTTTATTTTGTATATGTGCATCATTTTCACAAGCCCATGTCATGATTATTGTGTATTTGTCTTCTGATATGTTGTTTTTTTAACAATTTCATTTGGATTATTAAAAACTTTCTTTGTGTAGCAGTTGTTAACTTGTTATTGCATTTAATGTCAACATCAAGTTGGTTGAAGTTTTGAATACTTGCTATTCAATTATGATGTCTGTAATTAGAAAACTTGCCCTTAAAAGACAAAATATTGATCTGTTATATATATAAAAAATACTTCTGTCATCCATCAAAACCACAGCATTCGACAAAACATATAGAGTAAGCTACTAAGCTTAAGAGAGTTTAAGACTATTTGTCAAATGTCTAAAATACCCCTCAAATTATTGCAGGAACTTGAAAACCTTGTTTCTTGAAGAGAGCCAAGTAACAGAAAAAGATGGAGAATGGCTACATGAGCTTGCTTTGAACAACACCATGCTTGAGACATTAAACTTTTACATGACAGATCTTTCACAAGTAAATTTTAAAGATCTTGAACTCATAGCTACAAAATGCAAGTCTCTAGTTTCAGTCAAAATTGGGGATTGTGAGATCTTGGATCTTGTTGGCTTCTTTCGGGCAGCTGTTTCACTACAAGAGTTCGGTGGGGGTTGCTTTAATGATCAAGCAGGAGGGTATGGTGACGTGGCATATCCTCCAAGATTATGTCGTTTAGGTCTAAATTACATGAGTAGTTCTGAAATGCCAATTGTGTTTCCTTTTGCATCAAGGCTCAAGAAACTTGATCTCCTTTATGCTCTTCTTGACACAGAGGATCATTGTCTCTTGCTCCAACGTTGTCCCAATCTTGAAGTTCTTGAGGTAAAAAAAACTAAAATCCTTTTCGTTTTCGTTTTCGTTTTCGTGTTCGTTTTTTATTTTTCTTGAAAAACCCAACTTCAGAGTCACGACAAAGATGGTAACTTTTTCAAGAAAATTAATAAAGTTGTGACTACTTTGTCATGTATTTAGAAAACCCTTCAACAAAAACACAAAATAAAGTGATCTTGTGGACTAAAATCGATAGCATGACTTTCTTGGTGTTGAGTTGTCCATGAATTGGGACGTTTTCTTTTGAAAGGACCCAACATTAAAAGTTGCATACAGATGGTAACTTTTCAAGCAAATTAGTAAAATTGACTATTTATTTTGTCGTGTATGTAAAATACACTTCTGAAGTAACAAAAGCACAAAATAAAGCAATCTTGTGGACCAAAATTGATGCTTGATGTTTTAAATTTTAATATAATCTAGAAGAGAAATTGAATATCATTTTATCTTTTTCTTTATCCATTTTCCTACTCTATTAATATTTTCTTAAGCCTTTTCTTTTAATTTTGACATTTATAACAGTAAAAAAATGGATCTTTTAATTTTAACATTTATCATATAAACAAAAAATAGAAGTCATTCTAGAATATACTAAAAATGTCACGTATCAAAAATCAATAACTTCGGTTTCTTGGTAACGATGAAATTGAAAAAAAAAAAAGGTCTTTTCGTCTTTGTTTTTGTCGTTAAAAACTGTAACTTTTTCAAGAAAATCAAGAAAATCGACTATTTAGCCATGTATTTTAACAACATACCTTCAACAAAAGAGCACAATAAAAACACAAAATAAAGCAATCTCGTGACCTAATTTGTGGTTTATGTTGATAAAATTTGACTATTTTGTTATGTATTTAAAATTAAAATACCCTTCTCAATAAAAACACAAAATAAAGCAATCTCGTGACCTAATTTGTGGTTTATGTTGATAAAATTTGACTATTTTGTTATGTATTTAAAATTAAAATACCCTTCTCAATAAAAACACAAAATAAAGCAATCTCGTGGACTAAAATCAATAACATAAAGAGTAAAATGTTGTATTTTTCTCTTGATAAACAGACAAGAACAGTGATTGGAGACAGGGGACTTGAAGTTCTCGCAAATTCATGCAAAAAAATAAAACGATTAAGAGTGGAACGAGGAGCAGATGAACAAGAAATGGAATACGAAGAAGGCGTCGTATCTCAAAGAGGCTTAACAGCCATAGCCAAAGGCTGTCTACTCCTCGAATACATCGCCGTTTACGTCTCCGATATCACAAACGCCGCCCTCGAATCCATGGGCCTCCACTTAACAAACCTCTCCGACTTCCGTCTCGTCTTGCTCGACGGAGAAGACGTAATTACCGATTTACCCCTCGACAAGGGTGTCCGATCTCTACTTAGCGGATGCCGTAAACTCAAAAGATTCGCTCTTTATCTCAGGCCAGGAGGGTTGACCGACGAGGGTTTGACTTACATCGGTCAATACAGTCAACATGTTCGATGGATGTTGTTAGGGTATGTTGGTGAATCTGATAAAGGGCTTTTAGGGTTTTCGAAAGGGTGCCCTAGTTTACAGAAGCTTGAAGTGCGAGGGTGTTGTTTTAGTGAACATGCACTCGCGAATGCTGTTTTGGAGTTGAAATCGCTTAGGTATCTTTGGGTTCAAGGGTATAGAGGTTCGCAGAATGGGTGTGATTTTTTGGCTATGGCGAGACCTTTTTGGAATATTGAGATAATTCCTTCTAGAAGGGTGAATTGTGGTGAAGATAAAGTGGTGGATCATCCTGCTCATGTTCTTGCGTATTATTCTTTTGCTGGATCAAGAACAGATTGCCCTCCTTCTGTTATTCCATTTAGAGAGATATATAAAAGGAAGATTAATGGAAGAAGATGATATATGATCGATTTGGGTATTTGATATATTCGTTTTGTTTTTATGTTGTGTGAGAAGTTGATGAGAGAGAGAATGAGGATGGTATTATAAAATTATGGGTTGTTATAATTTTGGTCATTTGGTATTGAATATGTGCTTATAAAGGAGTGTAAAGTTATTAGGCATTGTAAATAAATAGTGTAAAGAATAACACGATGTGTAAATACTTTGTGGCCATATCTTGTTCTTTGCCATGAATATGAATATATGATCCCTAATTAGTTAATTCTTGTTTATTTTGAAGATGGACGCCGTCACGCCGAAAAAAATAGTAGTGTTAAGAATTTGAAAAGAGATGATTACATTTATATAATTATATGTTGTGTGAGAAGTTGATGGGAGAGAATGAGGATGGTATTATGAAATTATGATTTTGATCATTTGGTATTAGAATATGTGCTTATAAGAGCATTATAAATTAGGGATGAGCATGAGACGGAACCGGTACCGATCCGTATCGTTCCTGATTTCCCGAAAACCGAATTCGATCAAAAGTTAGTTCCGAGTACCGAACCGAATTAAAATCACTGGTAATGGTACCGGTACCGGCGGTACCGAATCCCAAATTTTGTGTATTTGGAGTACCAAGTACCGTCCCATATTTTTAAATTCAGTACGGTTCGGTACCGGTTTCGGTACAGTACCGGTACATGATCGGGATTTGGGAAAAACTGCTCATCCCTATTATAAATGGTAAGTTTAATAGAGAGTTAAATGAGATAACAAGTCTATATGTCATTCAATGGAAGAAACTTTATCATTATAAGATGTGATTTTAACATTCAATAAATTTTAAGTTTAATGGTCATTGAACTTTTTAATGGGAAAAATTAAAGTTTAATAAATTATATTTTTCTAACATTTTATTTTACTTTGTAGAGTTCAATGCATTATAGGAAACAAAATGATAGAGTTGTATAGATTGAAGAAAGATGATGTGACAATCAATTGAACTCCTCTATGACATTCAATGCATGGTTGATGTTCTAAGAAGTGTAAATTTATAACGCATTGTAAATCTCCTTATATCAATAAAATAATAGGTTTACGTGTCACTTGTCATTTTCTTACAATTTACATTTTTATTTTACATCTCTCTGAAAATGACACATCAGCTTTTTACAGTTGTTATTTTTAAATTTTTTTATTTTTTTAAATAATAAAACATTTAATTAGGAAACAATTAACAGTTTGTTGTTTTGATACCATTCTAATTCCCTGATTCTTTTACAAAGTCAATTCCAAATCAGTTTCAATATTATCATACACTCCCTCTCGTCTTTTAAAATCCCTTATCGCTTCATTTATCTCTCACCACACTAATTGAAGGAGAAATTAAATAACCTCCTACTTTTTGTTTCTACTACCCTCCTATTTATTTTAGATGGTGACAAGTGTCATTAAATTTAATTTAAATTTGATTGAGATTTTAAATTTGTACACTTGTCATCATCTTAAATAGATAGGAAGAAAAAATACGAGAATATTTAATTTCTCCTAATTGAGGATAAGAAGCACCAATGATTCTTCAAGAAAAGACGATCTCAACAAATTTACAAGTTTACTAACATGTGGATTTCTACTACGTTTGATAATTTTGGTTTAAATTTTGATTTCTTAAATCACCTAGGGCGTGTTCGGCACGGAGCGTTTGGGAACTTCTAGCGTTTGACAAAACGCTCCATTTTGAACAGAAAGTTTTGTTCGGCACTAGAAGCTTCTAGCGTTTAGTTTAAACAAAACGCTTCAAATCTAAATGTTACTTCATGTAGCGTTTAACAAAACGCTACAAACTACAAGCTACCCGCTACTTCAAATCTAAATGCTACGTCATGTTTCTTTCAGTGAGGACATCTCTTTTGGGGTGGTTTAATTAGTTATGTTTTTTTTTTTTTGGATTTGGTTGGTTTGTTAAAATTTAATTATTTGTTTTATGATTGTTCACCGAATTGAAAATCCATCAGTTTCATAATAGATGAAATTTTTTCTGAAGTGTATGATATAAGGAAGTCATCATCTGACACCTCTTTCATATTTTCAGAAATCTTCATTTAGTCGAATTTACTCACAAAGAAATTTCATGAGTAGCTGCCTGGTTTGTTCTCATGCTTGTTGTGATCAGAGGGTATAGATCCTAGAAAATAAATCAGCGGAGGGAGTGCTAACCACCAGTAAAATCGCTTATTCAAGTGGGAAACACTCGATCCATTCTTCATGGAAACAAACGACTTTGAATGTTTCATAAAAAATATTCAAGATTTTGATTTTATGATATGTATGTAATGTAGCGTTCATGTGTACCAAGCTGCTTACTTTTGTTTAATCATTTAAATAGTAACTTTCACTTCTTCTTATTACAATAAAGCACTTACTTTCAATCCATTTACAAAGTATAGTGTTTTAATCGGAAGGAATATCAACTTACTTTCATTTCTTTCCATTACATCCTTGTATTCTCAATCTTTTTCTTATTAAATCACTATACTTTGTAGGTTCTTATCCATTTTTGGCTTATGTTTGCCTTTTTTTTTTCTTTTTTTCCATATTAAGTTATTATACCTTAGGCTCTCAAAAAATTTGGTTCACTTGATAAGCTTAGTTTTGAAATAACAAGTAACGAGGCTAGGACTTTGGTACAAATAAGTTTTATTATTTCGAGTATGCAGTAGACCTTTATGTAGATTTAAGTGGAATATCACTGATTGATTTATAAATAGATTTTAACTTTATTCCATAAATATTTTATTGACTCTATACTACTTTAAACAGAAGTGAAAGTTATTAGGGATATTAACTAGGGAAACATGGTACAATATTTGTTTGTTGGAATTGTTTGGGTGTGATTGTGGAAAAGTTTGTTTTTCAAGGGCATATTTGTCCAAAAAAATGTTAATGTAGTTATATAAATAAAAGATATGAATAATCTGGAGCATGAAAGGTTTTTTTTAAACGAAATGGTATTTTGGGAATAATAGAAAAATGCAGTAAAACCATGTGTAAAAATCATAATATTAATTTTTTTTAGAATCATTATTTCCTATTTTCAGTTTGATGTTGAAAATAAATATACATGTGATTTATTAAAGCTGCATGTTTGCCTTATTATCCATTTCTATTTTAATATTTAGCACTAGCCATATTTCAAAGTACAGTGAATAATTGCATCCTACTTGGCATTAAAGCATTTTGTTCATTAAAATTGATTATGAAATGCTATGTGTACACAACTAGTATTTGACTCCGCATTTTGTTGCAGGTTCCTACGTGTGTGTTTTTCATGAGGATATCATAACTTAAAAATACTAAAAGTTTAAAAGAAATAAACATTGAGTGAATTATCAAAAGTTAAGAAGAGTTAAGAGACTGTTTTTTTAAGTTTGATGGTTTTTAAATAATCAATAAAACTATAACTTTAAATAGAAATAGTACAGTGTTCGATATAAGGAAATTTAAAAAGAGTTTAGAGACTATTTAGTTGAAAGCTTTTGAATAATCTACAAAAATATAGATGACATAACTATAAAAATAAAAATAAAAAAGTTGTTGCGGTGGGTCCAATCTTTTTTTAATTAAATTTAACAATTGTGTTGATAAAAAGTAAGTATAGTTGTATTTGTTGGTAGAAAAGTATATAAAGTTCATACCATTGTATATACCGATCTTGCAAGATGTATTTATAAAAATATAGTTTTTCACAATAAAAATGAAAAAAAAAAGTTAAAGGGTTTCAAATGACAAGTAAAAAAAGATATCTATTGTAATAACATATGTATTATAAGGATAAAAAAGGAAAAAAAATGTTGCAAAGGGCAAGTTAATTGGGTTGTAAGGGTATAAAGTGAAAAAAAGGGTTTGTATGTGGGTGATTTATGAATAGAACGTAAAGCTATAAGGGCAATTTATGTAAGTTAATTTCAAAACAATTCAAAGATTAAATTAAGGCAACTGCTTTTTATACTGCATTTTAGGTAGCACTTTTAGCTACAGGGTTCATATCTCACAAACCAATGTTTACTTGTATATAGTTTTAATTCTTTGTGCTAAATACCAACAAATATTACAATATCTAACTTTAAATGCAAGTAAGTTGTTATGACAAACTAATAAATGAAAGTAAGTTGTTTTCTTGCTTTTAACTCATTATATATTAGAGCATTATATGTGTGTCTAATGTGTGTTATATCATGTTTCTTATTTTCTTTTCCTCAATTTATGGGGTTTTAAGGAAAAAAAAGGAAGAAAAAATTCGAAAGAATCGAATGAGTTCTTCGGAAATAGCCCAATAAAAAAACGCCCTCGATAATTAATTTTTTTAAATATATTAAAAAGTTACAAAGACATCACATTATGTAATTAACTTGATTTTTTTATTCTTTTTAAATCGTTGTAGATGAAGTTACAAAGGCAACACATTCATGTATTGGATTTGTGATTTATGTTCATTTCCAATTTGTAACAATGTTACAATTTAGGCTTTTTTTTTTTTTTTTTTTTTTTTTTGTTAGTAAGAGCAAATAGGAATTGCAATGTAATTTTCGTTCCATTATTATAGCCTTATTTTTTTTTTTGGCTTCATTAAAAACTTATAGCAACATATTATGTTCCTTTTGTTATTGTGCAATGAATAAAAAACAAAATAATCCAAAATACTCTAGCATATTATATTTATGTTATAATTTAGTTTATTATATCGGTTAATATTTTTTGTAACTTTTTTTAAATTGCATATTTTATCCTCACGATGAATAGTTTTTGAAAATATGCGTGTAACATCTTTCATTTTTTTTTTACCCAATGAAAATGTTTGGTATTGAATTTCATTGAATTTACAAATAAATGAATCTTGAGGGAATTCAATTGCTTATTCATTTGCAACCTTACACCTAAATTGAATGAAATTCTTTCAAATGTCAAGTTCGTTATATAAATATTATTAATTTTTCATTAATTCACATTTCATTATATATTATTTTTTATTAATTCACAATTAAAAACTATTTCATATATCTTGAAAAATAATTCATATTTATTTGAAACAACCAGTATAATTTTACATAAATAAAAAATATAAATCTCTTAATGAATTAATAACTTATTAAAAAAAGTGATTAACAATTAAAAGGTTTTACTATAAAAATTTAATTATTTTTATAACTAACCTAATACTAAATAGTGTAAAGAATAACACGATGTGATGTGTAGATACTTTGAAGAATACCTTGTTCTTTGCTATGAATATGATAAATTTTATTTATTATTTCTTTTGAAGATGGAAGCTAAAAGAAATAGTGTTAGAATTGGAAAACCAATTAATACTCTTTATGTCTTAATACATCAATAAGGCGCCTGTAGCTCAGTGGATAGAGCGTCTGTTTCCTAAGCAGAAAGTCGTAGGTTCGACCCCTACCTGGCGCGTTTTGTTTGTAATTTGCCATTTTTTTTTCTTCAGGAACTTTTTATTTAAGTTTAACCTCATATAAAATTAAATAACTTACATTATGGTTTCCTCAAATCAACAACAAACACCTACAATGCAATTCTCACACACCAAAACAAGTTTCGACAACATGGAATCAACCACTGAACCACTAAAATCACAAAATTATCAGTTCCACTTTATTCTCCTTTCACATGCACAAATTGTTTGTATCAAGACCTCGCACTCTACACTTGAATGAATTTTGTATTCACAATCTCATGGATTGTCAGTTTCTCAGGGGAATGCAATTTCCTAACATGTCGGGAGATCCTTTGGTGGCGGGATAATCGACTCATTTGGCCCATTACCATTATCCACCAAAAAGGCCATCTTAAGACCCCATGTCGTGTGCACCTCGAGATGACAATGCAAAAACCACACACCTACAAGGAAGGGTAAAACCGTAACTTACTTCTACCATATACCACAATTATTAATATTAAAAATTAACACCTAGCTAAAATGTGTCTTAAAGTATCATCTTGAATTGTACGTTTTTAAGTTTTGATATTTACCTGGATTATCAGCCCTAAATCTTATAACAATCCATCCGGCTGTAGGTACGGTGAGAGTGTTTCTCTCAACGGGATCGACCAAATTGAATTTCTTTGGATCATTCACCGGATCATAGTTCCCTAATCCCTTTGCCACCACGAAAAAGTTAAACCCATGAAGATGTATCGGATGGCTTTCGGGTGCTATAATCCCATTACCTTGAATCACAACTTGAACAGTAGAATTATACGCTAACCGGTAAACTTTTGTACCATTAGTCGTTTGTATGTTCGTGGGCCCACTACCAGTATAGTTATAAGGTGTCACCGGATTTCCAGGAAAATCATCAGTGAAAACCCCACTTGTGTTAAAGTAATGTGCTTGAAGCAGAGCTGTGTCGGGCATCACAAATGTAACATTATTGATGCCTGCGACAACTCTGCTTCCATTAACACAAGTGGGACACGGGTTGACTCCAACACCAACAACAAAGAGTAAAGAGTGGTCGATTTTCAAAGGGACAAGAGCAGGGTATTTTGGGGAATTCAAACTTCTAAGAGACTCAATGAAGGAGTTGGTGGCCGGAGTAGCGTTTGTCGCCGGAAGGGTGGTGAGGGTAAGTGGTGTGTAGGGTTTGGTGGTTTTGTAGCGTAGGGTGGCTATAGCGGTTTGGTTGTCAACCGCCACAATGGTGTCCATGAAAGGGGAGATCGCCATCAAGTACTTGCCGGATTTTTGATCGGCGGTCAAAAGGACGTTTGTGGTTTGACCTGGAGCGGTGTATATGGTATCCGTTTTGAATGGCTTCACGTAACATGCGTCAACTTCAACAACTGTAAATTCATGCTTCGCTATCTTGAAAAACACATCTTCATTCAATGCAGCGTTGATTATACGTAACAAGTATGTCTTTCCGGCTTCAACATGCAAAGTGAATCCAGAAGAACTACAACCAGGAGTTGGCCCCGGATAGCCGTTGATGGTGTGTGCATCCGATACATTAGGCGGCATACCAGTTTGAACCCACTGGTTCATAACATCATCGGCATCGGATTTCCACCATTCTCCTACCAAAAACCAATAAAAACCATCGTTTTTAGTTTTCAAAATCGCTCAAGATGTAGAATTAGGTCCAGGTCTTACCTAGCACGATGATTTTTTCATGATCGGGCTTAGGGAAAGGGTAAGGAACGCCGTGTTTAGGTAAAATGACGATAGCACCGTGTACGGTGGCTCTCAGCCATGTGATATGTGCATGCCAAAGAAGCGTACCCCTTTGTCCGGTGACATTAAACTTGTAGAGATAGCTTTGGTTTGTTTGTATCGGACACTGTGTTATATACGCCGGCCCATCGGACCACCCTGTTCGTAGTTGCCGGACTCCATGCCAATGTATAGTGATGTTGTGTGGCACCTTGTTCACAACTCGAACGATCACTCTGTCGTCTTCCCTAGCGTATAAAGTTGGCCCTGGAAACTTTCCGTTTATAGTAACGATGGGTTTACTTTCACACAACCTAGTCATGTTCTTCATCACAACCTGCAATTTAGTACCAAAACCCTCAGAATTAAACAAGGACTTTGACTTACTTGGTGCACCAATTAAGTATCCGGAAATCAGAAACAGGAAACGGGCTTACATTGAACTTGTAATGCCGAACCTTAGACTCAACGGTGGTCGGAAACAAGACCATGGCTAGAACCACCAACACTGACTGAACCCAACTCGCCATTTTTATTTTCTAACTCGAGCTTCGGCTCGATCTTTTTCTAGTTTCTTTGTAGAGTCGATCGTAGGAGGCTTTATACACGATTTCAATGAAATTAAGTGATGTAATGTCGTTTTACGAAGTTAGGTGAGCAAAAAGTACAGATGGAGGACGTCATATGATCAAAATTATATAAGCTAGCTCCATTTGAAATTTATTTTTGCATTTTCATTTGCCCAAGAGACGACAGATATTGAAATAAAACTATTATTAAAACATACTTCCCACCTTAATTGGATCAAAATTCTTAGTCCATGCATCTCATAATTATATAGTTTATTGTTTAATTTGACAGGTGAAGGGTATGCCGCGACAGCGACCTGTGGTGGGTGGACGATAGGTGATCATGGTGGTGGTGGTGTTTGGATGTTAGTGTTGAGTTTTGAGATGAGAGATGGCTTTCAACAGCAGAAATCCAGAAGGGTAAGTGGCCACGGATGCTGGAATTATGTTTGGATCTTATTGAATTGGTTGTAAATTTAGATATAAGATGCGACATGATTTTCATGATTATTATTGATGGGTATTCTTCATCTTCTTCGTTTGACGCCATAGATTTTGACCTTCTGGAATCTGGATCAAGATAATTGCTTCCAATAGAATAAACTTGTATCGATTGTTATTAGGCATATAAATTAATGAAAAGGAAAGACAATGTCGATCAAATGGAACCACTTTAATTACGTCATGCATCCAACTTTCCATTTGGTGTTAATGAAAAAATGATATTGTTCGCTCCTTTATATAATTTCGAAAAACCCATCTCCAGTCGTCTTGGCTCTAGACCCCTTTCAAATTCATTTATAAAAATAGGATGGTGACCCCACAGATGTATACTTCCATTAAGCCCCTATAAGTTTTACTTTTCACCTTTAACTTTTAAAAATGTAAATATAATCTTCTTTTATTTACATAAATATGTAGGGATAATGACTTAAAAGGGTAATATATTATTTGATTTGTAACATTTAATCACTGATTTTTTTTTTCGTACATATTTGCCCCTTTAACTTGTTAAACTGTACATATTTAGTCCTTATTACCGGCTACTTCAGGTTAGCCGGTAAAAATGACTTAATAGGGTAATATATTTTTCACTTTGTACACATTTAATCCTTAATATTTTTGTACACATTTACTCCTTAATATATCTTTGAGTAAATTACATGATTCGTCCCTTGCTCAAGTGCCAAATTGCACGTTTAATCCCTATTTTCAAAAATTAACTCGGTCCATCCCTATAATATTTGTTTCTCACTCGGACCATCCCTGACGGACATAAAATGACTATTTTACCCTTTTTATTTCTTTTTGATATATTTTTTTGATTTGTTTATTATTAACAATTAAAAAGAAAAATAAAAATAATGCCTAGCACCACAAACCCACAATCTCTACCCTAACCCCACTTACAACCCTCTATCCTTTCATCTTCACTGTATCTTCTGTTTGTGCTGCCGGAACTAGAGAAAGATGGGTTGCCGAAGATATTACCGTCGTCGTTGGAGCTGCTGGGAGAGAGAAAAAGAAGAGCATCACTTTGTTGGAGATATCATATCGTTCCCCTTCCCTTTCCCTTTTTTCCTTCGGCCTTCCCAAACCACACCAGATCAACACCACCTCTAATCCATTCAAATCCCACCACCATCGCAGATTTGTCATTGACAGTGGCCCACCACCATCGCCGCACCTCCGATTAGTGAACCTGGAAGGAAAAAGAAGTACAAATTATATGGGTTGATGGACGTTATGGGTAGTGGTTTCCAAATTTGTGACATCCCCATTTTCACGGCCAGAAAAGACCGATTTTGTTTATGCTTTATAAAAATCAGAGTACCTCTTTTAATAAAAATGTTGCAGAATTTGTTCCCAGCAAAACATGATAAATACGTTATCAAAGCATTTCCGAAGAGAAGTATTTTTATTCATTTTAAAACATTTGGGATGTCATCGTCAATACAGAAACATAAGCATAAACAGAACTTATATTCAATATCACTAGTGATTTATATCTCCTTAATCTCTCAGTGTAATTTGACTTCATATCAACACCTGTGATATAAATAAACTGAGTGGGTCAGGTTGGGAAACCCGGTGAGTACATAGGGTTTTCAACCCACAATAATATAATTATTATGTTTAAACAATCAAACAATCAACCCAATTACCTGTAACGCCCGTAGATCTGGGCTAGTCATTTTAGAGACGATAAGCATCAAAAACGACTTTTTAATGGAATATTATTTAGAAGGAGTAATCTTAACCAAGTTGTAGTATATGTCACAAGGTTTCCGTGCATATAAAGAACGCCAAAATCCGAGTTATAACGAAGAAGTTATGACCTGTCGAAGTTTCGCGACAGAACCGACACGACCTAGCGCGACCCAGCGCGACGTAAATAGTGAATTTAAGGTAGATAGATATCTATCCTTAGTGATCTAAACGAGAGTCGAATATGTCTTCGATAGTAGTCCAACGATAAAAAGACAGACAAAAACGGAGTTCAGATGAAGGAGTTATGAATTTCGAACGAAGTTTTCCTGTCCCGGCCTACTAAAAATAATATATAAGTAATATAATTATAATATATTAAAAATAAATTCAAAATTAGCCAATGGAGTCTAAACGAGAGTTGTAGAGCATAATCTCACCATCGCGTCGATATAAAGAACGTCGAAAACGGAGTTCGTATGCGAAAGTTATGAATTTCTGAAGTTCGGGGCGCGAAACCCCAAAACTGTCAGATACCACGACGTGGCAAGCAGTGCCACGACGTGGCAAGTCTTCTAACACCTCCGGGAGCCCCCCAGATGTGCAGTGACGACCAAGCCCACGACGTGGAAAATGGTTCCACGACGTGGCAAGGGCCAGTTTTGCCCTATAAATAGATTTGAAGGGCCAGCCGGGTTTGGTTGCTCATTCTCTCATCTCTCTCCCATATTACATCGTTTTACGTGCAATTTTAACCACCCGAAGCCCCGGTATCGCCCCGAGACCCGAATCAAGTCCCGAAGCACGAAGATCCCGAGAAGAAAAGAGTTTCCGAGCCGAAGCTCTGCCCGCGAGAAACCCAGTGTGTGAAGTGATCCCAGTTTCACCGAAGAATACTATCATTGCAAGCCGTAGTGCTGTTCGATCATCTTCTGATCAAGTGAATGTATAGTCCCTTTCATAAACACGATAATAATACAAGTAATGTTTGAATATATTAAGTATATTGTTGTTTATATGTGTGAGTGTGTGGTAACTTTCTTCTACCACATAGATATGGAGTATTTGCTATGAAATACGTGCTATGTTTATATGTTGTTGATTTACTTGAGATGGTGGTTGAATGATTGTTTTATACAGGTTTTTAAATGATCTAAACTGTATATGTATGTTATATCTACAAATATGTTGGGTAGAACATGGGTAGACGAATTAGTTGGTGTGTGATGATGGATGAGTTTGAGGATGAGACGAAAGACAAATCTTGGTAGCTATAGATTTAGTACCATATGGACAAACCTTGGTAGCTATGGATTTAGTACCATATAGACAAACCTTGGTAGCTATGGATTTAGTACCGTATAGACAAACCTTGGTAGCTATGGATTTAGTACCGTAGAGATGAACGTTGATAGTTATGGATTTAGTACCCGATGAATGAACCATAGCAACTATGAAATTAGTGCTTTACGAAGGAACCTTGGCAGCTATTGTCTTAGTGCCTAATACGGAGTAAACGAATAGATAACTCTTAGTGTAAACCCTTAAGATTAAGGAAGATAATGGCGATGGGAAATTGAGTTGATTGTTTGATAATTAATTATAATGATTATATTATTGTGGGTTGAAAACCCTATATGCTCACCAGGCTCCCAAGCCTGACCCACTCAGTTTTCTTTGCATTACAGGTAATGGCACAAGAGTATAAGTTGGTGGACTTGACGAGAGATTTCGGATTATAGATCCATAGTTATAAATAACTGTTGTAAGGTCTATTTTGTTCTGTTTATGTTTTTGGTCTGTATTGAACATGGCATCCCGAGATTTTGTTATATAATGAAAATACATTTCTTTAAAGAAATGCTTTGATAATTTTTATCATATTTTGTTTTGGGAACAAATTCCGCAACTGCTTTCTTTAAAAGATAACTCTGATTTTAAAACAAAGCATAAACAAATCGGTCTTTTCTGGCCGTGAAATTAGGGATGTCACATTACCCATCCTCATTATCTTCTTTACTCTTAAGGATCTATCCTAAGAGTCATCTATCCTGCATTCGTTTATTCCGAAGTCCCTTGCTTCCAGGGTTATAGGACTGGCACTAAATCCATAGATGCCAATGCTCGTTCGTAAAGCACTAGTTCCATAGCTGCTATAGTTTATTCATCGGGTACTAAATCCATAGCTACCAGTGTTTATCTAACAGGTACTAAGTCCATAGCTACCGGTGTTTATCTAGTAGGTACTAAGTCCATAGCTACCAATTCTTAACAGGTACTAAGTCCATAGCTACCAGTGTTTGTCCAATAGGCACTAAGTCCATAGCTGCCGATCTTATTTATTAGGCACTAAGTCTATAGCTGCCTATGTTTACTCACATCATCTTTTATCTCTCATCATTCATCTACCCATGTCATACCCAACATATTTGTATATATATAATACGTATATAGTTTAAATCATTTAAAACATGTATAAAAACATTCATCCAGCATAGACAACAAGTATTCAGATAATATGCACACATAGCACGTAGTTTATATAAAATACTTCATATCTATGTGTAAGATGAAAGTAACTATGCACTCACCTAAGAAGGTGGTGATTCGGTACTCGGACAGCGCTTCGTTTACTTTAAAATAATTTCCTTCGACGAAACCTAGTATTATTACCACTAGATTTTAGTCTAATATTTACCGTGACTAATTATTATTATTATTATTATTATTATTATTATTATTATTATTATTATTATTATTATTATTATATAAGCGTTTAAACAATACTTTCCAACCACTATGTACAGACAGGGGCCAGACATAAAACACCGGAGGTCAGGACCATTTTGACGTATAGCACTTCTGAAATCCAACAACTCTATGCGGCCCTTTAAACTAGATTCCCCGTACCGTGAGTAGTTGAAAAGATATTATAACGACACTTATATAAGTCATAATAATAGCTCAAATATTTATTATAAATTTATAATAACAATACTAATTTTAAATATAAACTATATTTAAAATAAGGTAAGCATAACTTACTTACAAGTAGATTTTATCTAGGAGTCGGGCTCTGCAGGGGCAGAACTTCGTCGCCGAATCTTTCTAAGAAAGATTCTTGCAGCGCTTCAGCGCTCACCTTACTATACTAAAACTACATAAAGAGAAGTCGAATCACGGGGGACCGAAATGCTCGGGGGATAAGGAGAGAAAGACTCTTGAATCAAGAGAATGGTGCAAGAAATATGAGAGCCCAAGCCTCTTATTTATAGTCATTGAATTTACAAAAACTACCCTCCATAATTACTTAATGACCTTATAGTTATATAAACAACTAAACACCCCTTTATAATACTAATTTAAATAGATTTAACGATATTTGTACTAAATTAATGTCGAAAGAACTCAACATTAGTCTTATAATGACCGCATCGTCGATACCTTTCTAATGATAAATACATATGTATATATATGTGTACGTATATATGATTTATACTTTATTTTAATACGTAAATATGCTATTATAAATTGTAACTTGTTCATACGAACTCCGTTTTTGACGTTCTTTATATCCACGCTTAGGTGGAGACGTACTCTACAACTTTCGTTTAGACTCCGTCGGCTAATTTTGACTTTATTTTTAAAGTTATATTTTTAACAGGCCGGGACAGGATTGGTCCGTTAAAATCTCATAACTTCTTTATCCGATGTCCATTTTTGTCTGTCTTTTTATCGTTATGCAACTAATAATGAGATCTTCGATTCTCTTTTAGGTTGTGTCGGCTAAAAACCGCTCGATCTAATACTCGAACTTCGGGCTGTACACCATTAAGCCGAAACTTCGAAAAATCATAACTTCCTCATAAGAAGTCTGTAACATCCCGAAATATCAAGAGTAGAGTGGAAGGGCTAAAAGAGTAAGTTGGGAAAGAGTGACTCAGCGAGTCCATGGATGGACTCGGCGAGTAGAGTCGCGATTTGGTCGCATGTTAAGTAGCCGACTCGGCGAGTCAATGAGGTGGACTCGGCGAGTAGGCGCTGAGTAGAGAAAACCCTAATTCTCGGGGTTGAGCCCTATATAAAGAACATTATGTTTTCCTCCCAGCCTCTTTATCACCCCTTGAGTCCCAAAAACCCTAAAATCGTGGAGAAGCACCATTGTTGAGCAAATTAGAGCTTGGAGAGGTGGTTATTGAAGAGATCTTAGAGAAGGAGAGGCTTGGAGCAAGGGGCTTTGCTTGGATTCAAGTTTCATTGCAGTTGGGGCGTTCTTTTGAGGTAATATCTCGTCTTTGAGCTGCTATTTCCTTGATGCATCATTTTGGGGGTATTAGAGATTATATTTGGAAGTGTTGGAGTTTAGAGGTTAGATCTAAGGTTGCTACCTCAGATCTGGAAAGGAGAAGAGTTGGAATGCATGAAAGTCCCTGTGTTGAGTGTTGGATGAAGCTATCATGTCCCAAACCTTAGCCCTATGTAAAATGCATAGATCTCTTTGGATTCACGTAAAGTTTGCCACTTTACGTGATGGATGAGTTGTGGGAGGCTAGATCTATGTTTTGGAGCAATTGCATGGCCTGGAATGCTTCTGAATGGATTCAGACCGATGGTACTCGGCGAGTCACATGGGTGTACTCGACGAGTTGCTTGAAGATGAGCTGGAACTCGACGAGTTGGAAGAACAACTCGGCGAGTTGGATGAAGATGGTCTGGAACTCGGCGAGTTGTATGAACAACTCGACGAGTAGGTTGAAGATAACCTTAGACTCGGCGAGTCTGTTCTTGGGCTCGGCGAGTCTTGTCGAAGAGTCCCAATATTTTTCTGGTCGAGTCGAGAATCGGGGAGTCAAGGGATGACTCGGTGAGTTGTGTGCGAGTGGACTCAGAGTTGTTGAACTCGACGAGTCTCGGGGTGACTCGGCAAGTTAGGTCACGGATTGAGGGAAGTTCTGAGTATGGGGACTCGGCGAGTCATCGGGTTGACTCGGCGAGTAGAGTCAGTCAGGGGTTGGCTTTGACCTTGTCTTTGACCAAGGGTTGGCCTGTGGTTTCCAGGGGCATTTTGGTAATTGTTGATTATTGTTTTGAGTTCAGTGCATTGGTGGTTGTCCAGTGGTGGAGATCGTATCAGTGATCGGAGCAGCTTGGGTTATCTGTTCAGTCGGCAGTTTCGAGGTGAGTTATCCTCACTATATCAACAGGGTCTAAGGCACCAAGGCCGACCCTTATCGGATTGAGATCCGGGTAGTTGTTGTTACGTTGTTGCTATGATTTGTTGCATCCTGAGAGCTAGGATGGTATATGTTAGAGACCTGATTGAGATCGGTATCCTGAGAGATAGGGAGATGTTATGCTAGTGACCTGTTAGGTCGGTATCCTGGTTAGGATGATGATATGCTATGTGATCTGTTTGATCTGCTTGTTGACTGTGAATTGCTATATGATTGTATGTATATGTGCACATGGTTGTTTGGACTGGAGTTGGGTTGAGGCGGGTCCTGCTGTGTGCTGTAGGCCAAGATACCCAGGGCAGACCGGTTGTCCCGAAGGCCCAGCGAGCTGTCCGGATAGGCTGTAGGCCCCGAAAGGGCGGACCAGACGTGCCGAAGGCTCGGAGAGTGGACCTGATAGACTGAAGGCCCGGTGCAGGCGGACCAGTCATACTGTAGACTCAGAGAATGGACCATGTGGATTGAAGGCCCGGGAGCGAGCGGACCAATCATACTGTAGACTCGATGTATGTGGATAGACTCAGAGGGTGGACCAGGTGGACTGTAGGCCGGTGCGGTGGACCAGTCCCACAGTAGACCCGAAGTGCATGGCTGTTCTGTGATCGGATACGTTATGGCATGTTATGCGTGTATGGTATTTGTGGTTGGTATTTTGGGGATATCTCACTAAGCTTTCGGGCTTATAGTTGTGGTTTCATGTTTTTCAGGTTCTTCAGGAGACTGTGGCAAGGCGAAGGCGTGATCGTACCGCTTCTCATGATTTCATAGTATTGTGATTCTGGGAACACGTTAAATGTTTTGTATTGAAAACCTTTTTGTAAAGATTTAATGGAATCGAGATGGTTTTGAAAAATTTAAAATTTGTTGTATCTTTCGGTTGTTACAAGTTGGTATCATAGCCTAGGTTTGAGTGAATTGGAGGAACATTCGTGTGACTCCAGTCTCAAATCGAGGAGAGTTTTCAAAAGAGTATTTAAAATGGTTTTCAAAATGAGTAAGGGAGGACGCGGAGGTACGATCAGCCGGAGCCAGTAAGTAACCCCAAAATACCATGCATGTTATTTGTTTTTGAGCTTTGATAGAACAACATGCTAGTGATAGGCTAGGGATCTTCAAGATTTCATGATATGTTGCCTGATTTGTGATGCCTATAGCCTAGGGTTCCTTTTGGGATATTTTCAGTGTTCCTCTAGTGGTGAGGGTTGAGCGTTGTTATGCATGTTTCTCTAGGGCGTTGTGGTAGTACTTCATACAAATATGGGTAGGTGTGGAAGGTAGTATGGGCCCGTACTACTGAAAGCACAGGACCCATATGCGTATCAGGGAAACCATGATCTCTAGGGTTGGGTGGAGAGAGTTGGATCCCAGGATGGTGGGAAGAATCTGAGATTTTGTGTGGTGTTTCTTTTCAGTATGGAGATTCCGAGGCATGATGAGAGTGGATCCGGGTCAGGATCGGGAGCTGGAGAGAGAGTTCCGGGCGGATCGGTGTCTCCCGAGGTTATCGGTCAGATGAGCACGAGCGAGTTGGATGCGAGGATTCGTGAGATCCTGCGTGATGAGATTGCTGAGTTGTTCCGGGCTGAGTTGCCAGAGTTGTTTGGGTCGATTAAGACCGCCATGGTTGAGTATTTTGATGAGCGCTATGCAGCTCTCACTGAGACGGCTACCGCGGCGGCTACAGCGGCTGTAGCAGCGGTAGGGGGAGGAGCTAGTCGGGGTTTTCAGTATCGGGACTTCGATAATACGAAGCCTCCCACATTCGATGGAGTTCAGGACCCGATTGTTGCTATGAGGTGGTTATCAGACGTGGAGGGGTGTTTCTTCACGTGTTCATGCCCTGCTGATCAGAGGGTGAGGTGTGCTCTGAACCTGTTGAGGCTCGGGGCGAAGGATTGGTGGAGATTGACCACGGGGTCATATTCGGATGCGCAGAGGGCTGCGGTTTCGTGGGATCAGTTCAGAGAAATGATCAACACTCGTTATGTTCCACAAGTTGAGAGGGAGAGATTGGCTCAGGAGTTCCTTGAGCTGAAGCAGGGTTCGGAATCGGTGACTGAGATCACCAGGATGTTCACTGAGAGGGCGATGTTTTGCCCAGATTTCGCTTCGGAGCAGGCTCAGATGTCTCGATATCTGAGCATGCTCAAGAGAGACATCAGACAGTTTGTGTCTGCGTAGAGGTGCGAGACCTTGTCGGAGTTGCAGGAGGCCGCTAGGCGGTGTGAGTTAGAGATTGAGTTGCAGTTGCGTGAGCTGAGGCAGGCTCCGGTGCAGTCGCAGCCGGCGCCGAAACGGTCTAAGACCGTTGATGTTAGAGTGGGGGATCTGAGCAGTCACACTTGTGAGAAGTGTGGGAGGGGTCACACCGGGGTTTGTAGGTCCGATGGTGCATGTCACAAGTGCGGAAAGGAGGGGCACTATGCGAGGGATTGTCGGCAGTCAGCGCCAGTTCGGGATTTGAGGATTTGCTATCATTGTCATCAGGTTGGGCATTTGAGGGTCAACTGTCCACAGCTTGTTGCAGGACTGGTGCAGGCTCCAGCACCGGCCACTTTGAGGATCACAGGTGGAGGTCAGGGTGGAGCAGAGCCCCCAAGGGCTCAGGGTCGTGCTTTTCAGCTTGTAGCAGAGGAGGTCAGGGCAGTGCCGGATGCAGCTACGGGTATGTTTCTTTCTTGATGTCTTATTATCTTGTGATTATTGTGGTGTAATGTTTATGAGCTGGTATTTTGTTTGGTTTTCGATGTGGTATTCGTCATTTTGCGGGTTGTGGTTTTGGTTATGGGTTATTGTTTTGGGAATTCCGTTGGTTATCATTCATGAGGGTTATTAGTGGAAACCCGACATTGGGTTGCAGGTCGGGTAGCATCTGCTTTCTGAGGAGTGGTTAGATGCAGATTGAGTTTCATTCGAGTAGGTTGATTAGTGTTGATGTGAGATCTCGTTGAGGTTGTTTATGCTTGTGAGAGCAGTCTGCGTGTAAGTGTTTTCTTTGTGCAAGAGTTGTTCTGGGAGGTCGGTAATGGCGACCGGTGGTCGATAGTTAGTACCCAAGTGGGGGAGAATTGGAGAATTCTCCGGGAGATCGATGAGTAATTGTAAGTGCTTAGCTGTTGGGATTCAGCAAGTATATTGTCAGCCCAGAGTATAGGCTGATAGGAGTAAGAGTCAGACATGCGGGGCGGGATTCAGACCTAGTGCATTTGATTGTGGAGGGCCTGGGAGCAGGTCGGGATTAAGTATGTATGATGGAGTTAGAGTTAGGAACCTCTAGAGGGCTAGAACGGTATGCATGGGAGGATTTCCGGGGGGATAGCCCGGAATGTTGAATGCTAGTTGAGCGGTCCGGATAGACTGAAGGCCGGTAGGCGTACTAGTCAGGCCGAAGGCTCGGAGAACGGTCCAGCCAAACTGAAGGCACTGAGAGCGGTCCAGATTGGCTGAAGGTTCTGAGAGTGGTCCAGATGAACTGAAGGCCTGGTGAGGCGGTCCAGTCATGCTGAAGACTCTGCAGGTATTGTTGGATCAGTTTGAGGATATGGGTTGTGTATGTTGCAGTGTGATTGCATTAGAAGGTCTGGCCCCGGGTAGTGATCTTGATTAGTGGAGATAGTGCAGGGGCTTGAGAGTCCCTGCGATGAGAGTCAGGGGATGTGTGTTGGATGGATAGCGGATACGCTAAAAGGGTGGTGTAGCGTTGGGCGAGCACCGTGGCACTTGTTGGAGTGGCAATATGGCCAAGTGGATTCCTTGGAAAAGGAAGTGAGAGAGGTGTGTAACTCCGAGATGGAGTGCAAGTTCACGGAAGTGAAAGCGACAGAGCAGAGTTTTGATTAGAGTAATTTGAGTATGGTTTTTGGAGCAGCGTGTTTGCGGCAGTGGAATAGAAGCTCATCCAGTTTGGGATGTCTGTTGAGGTTGCGGAGGAATTCCGCAGATGTAGAGCCAAGAGACTCGGAAGGGATGCAGGGAGAGAGTCTTGGGCTCTCAGTGTGATTCTGATCAGGGTATTGGATATGTAATAGTGGTTCATCCTGGGGGATGTTGGAGGATATCATCAGTGTATCAGGTTTTCCCAACCTGGGGGTGCTGGAGAAAGTTCAGCATGTGTATGTGATTGCAAGAGGAGAACTCGTGGGAGTTGCTCTGAGATTGAGAATGGGTCTTTCCGTCGTCACGGAATGGATAGAGTGGGATTCGGATCGGGGATCCGATGGTTCATGGCTTTCTAGCCCTTATGGGTCAAGTGATTGTTGGGATTTGGGGCGGTGATGCTTCATGGGTAATTCTCGGTTGTTGAGTGTGATTATCAGAGGGTACAGCCGGTGCTCGGCTCGAGACGGTGGTTAGGACACCATAAGGAAAGAGAAAGTATGTTTGAGTTTCGATGGGTATGCCTTGAGGGACTTGGCCCGGTTAAGGCCAGGTGGCGCGTTGTGGGAGTATCGTTGGGATTGAATTGCAGTAGGCTTCGAGGACGAAGCCTAACTTAAGTGGGGGAGAATTGTAACATCCCGAAATATCAAGAGTAGAGTGGAAGGGCTAAAAGAGTAAATTGGGAAAGAGTGACTCAGCGAGTCCATGGATGGACTCGGCAAGTAGAGTCGCGATTTGGTCGCATGTTAAGTAGCCGACTCGGCGAGTCAATGAGGTGGACTCGACGAGTAGGCGCTGAGTGGAGAAAACCCTAATTCTCGGGGTTGAGCCCTATATAAAGAACATTATGTTTTCCTCCCAGCCTCTTTATCACCCCTTGAGTCCCAGAAATCCTAAAATCGTGGAGAAGCACCATTGTTGAGCAAATTAGAGCTTGGAGAGGTGGTTATTGAAGAGATCTTAGAGAAGGAAAGGCTTGGAGCAAGGGGCTTTGCTTGGATTCAAGTTTCATTGCAGTTGGGGCGTTCTTTTGAGGTAATATCTCGTCTTTGAGCTGCTATTTCCTTGATGCATCATTTTGGGGGTATTAGAGATTATATTTGGAAGTGTTGGAGTTTAGAGGTTAGATCTAAGGTTGCTACCTCAGATCTGGAAAGGAGAAGAGTTGGAATGTATGAAAGTCCCTGTGTTGAGTGTTGGATGAAGCTATCATGTCCCAAACCTTAGCCCTAATGTGCAAAATGCATAAATCTCTTTGGATTCACGTAAAGTTTGCCACTTTACGTGATGGATGAGTTGTAGGAGGCTAGATCTATGTTTTGGAGAAATTGCATGGCCTGGAATGCTTCTGAATGGATTCAGACCGGTGGTACTCGGCGAGTCACATGGGTGTACTCGACGAGTTGCTTGAAGATGAGCTGGAACTCGACGAGTTGGAAGAATAACTCGGCGAGTTGGATGAAGATGGCCTGGAACTCGACGAGTTGTATGAACAACTCAGCGAGTAGGTTGAAGATAGTCTTAGATTCGGCGAGTCTGTTCTTGGGCTCGGCGATTCTTGTCGAAGATTCCAATATTTTTCTGGTCGAGTCGAGAATCGGGGAGTCAAGGGATGACTCGGTGAGTTGTGTGCGAGTGGACTCAGAGTTGTTGAACTCGACGAGTCTCGGGGTGACTCGGCGAGTTAGGTCGCGGATTGAGGGAAGTTCTGAGTATGGGGACTCGGCGAGTCATCGGGTTGACTCGGCGAGTAGAGTCAGTCAGGGGTTGGCTTTGACCTTGTCTTTGACCAAGGGTTGGCATGTGGTTTCCAGGGGCATTTTGGTAATTGTTGATTATTGTTTTGAGTTCAGTGCATTGGTGGTTGTCCAGTGGTGGAGATCGTATTAGTGATCGGAGCAGCTTGGGTTATCTGTTCAGTCGGCAGTTTCGAGGTGAGTTATCCTCACTATATCAACAGGGTCTAAGGCACCAAGGCCGGCCCTTATCGGATTGAGATCCGGGTAGTTGTTGTTACGTTGTTGCTATGATTTGTTGCATCCTGAGAGCTAGGATGGTATATGTTAGAGACCTGATTGAGATCGGTATCCTGAGAGATAGGGAGATGTTATGCTAGTGACCTGTTAGGTCGGTATCCTGGTTAGGATGATGATATGCTATGTGATCTGTTTGATCTGCTTGTTGACTGTGAATTGCTATATGATTGTATGTATATGTGCACATGGTTGTTTGGACTGGAGTTGGGTTGAGGCGGGTCCTGATGTGTGCTGTATGCCAAGATACCCAGGGCGGACCGTTTGTCCCGAAGGCCCAGCGAGCGGTCCGGATAATCTGTAGGCCCCGAAAGGGCGGACCAGATGTGCCGAAGGCTCGGAGAGTGAACCTGATAGACTGAAGGCCCGGTGCGGGCGGACCAGTCATACTGTAGACTCAGAGAGTGGACCATGTGGATTGAAGGCCCGGGAGCGGGCGGACCAATCATACTGTAGACTCGATGTATGTGGATAGACTCAGAGGGTGGACCAGGTGGACTGTAGGCCGGTGCGGTGGACCAGTCCCACAGTAGACCCGAAGTGCATGGCTGTTCTGTGATCGGATACGTTATGGCATGTTATGCGTGTATGGTATTTGTGGTTGGTATTTTGGGGATATCTCACTAAGCTTTCGGGCTTACAGTTGTGGTTTCATGTTTTTCAGGTTCTTCAGGAGACTGTGGCAAGGCGAAGGCGTGATCGTACCGCTCCTCATGATTTCATAGTATTGTGATTCTGGGAACACGTTAAATGTTTTGTATTGAAAACCTTTTTGTAAAGATTTAATGGAATCGAGATGTTTTTGAAAAATTTAAAATTGGTTGTATCTTTCGGTTGTTACAAAGTCAAATTTGGGCGTTCTTTTTACGGACGCTCTCAGGTTAACATATTCTACGACTTTCATTTAGATTACTATGGCTAAAATAAGCTCTATCATAAATTCACTATTTACGTCTTCGCGGTGCCGTGTCGGTTCCGTCGCTAAACTTCGATGGGTCATAACTTCTTCGTTATAACTCAGATTTCAGCGCTCTTTATATGTACGGAACCCTTGAGACATATTCGACAACTTGGTTAAGATTATTTATTCTAAATAATCTTTTGTCAAAAAGTCGTTTTCGACCCCTATTATCTCTAAATTGACTAGCCCGGATCTACGGGCGTTACAAAATTCATGGCGATAAATTTCAGATTGAGGATTTCCGACGGATGAAGGTGGTTTCCAGCGTTCAAATTGGAGAGGAGGAAGGTTTCCGGCGTCTATTGATACCATTCCGATTTCACTAAGAACACACCATCACCGGTGCTTCGCACGTACTGAAGAGTCTGCCGTTGTCTCCCTCTTTCTCCCATACTCCCGATAACAACCCAAAACCCTAGCTAACATGCGCCTCCTCCACTCGTCTTCTCTATTTCCTCCAAAATCCAAACCCTCGCTCAGTGTTGGTGACCTAAGCAACCCCATCAGTGTAGACGACACCGCCCATCTGCCTCCCTGAAGCCAGAAACAGCCGCGACACCACTGTCGCCCTCCTCATCGGGATCCAACATCATAACCGATACTCCATAGTTCTCCCTCCTTCATTCTCAGCGAGACTAACTACCATCATGGCCACCATACATCGTCATCAAACTCCCACCAGAGCACCACCTACTTCTTTTGCAATTGTTGAACTCCATCTTCTTCAGTGCTTGTTGAACCATCAAACGAATTTACATGCTTTCAAATAGATCTGATTTTGAGAATGTGACAGAGATCGAAGGGAGAATGGGAGTGTAAAAGGTGTCTGGTGAAGAAGGTGACATGTAGGAAGGGATAATAGGTGTGTGGGTTTTGTTGGTATCAATGGAGGTCGTTTTAGTGGCAGTGATAGGTGGTCGGAGACGATACTAGGTGGTGGCGGTGGGTGGCCGACGATTGTATCTCTTTCCTACCTGAAAGTTCAAAAGAGTTGGGTGTGTTTGGGTGGGTCGGGTATAAATGATGGACTATTCAATTATTTATTAATATAAATTGAAAACAAATAATAAGAAACTGAGAAGGGAAAAATAGTCATTTTATGTCCGTTAGGGACCGTTTAAGTGAAAAAACAATATTACAAGGGACTAAACGCGCAATTTGACCATTCGACCAGGGACGAATTGTGTAATTTACTCTATATCTTTTTGTTGCACAATAAGTCATTTTTGTTTTTGTACTCATTCAGTATTTATGAATAATTTTTTTAGGTTTTTCTCGCGACATCTTATGTAAGATAGCCATATAGTGGTGGGATAGGTTGAGGTGGTCCTGCTATAGGCTGTAGGCCAAGATACCGTAGACACGTAAGCTTGAGAAGAGCGATTGGTTAAGGCGACACATGCTGACAAACCCTAGGTATTCTAGTCCGATGACTAATTGGACCTATTGCATGTTGGCATTCCAGTCCGATGACTGATTAGGCCAAGACACTCCAATTTGATGAGTGTGGGCCCGTTATGCATTATAATACGTTTGTTGTATCGGGTATTTTGGGGGAAACTCACTAAACTTTGTACTTACCCGGTTGTTTATGTTTTCAGGTTCTATCTTTGATCGTGGGAAGGAGAAGGAATGACTGTACACACTCATCAACAATATTGAGGATTTCGCGTTTCTTATATGACTCATCAACAATCTCACACACTTCATCAATGATTGTCCTGCATTCATAAGTACTGAATGAGTATGAAAACAAATATGACTTATTTTGAAACAAAAAAATATTAAAGACTAAATGTGTACAAAATGAGAAATATATTACCCTATTAATTCATTTTTCCCGGCTAACCTGTAGTAACCGGTCATAAGGACTAAATGTGTACAGTTTAACAAGTTGAAGGGGTAAATGTGGATGAAAAAAAACTCAGTGACCAAATGTATACAAATCGAAAAATATATTAGCCTTTTAAGTCATTAACCCAAATATGTAAATATAATTTCCTTTTATTTACAATTATTATTTAGTACAACACAAAAACCACTTTATAAATAAATATACTTTTTTTTATATATTTTCGTTATTCTTTTTTATATTTGACATAAAAGTCGTCATTTTTTTTACAAACCGACAATCTAATAAATTATTATTTCTTGTTCTCACTTACCATAACTAACTAAATTTTGTTCTCGCTACGATGTCGAGTAACTCAAACTTTGGCTCGACCCCTCACCCTGTAGTTGCACCACAAACTGCTAAGTCATTGATTGACTATTTTCAATACGAAAACTACTAATCAGTTTTGAATACTTTACGTAATTAACTACACATTCTTTGATAAATATTTTTAAGTTGGTTACCTAACTAGTCAGTAACTATTCTATTTTAATGATATAACTAATTTTGTTAAAATTTATATATAAAGTTATTAAACTATTATATCTAATTTAATATTAAAAAATATATATAAAACAAATATTGAAAAAACCATAAAAGTGTGATTAAAGAAAAGATTTATAAAAAATATGATTAAAAGATAAAATTTACAATAAAATCTTTTTAAAGAAAAAGCCTTGGAACATCTTATTAAATATAATATTTGTGGATTATATGATTTTTTTATTGGATTTTCTAATATGTACTCTAAGGACACATATATTTTTATAGGATTTTCTAATATATATTCTAAGGACACATATAAGAAGTATTAATTATTACAAATATTATTATAATTAAATTCGAAATACATTTATTATGGAATTTATTAATGCATTTCACATTTAATTATGATAGTATTTCTTATAATTAATATATTTTACATTTAATTATGGTAATATTTGTCATTAATTAATGCTTCTTATATGTGCCCATAGGGCACATATTAGAAAATACCTTTTTTATAACAAAAGAAGTTAAAAATAAAATTATTTTACAAATTGATATTGATTTAAAAGAAATTAAATTACCTCCTACCTTTTATGCCTATAATTATTCTTACCCATTAAAATTATGACAAATCACCATTCAATTTAAAAATATTCTCCTACTTTTGTTCCTATAAATCCTCCTACCCAATTAAATGATGACATGTGTCACATTAATATTAAAATATCATTAAATCAACATTAAATGATACACATGTCACTATTTAATTGGGTGGGAAGATTTATAGAAAGAAATAATAAAAGAATATTTAATTTCTCTTCAATTTGTGGGGCCATCACCCCATTTTTACAGATTAGTTTGGAAGGGCCCAATTTTTACGAAATCGGATCTTATTTTTGCAAAAACTCTGCTCTTGCCTTTAAAAAAAAAACCTTCACCCATATATAGAACTAGTATCGATCACTTTTAAGGTCGCAATTCATGATCACTTTTAATAACTTAGTGTATGTTATAACGAAACAAAATGGTTTTGAATTCAAAAGATATTGTTTTAATATACGTTAAACATCTTGAAACTCAATTCTTTGTTGAGGATGCTTCTATAGCACCCACTATCTTGTTAATACATGATTTATACAACAATCCAAGATAATCTATGAGACTTTCTTCAGATGCCCCTTCAACCGGAATTATTTGGAAGGACCAATCAACCAAGGTTGAACCATCCCCATAATCTCTGAGTTTGAGTGAATTTACGGATCCATCCAAGCCCACATTGCTAGCCTCCATTCTATACACGTAGCTATGCAACAATGGGTCCATGGAAATTAGTCGCTCTTTGATCCATGATCGATCTCCGTCATCCTGAGGAAACATGAAGCCCGAGACTAACCGAACGTAGCCAGGAACACCCTCGACTCCTTTTAGATGAGTGCATGTTTCGACCATAGGCATCCATTCAGGCAGCCGTTTAGTTTGCGACACTATGGGCCATACTTTTTCTATAGGTGCATCAACTATGCCTCCGACTGAGCCTCGCCATGGGTCTCCGAGCCTATTTTCCTGGCATATATGTCAAATAATTATCATAAGATCTCATACAGAATTGGTTAATTAGATGATTTAAATTCATTGATAATCATATTGTAGAACGAAAAGATGTACATACCATATGTGGTGAAGCTTGTTGAATTTTTAGATAATATTAACATTTCTTGATGGATAAAGAGTAATTTGCATCTATCTGTATTCCTAGATTCTACCGAACAACCTAGAACTTAGTGTAAGCTTTCTTGGAATGTTTCTTGAAATATAAGAAAATATGTCATTGATTGTTAATTTCAATGATTGGTTACGATAATTCTTATGCAATGTCAATTAATTTCAGATAATATCCATATATTTTCTTAAGGATAATCACAAAAATAACCAACCCAAGATGGCATAATATCAAAACTTAGTTTGATGTTCAGAGATTTTCTAGAATGACAATGTTTTCCGAAATTCCACGTTTCGGACTCGTGTTGTTAAGTTTGGATAATATGTACTTTATTGTAAAGATCTTTGAAGTTTGAATTGTGAAACGAAGTCCAACACTCTTAGTCAAACCTCCAAACATGTCATTTTGGTATCTTTTTGACAGCGATGACATAGATGATCACTACTAGAAAATTGTCCCTTTACCTAGAACAGATTCTGTAGATAAATTGTAGATAAAACAGGTTACGTATGGATCGCCTCCAGAAACAACTCCGTATGAATATACATCATGGGTAATTGGTTGTGACGGATTACCTACTTAATTTCCATATAGTAATTTCCGTCAGTAATTTCCCTATGGATTACCTACGGCTACTTTTATCTACCGATTACCTAGGAAACCCATTTTACTACAGATTACATACGGAATTATTATCTACAGATTACCTACAGAATATTCGCTACGGATTCCCTACAAAAGTATTACATGGTGATTTCCTACGGACTATTTACTACTAATCGCCTACAACATTTCCAATGTGAGAGACTTTTCTGCAGCAAATCCTTCACTAAAATGATTTAAAAAAAAAAAAACTAAAATAATTGAAATATAGTCCATGTTTTTCTGCCCAACATACAGAAAAAAAAAAAAAACCAATACATTTAAGCTAAAGTTATATTCATATTCAACCATGCGATTCAAATGGATTACCATGGATGAGAAAAAAAAAACTCAATTTAATAAACCTAAAATTATATTCATATTCAACCACAAAATGCAAATGGAAATGGATTACCGTGGATGGTTGTTCGTTTGTACAACAAAGGGATTTCAATAGATACAAGACAACATCATAGCATTTCATCATATTACTTTCGAATTCACGGATTGAATTCAACAAATACAATAAGAGAGTGTACAAAAACATTTTTTGTTGTAAACCTCCATCTGAACCTGAAAATAGATAGCCACTACCCTCCTTCATCCAAGTCGTTGCCATCGTTAGAAACCTACACCAGTCGACCCTCTACATCACCACTCTAACACCGTTAAACAACCAACACCAACCACGGTTGCCATCTCCAAGAACCACCACAAACGGAGCACAACCAACACCTACCGAAGCACTAGCCGACAACACCCTTTCCATTGTCATCACGTCCATCTCAGGAAACACCGAACATCACATCCCCTTCATCAGAACCGAACCACCCTTATATGTGTAACAATTGGTAAAAATTGTTCTAAGTTCGGCGGTCAAACCACCTCGAACCGCTATTATATTAAGGACCAATTGTTTGTAATTTTATGTTTATGATGTATATTAAAGATATTATATTCATAATTACTTTTTAAACATCTCAAACTACTCAAACCATCTATCATTGAAGATCGAATCGAAAATCACCAAAAATTAATTCAATTGGTGACGTTAAAAGGAAATTTTGCATTAAGTATATCCGAGAGTTGTGGACAAGGAATTTAAATAGATAACATTTTCCTAATTACGTAGATATAAAGAACATCCAAAACAGATATCGTAACAAGTATGTCTTTCCAGCTTCAACATGCAACTGAATCCTGAAGAACTACAACCAGGAGTTGGCCCCGGATAGCCGTTTATGGTGTGTGCATCCGATATATTAGGCGGCATACCCGTTTGAACCCATTGGTTCATAACATCATCGGTATCTGATTTCCACCATTCCCCAACCAAGAAACCAATAACACATCGTTTTTAGTGTTCAAAATCGCTAAACATGTAGAATACTAGAATTAGGTCCAGTTCTTACCTAGCACGATGATTTTTTCATAATCGGGCTTAGGGAAAGGGTAAGGAACGCCGTGTTTAGGTAAAATGACGATAGCGTCGTGTACGGTGGCTCTTAGCCATGTGATATGTGCATTCCAAAGAAGTGTACCCCTTTGTCCGGTGACATTAAACTTGTAGAGATAGCTTTGGTTTGTCTGTATCGGATATACGCCGACCCATCGGACCACCCTGTTCGCAGTTGCCGGACTCCATGCCAATGTATAGTGATGTTGTGTGGCACCTTGTTCACAACTCGAACGATCACTCTGTCGTCTTCCCTAGCGTATAAAGTTGGCCCTGGAAACTTTCCGTTTATAGTAACGATGGGTTTACTTTCACACAACCTAGTCATGTTCTTCATCACAACCTGCAATTTAGTACCAAAACCTTGAGAATTAAACAGGGACCTGGTGAACCAAGGCCTCGTGAAAATCAGAAACAGGAAAGGAGCTTCCATTGAACTTGTAATGCCAAACCTTAGACTCAACTGTGGTCGAAACAAGACCATGGCTAGAACCACCAACACTGACCGAACCCAACTCGCCATTTTTTTCTAATTGACTCGAGCTGCGGCTCGATCTTCTTCTAGTTTCTTTGTAGAGTCGATTGTAGGAGAATTTATACATGCCGATGTCAATGAAATTGAGTGATGTAATGTCGTTTTACGAAGTTAGGTGAGCAAAAAGTTCAGATGGAGGACGTCCTTTTGATCAAGATTTCTTGAACTTGAAGGCTATACTTAAATAGATGAAGCACCATTGGAATTTTATTCTTGCATTTTCATTTGCCCAAGAACCGATCGATGCTGAAATAAAACTATTATTAAGACATACTTCCCACCTTCATTGGATCAAAATTCCTAGTCCATGCATCTCATAATTATATATAGTTTATTGTTTAATTTGACGGGTGAAGGGTATGCCGCGACAGCGACCTGTGGTGGGTGGACGATAGGTGATCATGGTGGTGGTGGTGTTTGGATGTTAGTGTTGAGTTTTGAGATGAGAGATGGCTTTCAACAGCAGAAATCCAGAAGGGTAAGTGGCCACGGATGCTGGAATTATGTTTGGATGTTATTGAATTGGTTGTTAATTTAGCTATAAGATGCGACATGATTTTCATGATTATTATTGATGGATATTCTTCATCTTGTTCGTTTGACGCCATAGATTTTGACCTTCTGGATCAAGATGATTGCTTCCAATAGAATAAACTTGCATTGAGTCGATTGTTATAATTAGGCATATAAATTAATGAAAAGGAAAGACAATGTCGATCAAATGGAACACCTTTAATTACGTCATGCATCCAACTTTCCATTTGGTGTTAAAGAAAGAATGAATCTAACTATGAAACCATTACACGGATTGATTTAAAAAAAATTAAACATTAAAGTGTAAATAAAAAGTATTTTTTAATGTATAATTTTAAAATAAGAAAAGAAGAGTCGTATTTATTGCAATTTAATATCATATATATATATATATATATATATATATATATATATATATATATATATATATATATAATATTTAATACTTTACATATATAAGTATATGAGTTTAATTTTAAAAATTGAAACAAACCAAAAAGTTGACAAATGGATAATATTTATTTTAAAAATACCATAAAATGACAAGTGTCAAAAACTCATGAGAGATTGACATGTGGCAAAAAAACTTTCATTTATTAAGGAGGATTTCGAAAAAACTACTCTTGCTTTTAAAAAACCCTTCACTCATAGAACTAGTGATCATTTTTAAGGTCGCAATTCATGGTCTTTTGAGTGTATGTTACAACAAAACAAATTGATATCAAATTCAACAAATATATTGTTTTAATATACGTTATTTATAAGTACAAAAAAAAAATGAAAAAAATATAATAATCTTGAAACTCAATTCTTTGTTGATAATGCTTCTATAGCACCTACGATCTTGTTAATACAAGATTTATACAAGAATCCAAGATTTAGTAGCACTTGCTTTATCGGGTAACTAGTCAAAACATCCACCTTGTCGGCTTTGAAATATCTATGTAGTCGCCTAACTGTGTAAATCAGGGCGACGACCAGTTTTTCCAAGGCCGGGTAATTTACTTCTGGCCCTTGCAGGGCCTGCTAATATAATGAATGGGGATCTGCTTGCCTTCCCTTTCCACCGCTAGCACAGAGGAGATGGCCTCTTCAGACGCTACTAAGTATATCTGTAGTGTCTCCCCTGGAAGCGGGCAGACGAGAGCCAGGAGTTGTTGTAGGGCGTCTTTCAGTTTTCGCAATGCCGCCTCTGCTTCTTCTGTCCATCTAAACTGCTTTTTGTCTAAGTATCCTTTGAGTGTCTTGTACAGAGGAAGTGCCTTCTCTGCAAATTTGGCAATGAACCTTCCCAACGTCGTCAACCTACCGTTGATCTCATGTACCCCCTTAAGGTTGTGGGGAGCTTTCGATTCAAGGAACTCATGTATTTAGTGGGATTAGGGAGAATCCCTTCCTTGGATACCTGATACCCAAGGAATTGTCCTTCCTCGACTCCAAAAGTGCACTTAGTTGGGTTTAACTTCTTATGCGCTTTAACTAGCTTTTTGAAGGTTTCTTCCACATCTTGGAGTAATGTTTCCTCATTGCAGCTCTTGACAACCATATCATCGACGTAGACTTCGATATTCCTACCAATTTGATCGGCGAATACTTTGTCCATCAGCCTTTGATAAGTAGCACCCGCATTTTTTAGGCCAAATGACATTTTCTGATAGCAGAAGGTGCCTTTTTCTGTATGGAAGGTTGTTTTTGCCTCATCGTCTCGCTTCATCTGTACTAGGTGATAACCCTTGTACGCGTCAAGGAAACATTTGAGCGGAAAACCTTCAAGCGACTGGAATTTCTGATCGATCTCCAAGAGAGGGTAACAATCCTTTAGGTAAACCTTATTAAGATCTGAATAATTGATGCACATTCACCACGACCCATTGGATTTCTTTAGCATGACAGGATCTGCTATCCATGTCGGGAACATGACCTCCCGGAGTATGCCAACATTCACCAAGTCACCCACTTCTGCGTTTATAGCCCTGTTCCGGTCTGCTGCCTGGCCCCTTTTCTTTTGCTTAACAGGGTTGCTCCCTGGTGCAATATTAAGGCCATGTTCTATAACCTATCGATCGACACCCATCAGATCGGTTGGTTTCCAGGTGAAGAGAGTGGAATATTGCCTCAAGAGTGCCACCAGTCGTGCCCTGGTTTCCTCTGATATGTGAGCACCAATTCGCACATGCTGTTCTGGATACTCCGTGTGTATTTGGTGTTGTTCGTGGAACATCCCTCCTTTAATTTCTTTGGAAATCGCACCAACTCAGGGGCGGCTATGATCTGGTGGCAGTGCTGCATCCTGGTGTTCGTGGCGATGATTGTCGCTGACCCCTGACACGTGTTGAATTTAACTATGTCATGGATCGTTGATAGTACAAGGTGTAGGGGGAGATTGTCGACCGTCCGAGCAGAATATTGTGTTCTACCGGATACCAGATCACAGAGAATTCGATTGTTCTTGTGATTCGGTCCTTCTCGTCGTGACTAACCATTATTATGGGCAGCTGAATTGTGCCCAATGGCCATAAACTATATCCGGTGAATCCTATCAGTGGTCTACTAGGTTGAGGTTGTAGCCCCTCCTTCCATGCATTTGGTAGTTGTCTAAAACAGTGCCCGTAGAGTATATCAGAGCAACTATACTTTGTGTGAATAGGCGGAGGCTAGGCAATATTTCTACCGAGTCAGAGATTTATCGAGACACCTGAGGTGAGTCTTCTCACTATACTTTACCTAGTGTGGTAACAGGGTTATGTGATAGAGTATTTCAGAGTTATATACCAATGTAATTGCATGTTATTTATGTGTTGTGATTTATTATGATATGTGATATGCATGATTCAGAGTTACAGAGTTAGGACCTTGGGTCCATAGAGTTAGGGCCAGAGGGCCCATAGAGAGTTGGGGCTGGAGGGCCCCACTGAGACACATTGACCTGAGGGTCAACAGAGTTACAGCCTCGAGTGGCTATTATGTGTTAGAGTGGTATTTTGGGGAACTCACTAAGCATTTATGCTTACAGTGTTATGTGTTATGTGTTTCAGGTACCAGTGATGATCGCGGGAAGGCGCCGACATGATACGTACACACGCACACTGGAGTTTATATATTTTGATCTTGGGTTTTGTACTGATACAATGTTGACACAATGTTTTTATTTATGATTACAAATGGTATTTTATGGATTTCAAAAGTGAAAAATTGTTCAAATTTTTACGGTGTTACAAGTTGGTATCAGAGCCTTGGTTTAAGGGATTCGGATACATCTTCGGGCGTATCTGAACTCAAACTGGGGATTTGAGGAAAATTTTAATAATAAAGTAAGATTTTTGAAAAAGAGTGAAAAGAGTTTTGAGACAAACAGAGCAGAGCCGTGTGTACGATCAGCCAGCGCCCGAACGGTGATTTCCCAAAATACCCTCATAATAAGTGTTATCAGATATGCTATGTTATTCTATATGATGAATTACGATATGCATGCTAGAGTAGACTAGGTATTCTTATTAGGACTAGAGTGGCCTGATATAGGATGCCTTAGTGTAGGGTTTTTGCTGCTAGAAATGCTTAAGAGTGTTTAGATAGCAGCGAGGTGCTTATGAGAGATCCGCTAGCGAGTAGTACATGATAGAGAGAGTAGAGTACTTGGGATTTGGGGATCAAGGAGGAGAACTTGGGATGAATGCTGATGCAGTATGGACGGTAGTATTGGGCCCGTACTACTGAAGATACCGGGTTGGTGCGCAGTCCAAGTAAGAATCCTTAGGGAACTAAGGAACAAGTAGGGTGGAGTTATAGAGTGTGATTATACTCGAGGGGGTCCCTAATATTCTTATGTTGTATTTCAGAGAGAGACCATGGTTGGGACATGCCACACACCAGAGGGCAGTAGCACGAGCGAGGCTGAGATCCGTAGGACCGTTCAGGAGGAGGTGGTTGCAGCCATCAGGGCAGAGATACCAGAGATGTTCGGGTCTATCAAGACCACCCTGATTGAGACATTTGACATGAGATACGCTGCTCTTTCTGAGGCTGCTATTGTTGCGGCCACTGCAGTTATAGCTGTGACGAGGCCGCAGGGTGGTGATGCGTTTGCTGTTCCGGGAATTCAGCAACACGAAACCACCAGAGTTTGATGGGACCCAGGACCCGATTGCGGAAATGAGGTGGATATCAAACATTGAGGGGTGTTTCTTTACTTGCTCATCCCCTGAGCATTTGAGAGTTCGGTTCGCATTGAACCAGCTTCGCTTGGGAGCGAAGGACTGGTGGAAGTTTGTGACGGCGCACTACACGCCTGCTGAGCTTGTTGTAGTAACCTTGGAGAGTTTCACTGCTATGTTTCGAGATGAGTACGTTCCCCAGGTGGAGAGGGAGCGATTGGCACAGGAGTTTCTGACCCTCAAGCAGGGTACTGAGTCGGTGACAGCAATTACTCGGAAGTTTCATGAGAGGGCGATGTTCTGCCCAGAGCACGTTTCCTCCGAGCAGGAACGTATGAGCCGGTATTTGAGTGTGTTGAGGAGGGATATACGAGAGTTTGTGGCGAACTCATCGTATCGGACGTTTGCTGAGCTTCAGGAAAATGCCCGAAAGAGGGAGATAGAGTTGGAGACCCAAGCTAGGGAGGAGGCTGAGTCTCAGGGAAAGGATCAGCGGCCTGCTCAGTCTCAGCCGACAGCCAAGCGGGCCAAACCCGTTGATTTGAGATCTGGGAACCAGAAGGGCCGCACTTGTGGAAAGTGCGGCAAGAGCCATGATGGGATATGCAGAGCGGGGTCTTGCTACAAGTGTGGCAAGGAGGGGCATATGGCCAAAGAATCCCCCAAGGGGTTTTCAGTCTGTTTTCACTGCAACCAGACCGGACACCGGAAGGCAGAGTGTCTACAGTTGCAAGGGTCGGCACAGGGAGCATCTCCGGGATCTACCCCTGCTGCGGTGAGAGCTACGGATGTTCGGTCTGTGAAGGTCGAGGCACCGCAGGCACGAGGGAGAGCCTTCCAGTTGACTGCGGAGGAGGTCCGCGCAACACCCGATGTCGTGGCCGGTATGTATTCTTTCTTGTATTCTTTTGTATACTGAGATTTTTTGCTTATATTATGTTATGCGTAGGTACTTTCCTTGTGAATTTTGTGCCTGCTCTAGTGTTATTTGACTCGGGTGCGAGTCAATCTTTTGTATCGTTGGCTTTTAGCCGACACATCAGTATTGGTCGAGAGGCGTTCAGTCGACCTCTCAGAGTGTCCATAGCGGATGAGAGAGCGGTGTATGCCACCAAGGTGATTCGTGGTTGTGTACTCGAGATTTTCGGAGTAGAGTTTCCGATCGATTTAGTCCCCATTGCAATGGGAGATGTCTGTGTCATCGTGGGCATGGACTGGTTGAGCCGATTTGGAGCGATCATCGACTGCGAGCGGCAGTTGGTGACCATGCGAGACCCTAGTGGGGGAGTTCTTACGGTCTACGGCGAGGGTACACATTCTGGTTCAGCGTTTTGTTTAGCCGCCAGGGCGAGGCAGAGTCTTCAGCAGGGGTGTAAAGGATTTATAGCGTACATGATGGACGCGAGGGTTGAATCAAAGAGACCGAGGTCATTAGAAGAGGTTCCGATAGTGCGTGAGTTCCCGGATGTATTAACGGAGGAGTTGTCGGGTGTGCCTCCTTAGAGGCAGGTAGAGTTTAGTATTGATTTGGTCCTGGGGGCTGCGCCTATCGCCAAGGCGCCTTATCGTCTTGTGACTCCAGAGATGCAGGAGTTGTCCTCGCAGCTACAGGAGCTGCTGGGGAAGGGATTTATTCGGCCGAGCAGTTCGCCGTGGGGAGCACCTATCCTTTTTGTCAAGAAAAAGAATGGTTCACACTGGATGTGCATTGATTACCAGGAGTTGAACAAATTGACGGTCAAGAACCGTTACCCGTTGCCGAGGATTGATGATTTGTTCGATCAGTTGCAGGGAGCATCTTGGTTCTCCAAGATCGATTTGAGGTCTGGATATCATCAGGTGAGGGTACGAGATGTGGATATCCAGAAGACAGCGTTCAGGACTCGTTACGGGCATTACGAGTTCATGGTGATGCCTTTCAGGCTCACCAACGCACCAGCGGTGTTCATGGATCTCATGAACAGGGTGTGTAGACCGATGTTGGATCGCTCGGTGATCGTATTCATCGACGACATTTTGGTGTATTTGAGATCTAGAGAGCAGCATGAGGAGCATCTGAGGGAGATCCTAGGGGTTTTGAGATCGGAGAGGCTTTATGCTAAATTCTCCAAGTGTGATTTCTGGTTACGAGAGGTCCAGTTCCTGGGACATCTCGTTAACCAGAAAGGGATATTGGTCAACCCGGCCAAGATTGAGGCGGTGATGAGTTGGGAGGTGCCGAGGTCACCCACGGAGATCAGGAGCTTCCTAGGACTGGCAGCGTCGTGCCACTCACTACGTTGACCCGGAAGGATGTAGATTTTGCTTGGGGCCCAGAGCAGCAGGCCTCCTTCAAGACACTTCGCCAGAGACTATGTGAAGCCCCGGTGTTAGCCCTTCCGGAGGGAATGGAGGATTTTATGGTATATTGTGACGCGTCGATATCAGGATTGGGAGCAGTGCTTATGCAGAGAGGGCATGTGATAGCATATGCATCGAGGCAGCTAAAGCCTCATGAGGCGAGGTATCCTACCCATGATTTAGAGTTGGGGGCAGTAGTGTTCGCCCTCAAGATTTGGCGTCACTATCTGTATGGAGTCCGGTGTACCATATACACGGATCACAAGAGCCTGAAGTACTTGATGGATCAGCCCAACCTGAATATGCGTCAGAGGAGATGGCTGGATGTGTTAAAGAATTATGATTTTGAGATCCTGTATCACCCGAGGAAGGCCAACGTGGTAGCCGATGCCCTAAGTCGCAGGGCGGAGAGTGTTCTGATGCGAGACATTTGTAGGAGATTGACAGTGATGACCCCGGTTTTGGACACCATTCGAGGAGCCCAGGCCAAGGTCGTGAGACCAGAAAACCAGAAGAGAGAGCGAGTTATCGGGCAAGTATCAGAGTTCGTTACCGATAGTCGTGGGCTCATGACATTTCAGGATCGGATTTGGGTGCCGTTTGTGGGCGGAACGCGTACCATTTTGATGGAAGAGGCACATTGATCGAAGTCGAAGTTCTCGATCCATCCTGGGGCCACTAAGATGTTTTTGGACCTGAAAATGGAGTATTGGTGGCCCTGTATGAAAAGGGACATTGCATGGTTCGTGGAGAGGTGCCTAACCTATCGCAGGGTTAAGGCCGAGCACCAGAGACCGCACGACAAGTTACAGCCGTTAGAGGTTCCCGAGTGGAAGTGGGAACAGATTGCTATGGACTTCATCACCAAATTGTCGAGGACTGCGAGGGGCATCGATGCAATTTGGGTGATTGTAGATAGATTGACGAAGAGCGCTCATTTCCTTGCTATCAGTGAGATCTCTTCTGTAGAGAAGTTGGCGGAGATATACGTGAGGGAGGTGGTATCGCGGCATGGATTGCCAATCTCAATTGTCTCAGACAGAGATGTGCGCTTTACTTCCAGATTCTGGAAGAAATTTCATGATGAGTTGGGTACGATGCTGCATTTTAGTACCGCATACCACCCACAGACCGACGGGTAGAGTGAGCGGACGATTCAGACGCTCGAGGACATGCTCCGAGCATGTGTGTTGGATTTCGGCGGGAGTTGGGACACGTATTTTCCCTTAGCAGAGTTTTCCTACAACAATAGCCATCATTCGAGCATTGGTATGCCACCCTTTGAGTTGTTGTATGGGAGGAGGTATCGGACCCCCATTTGCTGGGGAGAGGTAGGGCAGCGTGTGATGGGTAGTACAGAGATCATGCTTCAGACGACTGAGCAGATACAGCAGGTCAAGCAGAGGTTGTTGACCGCTCAGAGTCGTCAGAAGAGTTATGCGGACAGACGCCGGTCCGAGCTCGAGTTCCAGGTCGGCGACTTCGTACTCCTGAAGGTCTCTCCTTGGAAAGGAGTGATTCGATTCAGGAAGAGGGGCAAGTTGGGGCCCCGATATATCGGTCTGTTCAAGGTGATTGCGAGGGTAGGCAGGGTAGCCTACCGGTTGGAGCTACCTGCAGAGCTAGGTTAGATTCACGACACCATCCACGTGTCACAGCTGAGAAAGTGTATAGCCGACGAGTCGGCGATGGTGCCATTAGAGGATATTCAGGTGGATGTGGGCCTGAACTACGTTGAGAGACCGGTGGCAATTCAGGATCGAAAGATCAAGGTTCTGAGGAACAAGGAGGTGCCTCTGGTGCAGGTCCAGTGGCAGCATCGGAAAGGTTCAGAGCTTACTTGGGAGCCGGAACATGAGATGCGTGAGCAGCATCTGGAGTTGTTTTCAGAGTGAGACTTCGAGGGCGAAGTCTGATTCTAGTGGGGGAGAATTGTAACATCCGGATTCCCAGGTATATTAATTTATTCATTTAATTCTTGGAGTTTGTGGAGGAACTCGGCGAGTTGGTGCCAAGACTCGCCGAGTAGGGTCGCGAATGTTCATCCGGGTTCACGTCCGGACTCGGCGAGTCCACGTTGTTTAATGAAACCCTAACCCTCCGGGTTTGCGGCCTATTTAAGGGCACTTATAGCCTCCCATTGCGGCTACCAGTCCCTTGAGAGAACCCTAAGTGAGCCAAATCGTTTGTGAGGAAGAATAAGTCACATTTGATCCTTGTACCTTTGGTTTAGCAAGAAGAAGGTGACCAAGTGCAAGAGGAGGTGCGATTCTAGCAGTTCCAGAGTTCGGAGACTTCATTTTGAGGTAATAGTTCGAACCTTCTTCAGTTTTGGTGTTGATCTTTAGAGATAGGGTTTTCTAACCCCTTTTGAGGGTGGTTATGTGGAGCATTTGGTCCCTCCTCGAGTTTGTGCCTTGGATCTGGACTCAAAGAGGTCCAGAGACCTTAACCCTCGGAGCTTTATGGATCAGTTTGGGTTTATTGGACTTAGGTTGCCATTTTTGGGACTAAATCACCATTTGATGCCTTGTTGTTGGTATATAAGCATCAAGATTCGGACTTTACGTGGCATTCATGCTTGGGAAGGCCAGATCTACGGCTTGGGGGCACAGATCTGACCTCAGGAGGTCATTAGAGTTAGTGCATGGCATGAACTCGCCGAGTTGTTCTTGAGACTCGGCGAGTAGAGTTAGGGTTTCACATAAATCACTCAGTGAGTGGACTTGCCGAGTTGGGGGATAACTCAATGAGTCAGAAAAGGATTAGAGGACTGGAGTTCAAGGAGGTACTCGCCGAGTTGTTCTTGAGACTCGGCGAGTTGAGTCGGGGTGGCCCCACGATTCATGCCTAGTGTGTCTCGTCGAGCATAGGGAGGGACTCGACGTACCAAGCGGGACAAAGAGTTAGTGGACATGTGTGTACTCGCCGAGTCACCGGAGTGCACTCGGCGAGTTGGGTCAAAGTTTGACCATTGACTTTTGTTGACTTTTAGGGTTTGGTAAACAATAGAGTCCTTGTGTCAAGAGGGGGGTAAAATAGTCTTTTACCCTTCTGAGGGTGCCAATAGAGGGTTGAGTCTAGTCTATAAGATTAAGTCTATTAGGGTTATGTTAGCCATTGCTGCATTTCATGATTATGAAATATGGCAAAAGGATGCCAAAACCGCTTTTCTTAATGGAAAGTTGGTTGAGGATGTTTACATGAGTCAGCTAGAGGTTTTTGACAGTACAGAGTACCCTAATAAAGTGTGTAAGCTTGAGAAATCCATTTATGGATTAAAGCAAGCACCTCACAGATGGAATCTTTGCTTCGATGAGAAAGTCAAAGAGTTTGGCTTTTCGTGGGGTGAATATGAATCTTGTGTATATGTCAAGGCTAGTGGGAGTATAGTCAGTTTTTTGGTACTGTATGTGGATGACATACTACTCATAGGAAATGACATCCTAACTCTGTAGGAAGTTAAGTCCTGGCTTGGGAAGTGTTTCGCTATGAAGGACCTTGGAGAAGCTGCCTATATCCTAGGGATAAGGATTTTAAGAGACCGGAGTAAAAGAATAATTAGACTTAGTCAGAGTACCTACTTGGAGAAGGTGCTAAATAGGTTTAGCATGCAGAATTCCAAGAAAGGAGAGTTACCGATCCAGAGTAACGTCAGACTGAGTAAAACTCAGAGTCCGAGTACAGAGGTTGAGATAGCAGAAATGAGTCGGGTACTGTATGCTTCCGCTGTAGGCTCGATCATGTATGTTATGACTTGTATTCGTCCTGATGTGGCCTTTGCATTGAGCATGGTTAGCAGATATCATGGGAACCCTGGCAAGGCTCACTGGACTGCGGTAAAGAACATTCTCAAGTACCTGCATAGGATTGAGGATTGGGTCCTTACCCTCGGTGGGAGTGATGACTTGAGAGTATTGGGGTATAGTGATGCTATCTTTCAGACTGATAGGGATAATTTCCGCTCTCAGTCAGGCTAGGTCTTTACCTTAAACAGATGAGCAATTTCTTGGAAAAGTTCCAAACAGGAGACAATAGCTGATTCAACTTGCGAATCAGAGTATATAGCGGCAAGCGAGGCAGCGAAGGAGGCTATAGGGCTAAAGAACTTCATTGGAGACCTTGGAGTTGTATCAGCTATAAAGGAGCCTATCGAGATTTTCTATGATAGTGAAAGTGCAGTTGCCTTAGCCAAGGAATGAAGGGATCACGAGAGATCCAAACACATCGACAGAAAATACCATTTCATCAGACATCGAATAGAATAAGGACTCCTCGTGGCAATTAGGGTATCATCGGATGAGAACCCGGCAGATCCCCTCATGAAGGGACTGGGTAGGGTTAAGCATCTCCAGCATGCTAGGCGCATAGGGCTGAAGGATGATATTAGTTTTAGTAGTTAGATAACTTTGAAATGTGTAAAGTGTAATTGGCATTTGATGATGAATAAAAGTTGTGTTTATTTATGAGTAAAGTGTTGTTATCTTTTGTCAATCGTTTACTATCGTTTCATTTTGCATGTTTTGACTTCCAGAATAATTATGTTATTGTAATTTCATGTTATTTAAATTCTCCACTGTCGATCATATGTTGGAAGTAGATATGATTCAAGACTATCATGGGTTGGCTTGTTGAGGTCTAAGATGTTGGACATAAGTGGTGCTACAACACTAATGAGTGCTCATAAGTTCTGAGTATTGTATTCAACCCACGCTCACTGGTATCACTTCATGGAATCTATCTCGAGTGATCGTGAGACGGTAATATCATAAGTCTTCAAACCTAGAGATATGACTTGTTGCCTATGAGTTGGTTATACATTGATTGTACGAAAACGCATTGGTAACTTGATGTTATAAAACGTGCCTTTGTGTATGATTCAACAAGTAGTAGAACAAGCATATGAGTTGAAGTTTATATGTTCCTTCTTGGATTAGAAGCGATATCTGGTCCCCTCGATGATTTTGTGTTGACCCATGTACCGGGCCCGGTCAGAACTAAGTTGATGTGTTCAATTAAGTTATATGTCAAACAAATCGGAAATCGGGAAACAAACTGTTGCACAATAAGTAAGACATTGTTCCATGTATTTTTCTGACTGATATCTAGAACAGAGGATTATATGATCACTTATCTTAAATGGTATATCATCATCATCTCAGTTCCGCGAGACATTGAAAGAGCTACGATTGTTGTTCGGTTCCAGAAGTCATTCTTGCAGTTATAGTTATTCGACTTATCCAAGTGGGAGACTGTTGGATTAGGTGTCTAAGTTCATAACTATTTCTGGAATGTACTTGACCCGATTAGCATGGTCCATTTGGGTTGCATGGCATCATGCATTTGGATAGACTAAAAAAAGAGAGAAATAACACTTAAGGTTTATTAATATATTATAAGCTATAATATATTAATAATATTATTTAATTAGTATTGATCAAGAATTAATTTGGAATTAATTAAGTGATCAAAAGAAGACTAATTAAATATATGGGTTGATTGTGTAAATCGCCCATACTTGTACAATGGGCTAATGCTCCATGGATTATCAAGTTGGGCTCAAACCCATAGGATGCTCCATGGAGGCTCCATGGTGTTTTTGAACCCATGGATCCAATAAATGAAGAGTCATGTCAATTAGGGTTTACATGGTGTAACCCTAATTATGACACACTATATAAGCAACGTGTTGTAGACCAAAATCGGCACTAAGCAAGAATTGTGAGGGCAAGCCGATTTCAAGAAGTGTATCATTTCTCTCTAAGTCATTCCAAGTGCATTTGGTGTTGTGTGAGACATTTGAGGCATCACACTTGAGGTGATAGGCTCACAAGGTTCTCAAGGAATTCAAGCAACTAAAGGCATGTATTTCTTACTATCTTTTATGTTTAAAAGTTCCCCAAGTATGCTAGATAGGTTATGAACCTTGGAAAAACAAATTTGCATGTATCATAGATAAACCATAGATCCAAGGTTTCTAGGGTTGCATGTACACCATAGGAGTGTTAGAATGCTCAAAAACCTTCAAATACATCAAGACTTCAAGCTCCATCAAAAGGTATGTTATCCTAACTAGTATCTTATATGGTTTATGTCAAATGCATGCTAGTTGTAGGTTTAATACCTTGGAAACCATTTGCATGTATAATTAGTGAAAACATAGATCCAAGGTATTTAGGGTTGTATGTGCACCATAGGATGTTGTAGTATACTAAAACCCAACAACACAAAGCTCCATCTTTATAGAAATGGACCAAAAACACCAAAAATGGACACCATAAGCTCAAGATATCACCATGACGACTTAAGTACGAATTCTAGGGTTTTAGTGGGTGGAGGCTGACTTAGAATGAAGAAGAAGGCTTAACCTTATGCTTATATAGGGTACAACCCTTGGATTAGGGTTTTTTCAATCTGACCCTCGTACGCCCAGCGTACCTTCTCGTACACCCTGCGTACGAGGCCGTGCACACCAACCCTGACGTACATATAAATATGTTTCCCCATGACCAAAATCGTGTGCATCTTTCTTAGAGAACTATGGACGATTTTGGTGGCTAGTATTCTCTCTCAAATCATCCAATAGTTCAAGGGTGTGTTGTGAACCATTTGAGGTGTCACACTTGGGGCACTAAGTTCTTGAAGGCCAAATACAACAAGTTCTACAAGCTACATAAAGAGGTAACCTCTTAACTAGTATTTTGTATTGTTTATGTCAATTACATGCTAGTTGTAGGCTTAATGCTTTGGAGATAATATTGCATGTATAATTAGAGAAAACATAGATCCAAGGCATTTAGGGTTGTATGTGCACCATAGGATGTTGTATACAAAACCCAACATTGGTATCAGAGCCATGGGTTGTTTTCTATTGTATTTGATGTAAAAGTATAATTTTCAAAGCTGAGAATCTGCCCAGACTGCCCAACTCAACGAATTAATGCAATAAACTCGATGAGTTGGCAATTTTTAGCTTGAACTCGACGAGTTCTTTATAGAACTCGACGAGTTGAATGAACTAGGAGCATTTAGAGTAGTTCATGGTTTAGATCTGAAGTTTGATGGTTGGTTTCTGCCATGCATAAGATTGTGGCCATAAAATCCCATTTTTTTATCTAAGTTGAGTCAAAGACTTGCATTGGACATGCAAGTCGAAAAAGCATCAAACTTTAGGATTGTTTTGGTGTCATAAGCTCTTCTGGAGCAAATGAGCTTGAGACTCAAAGAATTAAGTGGTTCTTGATAAGTCCTTGACACTCTTTAGCCTTTTGGATCTAAGACTTGAGATCTAGACCTCTTGGTGAATCTCAAGTGATAAAGTTGGCAACTTTACCCTTTTGGACATTAGAAATGATAAGATTTGGACTTTGGAACCTTTGGAATTGAAGGATTCATCTTAACTTATTAAGACGTTTAGGGATCCAGTCCCCATGAAGTGGCCTTGCCTGCCACGGCGTGGCGACTGGTAGATCCACATATGTTTTGTCGTTTGAAGGCCACGACGTGGCCAAGGATGGCCACGACGTGGAGGGTCCATCTTGACCGTTGACTTTTTACTTTGACCTAGATTTTTACTAGGGTTTGACCTATGGGTATTTAGGTAATTTGACGTATATGCTGAGATAGTGTCATTAAATTTATTAAGGTGATTGGTAGAGTTGATCTCAGAGCTGCATGCTATTCAGTTTTCTTATCTGTTTGTGAAGTGAGTTTTTTTCACTATATCCATGGGTCGAAGGCACCAATGCCAGCCCTTTACTTGTTTTATGGAATGCTAGTTGTTTCTGTGATGCTTGCATGAAAGACTAGGATTTAGCCCCTAACAATTGTATGAAAGACCAGGATCTGTCCCCTGACACTTGTATGTAAGACCGGGATTTGACCCTCGGCATTGGAAGGAAAGACCATGGGGGTAGTCCATGGCATTCACATGTAAGACCGGGATTTGGCCCTCGGCATTGCAAGGAAAGACCATGGGGGTGACCCATGACACTTCTATGTTTTGTGTATGTTCTATTTTGGGGAACTCACTAATCTTTATGCTTAAAGTTTATGTTTATGGTTTCAAGTACTTCTGATCCGAAAGGGAAGGGTCCGGCGTGATGACACATCATCCACTTCTCATGAATTCCACATTTGAAATAATTTGTTCTCTGATGTTTTAAATATTATGACTTTATATGGGTTTTGAACAATTAATGAATGACTTGATAGAGTTTTAAATGATATATATATATATATATATATATATATATATATATATATATATATATATATATATATATTATCATTTTCGGGTTGTTACAGATATGAAGAAATCTTGGTTGTTAGGGTACCTTCATTTTTAAATCCTTATCTCATTGATAGTCCAAGTGTCCGTGTTGTACAATAACTACTACTAAGAGTGAATCTCTTATTTCATACTATCAATTTCAAATGAATCGTTGCTTCTGTGAAAATTTCTTGATGATAGTTTGTCAATAATATAAACTTGGACCAAGAAGCTTGAAAGTTTAAATCCACGGGTAAAATCAAATAACATGGTATGGACTATGGACTAAATTAATTGGGTTAATGAACTAGAAAGGTAACAAATTTGGTCTTTGTTCACATTAAGGTAACCCTGTTTTTTTCATACATATTTAACCATTGAACTTGTTTGACCTGTTCAAAATAAGGTAATATGACTGGTAATTAGCGATAACATTACCCTATTATGAACATGTCAAACAAGTTTACTGGTCAAATGTGTACGAAAAAAACATGGTTACCTAATAGACAAAAACCAAAGTTCCTTACCCATTATGGTAATATTGGGTTCTTTATGTTAAGTGCAAGTAGTTACAAGATCCATCGATGTGACATGAAATTGGACTGTCCGGTCTTTGTGTATGAGGAGATGATTAAGTCGTGGGCAAACTCAGTTTAGGCCCAGCTAGTTAGGGGTTAGACTGTATATGCTTAAGGGGCTAGGTTGTATGTGTTTTAAAGACCTAGCAACACAGCCTAGCCCATGACTAGCCGAGAATGAACTGGGTTAGACCAAGCATAATCTAATTGTTCATTGATTGTCAGAGCTTGATCCCAAGGCACATTCCCTGAGACATTTCTTGTCCAATATTACCAAAAGGATAAGAAACTTTGGTTTTTGTCTATATTTAGGTAACCATCTTTTTTTGTACACATTTGACCAATAAACTTGTTTGACATGTTCATAATAAGGTAATATTACCGTAATTACCGGTCATATTACTCTATTTTGAACAGATCAAACAAGTTCAATGGTCAAATGTGAATGAAAAAAACTTTGTTACCTAAATGTAAACAAAGTCCAAAATTCGTTACCTTTCTAGGTCATTAACCCAAATTAATTTGGCTAGTGGTTCCTGATTCTAAATGGACAAATATGTGTAAGCCACAAATACAATCAATTTAAGAAAAAAAAAATGGAAGAATGTAGGGCCGAAGACACATTAGGGACAAACGCTTGAAACCCAACCCAATAATAGTGATTTACATCGAAATTTTCTAACTCCAACTAACTAAACTTGATCAAATGTTTCAAACCCAACCCAATAATAGTGATTTACATTGAAATTTTCTAACTCCAACTAACTAAACATGGAATGGACTGAAATTTCAATCAAATATTTTACACATTAAACCGTATAAATATTTTATTATTATTTTATTTTCTTGATTACATTTTGCTTATAAATTCATGTTTTTATAGAAAATCATTCGATTAAAGAATTAAAGATAGGACTAATGTTGTTTCACTAGTGACTTCAAGTACATTACCATCATGTTTACATATGTTTGTATGCCTTCGATGTGTTTGCTTTCTGCACTCTGCAAGTGATCCTACGTTGGAATTTGACCTTGGTTCTGTTGTGGTGCTACACTACTAAGACGATGACCATCCAACTATTTATATTTGGTTTCTAATAAACAAAACTGTAAACCTTTCTTCATGAGATAGACTAATGGTGAAAAAATAATTTAATGCTTGTGTATGTATGTTAAATCTGATCCAAATTTTCATCTGGTTCCAGATCTTCATAATGTTCATATCTGGATTTTTTTTTTGGTTAATCTCGTGGTGATGGTGGTGGGGTTGACCAGTGGTGGTGGTGTACCGGTGGAGGTGGTGTTTATTAAAGGGAAAGAAGGTGAAGAATGGAGTAAACAGGTCTAGGTCTAGTACAGGGAATAGAAGGGGGAGGGGTTGGGGTGGGTTTCTTTTTCTTTTTTTTCTTTTTTTTTTAATTGCTGTATTAAAAGAAAATTAAAAATAATAATAATAAAGGTAAATCCATCCTTTTTATCAAATAAATTGTATTAAACTCACAACAAAATAAAAAGTTTGGATTGATAATGCAAGTCCAAATCTTTTTGGACCAATATAATAATTTTCGACATAAAACAAAAATCATTTTGTAGTTGTCTTTCTAATATTTGTAGTACCCCTGTATAGTTGCACTATTTCAGTTACATTCATCCTATTATCTTTCTTAAATTCAAATCAAAACTACATAACAAAAAGAAGATGCAAACGAACATTCAATTTTTGTATTCTCGTCATGTTTGGGATCACCATCTTTGAAACGACCATAAAATGTGACAAAAAGGAATCATTTCCATTTGACAAAACGAGGAAATCACACACCTTTGTCTAGTTATGGCCACGTTTTGATTTAGAGGAAAAAAAAACATTTACATAATTTAAATAAGCAACAAGAGGCTTATTATGTAGCCAACTTTTTAAAGGCCAAAAACACAAATACACCCCTGACAAAAGCTTTCCATAAAACTAACAAGTAATAACTAAATTACATGACACCAGTTCTCTCATATTCATGGGTTAAGTAAGCAAATTAGACAGATTCTCTAATAATTAACCATACAAACACCTTAATCCAGATAAATTATAGCAAAATCACCACCAGATGAACACCTTCATCACGATTAATAATAACATTTTCATAATCCCTCATCTCCCACGAACAAGACTACTGATTTCATCATCAATATTCCCATCCAACCACACTCCATTATTATTATTATTCACACTCATTTCAGAGCTCCCATTGCTACTTGGTGAATCGCAAACACTCATTGTTCTACTTCTCGTGGGACCCGCTCCTCCTCTCACACTGTACATAGACGACGCCGGAATATTACTCATCAGCGGCCTCAAATTTCCCGGTACTGTCCGCCTTATATCCTGTTCCAAATAAATAAAAATATATAAATAGCAACCTACTTTACTTATTTTTACAGATATGTAACAAATATTATGTTTAATAATAGGAAGAAAAATACCATATGTCGAATAGCCATATCTAGTGATTTCTTTGATAGTGATCTCCCGAAACCCGAGCTGTCAGGAGACGATGACTTGGCAGACAAATTACTATGTGGCGAATGTTTGTCGTCTTTCTTAGGTGGGACCAATTTCCTCATGTTAATTACCCTTTCCACCATTTTTGTTCCATACAAACCAGGGCTAAGATTGTCATTTGCCTTAGCATATGCACGATTCAATGCAGGGACAGGAACAGAGCTTCCACTCATATGGCTCACACCCGTAGGGAGGCGGCCTCTTGAAGGTGAACAAGATTGTCTTCTTACCCTTCCGTTGACCACCGGCTCCACTGATGTTGACCGGCTAACCGCCATCGGCCGCCCCCGGGTGGCGGAGGTCGGCCGGTCGGAAAGCGAGGTCCTTAAATTTGGTGGTGCATCGAGGGTGTATCCAGGCATTTCTTGAGGCTTCCATGGTCTTTTTACAGTTGGAGAACTTGCACGTGGTGGTGGTGGTTGTGGTTGTTGTGGTGGTGCACCCACGTTTCTTGTATTTGGAACTGGTTTTGTGACGGGTTTTGTTAGTGTGGGTGGTGGTCTACGAGTTGGGGTGGGTGCCCTTGGTGTGGGTCCCCTTGTGGGGGTTGATGATCTTGGGGTAGACCTGGGGGTAGGGGTGGATGATCTGGCAGGTAGGGTGGGTTTGGTTGGGCCCATGGTGGAAGACCTGGGTGTAGGGGTGGAAGATCTTGTAGGTCTGGTTGTTGTTTTGGGAACCGAATTTGAATTTGAATTTGAACCGGGTCTAGATGGTGCACTCAATGTGGGTCTTCCGGTTGGGGTGGCGGGTCTTCCGGTTGGGGTGGCGGGTCTTGAACCGGGCCCACTTGAGGAGGTGGGTCTACGGGGTCCACCACTTGAAGTGTTTAATCCAGGAGATGACAGTGGTTGTCTAGATAGTGTCATGTTATTCCTACCATTTGTCTCAAGGTGAGGATGGGTATTTGATAGCTATCAAGAAAATGAGATTATTAATTCAAAAGTTTGATATTTTAAAATGTTTATAGAATCAAGAATCAAGAATTGGTCTTACACGAGATTTTAGTGCAGTGGGACGAGCTTTAGGAGTTCCAATTTGACCCATGACTGGTTTCTGTGATTCCGATTCCAGTGAAGGAAATAGAGGGGTACCAGGGGGTGTTAAAAGCCTGAAAAAGAAACAATTTTCAGGGAACAATAACACAATGATATATATGATCTTATCTAAATTTATATCATGTAATATAAATTATTACCAATCATAATCATTTTTATCATTTTCAGAGTTGAGAAACTCATCAGCACCAGTCTTTCTGGCTGGTGTGGCTGCAGGCATACCAAACATTGGTGAACATCCTTCAATTGATCCTGAAAAATCAATATAATACAGTTTAATTTATCTACACTTGACATGGAATCTTTCCGATCCTTGAACAGGGTATTTAGTCAAAAGAATAATTGTGGTTAAACAATTTGATAATCAAAATCTTAATCCTCATTAATTTCAGTATTGTACTTTTATTATAAAAAATACTTCATATATAGGGAAGAAAACACAAATCTTTTTGTGAAAGTGACGAGTATAATCGGAAAGTAACGATACCTAAAGTTTTTTAAAAAGAGAAAGAAAATGAAAATAGTGATTTACCAAGTGATGAATCGAACTCTTCTGAGTTCTGAAGAAGATTATTTCGCTCTTTTTCTCGTTTTCTCATTTCCAAAAACAACCCTAGCTCCTCTTCTTTCTCTTTTACAGACTTCCTGAAACTCCCCGTCATTTGCTGTTGCCGTTGCTTCACAGCCGCTGTTCCCGGCATTACCTTCTCCGGTGCCCGGAAACTCCGATTCATCGCCTCAAACAAACAGTACCAGCAGTTTTACAAGCCCGGAGTCCTAAACCCTAAAAAAACACATTGTATTCACGCAACCCAAAGCACAGGCCTAAATCCTAAATGTCAAGAACCCTAACTTTTAAATTTAAAATACAAATGACTGCGTACTGGAATCCTGAAGCTTTAAGCTCCGGATCTGAAAATCCAGCTGAAATGCTTCTTTCGATGCAGGGAAAACAAACTTTCAAATTCAAATTTTTTGAAAAAAAAAATGAAACTCGTCTACGCATATAAATAACAACAGAAGCAAAAGTGATTATAAGGAAAATGTAAATGGAGGTTCCAGAGGAAGATATATATGAAGACGAAAGCTTTGAGCTTGGAAGTGTGACGAAGATGGAAATGTTAGAGAGAGAGGAAGAGAACAAGACAACTTAGAGAGAGAAAGTTGGAACGAGTTGAGTCAATTTGAAAGATGGATAGAGAAAGAGACAGAGGCAGAGTGCAGTGGCAATGAATGTAAATAAGAATTGTTAGAAGGCTTTTTCCTTATAACCAATAAGACAAATAATTTTATTTGGGGGAAAAATGTCAAATAAGTATTGTATGTTATTTTATGAAAAAAGAAACAATAATATTTTTTGGGATTCTCTCGTTCTTGTTATATGTAGTATTGCGACATTTATTATTTCTATAACTATTTACAAATGGTAACCCATATAATGGAGTAATAATTTGATTGATATTAATTTTTTTTTATTTTAGATAAAAACAAAATTATTGTTTAAAAAGATTGCATTATACTTTTATAGAGTATCATCACGTGAGTGCGCTATTATCTTTTGCTTAACTAAGCAATAAATTACGACTTTTGTTATATTAACTAAAAAAGTAACTATTTAAATATTAAAAGTATAATTACCTGATAACTTTGATAAATAAATGTTAGGGAAAATGACTCTTGACGGATAATTAATTTTTGCGTTTGTATTTATTTGGTCCCTTTTCTTTTTTTGTATTCAATATATCATCGAACTTGTTGTTTGTGTTCACCATGACCCTTTTGACCGGCTTTTGACCTGTGATAGCCGGTCAAAGGGTTATGGTGAACACAAACAACAAGTTCGATGATATATTGAATACAAAAAAAGAAAAGGGACCAAATAAGTACAAACGCAAAAATTAATTATCCGTCAAGAGTCATTTTCCCTAACATTTATTTATCAAAGTTATCAGGTAATTATACTTTTAATATTTAAATAGTTACTTTTTTAGTTAATATAACAAAAGTCGTAATTTATTGTTAAGCAAAAGATAATAGCGCACTCACGTTGTTATGGTGAACACAAACAACAAGTTCGATGGTATATTGAGTACAAAAAAAAAGTAAAGGGACCAAATGAGAACAAATACAACAGTTGATTACCCTCCTGATTCATTTTCTCTTTACTAATTTACAGCAAATCTCACATCATCTCCTACTGATATTAATGACTATGAGATTCATTCTTGCTTCTCTTCAAAACATAACTCACGCAATGACATTATTCATGCATGTACAACTTTGTAATGCACTTGAATATTTATTAGGGGAATCTTGACTAAGCAGACGCATTTCATGACTACATTTACATTTGCAATCAAATGATTTATCGTATCATGGATTCTAGACAAGTCTACAAACGAGTGGAATCACAAGTGCTGTGATTTTTGAGTTTACTTAGCTTTAAGATCGAACTCATGGGATAAGATACAACATCAATATGTACAATATCATGTTGCTTCTGTAGACACGTCACCATAATATTGTACATATTGATGTTGTATCTTATCCCATGAGTTCGATCTTAAAGCTAAGTAAACTCAAAAATCATAGCACTTGTGATTCCACTCGTTTGTAGACTTGTCTAGAATCCATGATACGATAAATCATTTGATTGGAAATGTAAATGTAGTCATGAAATGCGTCTACTTAGTCAAGATTCCCCTAATAAATATTCAAGTGCATTACAAAGTTGTACATATATGAATAATGTCCTTTCGTAGGTTATGTTTTGAAGAGAAGAAATAATGAATCTCATAAAGTCATTAATATCAGTAGGAGATGATGTGGGATTTGTTGTAAATGAGTAAAGGGAAAATGAATCAGGAGGGTAACTAACTGTTGCGTTTGTTCTCATTTGGTCCCTTTTCCTTTTTTTGTACTCAATATATCATCGAACTTGTTTGTGTTCACCATAACCCTTTGACCGGCTATCACATGTCAAAAGCCGGTCAAAAGGGTTATGGTAAACACCAACAACAAGTTCGATGATATATTGAATACAACAAAAATGGACCAAATTAGTACAAACGCAAAAGTTAATTACCCTCAAGAGTCATTTTCCCATAAATGTTATGTTCGTCAATGATTAAAGAAATTATATAGGTCAATAAATCTAATATAAGTTTTTATATTTAAACTAAAAAGATAGTTGTTTTTTTGTCTATTAATAATAACATTTTTAGTTATTAGTTTCATTCCTACATTTTAAAATCTTAAAATACTTTTATATATCATATAATTAAATATATGTTTAAGTTATAGATATATTTACCAAAATAACTATATTTTTACGGTACTGAAAAACTATAATTTTTTTTTAAAGAAATGTCTAAATCATGGTTATCAATATCATAATCATATCAAAGATCATGATCATAAAGTTGAATTGGGATAGGAACATACCATCAAAATGAACTAGTTTTTAAATTTGTTTGTGCAATACTCATTATAATTTGAAATTGATTAAGACATCAACGATGAAATTTCCTTTAGCTTATTAAGCATGAAACATAATTCTTATCGTCGAAAACCGCTTTCCTTTAGCTTATTAAGCATGAAACATAATTCTTATCGTCGAAAACCGCAAAAATTAGGAAGAAAACATCTTAAATGTAAACATTAACAAAATCATTATGAGTATGTAGAACTAAAAGCATAAGATAACAAAGAGAATAACATGATGATAGGTTTTATATGCAACTATACATTAGATTAAGACAACAGAAGCATTCAAATATATCTCTAAGTGTGCATGCATACTAAGATCTAGGTTTTACTATAATGACAACATACTTTCAAAACAATGAAAATAAACTAATAAAAGAGTAGAATATCAACTTTTAGACTAAAAGTAGGAATGTTTCTAATGGTATATACTTGAGTCCACTTGAAGATCACAGACATTTATGTTGCTTCTTGGCAGTTCTAGCACCCAAAATAGGAATGTTTATAATGGTTCACACCTAAAAGACTAAAACTAGCAACTTTTAGAGAAAGATGGAATCGAATATCTCAACCTTTCAAGAGGTTGAGATGACACGAAATTATGAAGGTCTGGAGGGGTCTTTATATAGCTATGGTGATATTAGATAACCCTGATTTGGATCAATTAAATATTAAGATTTAATCTTGCTTCAAATCATTGTCTTATCTATTACACTTGGATTGATTATGGAAGCTTTCTGGAATCCACTAAAACCACCCACCACTATAAGGGTTCTAGAATGTTCTTATTTATCAACTATTTAACAACTAACATTAAGTCGTTGTACCTCCAGGTTAATTATAATTAATCCCAAATTAATTCTTATTAATTTCGATTAATTCCTAATTATTTTCTAATTAAATTATTAACTTGTAATAAATCAATTAGTTAATTATCTCACTATCTTAATTCCTTCTAACTGTTTTAGCTCTTGAGGGCAGCCTACAATTGATTTTGTTATTATTTCCAAAGATATACCAATTTAGTTATGACATTTGACATATATTTCCAATAGCCTCCCACTTAGACAAGTTATCAACTGTAACGTCCCAAAAATTACAAAGAGATTTTTCATTTTTAAAATATATTAACCAATTAAACCTTTGTTTCAAAAACCATTGAATATCATTTGATTGATTGATTGATTGGAAACCATTGAGTTCCCCAATATACCGTATATTCCACCATACATACAAGGCATCTACATAAAATCATCGACTCTAGCGCTGACCTATCGACATACATATTGGCTTTCCCTAGTTACCTTTCCAAACATAATTCCTAACAGTATCATACGGTCAACATGAAAGACCCTACCGATCTAACATTCCAAGACTTCAAGTGTCCTAAAGTGCACATATATAGCAAAAGGTTATCCTAGCCAACTAGCGTACTTGTACTCTAATATTATACCTTGCAAAGGATATACAATGAGATACGTGACATAGTGAGAAACTCACCTAAACTGAAGGACCGGAGAAACATAACAACACTCGTATACCTTGCACTGCTTAATCCCGCAAACCAACTAACACCAAAAGAGATAAATCCCCATTCAATAATCCAATTCCTCCAAGTTTGACCCCATGTCAAAGTGGTCAAAATTCAACGATAAACGATGAACAAAAGTCCACGGTCAACCAAGTCAACAACCATCACAACGTAGAGACCTCTTGGCCTCATCGTGGTCATGACAGGACAAAGTAGATGACATGCATGACATCGTCATGTCGTGTGCATGTTCAGAAAAAACAATCAAGAAGCTAGACTTCACCACATCGTGTTCATTCCCTTGGCCACATCGTGATCACTGTCAGATTCTATAATTCTTCATTAAGAGCTTAATCCTTATATATCAAGGCTCAATACCTCATATCTAATCTTTCTCAATGACTTAATGGATAAAGTTTCCAATTTTATCCATTAAGACATCGCTCCAAAGCAAGATCTACAACCCTAAGTCCTTAATATGTCCAAAACTTGCTCAAGAACACAAGATAGTCCCAAACATGACTCTTTTCTCATTTTCAGAAACTTAATGACAATTTGAGAGCCTCAACAAGCTCTAGAGTCCCTCAAACTCCAAGAGCATCCATGAAAGGGACCTAAATCATCCAAAATGAACTCAAACTTGAAACAATAAGATCAAAGATCAAGTTATGAAGTTTATACCTTCAATAACTCATAAATTATAAGAGAGTGATGGATCCAAGCTAGCTCTGAAATACCCCAAAATTACGGTCCAAAAATTTCGTGTTTATTTATAATAAAACCGTAGTAATCTAATCATCTCATAAAAACATAAGTGATAATATCTCAAAACATCATGTCAAAACACTTTATCCCGATCACATATCAAAATATCAGAGTAAATCCTCCCATGCTAAACACTATGGTGTGTGCAATGCAGTCATCTCGAGCTCTTCCCTTTGCTACCGAAAGTACCTGAAACCAAAACTAAAAACTGTAAGCACGAAGCTTAGTGAGTCTCCCCAAACTACCACATACCATACACATAACACATAACATTCAACTAGGAGATATGGGCCTCGCCCACACTTAAGGAGATACATGCCCCTGCCCACACTCGACTGACTATGAGATACAGGCCTCGCCCACACTCAACTACCTATGAGATACGGGCCTCCCCCACACTCAGCTGGATAGGAGGTACGGGCCTCACCCACGCTCCTCTATTTGGAGGATACGGGCCTCCACCCACACCCCACTATCTAAACATACATACAAGTATCACGCAGACAACAGGTATACCGTAATCTACCAATTCATAATCATACTCAGATAATGCTAAGATACGGGCCCTACCCACACTTAGCTACAAATCATAAACGAATCTAAGATGTGGGCCCTGCCCACACTTAGCTACTAATCATAAACAATTCTAAGATACGGTCCCTGCCCACACTTAGCTACTAATCATCATACATACTTTAGGCGGGCCGGTATTGGTACCTTGACCGTTCCTACTGAAGGAAACTCATCTCGTAAGCTAACTGTGAAATCTCGTGTGAGGAATCTCTGACAACTGCTCCAACAACTCCCCGACCATCATTATCACAATAATACTTAGTCAAAAACTGATAATCCTTCTTAAGGTAAAATTACCATTTTACCCCTGTTCAAAGTCAACATTAGGGTCAAAGTCAACATTCATGGTTGACTCAACTCACCGAGTTGATCCATAAACTCGCCAAGATCTATAAATCAAAACCCTAAAATCGTGATCCAACTCGTCGAGTCATCCCCTTGACTCACCGAGTTCCCAGGCTACTCATAGTCGTGATTAAGTGATTCAACTTGTCGAGTATCCTCAGACTCATCGAGTTCTACCATATTCAGAATCGTGACAACTCGCCTCAACTCGTCGAGTTTCTCTATGAACTCGATGAGTTCCTCTGTCTGTTTGGGCCATCTTAACGGATTAAGCCCCTACACTTTATATCTAAGCTTCTTGTTTCTCATACATACTGAAAACGTCCTTTTAAGAGTAAAGTTTCCAACTTGACTCGTTAATACCCTCATTTGACGGGTTTGGCTCAAACCATAACTCTCTAGAACTTAGATCTTCGTCCACAAGTCATCTATACTCCAAACCAAAGCATATAAACAGAGATCTAGGTCTTGGAAATCATTTGAACACGTAAAGCTTATGCCTTTTCCTCCATGCATGGCCTTTTGGGGATTAAAAGGCCAAGATGACATCTTAGAGCTTGCATGGGGGCTCCAATGGCATAAAGTTTGCTCTTTTATGCCCTAACACCCCTTAATGATTGCAGATCTGATGGTTCACTCACTTGGGACGTCCATATTCTAAAGATCAAGCTCCTTGGACCAAAAACCCAATAAAGTGAAAATAAGGAGATCTAAGAAACTACTAAGAAAGTTAGAGACTTGATTACCAGAAAACGATGAGGATGAAAGGAAGTCTCTGGATCTACTATCTTCTCCTTGAATCCTTAAGCTTCTCCTTTTCTTCACAAGCTTCAAAATACACAAAGTTCACTCAAAAATGGCTCACAAGCTCACAAATGCATTAGGGTTTCTGAAACTAGGGTTTGGGACTTGGAGGATAGAAATGAGGCCAACAAGTGGGGATTAGGATGCTCAAATAGGGTGTAAAACCCCAAAACTAGGGTTTTATCCTGGTAGCCCTACTCGTTGAGTCGAGGCTCTCAATTCGTCGAGTAGGTGACTTAAAATCCCATGTCAAATATGGTTCCTACTCGACGAGTTTGGGGCTACCAACTCGTCGAGTTGCTCCATAAAAGTGAATAAATTATGATTAAATGTGTACCAGGAACGAGGAGTTACAAGCTCCTTGCTCCTTTGCAAAATATGAACTTCCTCCTTCCTCATTATTCACCAAAATACAAGAACAAGCTCTTCAATCAAGCAAACAAGCTCTCAATCATACATAGAGGCTAGGGTTTCGAAATGGGGAGATGGAGTCTGATGGAGAAGACCTAATCCATTAATTAGGATTCTTTAAATGTGGGAGAAACCCTAAAACATCATGGGCTTGAGCTGCAATATCCACCACATCGTGGCACCCTTCATGTCACGTCCTGGTGTCCATCAGGATACGCGCACATAAATAGCCACGCCATGTCGTGGCATGGGGTTTCTTTACAAACCTTATATTTGACTTGTTTAGGTTACCGATAGATCCATTATGAAAAACGGGTGTTACACCAACTATATTGGTCGGATAATCTTTGAATAACCAATAAAGCATACCTTCCACAACAACTGTCAAACTCCAATATTATTAAAAATTGGCCCTTAGATAAGTGATCAATTATGCATTTGTTTCTTTAAGATATCATTATGAACAAATCCATGAACAATTAATCAAACTAACAGGCCAACATTATGTTTATTGATTACATATTTGGGATGATTAAACCAGACTACTAATTGAACACATCAATTCATTTCGGGCTAAGACTAGTGCTTTATTGTCAACATCAAATCACTGAGGGGCTCATGCTGTTGCATTTTCCACTAAGGTAAAAGGAAACTGATGAGAATAAATCTCAGATCGTTTAGATCTTTCACAGGTATATTGATGAAGAACAAACAAATCAAACACAATACGATTATGAACATAGTATGGAATCAATGTAAAGCTTATGATTCAAATATAGTCACACCTCAGCAGAGCTCGATGAAGAACTTCCACTGTAGAGGTGAGCTAGGGTTTACAATACTGATGAGAAAAAAATGAAAGCATTTTTGACTAATGATGCATGCATGCACCTTAAATACTAAAACCCTAGAGTAAAATAATGTACGGCTGGACAGGCCCAAGCTGGCTCCCAGAACTGGGCTAAGGATCGCACCCATGACGCAACACTATAAGCCCAACAATCTCCCAATTTGCATCAAATGGAACGAGAGATTATTTATGTTGAGTAGGCTTCACTGTCTTCACAACTTTGAACAGCCGAGGAATGATAGCAAGAAGAGTCTGCCGAAATTGAATATACCATCTCAGCATGTCAGTAAACAACTTCTTGTCGGCTGCTGAGTTTTGATTACACCTCTGAATGATCTCTAATATATGCTCCAAGCAAGCAGTTGAGAACAGGTGCGTGTCAACAAGCGCGAACAGGCATTTTTGACCTTCGCCCCTAATAGACATCACAGTGTGATATTTTGTGTCAATTTTGCCCTTGATCATTGTGTTTACATCACCAGCTCTTCCCATTGGTTTGATTGTGGTTCGTATGTGGATAGCAGAGGCGATTTCCTGATCCATCTTTGCTACTTCATGGATGTAACAAACGAGCATTCGTTTGACATGGTCAATAATCAACTGATACTCCTGAGGATTAGACAACAAAATGTTGTTGAGGAGTATCCAGTCGTGAGGGTTGAGGTTCGGTAGATTAGCCAGGGAGAAATTATGAACCGAGCCTTCAGAGCCTCGGGTCACTTTAAATTTGATGTTGATGAACTTCCCAGCTAAATAAGGCTTTAGTACCTTGACCGTAGTAATCTTCTGTGAGCTCCAGGTCAAGTACTGTGGTTGAGAGAACTCCAGATAAAATTCTAACAGATCCCGATCCACCTTCGGGTCCAGAGAGGGGATGACAGCAATTGAGTTGAAGCAATGAAAGATATATGCCTTTCGAGTGATTGGCATGTCAAACTACTCCTTCGAGTTTTTAAGGCCGAACGACATGACAGGTTCGAGCCAATGAGTGCTCGGTTCATCTATAGCATCTCTTTGAAGCGAATCAATGGTCCACTCTGGAAAAATGGACTTCTTTTTCTCCAAGAGCTCCTTTTCTTTTTGCTTCTTCTCCAGCTTAGCCGTTTCCATCTTGATCTTTTCTGCAAGCTCTTTGTCAGAAAGTTTTGTTTTCTGAAAAGGCTTAGAGGGATTTTCACCCAAAGTATCTTCAAAAACATCATCATCATTATTTGTATTATCTTCACCAATTTTCTTTTTCCTCTTATCCCTTTTGTTGATCGAAGCTTCATTATCCTTCGGTTAAGCTGTTGACTTAGGTTCGGGAGGAGGTTGAGTTTTTGCCTTTTCTCCCCCTTGTTTCGGCTGGACATTAGTCACCGAAAGACCCTCAATCCGACTAAGGATATCCAATGCAGGTCTGAGTTTGTCAGCCAAATGGCGTTTGATGGATATAGTCAGAATGGGATCATGTCCGTCAAGAAGATGAAGTAGAATGGAATGAACGTCACCTACAGAGCTTCAAATTACCTCCCTTTCAGACTTTAAATCATTCAGCTCGTTTATTGCAGTGCGAAGCTTGAGTTTTTGCATTTTCAACTGAGATGTACACTTGTCTTGTTGGGTTTTGAGCAATCTAACACTTCCTAAGTGTGCATACAACCCTAATAAACCTTGGATCTATGTTTGTCTAAATACATGCAAAATAATAATTTTTCCAAGGTTCATAACCTATCTAACATGGCATGGGGTACTTTTAAACATAAAAGAATTAGATGAGATTACATACCTTTTGATGATGAGTTCAATTCCTAAGGAGTTTGAGGGCCAAGCACCAATAGTGTGAATGCCTCAAATGGAATCACAAATCACCACAAACTCTTGGAAAACTTTGAGAGAGTGTACACACACTTGTAAAATCGGCCACACCTAAGTCTCACACAACTAGTGCCACTAGTGGCTATTCATGCAACATAAGCATGCGTATATAGTGTACATGATTAGGGTGAAACCCTAATAACCCATGACCTTTCCTTTTCCAAGGATCCATGGGTTAAAAGCTCCATGGATCATCCATGGACTTCCATATAAGCCTAGCCCATTAACAAATGAGTGTTAGCCCACACTATATAAAACCAATAGCCCACAATCTAATTAGTCTTCCTTTTAATCTCTAAATTAATTCATAATTAATTTAAGACTAAGACTAATTAAATAACATGACTTCATATTAATATATTATAACTTACAATATATTAATAAACATATGTGTATAACTCTCATAAAATTATCCATAAATAGTTTGGATGAAATGCAACCCAAATGGACCATGCCGGGTCGGGTCAAGTATATACCAAATAAGTTATGGACTTAGACACCTTATCCAACAGACTCCCACTTGGATAAGTCTAATAACTATATTTGCGTATGTTACTTCAGGAACCAACCAGCAATCGTAGCTCTCGAAAACTCTGTTGAACTATGAAGCGCCATTTTAGATAAGTGATCATATAATCCTCTGTTCTCATGATATCAGTCGGACAAATACATGGAACAACGTCGTACTTATTGTCCAGCAGTTTGTTTCCCGATTTCCGATTTGTTTGACAAAGAACTTAATCGAACACATCAATTTAGTTCTGACCGGCCGGTACATAGGTCACAACAAAATCATCGAGGGGCCCAGATATCGCTTCTATTTGTAGAAGGAACAGATAAACTTCGACTCATATGCTTGTTCTACTACTTGTTGAATTGTACACAAAGGCACGTTTTATAACATCAAGTTACTGATGCGTTTACGTGCAATCGATGCACAACCAACTCATAGGTAACAACTCATATCTCTAGGTTTGAAGATTTATATGATATTACCGTCTCACGATCACTCGAGATAAATTCCATGAAGTGATACAAGTGAGAGTAGGTTTATTCCAATACTCATAACTTATGAACACTCATGAATGTTGTAGCAACCATTGCTATGACTAAACCCATTTAGCCATCTACAAACTCGATTCATGACAGTCTTGATTCATACCTACTTCCAACATATGAACGACTGTGGAGTGTTTAAATAACTTAGTCATTCGGAAAGAATAACCTAGTTATTTTGGAAGTCAAAACATGCAAAGTGAAACACAATAATAATCGAATCCAATATGGTCTCAGAACCCTTTTGAATATAAATAGAACCACCTTTTATTTATCACCATATTAATTACACATTATTCATTGTATAATGTTTCAAACAATCAACTTAAGACTTGAATAAAAACAACAGTCGTCCCATGCTCTTAGCATGTACACTTTGTTTTTCTAAAACAATAGTTATGCCATACTCCAAGTATGCACACTATGTTTGTCTATGATCCTTACATTGTGATGTAGATCAATTGAACATGATTCCATTGATACTCATTTCACAATCCCAAATCCTTATTGTAAATGTGAGAATCCCCGATTCCTATCATTTACCAAAAAGTCTGTTAGATTTTAAAATTTTGTGCAATGTTCCTCTTGTAATGATTATGCACAAAGTCACCAAAACCTTGTCACCAGTCATTACAGAGTATTCCAAAGAAGGTCAACTTCTATGGAACGGAAGTCTCATATTCAAAGTACATTGCTTTGAACATCCTTCTTGCATTAAGGTTTTCTAATCTTACATAGATTGAATAACTTCCACCTATGGAGACATTTCCATAGTCCCATTTTGACTATCACTTCCGAACAAGAGTTACTTCTTTTCAGAATATGTCAATATGGTCCTTTCCAACAACTTACATCATACTTCCAACTGTCCATGAGCAACCAATCTTTGGCGAACCTCAGATTTGTCCTCGACAATTGCTTAATCACTTTAGTCATATCCAGTTCTAGACTTTTCCCTTCTCAATGCCTTAAACATTTGGAAAATTTAGAAAAGATGAATATTATAGCACATGCAATCGATCCTATATCCGAAGCATATGGGACACGATTCATGATGTTTGACATAAAGACATGATACTAGACAAGTCTTTTGCTACAATATTTTTTTTTTATTTGCCATGTTTTCAAAATTTAACTATGAAGAGGGATGCCGTAATCATAATCAAATTTTGAAAATGCAATATATATAGAATTTCTTCAAGTTGAACCATTCCAACATAAAACTCATATATATGTCCTTGACTAAAGATGATTAAAATCTCAATCTAAGCTTTAGAATTGAAATGAAGTATAACTTCCTCTCCCTTATTTATAGCAAAACAACTTTTCAACCCCTGCAACTTCACGAATTGAAACTTTGTTTTCTATAATTAACATTGCTAACTTGCAACACTAAACGTAATAATCATGCTCCCACTAACATGATGATTATCATCATAACACTTATGCTCCCACTAGCTCTGACATATTTCCAGAAATCTGCTGGACTTCTAAAATTTAGATTCATACACCCTTTCTTAGATGGCTCACATGTGTGTCTAAACAATTTTCAGGACTATGAAAAGGGATGTCGTAATCATAGTCTCAATTGCTTAGGCATCTGCCATTTCTCACAAGTCCATGTTAGTGTGCCGGTTAACCACACACGCTCCACTAACGACTTTTGAAAATGCAAATAACACAATTGATATCTACGTAAAATCTACTTAGTGAAAGCGTTTCCTCACCATCATTTTCATGAATTGGAGAGAAACCTTATGACACTTAGATTTTATAGTGTATGAGTTCCTATCCATGTGAATTTGTCAAAACCATAATCACAAGATAAGATTAGTGACAAATTCAGCCTTACATGGATTAAACTTGTTCAATCTTAGTTTCTTGTCACCTTGGTAGCACAAGGCCCACTAATGCTTCCAAGTTGAACTCTGATAACTCACATGCAAATTCAAATTATTTGAAGTAGGTACAGAAATAAGAATTATGTCAACACGATAGGTTGCAAACCTTAAGTCGTGTGCTAGTGATAAATTACAGGTTTTACTCTTTATTAAATCTTGAAACTCTTTCAAGATTTTTAAGGCTCCCACTGTCCCCTTGACATATAAGTTTCCCCAGTCAAGAACCATTCCTTGACAAAACAAATACTCAAGGGATAGTGCGGATTCTTATCAAGACTAACACTTCACACAATTGGTCTTAGTTGGTCTTTGTCTCATCCAAGACATCACAACTTACCAATCTCAAATGTACAAGAGTAGAAAACATTTTACTCTTACATTTGACTAGTGTTAATAAATCCTCCTTTATGTCACTCAAAGTTACAATCTTGGAGTATGACTCTAAGAATTGTTTTGGAACGAAGTATGACTCATCTTCTTGATTTTAACCAATCCAACAATTCATGATCTCTCTTCTTAGCCATAACAATGCACTAAGACGTCCTTAGAGTATGAATTTGTGATATGGTTTCATAATCATTAAGATGATCATGAAATACGATACTAAAGTACTCTCCCATCCTTTCAGATTTGAGAAACTTCTATCTTTCTGCCTAATTTGATTCTTCTCATTTGTTCTGTCATACATTGTAACCTTTCCAATGTTACAGAATTATACTTAACCTCATAAGTATAATCATATTTACTAATCTTTAGTAAATCATGACAACTCAATCTTTGTGGTGGACCTTGACCAGCGCACACCCAGTGTACCTAATTCCTTAGTCCTTCAACTGACTCACATATACATGTGATCAAAGAATTAGTCTTAATTTTCAAAGATGAAAATTCTCATTCATCATACAATACAACTTGTATGATTCCAAGTTTTTGTCCAATTGAAACTTGGGTGATGAAAAACTTTCTTCATTTGGTAAATTCAGACACTACCGCAAATGAAGGAATCAAATCCACTTTCCAATATTGCTATTACTGGAAACATATAAGCAACAATTTTCCACAGACGCCATTGTAAGGATATTTTTAAAATAAATAAAATTAAAACCCTTTTTTTCTTTTATTTTAAAACTTTGCGGAAAAACTTATCCTTACAATCCACATGAAAACTTTGTTGTTATCTATTCATATGCAATATATTATAACTCTTAAGCAACAGCTCAAAATTCTGATTACCGAAACATGCGATCGAAACCCACTTTCGCAATCAGAATCAACATGTACTTACTTTAAGCTTCCTATCTTTTATTTGATTCTTAAAAACATCAACATGTGACCCATTCACATTATGTAATAAGAGTCTCCAAATAGGAACTTAATAGAGTTAGACAGTGGACTTTACCCGAAGTAGAGTCAAACCTCTTGACTTGATCAACCTTATGACCTTTCAGGTGAATAGGGCAGCTTCGCAACCAATGCCCCTTCCCTTGGCAACAAAACACATGGACCCTTTGGTAATGGCACATTAGACTATCTCAGAATTTTCCTTTCTCTTTACTATTTGGTCAACCGAGTTGACTATAGCCGATCCTTTTCCATTGGGAAGATAAATCTTTTTCTAGATATCCAATGCTACCATTGTCAATGTCCATTTAAAGTTTGGGAAGTTGATCTTCTAACAAAATTTGTTTTACTAGTGTTCCAAATCATTGCTGATTCCGCAACACCAAGCAAATAGATAAGATCATTAAGGTTCATGTCATAGTCTATCTCATAATAGTCCCAAAGAGACTCACTATGTTACTAAGAAAGTGAGTGAACATCCAACTTTCACGGGACTTTGACACCCAACTCTCCCAGCTTGTCAATATGTGACTTTTTCTCCAAGATGTGAGCACACATATACTATGCTTGCCAATAGGGATTGAGTGACTTTAAACTTTTCAAGAACTTGTGGGTGAGGGAGAATAATTGGAGGAGGTGGAGGAAGTGAAGCATGATGTTGAGGGACACCATCTTCAAGAGATTTGGGAAGATCATAGTTGTCTGAACCAGACATCTATAATGGGAGAAAATCAAGTTAGTTGATTCAAAGTCCTTAATATAACACCCAATATGAAATATTAAGGCTAGGACCCAACACAATATTTTATAATTTGGAAGAGGGATGCCGTAATCCAAGCTATAAAATATTTGAAGGTAGGCGAATGACGATTCACCAATTTCCACCATGAAAAACGAAATAATTTATTAGTTTTTAATTGGATTTGAAATCCCTAGATCTTTTGAGATTCATTGAACTTTTCAATGGCATGTTTCAATCTCGAGTGTGCCCTCTCAAATTTTGTGACTGGGATGCCGAGGATCACAAAACAAGGTGTGAATAACCATACCAATTCACTTGGTACCCTTAATATTATCACCTAATCAATGTGCCGGTTAACCACACACGCTCCATTGATCTATGACAAACATTAAGTCACCCTTCGTGATCCTTACCAGTCCAAGTTAGTGTGCCGGTTAACCACACACGCTCCACCAACGACTTGGTAAGGTACAAAGTGTGAATTCCATGGGCTAGCACCAAATTCACATTTTTCCTAAAGTAACTAAGATTGGGAATTAAAGAAAAAATTTATTTAGTTACTTTATAATAATCATTATACTTTTAATGAGAATTTAAAGTCATTGTCCTACCCGTTCGGCTAACGACCCTCCACCAGTCAAGCAAGCGGTGGGTGAGAGTGGACACCCATTAAGTCGCCATTTTATAGGCAACAACCTTATACCCACCTTATAGACCGGCTTCGTGAATGAGGCCTACTAACGGTAAAACGACTTGTTCTTATATATATATATATATATATATATATATATATATATATATATATATATGTAATTAACCATTAATGTTATAAATAGTATAAGTGTTGAATTTTAACTTTTAAAATTCTAAGTGTTGGAATTAAAGTTTATTAAAGTGTGTGAAACTTTTCCAAATTCCAAAACTTGAGGGCAAGTTTTGAAACTATTCAAAACTAATTAATTCCATGATTTATGTGTTTAAAGTAGTTTTAATCCAAAAACTCTTCAAGTTCCATAACTTGAGGACAAGTTATGGAAGACTTTAAACTAATAAAAGAATTACTTTTCTTTATTTTATAACTTATGGAATTAATTAAGGTTACACTTTATTTATATATTTATTAATGAAGTGACTCTTGAACCTCCATAACTTAAGGACAAGACTCTTCATCTTTTGTAACCATCCAAAACTTTTCATTTCATAACTTATGAATTAAAGGTTCATAAAAATGAAGACTCTTCATTTTCATGTAACTTATGTGTTTAAATGTGTGTTAAAGAAAAGTGACATTTGGATATCCATAACTTGAGGACAAATTATGGACTCCATTAAAACACATAAATGACCAAGAATTAATTCTAAGCAATTCAGCAAATAATTCCTATCATCTTCTAAATTCATAAGAACATGAACATGATCATCAAAATTTTAAGAATTATATGAACACATAAAAAAATCATGGAATTTTGATATATGCTATTGTAAATGGATTAAAACAACCATTACACCAACTAAAACAAGTTTTAAAACACCAAAACAGTTTAGGGTAATGTTTCTAGTCCATTTCCAGCAGCAAAAGTCGAAATTCTGCATTCTGTTCATTCTACTCGCCGAGTGCACGAACCTACTCGCTGAGTAGGATGAATTTTGCCTTGAACTCGACGAGTCCCCCCATGGACTCGGCGAGTCCATCAGCCAGACAGCAACAATTTCAACTTTTTTCACTATTTTGCATCAAGTATCAAACAATCAAGCCTAGGCTCTGATACCACTGTTGGGTTTTGAGCAATCTAACACTTCCTAAGTGTGCATGCAACCCTAATAAACCTTGGATCTATGTTTGTCTAAATACATGCAAAATAATAATTTTTCCAAGGTTCATAACCTATCTAACATGGCATGGGGTACTTTTAAACATAAAAGAATTAGATGAGATTACATACCTTTTGATGATGAGTTCAATTCCTAAGGAGTTTGAGGGCCAAACACCAATAGTGTGAATGCCTCAAATGGAATCACAAATCACCACAAACTCTTGGAAAACTTTGAGAGAGTGTACACACACTTGTAAAATCGGCCACACCTAAGTCTCACACAACTAGTGCCACTAGTGGCTATTTCATGCAACATAAGCATGCTTATATAGTGTACATGATTAGGGTGAAACCCTAATAACCCATGACCTTTCCTTTTCCAAGGATCCATGGGTTAAAAGCTCCATGGATCATCCATGGACTTCCATATAAGCCTAGCCCATTAACAAATGAGTGTTAGCCCACATTATATAAAACCAATAGCCCACAATCTAATTAGTCTTCCTTTTAATCTCTAAATTAATTCATAATTAATTTAAGACTAAGACTAATTAAATAACATGACTTCATATTAATATATTATAACTTACAATATATTAATAAACATATGTGTATAACTCTCATAAAATTATCCATAAATAGTTTGGATGAAATGCAACCCAAATGGACCATGCCGGGTCGGGTCAAGTATATACCAAATAAGTTATGGACTTAGACACCTTATCCAACATGTCTAAGTCATCCATTATTCGATTTTCTACAGCCAACTTTTCTTCCAGTTGAGTCAGACGATCATTGACATTAGCGTGAAGGGTGGCATTGGCAGCTTCAATGGCCTTACGAGTGGCTTCAAGATTAGTTCTTTCAGCTTGAAGAGAACGCTGAAGATTATCAACCGAAGCATTCACTGTCTGAGAGTTCTTCTGAGCAGCAACCTGCAAAGAATCAAGGAATAGTTGAGCCTCAGAAATTAGTTTATCGACTTTTGCGGTCGCTTCTTTGCATTCCTTCGTCGAAGCCTCAACAGCAGACGGGGCCTTCTGACATTGAGAAGTGGACGCTTCGATAGCCTTTGCTGTAGCAGAAAGAATAGCATCATGCTCTTTAACAACCGAAGAGAATAGAGCTTTAAGAGTGACTTCAGAATAATCACTAGTGGAGGAAGAGGAAAGCAGCTGATCGAGATTTTCAGTAACAACCTTGAGATGGCGCTTGGTTACTGGAGCATCTTCGTTGCCATCGCTTTGGATACGGTAGGGACTGAAGTAAGTGGAATCAAACTCCAAGTCCTCACCTCTAAGAACTATGTTGGTTTCGGTAAATTGGGTAGGAGATAGGGGTTTGGTAGTTACAGGAGGTTCGGTAATGGTTGGAGGAGTAGGTGCTGAAGAATGAGCCCTCGTATCAGATACGTTGGTTCGAACTCCAGTAGTGGTGGTAGTAGTGGCTTCAGTAAAGATTGGAACAGAAATGGGAATAGTAGTGGATGGTTGATATGTAGTGATGGGAAAAATAGGAGGGATAGAAATAGGAACAGAAACAGGTGGAGGAGAAGGGGATTTGGACCGAACAGGTACCTCTGGTGTAGGCGAGCGAGGCGGTGTATCACCACGCGCCGAACCCTCATCCGAGCTTTCGCTGTTAGATTCACTTAGAAGAGGTGTGGGTTGAGTAAGTGGTACATATTCTGAGTCAGAATCACTTGAAGATTGAAGAATTAGTCGTCGAGCTGGTTTCTTGACTTTCTTCGGCTTAGGTTGAGTTGGGGCTGCTTTTTCTGACTTTCGCTTCCTAGGTGTTTGAACTTTGGAGACCTGACCCCCTTTATCTCCCTTGGTTGGTTTAGTAACCCTCACCTCCTTTTGTGTTTCTGGTTTCTTGCCCCTCTTCGCAGGCTTGTCTGCTTCCTCGATAGAGCGAATCATGGCAGGAGTGAGTTCCCTTGGGCCCAAAGAAGGAAGCTTCTTGTATTCTTGAATAACGTTGCTTGCGTCAGACACGCAGGCATACATAGCTGTTGGGATCAATCCAATGAAGGAATACTTGGAAGGATCTGTGACGATGATCTTCGTGGTGTGAAAGGTTGCGATAGATGAAAGAAGAGAGTTCGCCATGATCGGAACGTGGAGACGATCCATCACCCACTTTGTAATAATGGACCAGTACCTACTACAAGAAATCTATGAATGTCGTGATGAAGAATACAAACTCTGAACCAGTTGTTGCCATATGACTGCCCCATAGTCCAAAGTAACCCCATGATACAACCCATAAAGCACAGTCATAAATGACTTGCTTGCTCCGTCTGAGCCGGCGCTACGCTCTGAGAGACCTTTGAAAAGAAGAGTGGAGAGGTCATTCCATTGTGGAGGAAGGCAGGAGTTTTTGAACTTGGTAACTGTGGCTAGGGTTTCTGTGTACCCCATTTGGTAGAACATGGAGAACAGTTGACCAGTAGTAATCGAGTCGGGGTTTACCAGAGTAGGTTCATGAGCAAGACCAATTAGGGCACATAAGCGATTCTTGGAGATGGAGGTCTTCTTGTTGTGAATATAAAATTGAATCCTCTCAGCAACCTTGTAATAGTAAGCGGTTGAATAGATGTGAGAGAGGCAGGTCATGGGAACAACTTCGACCTTTGTAAGAGCATCAACAAGAGGTGAGTACTTGATACATTCGACGAAGTACAACATGTAAGGCTCATAGATGAAGGGTGTAAGATCAATGATGAGGTTTTGTTGAGGCTTGATGGTGAGAAGGTTGGAGTGAGCAGATGTATCTTGAACAGAAGATGATTCTGCCATTGATGAAGCTTGAGAAGAAGAAGATGAACAGTGAGAGAAATCGCCCTTTTTCTTTGAGAGGATTTGTAAGTGATAAAAGAGTAAAGAGGAGCGTGCCAAATCCTTTTATACGTACAAGTAGGAGAGAGAAATATTCGGCTGAAATCTTGGATTTATTAGAAACTGTTCCTGATGGGACGGAGTGAACAGTTGGCAGCCCCTATGATGACGCATGAGAGAGAAAGGACGTTTCACTATTATGTGCCTTTCCATAAAAAGTGCCTTTTTCAAATCGTTAAAACGATTGGATAACTGCTGACCCAGCCAAGAACTTTATCCCAAACGTCACCCACATAATTGACATGAATCGTCATCACCTTTATCTTTATCGATCACTGGGGAATACTTTTAGAAACGAAGCTGTAACAATTAGCTCATCGTTAATAGAACCAAAGTTTGGAAAATCAAAGATTTTCGTGCATAGAGTATGAAAGATAAAGAAATAAAGCAAACTTTTTATGGGAATTTGTGATGTCTTGTTAAGACATAAAGCGACTGATTCCGGGCACGAATCTCTTCCTTTAAAATCAAGAGAGACTTCAAAGTGCTTGTGTGGCTTCCCATTCAATAACGATCAAGTACTTGTTAAGAAGTATTGAAAGACATTTTATTTAATTAAAACTATAAAGGTTGGCTTTCGCTTCAATTCATGATTTCGATACTTGATATAAGACCGAAACTGAACGAAGTACTTGTGAGACCAATGTGGCCTGTTAAACAAGTAGGTAGGTAAAATATTCAGTGACTTGTTGACAAGTGAGAAATCTCAAAAAAAAACTTAACTGGATCCTTAGGGAAGAAAAATCTTGGTAATAGACATTTTCAGAAGGACCACTCAAAATAAAAAGAGATTTCATTCAAGAACTTTATCATAGTAATGGTGCAGCGTCAATTCATTAAAGGTGTTGAATTGTGGGTTTCACTTAGTACGTAGTGACACGAAACTAAGATCATCAACACAGATTTTTGTATAACCATAAACCTCAGTGGTAAATGCTGAGAGTCTCAAGGGTTACATTAGTGAGATGAAGTGTAATGAAGAAAAATGATATAGGTGGTATAAGAAGCGAATGTACCTCTGCTATAAAAGAAGGACCAAGCAGAAAGTGATTCTTGTCTCCACAATATAATGGCAATCAAAGCCTGATTCACCACCAATCTTCGCCTCTTTCTTGGATTCTTCTGACTTCGAACCTATCTTCGGTTCCTCCTTCACTTTTTCAGAACTATGACTTCCCTGCCAGTTTCGGTTCTTATTGGCTAGGAACTTTCTTTTGATGAAATTTCTAGGATTGGAAACCATCAGGGCATACTCTTCACCGGTTAGATCATAGTCAGCAAGATCCAATTCTTCTTCTTCTTCAAAAGAACTTTTCCCTTTCGAAACGAGAGCTAATGAACCCAAACTGGAAACCACGTTTGTTTCCTTTAACACTGCACTTTCATGGGACTTCAGAATTCCCACCAGTTTCGCTAGAGAGTATGATTTAAACTGTTCGTGTGCCTTTACTGTGGACATGACTGCCATCCAATCGGGTCTAAGACCGTTCATGAAGGTAACTTTTTGTTCAATAACCTTCCTTTCGATCCCGTGCTTTATCATCTTACTTAGAAGATGATTAAACCGATCAAAAGCCTGGACGAGTTTCTCTTCGGGCTTCTATTTGAAATCACCAAATTCAGAAAGCAGCAAGGTCCGAATCGAATGTTCCAGATCTTCATTAGTGGAATACAATTCTTTCAACCTGTCCCATATCTCTTTAGCTGTAGCGCCTAAACTCACCAATCGAAACGTATTTGACTGCAAAGCAAACCTAATCATTCTTAAGGCCTTGATGTTGCATTGAAACTTCTCTTTTTCATCTTGAGGAATGTCCTTCACATCCTTCACTATCTGATTGTACTCCTTTTGAGTTTTGACTATCTTTGAGGTGCTTGAGTGAGCAAATGGGCCAACTGTGATTGCTTCCCATATCAAGTACCCTTTATCTTCTGAGCCGATCACATAATCTTCGAAGTGGTGCGTCCAAACCTCATAATATTGAGTGTATAAGATTGGAATCCTTGTCGTTGATCCAATATTGTTGGAGATGTTGATAGGATTGGTTTGCGAATCATCCATGGACATTGTGATGAAGTTTGATCGATAACCTGTTTAAGATCAGACTTGTAATTTATCGTCAGAGTAAGATCGAAAATTAATGAGATACGCCAATATGGAATGACGGCTCAATTAATATCAATCAATGCGGAAAAACCCTAATAACTTCTTCAACAAAAGAGATGTGTATGAATTACACAGTCTCCTGCTCTGATACCAATTGATGAGAATAAATCTCAGATCGTTTAGATCTTTCACAGGTATATTGATGAAGAACAAACAAATCAAACACAATACGATTATTAACACAATATGGAATCAATTTAAAGCTTATGATTCAAATATAGTCACGCCTCAGCAGAGCTCGATGAAGAACATCAACTGTAGAGGCGAGCTAGGGTTTACAATACTGATGAGAAAAAAATGAAAGCGTTTTTGACTAAGGATGCATGCATGAACCTTAAATACTAAAACCCTAGAGTAAAATATTGCACGGTTGGATAGGCCCAAACCGGCTACCAAAATTGGGCTAAGGACCGAGCCCATGACGCAACACTATAAGCCCAACATAAACAAATAATCTTAAACTACATAACTTTTGTCTACTCATAAAATGATGTATATACCTATTCGTTAGGACCACCAGTTATGACTAGCGTTAGAATAAGACTAATACACAACCAACTCATATGCAAAGAACTCAATGTCTCTTCGTTTTAAGTATAAAATATAGCATCGTCTCATAATCACACGTGATTGAATCCTTGAACTAATCTCTCTAAGCGTGGATTTTTCCATTACTTAAATCTCCATTAAGCACTCATGAATGTTAGTCGCAATTACTTATTATGTCTAAAATATATAGACAATCTACTAACACTCTATGAAAATATTAATTCAATACTTACTCCTAAGTGTACAAAGGATTGTGGAGTTTGAGTAAATTAATAATCAGGAAGTGAGGATCTAAACATGCAAAAATTGAACACGATAATAAAGTAATTGTAAATGGTAATCTCCATTATTTAATCACTAAAGCAGATACAAACTTTTTCATCGTTATAAATCTTTCAAAAAATTAACAAAATACTAAACTTTACATCATCTCTCATGCATATGCTCCTAGCTTGCACTATATGATTTTCATCGGTCATCCCTTTTGCGAATGGATCTGTTGGATTCTCTTCAGACAATGTTCGCTTCACAACCAAATATACATCCTCAACTATATCTTGAATGTAGTGATACTTCCTATTTATATGTCTCGATCTTCCATGATCCCTAGGCTTATGAAATTTCTAATTGTAACGCCCGTGTTTTTACACTAAGCATTTCGTAGAAGAATCTTAAGTTATGTTAGTTAATAATGTAAATTTTCTTATAAATAAATAAATAAGAATTATTCATACATGATGTGTGTTTATATAACTATTATTTGTTATAAAATACAAAACACAAATATATTACCTTTTTAGCAAAATTAGTCTTAATAAAAGTTATACTAGTCATAAATACGAACTTGTGGATATAAAGAACATCAAAAACGAATTTTGTATGAAGAAGTTTTGAATTTTCGAAGTTACGCATTACAACGCATTGCCTCAGTATTTTTTATAAAATACAAAACAAAAATATATTAAATTTTAGCCAAAGTGATGTAAAAGAAAGTTATATTACACGTAAATATGAATATAGGGATATAAAAAACGTCGAGAACGAAAATCGTATGAAGAAGTTATGAATTTTGCAAAATCATTCACTATATACTCTTTATAACATCAAAGTGAATATATTACTTTTTAGCCAAATCAGTATTGATAAAATTTGTAGTACATGAAATTATGAAACTATGGATATAAAGAACGTCGAAAATAGAGCTTGTATGCAAAGTTACGATTTACCGAAGAAAACGAGAATTTATTTGGCAGCTGCCAACCCTTTCTATTGTATGCACTAGAAGTTGTCACGTGGTAGTTGGAGGAGCCAAAGCCCCTACCAACCTCGATATGACATGTCACAACCGGAGGCCAAACACGTAGGTTGCTGCGTGATTTTCAAAATGCTATATATACATGGTTTGATTTTCACTTCAAAATTCACACCTTTCCCTCAACACTTTTCTCTCTCACTCTCACGATTCGATTTCATCAGTTCTGGAGCATCTTAGTGAGGCGTTGAGACATCGAAAAGACCCGATAAAATAAGGAATCAACGTCGAAGTTACACTCACGATATTTCTGAGTTTTTGCTAGTCAACCCTGTAAGGTAAGCTACATTTACTATGTTTGTTGAGTGTAACTTATATTTGTGTTCATTGTCATTGTTATAAATAATATTTATTAGTAATACCAGTTATAATACTAAGTGATCTACTTACGGGCATAATGTCTAGGCAATATCTTAGTGAGGTGTTTAAAGTAGATTTTCCAAACAATATATTTATATACCAAACAGATGGTACATCCAATATAATCTTACCTGATCATTCCTTATTTGATAGAACTTAGTATTTGTTGGGATTAATGAAGAATCTAGGAAATAGTTATTATAACCTTATAAATACTAAAACTTAGTAATATTTGTATTTAGGTCATTTAAAAGGAAATGTGAAAGTGTTAGGTGATGAGCTAACTTAACCGCAAATCTACCATCATTAATCAAGTGAGTGTGTAGTTACTTTCATAAACACAATACTAATAAAAGTGTATGTTATTTAAAATATTAAACGTTTATCTTGTAGTGAGTACTTAGTTACTTTCTTACCACTTAATCTTAATAAAAGTATTTTTTTTACTTAAAAGATTTAATATATACTGAATGCCTAATATTTTTATTTTGTGCTAAATGTATACCATATATTGTGATAGTATTGCACGAACATGAATTTTGTATTTGGATTTAATTATAGGTACTGTAACTGTGTCTAGTTATAAACTAAGACTTATTTAGGCTTAGTTCAAATTAAGTTGAATAGTGAGTAGTCTTATTCTGATATGCCTAGTTAATTTAAGTTGGATAATGAGTAGTCGCATACTTGGGGTGTGTGTGAGAGATAAATACGGACATGAGAGCTATGTTCTATGGCACTATTGCGTGTCAGTTTAGTGGCACTATTACATGTCATGGTACATGTTACATACCGGAGTGCAGTACGCACTAAGTCATCTAACGGAGTAAGATGACAACCACTTGCTATGGGTACATTGTCTTATAGATATCTAAGTTGTATGATATATCTATATTGTATGGTAATGTTTATTTTGCAAGATTGTTATATATGATTTACTATCATTAAAATATAATGGGACTGAAAACCCTCTATGTCTTAACAGGTTACCAGACTTGACCCACTAAAATTATATGCATAACAGGTAGCAGTAGTAAAGCTAATGGAACTTAAATAGGAATGATGTGTGATTAAGAGAACCAATAATAGAGTTTAGTACTTATATGTCTTTACGTTGTAACACATTTTGTGTATATATTGTGACATCCTTAGTGTTTTGGCATTTTGAAACATCGTTTCTTATCTCATAAATGTTTTATCAAAATGGGGCTTTCCACAACAAAGACAACATGGTTTTGAAGGCATAAATAAAAGTTTTTGGGTTCTGAAAAATAAGGGAGGTCACAGTTGGTATCAAGGCATTAGTTTAAGTGAAATAGGAGTATTAGTTATTTTTAGACTAAAATTTAGATGTTAAGTAATGATGTTGATGTGAGTGTCATATCATGTTTTAGATTGAATACATAAATTGTTATTATAAAGACACAAGCACTATAATACTTTAAGATAGATGTCTAATTAACTATTATGTGCTAAATGATTTATGTTACAGTATGCCTAACGTTTCTACTATGTGCTACATATACACCTAAATTTTTTAGTAATTAAGTTATTACTATACTAAAATTCTATTAGTAAAGAACGAAATGATAATTACAAGGAGCAAGAGAGTACAGATTCCTGCTTCGCGATGCTTGTTCACGTCCTTGGATGGTCCTTTCAAGGTTACACACTCGATTTGGATACTTGGAATGTTCAGACCCGTCAGGTTGTGTCATGTACACATGTCACACCCCAAAACCGAAACGATGGAAACGTTCGGGGTGGAGGACGTCATGTACAATATCATATCAATGCATAATAGTAAACAAGCAACAACATCATCCATTGCATTAATAGTATAATTTAATACAAGTGTGTTATGTGTAAGATTGCAAGACACCAAAATATGAATCAAAATAAAAGACGAGTCTTGATTGAGCTCCGTCTTCTCAAAACCTGGTCCAGTGTACCTGTCTACTGGTGACCTGAGAATACAAGTTATTTTGAAAGAGTAGATCAACATTAAAGCTGGTGAGTTCATAAGTATTTTAGTGTAATTGTCTGTATGAAAGTGTTTGTAAATTTTTGTAAGTGTTTGATGTAAATGTTGTATCTCCTAGAAAATCCTATATTTTCTACTTTATTATGAAATGTAGTCTTCTACCAAGACCCGACTGTTCTGTATGTTTGTTCTTTTGTAAAAGTGAGTGTTTTCCCAAACATGACTATCATTACCTTGATATAGTTTACATTACCGTTTATGTGAGAAGATCACAATGTGAATGCAATGGGAAAATAAAGATGTATTGTAGTAATGTATATAAGTAACTACCAATGTACTAACTACCTTAAACCAGTTTGTTTAATTAAGGTAAAATGTGATGAGGTTGTAACCATACTTGATTGACTAGTAAAACACGATGATCAAAGACGTCGAAATGGTATGACATTCGTCACCCGTAGACCTGCAGGTACCACTATATCTAGCAACAAGGTGTAGGATGGTCAATCCCGTATAGATCTATACAAAAATTCACGCTCTCCCTCCAGGAGACTCTGGTTACAAAACGTGACACATCAGTATATTGCCATGCCATGAAGTAGTGGCTCACATTAATGTTATAGTATTCTTATGTTTGTATAGTATGTTCTAGTGTATTGTATGTTTTCTCTGTTCTAGTGTATAGTATGTTCCTCCCTGTTTCTCATCATAGTATGTTCCTCCCTGTTTCTCATTATAGTATGTTCTTTCTGTTTCTCATTATAGTATGTTTGAACTGACTCATGTATGAACTGACACTTGTATGTTTCATTGTACTAGAAATAGTGAGTAGTAATTCTCGAAACTATACCTATTATAGTTTACTAGTAGTGTTGTTTGAATGACTGAGTATGTTTGTACACCTTTGCTACCTAAAGGTGTTGAACTGATGTAAGAAATTTTATATCTATACACATATACATAATATATAACTAAGATTCAAACGACACTCAGACAAACAACCGAATACCCTAAGTCCACAACCAAACAAGGAACATGAAATAAAGTGAGTTATCAGTCCTAAGCCCTTTCAACCTTATTTATATAACTATATCTATATAGACATGATTTTGACAATATATAAGTTTTAAAAGAGTTTAGCATATATATATATATATATATATATATATATATATATATATATATATATATAAAAGAGTTTTTAACCATTTGAATGGCTATTGATGACTTGATGTTAGTTTATAAAATGTTTTGAAATAGTTTGCTTGATAAAACAGTTTGAAGTATAAGAAATGCACTTGTTTGATAGTTATTAATTACATGTGATTGATATAATAACTATAATTTTTCTACTTGTGTTCCCCCCCCCCCCCATAAAAGCATTTAAAATCATTTAAAAGATAAGTTACGGGGGGTATGAACTCACCTGTAGTGAGTGATTCGAATGTAAGATCGATATAGGATGCTGAGTGTCAAGTGAAGTCTCGAGCACAAACGGATCCTATTAAGCATATAATGACACATATATGTATATAATTAGTGTATATAACAACTAAACATGATAGGGAACCACCTTAGGGACTAGGAAACTGTGACATCCCCATTTTTCACGGACAGAAAAGACTGATTTTGTTTATGCTTTATAAAAATCAGAGTACTTCTTTTAATAAAAATGTTGCGGACTTTGCTCCCAGTAAAACATGATAAATACGTTATCAAAGCATTTCTAAAGAAATGTATTTTTATTCATTTTAAAACATTTGGGATGCCATCGTCAATACAGAAACATAAGCATAAACAGAACTTACATTCATTATCACTAGTGATCTATATCTCCTTAATCTCTCAGTGTAATGTGACTTCATATCAACACCTGTGATATAAATAAACTGAGTGGGTCAGGTTGGGAAACCTGGTGAGTACATAGGGTTTTCAACCCACAATAATATAGTTATTATGTTTAAACAATCAAACAATCAACCCAATTACCCATCCCCATTATCTTCTTTAGTCTTAAGGATCTACCTTAAGAATCAGCTATTCCTCGTTTATTCATTCCTAAGGATCATCCTAAGGAATCGGCACGAAGTCCATCATTACCAAGACTTATAGATTACAACTGGTGAACACGTAGTCCAAAACATCTGGTAAACACTTAGTTCAAAAGTAACTAGTGAACACACTTAGTTCAAAATACCTAGTGAACACACTCAATTCAAAATACCTAGTGAACACACTCAGTTCAAATACCTAGTGAACACACTCAGTTCAAATACCTAGTGAACACACTTAGTTCAAAAATATATAGTGAACACACTTAGTTCAAAAATACCTAGTGAACACACTTAGTTCAAAAATATATAGTGAACACACTTAGTTCAAAAATACCTAGTGAACACACTCAGTTCAAAAATACCTAATGAGCACCTAGTTCAAAAACACCTACAGATTACGAGCCTGCTAGCGTTCCACTGGACTGTCTAGTATCGTCCATGGTTGTCATCTATACTCCACTAGATGACCTGGATCACTGTCAACATTGATGTCTTTCATCGTGTTATCACAACTATTTCATCTACCCATGTTTTACCCAACACATTTTGTAGATATAAAATACATATACAGTTTAAATCATTTAAAACATGTATAACAATATTTCACCCAACATAGACAATAAGTATTCAGACAATATGCACACATAGCACGTAATTTATATTAAAATAGTTCATATCTATGTGTAAGATGAAAGAGACTATGCACTCACTTGATAAGGTGGTGAGTCGGCACTTGGAAAACACTTCGTTACTCTTAAAATAATTATCCCTTGACGAAACCTAGTATCATTACCACTAGAGTTTAGTCTAACGTTAACCGCGACTAATTAATAGTCTAGCTATTCTTACTATTATATAAGCGTTAAATAACATTGAATATAACTCATAATAATAGCTCAAATAATTATTTTAAGGTCCTAATAATGTTACTATAATTAATTAGAAGCTATATTAAAAATAGCGTATGCGTAGCTCACTTACAGCGGGTTTTTCGCAAAAACCGGTCTTCGTTGGAGCAGCGTTCCCGAGCTGAAAGGCTCTTTTCTCGGGACTTCGGGAACCTCGGGGCTTACTTCGGGTGCTAGGGGGTTTACCTAGGCTTTTAGGGGGGTTAGGGGCTTTAGAGAAAGAAACTAGAGAGAGAAAGAAGTGTTTGGAAGGTGTGAGAAATGGAGAAACCCGGGTGAATTCCTAGTGGACTCGCCGAGTTTGTTCACTGACTCGCCGAGTCAGTGCCACGTGTCATCATCTGATGGTTTTCCTTGGAGGGAAAGCAATGGTTATGATCGCGCCACGTCATCCAATATCGCGTATCAGCCTCCTGACTTAGAAAAATCATAACTCTCGCATAAGAGCTCCGTTTTCGACGTTCTTTATATCCACGCGTAGGTAAAATCAAGATCTACAACTTTCATTTAGACTCCGTCGGCTAATTCTTGACCGATCTTAAATTTAACGGTAGGAGGAGTTTAGATTGTTAAATGACCACGAAGAATTTGTAACTCCTTCATACAGACTCTGTTTTCGTCTATCTTTTTACCGTTGAGTTCCTATTAATGAGATCTTCAACTCTCATTTAGGTCGCGTAAGCCAAAAACCGATCGAACTAAAATTCGAGTTTCGGGTCGTGCACTGCTAAGCTGAATCTTAGAAAAATCATAACTTCTTCATACGAAGTCAGATTTGGGCGTTCTTTTTATGGATTTTCTCGGTTTAACATATTCTACGACTTTTTTTAGATCACTAAGGCTAAAAAGTCCTCCATCGTAAATTCACTATTTACGTCTCCCGGTGTCGTGCCGGTTTTGCCGAAAAACTTCGGCGAGCCATAACTTCTTCGTTATAACTCGGATTTTGGCGTTCTTTATATGTACGAAAACCTTGTAACATATACTAAAACTTGGTTAAGATTATTTATTCTAAATAATATTTTTCCGAAAAGTCGTTTTCGACACTTATTGCCTCTAAATTAACTAGCCCGGATCTACGGGCGTTACAGAAACACTTAGAATGAAGTGTTACAATCATAAATGATTGTTCTAAAGGTGTTTACGGCCACACATGTGCGTGTTTACGGTCTAGGTGTGTTCACGGCCATGGGAGTTTACGGTAAATGAAGATCTTGAGGTGGGTTTACGACCAAGGGAGATGCTCATGGCCGTAAACTTTTATTGTTCTTAGGAAATGGTTGTTTTCAAGGGTGTATGTTAAGATCTTTTATATGATAACTAGTATATGGAAGGATACTTACGTTTTGAAGCTTGAAGGAGGTGTTCATGGTCCAAGAACTAGTATGTGTTCTTGGTGTAAGTGATGAAGATTTGAAGATCTACTCAAAAGAGATGAAATCATATGGTTTCAATAGATTTAAGAAAGGTATCAACAACAAATGGAAGAAACACATACTTATTTGAAGATCAAGATGAAAACTCTTGATGATAGTTGAGAGAGAATCGAGTTTCTTGAGTTGGAAGTGTGAGAAGTGGTGAAAAATGAAGGAATATCATGTATATGGGAGGAGTTTACGGCCAAACAAGAGATTACAACCGTAATCTCTAGTTTACGGTCGTAAACTCCAAGACTTGGAGTTTTCCGGCCTGGATGTTGCAAAATGAACTCTAGCAGATACTTCCTAACACCCAATCCTTGAATGTATTAGGCTTAGAACACTCAAACAGACCCTTAACAATGCTAAAAGATAGTTAAAACAAGTCTGTCTTTTGATTGAATTGAATGGTTTTATAAGATAGAAATTTCGGGTTGTCACAACACATCCTCTGAAAGTTTCTCGTTAAGGAAAGTCGTTTTAACATCCATTTTTTCATATGTCATAATCATGATGTAAGGTACCGAAAATAATAACATAAAATTTAGGTTTTTAGATTAATAAATCGTTAATACATAACATTTCCACCAAAACCAAGGTAATCAAGAGTTATCAAAACATCATCAAATTAGAGTAAATCATAGAATGCGAAAACATGTGGTGTGTGCTCTACAATCATCCCGAGCTCTTCCATTTGAAAATCAAAGTACCTGAAACATAAACTGAAAACCGTAAGCACAAAGTTTAGTGAGTTCCCCAAGATAACACATACCATACATACATAAAACACATACTAGGCTCCCGCCCTCCATCGGGCATCACCCGGTAACGAGTCCCACTCACCCTCGGGCCCCACTCGACATCGAGCCCCACTCAGATTACAGATCTATCCATCACCAGGACCAGCCTGACATTGGGTCTCGCTCGGTACACACATGACCATATAACCATATAATCACACAAACATATAATCTTACTAGCACATGCAATAATCACAAAGACTATAGCATACCATACCTTCATCGAGCCTCGCCCGGTAAGCATAAAAGCACATACTGATAACTAGCATACAATATACTCATCATGCCCCGCCTGGCATCGGGTCTTGCCCGGTAACCATACCATCATATAACACATGCAAGAGTCGAACCGACATCTAGCATCCTAACATATAAACCATGGGCCGACATTGGTGCCTTCGACCCGCAAAACCCAGTGAGGAGACTCACCTCACACTGCTGAATCACAAAGATGATCCTTGGCTGTTGGCCGACAGATCCCCAAACTGTCAATAACAAAACAACACCCAATCAACATTTGGGTCCCAATCCATATCCATAAATCTATACTTGAGGTAAAAAATACCATTTTACCCCTAACATAGATTGGTCTAAGACTAAGGCCTAAACTCATAATCTGAAAGACCCAAAAGCCAATTAATCAACCAAGGGCCAAATATGGCCCAATTTTCCAAATTGGGCCCAAATCCCTTACATGGGCCTTACCCTAAAGCCCAACCATTTTCCTAGTCCAAAACAGTTGTACTTAGATGGCCCATTAATAACTCAAACACCTAAGCCCAAAAGAAAGCCCAAACTTGAAGCCCAATATGCAAAATCTTATCTTGCTGAGTACGACCCATGTACTTAGTGGGTACGCTGAGCGTACGCCCAAGAAACCTAATACACCCTGCGTACGAGGAGGTACGCCCAGCGTACTGACCCCGCCCACAACCAACCTAGAAAGCGTCTTAATCCTTTAAGCCAAGACGTCCAATGCTTAGATCTAGATCCAAACACGCCTTAATCCATAAAGTCGGAGGCATTAAGACTTTTCATGGCTTAATGAAGCCTAATCACCAAAGATGAACTCCAAAATGTCAAAATCACTCAAAAAATGTCTTAAAACTTCTTAATACATTAAGACCTCAGTCTAAACTTCCAAATCTGATTTCAAGGGACTTCTTAAGTCATAAAGTTTCCAACTTTTTGACTTAGCATAACTCAATGGGACCCAAATCTAAACCCTAAGCCCCGAACTTCATCAAATGACTACCAAATCATGCATGGAAGGTTTATAACCATCAAGATCCAAAATTTTTGACTCCATAACCATAATAAGGGCCAAATATGAAGCTTAAAGGTTCTGGAGTAACTTTTACTCACAACCACCACCACAAAGGGACCAAAAGCATAACAAACTACCACTCATCTAGATCTATATGAAAGAGTTATCAAGGTTGAGACTTTATACCTCCATAAGTTAGATCTAGGTGAACAAAGCCTGGATCCAAGAGCTCCAAGTCAAGCAATGACTCTTCAAGAAGTTCCTTCTTCATCCTCAAGCATCAAAAACACACATAAATCACTTTGAAGCTCAAGAATCACTCAAATGGAGGCTAGGGTTTCGTTCTTAGGGTTAGAGAGGATGGAGGGTGAAAGAAATGAGGGTTGGAGGAGAGTTAAGGTCTTTAAATAGGGTCCAAGACCCTAAATTAGGATTTTCATCTGGCCAACGAACGCCCAACATTCCCTAAAAGTGCCCGCATCCATTTTTCCCATGAAAACCATGCGTTCCCTCTTGGTACGCCCTGCGTACCCGGTTTGGCCTAAAATCCCTCTAAGAACGAAGTACCTGAAACCAAAACTGAAATTGTAAGCCTGAAGCTTAGTGAGTTCCCCCAAAATACCCACACACACAAAAATATACATATAATCACAAACAACATACTATGGGTCCAGTCAACCATCGGTTTGGAATACCCCAGGCCCTCAACCATCAGGTTGGAATGCCAACATACCATGGGTCCAGTCATCCTCGGGATGGAATACCCCAGGCCCACAACCATCAGGTTGGAATGCCCACATACTACGTGTCTAATCATCCTCGGGATGGAATATTCACGGCCCACAACCATCGGGTTGGAATGCCTAGGTCTATTGGCTCTTGCACAAAGCAGATAAGCCTCAACCACTAATCAAACATGTGTACATATATCATATAATCACATAACAATCTATAGACAGAAAAACCAATCTAACCGATCATAACAACATAATAACATCCTATCTACGAAGATACCGATCTAATAGATCATACTAGCATAACATCATTCTATCTACCAGGATACCGATCTAACAGATCATAACAACATAACACCATCCTATCTACCAGGATACCGATCTTACAGATCATACTAGCATAACATATCAGGATAACAATCCAAAAGGGTCAGCCTTGGTGCCTTAGACCCTTGAGTATAGTGAGAAAAACTCACCTCACAACTGTCGAACTGTAGTGATAAGATCAAACTATTGAATCACAACCACGAACTCCACCACCTATATTCACCATTGGACCACTTCCATAAATTCCCAATTTACAAGAATAACCCCAAAAGTCAAACGGGTCAACCCTTGGTCAAAGTCAAAGTCACTAGTCAGGGTTAACCGTCATTGTTGACCCAAATAGTCGAGTGCAGTTCACTGACTCGTCGATTCCTTCCAGAACTCGAGAAATCATGAAAAACCTAGTTGACTCGCCGAATTTCCCGACAACCAGTCGAGTCCATGTGTGTCCAAAAGTCGAGAAAACCCTAACTGACTTGTCGGGTCGTCTTGCTGACTCGCCGAGTTCATGCATAAACCAACAACGACAAATCTTCATTGGACTCGCTGAGTTGACCATGCAACTCGTCGAGTCCCTTCAGTCTATTTCCCATTCAGACATTTTAAGCTACCCCAAAGCTCCAAATTTTAGATCCAGCTTCCTAAGGCACAAATTCCATGTAAAGTTGCAAACTTTACGTGCATGAAAGGTCTTAAAGGCTTAAAACACCAAAAAAAGTCTAGAATGAGGTTTAGGGCATGGTGAGAGGTCAATATAAGGTAAAGTTGATAGATTTATGAATTTGGGACCTAGAGGAGTCCATATCTGAATTTACAACTTAAGATCATGGCCAATACCCTAAATAACTCCATAATAACCTAGAAATAGTCCTAAGCCTAGCATGAAGAGATATAGCTTAGAGAAAAGTCAAGGTAACGACTTGTTACCTTCAAAATGATGCCAATATGAAGTAGTTAGATCCACAAGCTCTTCTTTGCTCCAAGCTCCTTAGACTTCAAGCCTTCTTCACAAACACCACTTTCCAAGCTTCTTAACACACAAAGATGGATTAAAATCACGATTAGGGTTTTCTGAGATCAAGGGGGGATGGTAAGGGAGGCTGGTAGAGGCTAATGACCCATTAAATAAGGTGCAAAACACTAGAAATTAAAGTTTCATTTTCCAACTCCTACTCGTCGAGTCCGGGTCCTCCGACTCGTTGAGTAGGTCCAATAATCCACGCAGGCTAAACCACCTCTACACGACGATTTGGGGCAACTAACTCGTTGAGTAGGTCAATAAACATGTATATAAGGCTTTAAAACTTATACCTCGAAGTCTGGGTGTTACATCTAGAAGCGAATGGAAGACATGTATACAAAAAACCATTGATACCATGCACGAGGGGCCTGCTTAAGACCGTATAGGGATTTACACAAGCGACACACATACCCAGGATGCTGGGAGTTGACATAATTAGGAGGTTTTTTCATGTATACCTCTTCGGTGAGGTTGTTGGGTTTTATGTACTATAACACTCCTATGGTGCACATATAACCATAATGCTTTGGATCTAAGTTTTCTGTAGTTATACATGCAACAAAAAATTATCCAAAACATGAAACCTATCTAGTATACAAATTTGATCCATGAATCATAAAACTAGTTAGAAGAATACCTCTTATTTGTAGCTTGCAGTTGTCGGCCTTTCAAGAGCTTAGCACCTTAAGTGTGACGCCTCAAACAAGTCACAAACACCATGAACAAGTGGAAGATAATGAGAGAGAGGTTAAGCACACAAAAATCGGTTATATTCATCATGGAATACAAAAGTAACGATTTTAGGGTTTAGGGAATACATATATAGTGCAGAATTCCAAGAGTCGTATGCAAACCTAATTCTTACACTTAGGCTTATGATCCAATAACTCATATAGACTAACTCTTCATGGACTCTCACATAAACTTAATCCATCATGGATCAATAGCCCAAACCATATGTATCACTGATTTACATAATTAGTCCCCGTTATTTTAAAGAGCCTCTTTTGATCACTAAATTAATTCCAAATTAATTCTTGATAAATACTAATTAAATAATATGATTTATAAATTAATATATTATTCTTATAATATATTAATAAATCACAAACAACCTCTTTCTCAAATATCCATCCTATCAAATTGTTTTGGTGAAGGCAACCCGAAATGGACTATGCCACTCTCGGGTCAAGTACATACCAATTATAGTTATGGGCTTAGACACCTAATCCAATAGTCTTCCACTTGGATAAGTCTAATAACTATAACTGCAAGTATGACTTCAAAACCCGACTAGCAATTGTAGCTCTCAAAAGTCGTTGTCGAACTCTGACCTAGTCAATGACGCATCCATTAGATAAGGGATCATATATTCCTCAATTCTAGATATCGTATGGACATGAGAAATGGATTATAATCATTCTCTCTGTCCATATGTTGTTTCCCGATTTCCAATTTATGATGACCGACTAATTGAACAAATCAAATCAGTCCAGGCTTGGCCAAGTGCTTAGGGTGTCATCACTAAATCATCGAGGAGCCCACAAATATCACTTTTATCCCTCTTAGGGTAAAAGGATCAGATAAACTTTGACTCATATGCTTGCTCTATTTACTCATCAAATCACACACAACGGTACGTTTTATAACACCAAGTTATTGGTGCGTTTACCCATCATCAATGTGCAAATGACTTGCAAACTACAACTCATATGTCTCTGTTTCAAGAATATAAGATATTATCGTCTCACAATCACCCGTGATAAAATCCATGAGGTGATTCAGATGAGCGTGGGTTTAATCCAATACTCAAATCTTATTATAGGAGTACTCATGAATACTGATGCAAACTTGTGCTATGTGTAACACTTAGAAAATCTACAGACTAATTCATGACAATATTTCCTCAATACCTACTTCCAAAGTATGATTGAATGTGGATGGTTTGAATAATCTTATTATTCGGGAAGTCAAAACATGCAAAGTGAAACACAAGAATAATTGAATCCAATATGGTCCCAAAACTTTTGAATATAAATAAAACACCATTTATTTAATCACCATATCAATTACACATTATTCATTGTATAATGTTTCGAATGATCAACTTAATACTTGAATTAAAACAATAGTCATCCCATGCTCCAAGAATGCACACTATGTTTACCTATTGTCCTTACTTTGTGAAATAGATTAATTGTAAGCATTTCCAATGACACTCATTTCACAATTCCAAATCCTTATCGCAAGTGTAAGAATACCACATCCTTGCCGCTTACTGTAATTTGTTAGATTCTAAGCTTATATGCAGTGATCCTTTTGTAACGACTATGTACACAAGTCACGGAGATTTTGCCAATTACAAAACTTTCGATTGGAAATTGTTACAAGAAAATTCCATATATACGAAGTCTCATATTCATAGCACATTCCTTTGAACATCCTTCTTGCATAAAAGTTTCTAACTTACTCATAGATTCTTGATATCCAACTCCCATTATGGAAACATTTTCATATATGCCATATGCCATTCATTATAAATAGAATCCTGTCTATTCATAATAATGTCAACATGGTCCATCCATTACTATACTTCCAACTGATTACAAGTGACCAATCCTTAGCGAACCTTGGATTGTCCTTAACAATTGTTTAATAACTTTCAGCCATAACCAGTTCTGGTCCCTTTTCCCTCTCAATGCCCCAGGCATTTGGAAAATTAGAACAGGTGAATATTATAGCATATGCAACCGATTCTATACCTAAAGCATATGGAGCACGATTTATAATGTCTTACATGGAGACATAATACCTGACCAGTCTTTTGTTATAATATTTCCCTAAATAGAGTTTCCAATGTTGAAATATTTCAACATGGTATTCATATATCCATGACTAAGTTTGATTAATACTTCAATCTAAACTTTTAGATTCGAAATAAAGTATAAGTATCCCCTCCCTTACTATAGTGAAATAACTTTTCAAATATTTTCAACTTTGCAAATTCTTACCCTTTGTTTCCTATAATCAATATTGCTAACTTGCAACACGCCATATAATAATCATGCTCCCACTATCATGATAATTATATTCTTACTAGCATAACACTCATGCTTCCACTAGCTTTGAGATGTATCCAGAAATCAGTTGCACTTCTAGAAATCAATACTTATTGACTTTCTTACCAAAGTATAGATTTCTGATACGAGATGCTTCGATAAGCCTTTATCTAATCTCATACACCTTTTATTAGAAAGCTCATATGTGTGTCTAAACTATTCAGAACTTAAAGGAATAAGTTCTGAATGTTCAAACTATTTGCCATTTCTCACAATTCGAACTATGAAGAGGGATGCCGTAATCATAATCGAATTTGAGAGCGCAATTAATACAACTGCTATCTCCTTAAAATCTACTTAGTGAAAGCGTTTCCCCACAATCATTTTCACGAATTGGAGAGAAACCTTATGACACTTAGATTTTATGGTTTATCTGTTCCTATCCATGAGAATCTGTCATTCCCAACCATTATCATAAGACAAGGTCTATGACAAATTCAAACTCATATTGACTGAACTTGTTCAATATTAATTTCTTTCCACTTGGCAGCACAAGGGCCTACCATGTCTTCCAAGTTGTTAAGCATATCACCCTTACTGATTAATGAACTTTCACAGATCAAGGTGCTTTGCCTTATGCAAACAATTGAGACCTCATAGAACTCACATGCATAGTCAACTTTAACTAGAATGGGCACAAAAACAAGAATATGTCAACACGATAGGTTACAAACCTCAAGTCGTGTGCTAGTGATTAACAATAGGTTTACTCTTGATTAGTTCTTGAAACTTTTCAAGATCTTTAAGACTCTCACTGAACTCTTGACATATAAGATTCTCTATCAAGAAAATACTCCTTGAAAAACAAATATTCAAGAGTTAGTGCATATTCTTATCAAGGAAAAACACTTCATCCAATTGGTCTTAGTTGGTCTTTGTCTTAAAGAGATCACAACTAACAATTGTAAATGTGTTATAAATCCGCTTAAGATATGTCACTCAAGGAACAATCTTGGAGTATGACTTGATTTTGGAACGAAGTATGACTCACCTTAATTGATTTAACCATTTCAACAATTCCCAATTCCTCTTCTTAGCCATACAAGTGTACTAAGGTGTCCTTAGAGGATCAATTGTGATATGGTTTTCATAATCATTAACATGATCCTGAAACACGATACTAAAGTACTCTCCTTTCCTTTCATATTGGAGAAACTTTTTGTCTTTCTGCCTAATTTGATTCTTCTTATTCGTTTGTTGTACCTTGAAACTTTTTTCAATGTTTCAGAATTACACTTGAACTTGTAAGCATAACCATATTTACTAAACTTTTAGTAAATCATGACGAATAGTCTTATCGATCTTTGTGGTGGACCTGACCAGTGCACAACAAAGTGTACTAGATCCCCTAGTCCTTCACTTGACTCACATCTATATGTGAACAAGGAATTAGTATTAATTTCCTAAAGATGAAGGTTCTCATTCATCATACAATACAAGTTGCATGATTCCAAGTTTCTGTCCAATTGGAACTTGGTGATGATAATCTTTTCTTATTTGGTAAATTTAGACACTACCACAAACGAAAGAATCAAATCCATATTGCTAAAAATAGAAACATACAAACATGAAATTTCACAAATGCTATTGCAAGGAAATATAAAATAAGATAAAATCAATTTTTTTTTATTATCTACAAATTGCAGAAAACTTTTCCTTACAATGCAAGTACATATGAAAACTATGTTTCTAAATATTCCTAAGCAATCTATCATAACTTCTAAGCAGCAGCTCAAAGTTCTGATCATCGAATCATGCGATCGAAATCCATCTCTTCGTGATCAGACTCAGCCTGCTCTTTCTTTAAGATTCCTTTCTCTTCTTCAATCCTACAAAACATTAAAATGTAATATTATCACATCATGTTATTAAGAATCTTCAAATAGGAACTTGAAAGAGTTAGATAGTGGACTTACTTGAAGCAGAGTCATGAATTTTGACTTTACCATCCTTATGGTCCTTCAGGTAGATACGAAAGCTTCACATCCAATGCCCCTTCTCTTGGCGATAGAAACAAACAGACTCTTTCAGAATGGCACATGGGACAATCTCATACTTAACCTTTCTCTTTACCATTTGGTCAAACTGTTTGACCTTGGCCAATCCCTTTCCAATGGGAAGAGAAGACTTTTCTGGACTTCCAGTGTTTCCAATGTCATTGTCCATAAAGGTTTGGGAAGTAGATCTTCCATTCAAACCAGTGCGCCAAATCATTGCTGATTCAGCAACAATTCGCAAATAGGTAAGATCGATGAGGGCCACGTCGTGATCTGTCACATAGTAGTCTTTAACAAGCTGAATATACGACTCGGTAAGTGATTGAATAACCAAGTTAACAATTAACTTTCTCGACACAACGGCTCCTAACATTCTCAGCCTGTCAATGTGTGACTTCATCTCCAAGACATGTGCACACATAGAGCTTCCATCTTGGCGTTTGCTTGCCAATAGAGTTTGAGTGACCTTGAAATTTTCAAGTCGACGAACATGTGGGTCAGGGAGAATTATTGGAGGAGGTGGAGGAAGTGAAGTATGATATTGTGGAATATCATCTTCATGTAGAAAACTTTTTCCAACAGGATAAGGCAGACCATAGTTGTCTGAACTAGACATCTATAAGGGGAGAAATTCAAGTTAGTTGATTTAAGTCCTTAATATAACACCCAAAATGAAATATTAAGTCTAGGACCCAACATAATATTCTACAATTCAGAAGAGAGATGCCGTAATCCAATTATAAAATATTTGAAGGTAGGTAAATGACGATTTACCAATTTCCACCATGAAAAACGAAAAATGAAAATTAGGTTTTAGATGAATTGAAACTCCTATATCGTTTGAGATTCATTGAGCTTTTCAATGGCATGTTTAATCTCGATTATGCACTTTAATTTTGTGACCGGGATACTGAGGATCACAAACAAGGTGTGGATAACCATGCAAATTAGCTTGGTACTCTCGAAGATGTCTATCACCTAATCAATGCGTCGGTTAACCACACACGCTCCATTGATCAGTGATAATCTACGAGCTACCCATTGTCATCCTTCATTAGTGTCATATTAGTGTACCGATTAACCACACACGCTCTACTAACGACTAATAAGGTGCAATGTGCAATTAATGGGTTTTGGTCATAAGAACATCCTATGTGCTCATACAAACCCTAATGCTTGGATCTAGGTTTCTCTATTGTACATGCAAGTTATCCAAGACTATAAACCCTAGATCTAGCATATGATAATCAATATAACATATAATTAGGGTTTAGATCATACCTTGATTGTTATGTAGCAATAACAATCCCAAATCCTTCTTGTATTGACTTTAGAAAGCTTAGAGTCACAAATGTCACTCCTCTAATGGTTCACAAACACCAAGAGCAAGAGGATGAAGAGGAGAGAGGAAGGAGGCTGCCCAAAACGTGTAATAACCCTAGAAAAGAAGTTCCCCACGTTTTTGAGCCTTAAGGGTTCTATATATAGTGAGGCTATTAGGGTTATCTAACAAAGAAACCCTAATTTGGATGCTTAAGCCCTAAGCAACCCATGGACTCTTTTAATTAAGGCCTTGGACGATTTCTCATGGGTTTCCCCATAGAATTCGTCCACTCCTCAATATATATATATATATATATATATATATATATATATATATATATATATATATATATATCAATCCATAGCCCAATTTGCAATTATCTTATAATTACAATTCCAGTCCCTTAAGTTTAATTAATCTTTTTTAGTCACAAAACTAATTACCAATTAATTATTGACTAATATTAATTAAACAATATGATTTCTCCTTTAATATATTATTCTCATAATATATTAATAAATCATATTTAATCCTTTCTCTCCATAATTCATCCCATCAAGTTGCTTTAGTGAAGGCAACCCAAAAGGACCATGCACCATCAGGTCAAGTACATACCAAAATAGTTATGGACTTAGACACTAATCCAACAGTCTCCCACTTAGATAAGTCTAATAACTATTATGCATATAACTTCAAATCGTGATCTGCAATCGTAGCTTTCCAAAGCCGCTGTCAACTCTAATCCTATCAAATATGCGTGTCCTTTAGATAAGGGATCATATATTCCTCCATTCAAGATATCGTATAAGACATGATTTCTAATCATTCTCTTTGTACTATTTCTCGACTTCCGATTTATGACGACTGACTAATTGAACAAATCAAATTAGCCCTAGCCCGGCCGAGCATTTACGTTTGTCATCATTAAATCATCGAGGGGCCCAAAGATATCGCTTTTATCCTACTTCGGATAAAAGGAATGGATAAACTTTGATACAATGCTCGTTTGCACTCACTCACCGAATCACACATAACAATATGTTTTATGACACCAAGTTACTGGTGCGTTTACATATTATCATTGTGCAACCAATTTGCAAGATACAACTCACACATCTCGGTTTCAAGAATATAAGATGTTATCGTCTCACCAATCACTTGTGATACAATTCATGAAGTGATCCAAGTGAGTGTGGGTTTAATCCAATGCTCAAATCATATTCACAAGCACTCATGAACGTTGCAGCAAACATTTGCTTATGTCTAATACTCTTTAGACATTCCACACACCAATTCATGACAGTCTTCATTCATACCTACTTCCAACATATGAACGATTGTGGCCCGTTCAAATAATTTGGCTGTTCTCAACCAATTAAATTATTCAGGAAATCAAAACATGCAAAGTGAAACACAAGAATAATACTAATCCCATATGGCCTCAAACCTTTGAGCATAAATAAAACACCTTTTATTTATCACCATATCGATTACTCATTATTTGTTGTTTCAGGTAATCAACTTCTTACTTGAATTATTACACTTGTCCTATGCTCTTAGCTTGCACATAATGTTTACCCATGGTTCTTACTTTGTGAAATAGATCAAATGAACACATTTCCAATCATACTCATTTCACAACTCCAAATCCTTTTCCATAAGAGAAAAAATCTCAAATTCTTGCTACTTATAGAATATGCTAGATTCTAACATTTTATGCAATGATCCTTTCGTAATGTCACTGCACCAAAGTCATAATGACTATTGCCAATGATATTACAAAATCCTCTATCGGAGATTGTTACAATACAATTCCTTAGATATGATGTCTCTCACTCAAAGAACATTCCTTTGAACATCCTTTTGCATAAAAGTTTCTAATCTAGTCATAGGTTTTCAATATTCAATTCCCAATATGGACACGTTTCCATATTTTCCATATGACAACTCATTCTTAATAGAATCTTATCTATTCATAATAATATCGATACAATCCATCTAATACTATACTTCCAACTACTCACAAGCAACCAATCCTCGGCGAACTTTGGATTGTCCTTTGATAGTTGTTTAATTATCTTAGTCAAAACCGATTCTAGTCCTTTTCCCTCTAAATGCGCTAGACATTTGGAAAATTTTAGAATGGTCAAATATTATAGCATTTGCAATCGATCCTATACTTGAAGCGTATGGGACACAATGCATAATGTCTTACATAAAGATTTGATACTTTATCAATCTTCTGCCATAATGTTTTATGTGCTATGTTCTCAAAATTCGAATTGTGAAGAGGAATGCCGTAATCATAATCGAAATTTGAGAACACACTATGTACCTTTGACTAAATTATTAACATTCCACAACCTAAGCCTTTAGATTTGAAATGAAGCATAATATTCTCTCCCTTAATTATAGCAAAAACAACTTTACAACTCTTACGACTTAGCAAGGTGTAACTCTTGTTTTTCTATAATTAATATTGCTAACTTGCAATACTTTCCGTAGTAATCATACAATCATAACATTTATGCTCCCACTATCATGATTATTATTATAAACATAACACTTATGTTCCCACTAGCTTTGATATGTCTTTAGAAATCAACTCAACTTTCAGAAAAACAATACTTATTGAATTTCTTAAGTTCATGTTTCTAATACCTAGTGCTTTGATAATCCTTTATCTAAGCTCATACACCTTTCCTTTAGATAGCTCATATGTGTGTCTAAACAATTCAGACTAATTGCCAAACCTCACAATTCGAATCATGGAAAGGGATACCGTAACCATAATCGAATTTGAGAATACAATTTTCACAATCACTATCTTCTTAAAATCTATCTTAGTGAAAGCATTTCCTCACAGTCATTTTCATGAATGAGGGAATCTTATGACACTAAGATTTTAATGGTGTATACGTTCCTATCCATGTGAATTTGTTAAAACCAAAGTTAACAAAAAATTCAAACTCATATGGACCGAACTTTCTTAATCTTGATTTCTTGCCTTATGGTAGCACAGCTGTCCACCATGTCTTCCAAGTAGTCAAGCAGCTCACCCTTTCCTATCAATGTTGTAACAGCCCGGAATTTCAGGTATTTCTCTAAATTATTTTTGGGGCACATTTAGGAGGTGACTCGGCGAGTTGGTGCATGACTCGCCGAGTAGGGCCATGGTCTTGGTCGCAGATGCGCGACTGGACTCGACGAGTCCAATAAGGGACTCGGCGAGTCGACGCTGTTCAGCTGAACCCTAGCCGTTTCGATTCTGGATCGTATATAATGTCTTTAGGGCCGTCATGTCTCGTCTTTTGGCCGATTGAAGATAACCTAAACGGCTGTGGGCATCTGGAGCAAGGGTGAAGGCTAGTGGAAGCTTAAAGAGGTTGTTAGGCAAGGAGAGGCAAGGTGGTGATCAAAGGAGGACCAAGGGGTTGAGCTTTGAAGGTTGGGGACGCAAGGATCTCGTTTTCCAGGTAAACCTCGGATCATTCTGTAGTTTTGGTGTTGTACACGAATCTAGGGTTTAGGAAAACCCATTTAAGGATTTGATAGATTATAGAGTTGTTACAAGTGTTTAAATCCCAGTAATAGTATATGTAAAGGTCCAGGAAGTCCCATATCTATATATTTCGGAATCATGCGAAATACAGGAGGCAGCGGATTGGCTGCATGGCGAGGACTCGCCGAGTCCAATGATCAGACTCGGCGAGTAGCTTGAAGATTCACTAGGACTCGCCGAGTTGTTCTTCAGACTCGGCGAGTAGCTTGAAGACCTGTTGGAACTCGTCGAGTTGTTCTTCAGACTCGGCGAGTAGCTTGAAGATCTACAGGAACTCGTCGAGTCGTTCTTCAGACTCGGCGAGTAGTGTCAGAGTGTCTATACTCGTCGAGTTACCCTTTAGACTCGACGAGTCCGGTCAAGGTTGACCGTTGACCTGTATATGACTTAGTAGGGTCAGTTGTCTTGTTTGATAAGATCATTAATAAAGGTATGTGGTATTATAGGGAACCTGCGGATTAGCGGATCGAGTGCGAGTAGCTCGAAGGGTTTATAGCTTGCATACTACGAGGTGAGTCTTCTCACTATACTTCACCCGGAAGGGTTTGACTGTGAGACCGGAAGGTCGTATTTGTTATATCTATGCTATGTCTAGAGAGGTAGAGGCTTTATGCGTGATGTATGCTTATATGTGATGTATACTTATGGGCCGGAAGGCGAGACCTTATGTGACAGAAAGAACGGTATGATGTATGACTTATGTGTTATGTGCGTTACGTTACATGTGTTATGTTTTATACTATTATGGGCCGGAAGGCAAAACACTATGGGCCGGAAGGCAATCTAGTACGGGCCGGAAGGCGATACGTTATGGGCCGGAAGGCGATTATATTACGGGCCGGAAGGCAATGTTATATGGACTGAAAGGTCCGGGCCGGAAGGCGTACGTGGGTAAGTCGTATACTGGGGAACTCACTAAGCATTTATGCTTACTAGTTGTGGTTATGTGTTTTTTTTCAGGTACTAGTGATGACCGTGGGAAGGCGCCGGCGTGACACGTACACACTGCCACTGTTGAAGATCCTGAAGATTTATTATTTATACTTTTGAAATAAACTTGGAATAAACCCTTTTGTCGAATAATAATGCTTTGTTTAAAATGAAAAATTTATTTGAAAATTGAGCTGTTACAATTGGTATCAGAGCCTTGGTTTGAGGGATTCGGGTGTACTTTTGGGTGCAACTGAACTCAGACCGGGGATTTAGGGAAAAATCTTTTTAAATAATAAGGACACAACATTTTATAAATGATAAGCGGTAAAACAAGGATGGAACGGTGTGTACGTGCAGCCAGCGTCTGAACGGTAAAGATCCCCAGAATACCTTACAATGTTATGTTATGCGCTGAATTATGAACTGTTATGCATGCTAGAAGACTAGGTATACATGAGAGGAATAGAATTGCCTGTTTTGTGATACCTTAGTCTAGGAAGATTGCTTATATGAGATATTTGGTAGCGTGCAAGTAATTAGTGCATAGAAGTAGAGTACTCGTTATTCGGGATTTGGGGAGGAAGATTTGGGACGAATACTGATACGGTGTGGTCGGTAGTATTGGGCCCGTACTACCGAAGGCACCGGATCAGTGGAAGACTCAAATAAGAATCCCTGGAAATCGGAGACTGGGTAGGGCGCGTATCGAGTACAATTGTACTTGGTGGAGTCTCTGATGATTTTATGTTGTATTTCAGAGACATCATGGTTATCACACGCAATGGGGCGAGTTCGAGCGGTGCGAGTGACGAGGAAATTCGTCAGATTATTCAGGAAGAGGTGGCTGCGGCGGTCCGGGCTGAGATCCCGGAGATGTTTGGGTCTATTAAGACCACGTTGATGGAGGAGTTTGAGGAGCGGTGCGCCGCAATTTCTGAAGCTGCAGTTGCTGCCGCTACCGCAGCGGTGGCTGCTGCCAGGCCGCAAGGGGGTGATTCATTACTATTCAGGGAATTCAGCAACACGAAACCCCCTGAATTTGATGGGACGCAGGATCCGATTGCAGCTATGAGGTGGATAACCGACATCGAGGGGTGCTTCTATACTTGCTCATGCCCGGAGCACTTGAGGGTACGGTTCGCCTTGAACCAGCTCCGTCTGGGAGCGAAGGATTGGTGGAAGTTCGTTACGGCGAACTTCACTCAGGCAGAGATTACGGCGGTGACATGGGAGAGGTTTACGGAGATGTTCAGGGATGAGTACGTTCCCCCGGTAGAGAGGGAGCGATTGATTCAGGAGTTCTTGACCCTTAAGCAGGGTACTGATTCCGTGGCAGTGATCACACGGAAGTTTCATGAGAGGGCAATGTTCTGCCCCGAGCTGGTATCTACGGAGCAGTCGCGAATGAGCCGCTATTTGGGTGTCTTGAAGAGGGAGATTCGGGAGTTTGTGTCAAACTCCACCTATCGTACTTTCACTGAGCTTCAGGCGAACGCCAGGAAGCGTGAGATTGAGTTAGAGACTCAAGTGAGGGAGGAGGCTGAGTCTCGGCAGGTGGATCGACGGCCGGCCCAGTCTCAGCCGGCAGCCAAGCGGATTAAGTTCGCTGATTCGAGGAGGGGAGGTTCGAAGGGTCGCACTTGCGCGAAGTGCGGCAAGAGTCACGAGGGGGCGTGTCGAGCTGGTGGTTGCTACAAGTGTGGCAAAGAGGGACATATTGCCAGGGATTGCCCTAAGGGATTTATGGTTTGCTTTCACTGCAACCAGACAGGCCATCGGAAGGCCGAGTGCCCGCAACTTCGTCAGGGAGCTACATCTACTACCCGGACTACTGAGACCCGACCGATGAAGGTCGAGGCCCCGAGGGCTCGCGGGAGAGCCTTTCAGCTGACTGCGGAGGAGGTCCGCGCTGCGCCCGATGTTGTGGCAGGTATGTTATCATTCATGTATTTAATTAAAGATCGAAATGTTATGCTTATGTTAATGTATGTGTAGGTACTTTCCTTGTGAACTCTATGCCTGCTCTAGTATTATTTGATTCGGGTGCGAGTAGATCGTTTGTATCGTTAGCTTTTAGTCAGCATATCGGCATTAGTCGCGAGCTGTTAAGTCGGCCTTTGAGTGTTTCCATTGCGGCTGAGAGGGTGATTTGTGCTACGGAGGTTCTTCGGGGATGTGTGCTAGAGATCTTCGGGGTCGCGTTTCCGATTGACCTAATTCCTATTGCGATGGGTGATGTCTGTGTCATCGTAGGCATGGACTGGTTGAGCCGATTCAGCGCTGTCATCGACTGCGAGCGTCAGTTGGTGACTATACGAGACCCTAGTGGGGGAGTTCTTACGGTGTACGGCGAGGGTACCCGTTCGAGATCAGCTTTTTGTTCGGCCGCTAGGGCGAGGCAATGCCTACAGCGGGGATGTAACGGCTTTGTGGCATATGTGATGGATACGCGGGAGAGTCCCGAGAGACCGAAGACATTGGAGGAGGTTCCAGTGGTGCGCGAGTTTCCAGATGTTTTTCCCGAGGATTTACCGGGAATACCTCCTGCAAGACAAGTGGAGTTTGATATCGATCTAGTTCCAGGGGCTGCGCCTATTGCGAAGGTGCCTTATCGTCTGGCACCTCCAGAGATGCAAGAATTGTCCTCGCAACTTCAAGAGTTGTTGGGGAAGGGGTTTATTCGGCCGAGTAGCTCGCCGTGGGGAGCACCGATTCTGTTCGTCAAAAAGAAGGATGGTTCACACCGGATGTGTATCGATTATCGGGAGCTGAACAAGGTGACAGTTAAGAACCGCTATCCGTTACCGAGGATCGATGATCTATTTGATCAGTTGCAAGGGGCATCTTGGTTTTCCAAGATTGATTTGAGATCAGGGTACCATCAGGTGAGAGTGCGGGATGAGGACGTCCAGAAGACAGCCTTTAGGACGCGGTATGGGCATTACGAGTTCGTGGTGATGCCTTTTGGGCTCACCAATGCCCCAGCAGTGTTCATGGATCTCATGAACAGGGTATGTAGGCCGATGCTGGATAGGTCTGTGATTGTGTTCATCGACGACATTCTGGTGTATTCGCGGTCTAGGGAGCAGCATGAGGGACATTTGAGGGAGGTCCTTGAGGTACTGAGGTCGGAGAAGCTATATGCAAAATTCTCCAAATGCGACTTCTGGTTACGGGAAGTTCAATTTCTGGGGCACGTGGTAAATCAGGCAGGGATATTGGTCGATCCGGCCAAGGTGGAAGCGGTAATGAGATGGGAGGCACCGAAGTCACCTTCGGAGATCAGGAGTTTCCTTGGGTTGGCAGGGTACTATCGAAGGTTCATTAGGGACTTCTCCAAGATCGCGGTGCCACTTACCAAATTGACCCGAAAGGGTGTTACGTTTACATGGGGACCCGAGCAGCAGACTTCTTTCGAGACACTTCGTCAGAGACTGTGCGAAGCACCAGTACTGGCTCTTCCGGAAGGGATGGAGGACTTTGTCGTATATTGCGACGCATCGATTTCGGGACTGGGTGCGGTGTTGATGCAGAGGGGCCATGTGATAGCCTATGCATCGAGGCAGCTGAAGCCTCACGAAGCAAGATACCCCACGCATGACTTAGAGTTGGGGGCAGTAGTGTTCGCCCTCAAAATTTGGCGTCACTACCTGTACGGGGTTCGTTGTACCATATACACGGACCATAAGAGTTTGAAGTATTTGATGGATCAACCCAACCTAAACATGCGTCAGAGGAGATGGTTAGACGTGGTTAAGGATTATGACTGTGAGATCCTATACCACCCAGGCAAGGCTAATGTGGTAGCCGATGCATTGAGTCGTAGGGCGGAGGGTACTCCATTGCGGGACGTATGCTTGAGATTGACGGTGATGACTCCGGTGTTAGATGCTATTCGTGGGGCACAGGCCGAGGTTGTGAAGTCTGGAATGCAGAAACAGGAGCGGGTCGTCGGGTTGATTTCAGAGTTTGTTATGGATGGGCGGGAACTTCTGACATTTCGGGGTCGGATTTGGGTGCCATTTGTGGGAGGCACGCGTGTTACTTTGATGGAGGAGGCACATAGGTCGAAATTCTCGATCCATCCCGGTGCCACGAAAATGTATCTGGATTTGAAAAAGGAGTACTGGTGGCCTTGCATGAAGAGAGACGTTGCCTGGTTCGTTGAGAGGTGTTTGACCTGCCGTAAAGTTAAGGCTGAGCACCAGAGACCGCACGGTAAGTTGCAACCTTTGGAGATCCCTGAGTGGAAGTGGGATCAGATCACGATGGATTTCATCACCAAATTGCCGAAAACTGCCAGGGGAGTCGATGCGATTTGGGTGATTGTGGATAGGCTAACAAAGAGTGCACACTTCCTTGCCATTAGTGAAAGTTCATCAGCAGAGAAGTTGGCAGAGTTGTACGTGAGAGAGATAGTATCTCGGCATGGGGTGCTGACCTCGATTGTTTCGGATCGCGATGTACGTTTCACTTCCAGGTTCTGGAAGAAATTTCATGAGGAGTTGGGTACTAAGCTGCATTTTAGTACCGCGTACCATCCCCAGACCGACGGTCAGAGCGAGCGGACGATTCAGACATTGGAAGACATGCTTAGAGCGTGTGTGTTAGACTTTGGGGGTAGCTGGGATGCGCATCTGCCGTTGGCTGAGTTTTCCTACAACAACAGCCATCATTCGAGCATTGGTATGCCACCTTTTGAGTTGTTGTATGGTAGGAGGTGTCGGACTCCCATTTGCTGGGGAGAAGTGGGGCAGAGAGTGATGGGTAGTACAGAGATTGTACTTCAGACGACCGAACAGATTCAGCGAGTGAGGCAGAGGTTATTGACCACCCAGAGCCGACAAAAGAGTTATGCGGACAGACGCCGGTCCGAGCTCGAATTCCAGGTCGGCGACTTCGTTCTCCTAAAGGTTTCTCCTTGGAAAGGGGTGATCCGGTTCAGGAAGAGGGGTAAATTGGGGCCTCGGTTCATAGGTCCATTTCGGGTAATTGCAAGGGTAGGTCGGGTAGCTTATCGGTTGGAATTGCCAGCGGAGCTGGATCAGATTCACAATACCTTCCACGTGTCGCAGCTGAGGAAGTGTATAGCCGATGAGGCAGCTGTGGTTCCGTTAGAAGATATTCAGGTGGATGCGAGCCTGAATTACGCCGAGAGACCAGTAGTTATCAGGGATCGGAAGATCAAGGTTCTGCGGAACAAGGAGATACCTCTGGTGTTGGTTCAGTGGCAACATCGGAAAGGATCAGAGATGACTTGGGAGCCGGAAAGAGAGATGCGGGAGCAACATCCGGAATTATTCGCAGAATGAGACTTCGAGGGCGAAGTCTAGTTCTAGTGGGGGAGAGTGGTAACAGCCCGGAATTTCAGGTATTTCTCTAAATTATTTTTGGGGCACATTTAGGAGGGGACTCGGCGAGTTGGTGCATGACTCGCCGAGTAGGGCCATGGTCTTGGTCGCAGATGCGCGACTGGACTCGACGAGTCCAATAAGGGACTCGGCGAGTCGACGCTGTTCAGCTGAACCCTAGCCGTTTCGATTCTGGATCGTATATAATGTCTTTAGGGCCGTCATGTCTCGTCTTTTGGCCGATTGAAGATAACCTAAACGGCTGTGGGCATCTGGAGCAAGGGTGAAGGCTAGTGGAAGCTTAAAGAGGTTGTTAGGCAAGGAGAGGCAAGGTGGTGATCAAAGGAGGACCAAGGGGTTGAGCTCTGAAGGTTGGGGACGCAAGGATCTCGTTTTCCAGGTAAACCTCGGATCATTCTGTAGTTTTGGTGTTGTACACGAATCTAGGGTTTAGGAAAACCCATTTAAGGATTTGATAGATTATAGAGTTGTTACAAGTGTTTAAATCCCAGTAATAGTATATGTAAAGGTCCAGGAAGTCCCATATCTATATATTTCGGAATCATGCGAAATACAGGAGGCAGCGGATTGGCTGCATGGCGAGGACTCGCCGAGTCCAATGATCAGACTCGGCGAGTAGCTTGAAGATTCACTAGGACTCGCCGAGTTGTTCTTCAGACTCGGCGAGTAGCTTGAAGACCTGTTGGAACTCGTCGAGTTGTTCTTCAGACTCGGCGAGTAGCTTGAAGATCTACAGGAACTCGTCGAGTCGTTCTTCAGACTCGGCGAGTAGTGTCAGAGTGTCTATACTCGTCGAGTTACCCTTTAGACTCGACGAGTCCGGTCAAGGTTGACCGTTGACCTGTATATGACTTAGTAGGGTCAGTTGTCTTGTTTGATAAGATCATTAATAAAGGTATGTGGTATTATAGGGAACCTGCGGATTAGCGGATCGAGTGCGAGTAGCTCGAAGGGTTTATAGCTTGCATACTACGAGGTGAGTCTTCTCACTATACTTCACCCGGAAGGGTTTGACTGTGAGACCGGAAGGTCGTATTTGTTATATCTATGCTATGTCTAGAGAGGTAGAGGCTTTATGCGTGATGTATGCTTATATGTGATGTATACTTATGGGCCGGAAGGCGAGACCTTATGTGACAGAAAGAACGGTATGATGTATGACTTATGTGTTATGTGCGTTACGTTACATGTGTTATGTTTTATACTATTATGGGCCGGAAGGCAAAACACTATGGGCCGGAAGGCAATCTAGTACGGGCCGGAAGGCGATACGTTATGGGCCGGAAGGCGATTATATTACGGGCCGGAAGGCAATGTTATATGGACTGAAAGGTCCGGGCCGGAAGGCGTACGTGGGTAAGTCGTATACTGGGGAACTCACTAAGCATTTATGCTTACTAGTTGTGGTTATGTGTTTTTTTTCAGGTACTAGTGATGACCGTGGGAAGGCGCCGGCGTGACACGTACACACTGCCACTGTTGAAGATCCTGAAGATTTATTATTTATACTTTTGAAATAAACTTGGAATAAACCCTTTTGTCGAATAATAATGCTTTGTTTAAAATGAAAAATTTATTTGAAAATTGAGCTGTTACAAATGTACTTTTCATTGATCAAGGTCCTTTCCTTTTATGCATTCAAATGAGAACTCATGGAACTCACATGCATAATTAACTCAATTGGAGTGGCCCAGAAACAAAATAGAGTCAACACAATAGGTTTCAAACCTCAAATCGTGTGCTAATGTTGATGATAAGGTTTATTTTGATTTGTTTTTGAAACTTTTCAAGACCATTAAGACTCCCACTGACTCCTTGACATATAAGATTCTCTTGTCAATAAACATTTCTTGACAAACAAATATTCAAGAGTTAGTGTAGTTTTTATCAAAAACACTTCATAAATTGGTCCTAGTTGGTCTTTGTCTTATCCAAGACATCACAACTTTCCACATTTGATGAATGTTATAAACTTTCTTAATACTTTTTCACTCAATGTCACAATCTTAACTCTAAGACTTGTTTTGGAACGAAGTATGATTGACTTCTTGATTTAACCATTTCTTCAATTCTTGATTCCTCTTCTTAGACATACAATTGCACTAAGACTCACTTAGAGGATCAATTGAGATATGGTTCTTAATCATTAAGACCTATCATAAAACATAAAAGGTACTCTCCCTTCTTCTTAGAATGGAGAAACTTTTATCTTTCTGCCTACTTGATTCTTCTTATTCGTTTTGCTATTGATTTAAACTTTTTCAATCAATTCAGGACTACACTTAATCTTATAAGTATAATCATATTTACTAAACCTTTAGTAAATCATGACGAATATCTGTGTTACTCTTATGGTGGACTTGATCAACACACAACTTGTGTACTTGATCTCCTAGTTCTTCACTTGACTCTTTGTCAATGAATTAGTCTAATTTCCAAATATGAAATTTCTCATTCATCGTGCAACCAAGTTGCATGATTCCATATTTCAGTCCAATTGAAACTTGGGCGATGAGAAACTTTCCCTATTTGGTAAATTCTCGACATTTTCATAAATAAGAATCATATCCATTCGTTGTAGAAATATGCAAACATCAATTTTTCATAACGATTTCATTGCAAGGAAATAAACAAATAAATAAATAAGTCAAACCAAAATTTATTTTATTTATAAAAGCAGCGGAAAACATTTGTCCTTGCAATGCAAAATCCATTGAAAACTATGTAGTCAAATATTCCTAACAATTCTATCATAACTATCTAAGCTCAGAATCTAATCTTCAAGTCCATGCGATTGAGATCCATTTCTTTGTGATTAGACTCATCTTGCTCTTTCCTCAAGCTTCCTTTCTTTTCACCGATCCTGCAAAACATTCAAATGCAATCTTATCACATCATGTATTAAGAATCAACGAATAGGAACTTAATGGAGTTAGATAGTGGATTTTACCTGAAGCACAGCCATACTCTTTGACTTTCCCATCTTTTGGAATCTTCAGGCTCTTAGGGCAGACTTCTATCCAACGCCCTTTCTCTTGGCAGCAAACGCAGGTCGGTTCTCCTAGAACGTCCTCGGAAGCATGGTTGGTTGACTTTCCCAACAAATACGCTCCATTGCTTTGCCAAATCATTTCTGATTCAGCAGCAATGAGCATGTAAGTTAGGTCAATGAGGTTATCGTCATGATCCATCATATAATACTTTCTTTTGAACTCATTATATGATTCAGGAAGTGACTGCAGAACCCAGTTCACAGCCAACTTATCGGGGAATGACACACCCAACATAATCAACCTATCGATGTGTGATTTCATTCCTAGAACGTGGGCACACACGGATTTACTATCTTCATGTTTCATTTCCAATAGAGCTTTAGTGATATTGAACCTTTCAATTCTTCGATCTTGTGGGTTAGGGAGAACAATTGGAGGAGGAGGAGGAAGTGAAGCATGATTTCTTGTTCCTCGATCGAATCGTGGAATATCATCTTTATGTGGAATGCTTGTTCCACGGGATTTGGGAAGACCATAGTTGTCGAACTTTGACATCTACAAAACGGGAGAAAACGAATTCAAGTTAGTTGATCGATTGAGTCCTTAGTAAATCACCCAAATGAGATACTAAGGCTAGGACCCAACACAATATTCTACAACTCGGGAGAGGGATGCCGTAACCCAAATTGCAGAACATTTGAAGGTAAGTGAATGACGATTCACTAATTTCCACCATGAAAAACAAAAAAGAAATTTGAGTTTTTAAATCTATGAAAACTCCTAGATCCTATGAGATTCATTGAACATTTCAATGGCATGTTTAAATCTCGATATGCCCCTCTTGTTTGTGACTGGGATGCCGAGGATCACAAAGCGGGTGTGAATAACCATGCAAACTACATGTGCCCCCACATGTTACAGTCACCTATTCGATGTGCCGGTAAACCACACACGCTCCACCGAACTATGACAAACATTGAGTCACCCTTTGCTACCTTTGCTTAGAACCATTTAGTGTGCCGGTAAACCACACACGCTCCACTAACGTCTTCGCAAGGGCAAAAAGTGTAATTTCATGGAATTGCATCAATTCACTTTTACCTAAGTAACTAAGATTGGGAATTTGAAAACATTTAGTTACTTTTGTACTTCAATATACTTATAATGGAAGGTTTCGTCCTATCCTACCTGTTCGGCTAACGACCCTCCACTAGTCAAGAGTGCGGTGGGTAAGAGTGGATACCCATTCAATCGCCATTTTATAGGCAATTTCCTTAAACACCCCTTATAGACCAGCTTCGTGAATGAGGCCTACTAACGGTAAGACTGACTTTTACTCATACACATATATATATATATATATATATATATATATATATAATGTTAGACTTTTAATGTTATATATAGTATAGGGTGTATTTTACACTTTTAAAATGCTAGGTGGTCAAATTTAATAATTATACATTTAATTCAATTAAATTGTAAGCCAAAACTTTTCTGGATTTATTAAACCTCTTTTAATTATACACCTTAATTAATAAAACCATAAGGGTGTGATTTGAACTTTTCAAAACAATACTAGGGTTTTAGAATTTAACATTCCTAATTAAACTTTTAATCAACTTTTAAATTCCAAAACTTGAGGACAAGTTTTGAAACATTTCAAAACATTAGGGTTTAGAATTTAAACATACATCAAAATTAAACTTTTAATCAAAATTTAAATTCCAAAACTTAAGGGCAAGTTTTGAAACCTTTTCAAAACATTAGGGTTTCAACTATTTAAATTTCAAAGCTAAACTTTTGAGTTCACATTTAGACTGTAAAACCTAAGGGGGAAATATGAAACTTTTCATAACACAAGGATCAAATAACAAATAATCTTAATTAACATTTAATCACATAATTATCTATATTTGATTTATTTAATGATTTCTTGCAAAACAATTTACCAATTTAATGAAAATAATTAATCAATTATCACATAAGGAAACAAATATTTTATTAATTGATAAATATCTTCAATTAGATCAAGAATATAGTCATATATATCATAAAATCAGATTTATATTGATCTAATATGATAAAGGCAAGTATCTCAAAGATAAACAGCAAGAAATCCCGAAAATAGCTCCATCTGACGCTTGAACTCGCCGAGTACCCCCATGGACTCGCCGAGTAGGGGGCAACTCGCCGAGTCCATCATGCAGAACCACAAAAATCGAATTTTTTCAACATACAAGGCATCAATACATTAGAAACCAATCTAGGCTCTGATACCACTGATGGGTTTTGGTCATAAGAACATCCTATGTGCTCATACAAACCCTAATGCTTAGATCTAGGTTTCTCTATTGTACATGCAAGTTATCCAAGACTATAAACCCTAGATCTAGCATATGATAATCAATATAACATATAATTAGGGTTTAGATCATACCTTGATTTTTATGTAGCAATAACAATCCCAAATCCTTCTTGTATTGACTTTAGAAAGCTTAGAGTCACAAATGCCACTCCTCTAATGGTTCACAAACACCAAGAGCAAGAGGATGAAGAGGAGAGAGGAAGGAGGCTGCCCAAAACGTGTACTAACCCTAGAAGAGAAGTTCCCCGCGTTTTTGAGCCTTAAGGGTTCTATATATAGTGAGGCTATTAGGGTTATCTAACAAGGAAACCCTAATTTGGATGCTTAAGCCCTAAGCAACCCATTGACTACTTTAATTAAGGCCATGGACGATTTCTCATGGGTTTCCCCATAGAATTCGTCAACTCCTCAATATATATATATATATATATATATATATATATATATATATATATATATATATATATATATATATATATATATATCAATCCATAGCCCAATTTGCAATTATCTTATAATTACAATTCCAGTCCCTTAAGTTTAATTAATCTTTTTTAGTCACAAAACTAATTACCAATTAATTATTGACTAATATTAATTAAACAATATGATTTCTCCTTTAATATATTATTCTCATAATATATTAATAAATCATATTTAATCATTTCTCTCCATAATTCATCCCATCAAGTTGCTTTGGTGAAGGCAACCCAAAAGGACCATGCACCATCGGGTCAAGTACATACCAAAATAGTTATGGACTTAGACACTAATCCAACAGCAATTTCATGGGTCAGCATCAAATTCACATTTTTCCTAATTAACTAAGATTGAGAATTTATAAAAGGTTTAGTTACTTAATATTTCATCATACTTTTAATGAGGATTTAAATGTCCTATCAAACTCGTTCGGCTAACGACCCTGCACTAGTTAAGAGTGTGGTGGATAAGAATGGATACCCAATGGCGGTCATTTTATAGGCCGCTTCCTTGAACACCCTTTATAGACCAGCTTTGTGAATGAGGCCTACTAACAGTAAGACTGGTTTTTTTAACTTATACATATATAATATATTAAACTTTTAATTTTATATAGTATAAGGATATATTTTAAACTTTTTAAATACTAGGTGGTTTAATATATTAATTAAACTAGACTTTTAATTTAATTAAACTCAAACCATATAATTATGGATTTATTAATACTCTTTTAATTAATCTTTTAATTAATTATCAACAAAACCATAAATAAAAAAACTTTTAATTCTAAACTTAAGATATGAAGTCAAAAGGTTTAGTATTTAATATTTCACAGTTAAAACTTTTTTAATCAAATTTTAAATTCCAAAACTTGAGGACAAGTTTTGTAACTCTTCACAGTTAAAACATTTTAAATACTAGGTGGTTTAATCTATTAATTAAACTAGACTATTAATTTAATTAAACTCAAACCATATAATGATGGATTTATTAATACTCTTTTAATTAATTATCAACAAAACCATAAAAAAAAAAAACTTTTAATTCTAAACTTAAGTTATGAAGTCAAAAGGTTTAGTATTTAATATTTCACAGTTAAAACTTTTTTAATTAAATTTTAAATTCCAAAACTTGAGGGCAAGTTTTGTAACTCTTCAAAACATTTTGGATTCGAAAACTTGATGACAACTTTTGTAACCTTTCAAGACTCTTGAATTCCATAACTTAAAGAGTTAATTTGTTTCATGAATGAGACTTTTCAAGTTCCATAACTTGTCGACAAGTTATGAAACTCATCAAGAAACATTTAGATCAAATTTTAACTAATGCAATTATCATATAATTTATCATTTACCAATTTGACCTAATACTTGTATAGTAAGATAATTTTAAATTTTACAAATAGTTAGTTTTTCATATAAACTATCAATTATCTTAAAATTTTGACAATCATCGTTTAATTAAGATGAGAATAATTATTTTCATAACATAAAAATCAATTTTTTTTTATCAACAAAACAATTTATAGTAATTATCCAAATCCAAATTAAGCCATGAAATCCAAAATCTGCCATAAGATGCATCCCCACGTTGTGGCAAGCATTTCCATGTCGTGGTGATCATGCAGAATCGAAATTAACAGATTTTCTAGCTTTGAAAATAATACCAATGCATCAATATAATAGAAAACTACCCTAGACTCTGATACCATTGTTGGGTTTTATGTACTATAACACTCTTATGGTGTACATACAACCCTAATGCTTTGGATCTAAGTTTTCTCTAGCTATACATGCAACAAAAAATTATCCAAAACATGAAATCTATCTAGCATACAAATTTGGTACATGAATCATAAACTAGTTAGAAGAATACCTCTTATTTGTAGCTTGTAGTTGTTGGCCTTTCAAGAGCTTAATACCTCAAGTGTGATGCCTCAAACACCATTAACAAATGAAAGATAATGAGAGATAGGTTAAACACACATTTTAAATTATGCCATTCTTATTTTAATGATCAAAACCAATTCAAAATCCAACTAATAATCTGGGTTTGGTACAAAATACAAACCATTCCAAAAATATAAATATTACCATCAAGTTTAAATTCATAATCACATTTACCAAATTATGTAAACTTATCAGTAAGTTGTTGTTAACTACTGATTTTTCTTCGGTTTTCAAGTACTTTAGAATTAATAAAATATATTATTAAATAAAACCTAAAATAAGAAGTAACTAATACTACTATTTGGTGATATGTTGGATTAAAAACAAATTAGTTTTACCAATTAAAGATACCCTCCACCTACTAGAGTTGGCAGCGCAACCATCCTCCAAAGATGCTGCATTTTGATGTTTGAGATTGTTTTCACTAATGACAAAAATCAATACATTGTTTTCTTTTTTAAATCTAACTTTTCACCCATGCATTATACCTATATAATCAGTTTAAAATAGTTTATTACAATGTCAAATTTAATTTCTATAAAACATCCAAGTGAATTATGTCGTTGACCAGTTATTATAGTGTAAAATTATGTTGATGTTCAGGGGTTTAACTAGCTCTGGCCAATTCTTAAAACCCCCAAATTGATTCCGATAGTTAATGAGGAACTCGTACAATTTAAAACCCATTTCCCCTGTGACTAGTGCTTTTAGATTGGTCCACAACATAAAGTCATAAAATCTTGATAATAATAATTTTGTTTGAAATATCACTCTGCATTAAAAGCTTTCATTGGTTTTCAAGTATTTCATCAAAGTTAAATGTTTTATTTTTATAATATTTAAGATAATTATAATTGCTGGCCCACTCTCAACTTGTGGGTTTGGTACCACATAATGTCAACTGGTTCCCTTTGAAAAGAAAACTGTATACATGTGATCAACCTAAAAACACACAAAAAGTATTTCTTGAAATTTAAGTAATTAAAAACATATTTTAACATTAGTAAAGAGGAAATGTTAATGTAATATTATCTTATATTGCTGATTTTCGTAAATATTTAAGATATGATTCATTTAAAATAATACTTAAGTTATATATAAAAAATTCATCACAAGGGTAAAGAAAAAATTAATTTTAACTTAATTATTAGTTTATTATAATTTTAAATATTGTTTTGAAATTATTTTGTTAATTTATGACAACTTTGTAAAACCAAAAAAGTTCTTTCAGAAATTATGTATAGTGACATACTAGTGTGCTTACGTAATTTGTTAATAGATATTTAGATGTTTGGTTAATAGTAACTATGTATCAATTTAAATAATTCATATTTTAGACGATATTAATTCCTATAACTGAGTTCTATAAATTTTATATTGTTAATGACAAATGAAAATGCATATTTTTTAGGACCAAATATTTCATTCCAAAATTGAAATTAAATTGGTTGCTACATGTTAATGTCATTTTTAGTAGACCTGACAATAAGTTGATTTAGATTGAATTTTGGATCAAACTTGTTTATTTGTTACGTTGAAAATATTAATCCAATTTAAATAAATCGGATAAAAAGTTTCAATTCAACCCAACGAAGAATTTCATGTCAACCCCGCATGCAACTTGTTTATTTATTATTTTCCAACTAACAGGTTCCATAAAATGCTTGAGCATGAGTTGATCTATTTAAAATATATAATATTAAAAAAGTTTAGTCTACTTAAATAAGTTACAAACTTCAATAATTATTTAAAGTTTAAGAACATATAATCACAAACACATAAATTGTTCCAATAACATTGAATTTTTTTAATTTCTAAGTATCTCAAATTCCACTTTCAAAAAGAATTTCATATTGATCATATAACTTCTTCGTCGTGATGACTTTTCACAGCTTCTCAAATTGGGATTCCATTTTTTATTTAGAAACAAATAAAATTAATTTAACTTATTAGTTGTACAAAGATACAAATAAAAAAGAGAAATTAAATATCCTCCTAAATTTTATTCCTACCAATCCTGCTAACCATTTAAATGATGACATGTATCACATTAGTATCATAAAATATTATTAAATTTCATTAAATGAATATTAAATGTTACACATATCACCATTTTATTAGGTATGATGATATGTAGGAACAAAAAATAGAAGAATATTTAATTTCTCATAAAATAAATAGGAAGTTAGAACATAACAAATTGAATTAGAATCGGACAGGATAATAATCAAATGTGATTAGGGTTCATGAATAGATAGTTTATGAAAGATGTTAGTTTAGAAGATAGAATTATGATTTTCTTTATTAGATAATACTAACAATATCATTTTTTATAATTAAATAATATTGATGGATACTAATTTATATATATATATATATATATATATATATATATATATATATATATATATATATATATATATATATATATATGAAAAAGTTCAATAGAAAACCATAATTATTAGTTCTTCAAGGAACCAAATCTTTTTTTTTTCAATTTGTAGAGTTTGTTCTTTATCGAAAAAAAAATCTAAAAATATCTAAATTCATATATTAACATTATGAATGTCAAAAATATTTTTCGGATTCACCGTATGAATCCGGATTCACGTTGTGAATTTTCAAAAATTCACATTGTGAATTTGACATAAAAAAAAAAATCGAATTTGATATCATTGGGAAAATGATAAAAAGTTATGAATTTCTGTATTTTTAGTTTTTTTTTTTATAAAAAATAAGTTTTAAAAGTTGATAAAAAGATTGATTCTTTGGTTCCTTGGTTAATTATGGTTCTCTATTTAACCTCACTCTCTCTCTCTCTCTCTCTCTCTCTCTCTCTATATATATATATATATATATATATATATATATATATATATATATATATATATATATATATATTGGGAAAAGTTCAATAGAGAAACATAATTATTGGTTCTTCAAGGAACCAATTTTTTTTTTCAATTTCTAGAGCTTATTCTTTATTGAAAAAAAATCTAAAAATATCTAAATTCATATATTAACATTGTGAATGTAAAAAATATTTTTCGGGTTCACCGTATGAATCCGGATTCATGTTGTGAATTTTCAAAAATTGACATTGTGAATTTTACGTAAAAAAAATATATTCAAATTTTATATCATTGGAAAAAGGATAAAAAGTTATGAATTTCTGTATTTTTAGTTTTTTTTTTGATAAAAAATAAGTTCTAAAAGTTGAAAAAAAAGATTGGTTCCTTGGTTAATTATGGCTCTCTATTGAACCTCTCTCTCTCTCTCTCTCTCTCTCTCTATATATATATATATATATATATATATATATATATATATATATATATATATATATATATTGTAAGGTTTAAATGAGACCAATATCTATTTTGAGATCATATGATCAAATTTCAAGCCCTTAAATTAAAAAGGTGTATCATTAAAATAAAATTCGCATAACACCGAATCAATTCCTCCACCACTCTTCTGCTTCTTAGTGAGTAAGGCTGGAGTGAGTGGCCTCGCCACCCCTCTCGCCAAGTACTCGTTTGCCTCACTATAGACCACCCCTTACCTCTCGTTAGGATGCACACCAAGAAACAGTCGCTGCCGGCATAGATAGAAAAAGAAAAGAGATTGAGTCCGAAAAGAGGGCTTTTGATTAAATGTGATTGACTGATTTTTTTCTGGGGAATAATCTTCTGCTTTACGAAATGCATGGCCATCAATTTGTGAAAAACATTATTATATTTATTTTGTTTTGAATAAAGAGTTCCAATAAATTATATTTATTTAAATAAGAACTATCAATACATTAGTTTGTTAATTACCTTTTAGAAGCACTTAAATAATAACAAACAGAATTTATTTAAGTTTGAGTTTTAAAAAAATATATAATTTATTTAATATGAAATATGTATTTTAAAAAATATATTTTATTAAAGTTTGAAAAAGAAAAAAAATCAATGGGTGTTAAGAATGCTACCAGTCCTTATGAAATGCTAAAGAAAAGTTGCTAATGAGGTGGCAGCAAAAAAGATGACATGACAGCAAAAAAAATTGATGTGACAATGTCCTAGGAGTGTTACCACTCCTTTCAGGCCTAAGGTAATACTAGTATGAAAAAAATCGATCATAAAATCAAAATGGTTCCCCAAATCAAATCGTTCCCCCAAATCGGTGTATTGGGTTAATCATCATCACATTTGTTTGTTGCAATTACTCTTTGATTTTCTTTGGGCGAAAATCAAATTATAGTGTGAAAAGAATCACGTTCAACGAACTATGAAGATGTTTGTTATTTTCTTTCTCTATGCGACTCAACTCGATCTAACCTAATTATTTTCATGTGACTTCCTTCCTCTTCTTGTTCTAGTTCATCGACAAATTTCCACCAACAAATTAAGCGACCAATTGTCTTCCAACTTAGTTTCTGCTTCTGGATCTGGTTCTTTGTTTCTGTTCTACATTGACTGAACTTAATTAGTTCTTTACTTGATTAGCTTAACTTTCTAGTTTTTCTCCTTATTCTCGTTGTTGCTTTTTACTAGTTCAAAGAATGAATGATTTTCAAAAGTTGAATGAAAAATATTGGAGTTTTGGAATATGCATTCAACATGTTCGAGGAAATGTCACAAAGAGATTTATTGAAGAAAAGTTTTTGTTTAAACAAGAAGATTTACATTATTTAAACTACTATATGTTGAGACATTGAATAAGTAAATGGAGATCCTTGATAGCAAGAACGAGATGAGGGAGATAATAAAACAAACATTAACTTTTGCATCAATAGAGCAACAAAATAGCAAAAAAGAAAGACTTAAAGTTAATATAATTACAACGTCAGTAGCAAAAATGTGTTGAAGGGAACATCAACTGCTTTAATTGAAGAATTATGATCAATCTATAAGAAAAAGACAAAAAACGATCGTGATTCCTCATAAAACACGTTCATGTTAGTGCCTTGGGGTTTTGTGTAACATTCTAAAAATCATAGTAAAATTTTTCGTTTTAAAACATAAATCCATAAATCTAAAAGTTACCAAACATTTTTTTACAAATCATAATAAGTCGTAATATCAAATCAGAGTGTTAATCAACATAAACTACATGATGATGTGTACAATCACGTCTTTGCTTTTTCGCACTCATCAGAAGTATTTGAAACGTTGGAATCCAAACTGTAAGCCAAAACTTAGTGAACTTCCTGAAATACCCCACAACACAAACAAATACCGATACAATACACATACAGGGTTTGTTAGTCCTTGAACTCAACCCAATCATTCCGGGTTTGTTGGTTTACAGCACACAGAGCAGTAAAACCTCAACCCAACCGTCTAGGGTTTGTTGGCACGTGGCCTCAACCCAACAATACAGGTTTGTTTAGGGGTGAGCATTTGGATCGAACCGGACCGACTCTTGGACCGGACTGGTTTTGGAGAATATTGTGGACCGTGGACCGAACCAGATGAGTCGTGTCCATGTCTGTGTCCAGGTCCGGGTCCAAGTCCGGGTTTTCCGGTTCTTGGACCCATTTGGACCGGTACAACTTTAATTGCATAGAGTACACGTCGTTAAAATAAGTTTTTGGGTTTGATAGAACTCGTTAAAACGAATATGTTATTGGATTTGATACGATACAACTTGTAAAAATGATTACATTTCCGTTTCTTGCATAACTAATCTACATTGATGTTATAATATTATAAGTTCAAAAAATTAATTTTCCGAATAAAAGTAACTAACATACAAAATCAAGTTCACCAAGATCCCTTTCATATGATTTATCTGTCAAAAATAAATAAAATTCAAAATTATAGTCTAAAATAATAGTTAAAAAGTTGAAATATTTCAGCTTTGATAGCTCTACTTTGAAGAATTGTAACTCAGTGAGTATAATACCAAAATAAACAAATATATAGTCTAAATTCATCTACAAACTGTAAACTAAATGTTGGAAAAAATTGGAGGTCAATCCGACTTAAAACGAAAGAGTTATGGGTGTTTAAAAAATGTCACAGATTACAAAATCTTGCTGAAAAGCTGAATTTTTTCAGCTTTGATAACTCTACTTTGAAGGATTGTAACTCAGTGAATATAATATCAAAATAAACAAAATTATAGTCTAAATTCATCTACAAAGTGTAAACTAAATGTTGGAAAAAACCGCAGGTCAATCCGACTTAAAACGAATGAGTTATGGGTGTTTAAAAAACATCACAAATTATAAAATCTTGCTGAAAAGCTGAATTTTTTCAGCTTTGATAGCTCTACTTTGAAGGATTGTAACTCAGTGAATATAATACCAAAATAAACAAAATTATAGTCTAAATTCATTTACAAACTATAAACTAAATGTTGGAAAAAACCACAGGTCAATCCGACTTAAAACGAATGAGTTATGGGTGTTTAAAAAACGTCACATAAATCTTAAACATGTCCAACCGGTTCTAAACCCGGTAAAAACCGGACCGAACCGGGAAAAAAACCGGACCGGACCGGATAGAAATCTTAAAACCGAGAACCGGCTCGGGGGGTCCAAAAAAACGGTCCGGTCCACCGGTCCAAATGCTCACCCCTAGGTTTGTTGGCACGTGATCTCAACCTCACCATACCGGGTTTGTTGGCACGTGGCGTTAACCCAACCATCCATATGTCAACATATACACACAAAAAATCACACATAGAACTATCATGGCAATCCTACATCCTAGGATATATAAAATTCAATAAATAGGCCGACCTTGGTGCCTTAGACCCATTAGCATAGTGAGAGAACTCACCTATCAGTCCGAACAAAAGCTGAAATAACTTTTGGCTCCGAATACCGGCTCTAACCGTCACTTATTATTCAAATCATTTCCCAACTTAAATTTAATATCAAAATACCCAAAATACCCTTTGGTCAAAACTGGTAAAAATCCTGGTCAAAGTCAACAACCAGCGGAGTCAACTCAGCCGAGTCGACCCAGCCTCGTAAGCGGGGCATACTCAGACGTACGTGGGGCGTACTCAATCACGACCAGAAATGGGGACTTGAGCGTGTATGCGTAACGTACCATTTGGTATGCCCAACGTACAAAGTTCGATATTTTCCCAACTCATTAAGTTCTTAATACTTAAGCCTTTTCATCCAAATTATAGATCCAAGTCCTAAATGTTGTCCTTGACCATAAAGTTACCAACTTTATGGTCTTGCATGGCCATTAAGTGCTTAACACTAATAACCCCAATATCTTAAGTCATTAAGACAATCATACTCATGCATAGGGAAGAACCAAGAGTCAAGATCCTATTTTTATTACACTAGACATAGAAAAACGTCCAAAAGGACAACCCATATGTTATATAGCATGCCATGCACAAAAAAGCCATAGTTTGGGGACAAAAGCTCATAATATCATCATATAACCAAGATCTATCAAGATAATCACCAAGGTGTGGCCTTTATACCTTATGGAGGTTAAAGATGATGCAAGACTTCCAGATCCAAGCTTGCTTTTAGCTCCCAAGCTTCACCACTACCTTCTTCTTCCTTGGAAACACACAAAAACACACTCTCAAGCTTCAAAATGCAACAACGGGGCTAGGGTTTGCAAGGGGAAACGTTTCTAGTGATGGATTCTTGAAATAGGATGGGGAAATGGGACTTAAGGTTCAATATATAGGGTCCAAACCCTAAAGATTATGGTTTAAGTCCATACGGAGTACGCCCAGCGTACTCAGAGTACGCCCAACATACTCCCAAAACGTCACTGTTTTCACCTTACGCCCAACGTACCATCTAGGTACGCCTCGCGTAAGGGACAAAGTTGAAAAATTATAATTTAAAGGGTTAGAAGTGAAAACTTACCAGGAATCGAGTGTAACAATTCTCCCCCACTTGAATTAGACTTCGTCCTCGAAGTCCGTCAAAGCGAACAACACTGTATCATTAACCAAGCCACTCGGATCCCTTCCGATGTTGCCACTGAACCTTGACTAATGGTACCACCTTGTTGCGCAAGGCCTTCATCTTCCGATCAAGAATCACTATCAGTCTCTCAATGTAGTTCAAGCACTCATCGACGTGAATGTAATCTAACGGTACCACCATCGTATCATCAACCAAGCACTTCCGTAATTGAGAAACATGGAAAGTGCTATGAATCTGATTGAGCTCTTCCGGTAAGCCACATTACCCACCCTGGCAATTACACGAAATGGTCCGGTAAATCGGGGTCCTAACTTTCCCTGCTTCCTAAAGTGTATCACATATTTCCAGGGTGACATCATTAGTAAAACCATGTCCCCAACCTAGAACTCCAGCTCAGAACGCCATCGGTCTGCATAGCTCTTCTGTCGGCTTTGAGTTGTCTACAGTCTCTGTCTGAGCTATTGAATCATCTCTGTAGTTTGGAGCACTACCTTAATGCTCCCCATAATTCTCTGTCCGAGCTCACCCAAACATATATGGGTGTGACATTTCCTCCCATAGAGAAGCTCGAAGGGAGGTACACCAATACTAGAGTGATAACTGTTGTTATACGAGAACTCCACCAAGGGAAGGTAGGTATCCCAACTCCCCCCAAAATGAATGACGCAAGCCCTCGACATATCCTCCAGTGACTGAATCGTACACTCACTTTGACTGTCTGTCTATGGGTGATCAGCAGTGCTGAAGTGCAATCTCGTACCCAACTCCTCATGAAACCTCTTCCAAAACCTGGAAGTAAAACGAGCATCCATGTCTGATAAAATGGAAACCGGTACCCCATGATGAGAGATCACCTCTCGAACATAGATATATGCCAAATTCTTGACCAAATAATTCTATCGAATATCAAGAAAATGAGCACTCTTGGTCAATCTATCCATAATCACCCAAATAGTGTCAAAGCCGCGAGGAGTCCGGGGTAACTTCGTGATGAAGTCCATAGAAATCTGCTCCCATTTCTAAACGGGAATCTCCAAAGGTTGTAGCTTGTTGTGAGGCATCTGATGTTCGACCTTGACTTTCCTGCAAGTCAAGCACCTCTCCACATATCCAAAAATCTCCCTCCTCATGCAGGGCCACCAATAGTTGAGTCTCAAGTCCTGGTAAATCTTGGTCGCACCAGGATGTATAGAAAGTCGAGACTTATGTGCCCCATCCATCAAAATTTGTCTCACACCTCCAGTATCCAAAATCCATACCCTACTACACCATGTCAACAATCCTCTACTATCCATGACAAAGGTAGCAACTGAGCCTTGATCTTCGCCTTCTTCCAGTTCTCTTCCTTGATTCCCTCCATCTGTGCCTCCCTAACCAACTCCAAGAGTGGGGAGGTAATCATCACCCTCATACACAACCCTCTACTAGATGCACTAACCACCCTATGACTCAGTGTGTCGACCACCATGTTGGCCTTGCCCGGGTGGTACAAGATCTTACAGTCATAATCCTTGACCACATCAGGCCACCTCCTCTATCTCATATCCAGGTTCGGTTAGTCCATAAGGGATCTCAAACTCTTGTGGTCCATATAGATAACGCAATAGACCCCGTACAAATAATGTATCAAAATCTTGAGGGTGAAAACCACGGCCCCCAACTCCAAATTGTGAGTAAGATAGTTAGCCTCATGAGGCTTCAAATGACATGCCACATAAGCAATCACTCTGTGACATCCCCAATTTCACGGCCAGAAAAGACCGATTTGTTTATGCTTTGTTTTAAAAATCAGAGTTATCTTTTAAAGAAAACAGTTGTGGAATTTGTCCCAAAAACAAAATATGATAACCATTTATCAAAATATTTCTCAAAAAGACAGTATTTTTATTAAATAATAAAACCTTGGGATGTCATGTTTCGATACAGATCAAAAGCATAAACAATATAAAATAGACCTTACAACAGTCATTTATAACCACTGATCTACAATCTAAAATCTCTCATCAAGTCCACCAACTTATACTCTTGTACCATTACCTGTAATGCAAAGAAAACTGAGTGGGTCAGGCTTGGGAGCCAGGTGAGCATATAGGGTTTTCAACCCACAATAATACATTTATTATATACAATTATCAAACAATCAACCCAAATACCCATCCCCATTATCTTCTTTATTTCTTAAGGTTTTACCCTAAGAATCGATTATACTTTCTTCATTCATTCCTAAGGATTTACCTATGGAATTGGCACACAGTCCATTTGCTACCACGGTTTATACAACAGGCACTACGTCGCATAGTTACCAGGGTTCATACAATTGGCACTACATCTCATAGTCACCAAGGTTTACACAATAGGCACTACGTCTCATAGTCACTTGGGTTTACACAAAAGGCACGAAGTCACATCGTCACCAAGGTTTATCAAATAGGCACGAAGTTGCATCTTCACCAAAGCTTACTCAATAGGCACGAAGTCGCATCGTTACCAACTATTCCATCTACCCATGTTCTACCCAACATTTTTGTAGATATAAATACAAACATAATTTAAATCATTTAACACTTGTATAAAAATATCAAATCCAAGTCCATCTCAAATAGATAATTAATATATAACACATAACACGTATTTCATAGCTAATACTTTATATTTATGTGTTAGATGAAAGTGACTATACACTCACTTGATCAGAAGATGATCGGGCAGCACTACGGCTTGCAGAAGTAGTGTTTCTCCGTAGATCTGGAAGATCTTCACAAAAACCGGGCTCCTCGCAGGCAGGGCTTCGGCTCGGAAATCTCACTTCTCGAGATCCTTGGGGCTTCATATCTTGCTTCGGGGCTTGGGAATGATATCAGGGCTTTGGGATATGATTAGCACGAAAATCGAGGCAAAAAATAGAGAGAAGAAAGAGTTTGAACAAGAGAAAATGGCTGATCTCGGTTTTTATTTATAGGCTGCTGGGTTTGGGATTACGCTGGGCGTAACTTGGTTACGCTGGGCGTACTTCGACGTCACTGCATGCGTCAATTGGTGGCACTCGAGTATTGGTCAGACAAGTTGCACTCCTCTGAGTACGCTAGGCGTACTCAAATTACGCTCGGTGTAATTTGACTCGTCAAACTTCTAAATTGCGTAACTTTCGCAGATGAGCTCCGTTTTCGACGTTCTTTATATCCACGTGAAGGTGAGATTATGCTCTACAACTTTCATTTGGACTCCGTCGGCTAATTTTGACTTTTATTTTTATTATTTATTTTTAGAAGGCCGGGACAAAAAAAACTTTGTTATAAATTCATAACTTCTTCGTCTGACGTCCGTTCTCGCCTAAATTTTCATCGTTTCGCTACTAACAACGAGGTCTTCGATTCTCGTTTAGATTGTTTCGGATAAAAACCACTCGATCTCAAATCGAGTATTCGGGCTGCATACTGCCAAGTCGAAACTTAGAAAAATCATAACTTCTTCATACGAAGTCAGATTTGGACGTTCTTTTATGCACCCTCACGGTTTAACAAACTCTACAACTTTCGTTTAGATCACTAAGGCTAAATATCGCTCTAACGTAAATTCACTTTTTACGTCATTCAGCGTCATGCCGGTTCTGTGGCGAAACTTCGACAGGTCATAACTTCTTCGTTATAACTCGGATTTCGGCGTTCTTTATATGCACGGAAACCTTGTGACATATACTACAACTTAATTAAGATTATTTATTCTAAATAATATTCTATCAAAAAGTCGTTGTTTGACGCTTATCGTCTCTAAATTGACTAGCCCTAATCTACGGGCGTTACACACTCTACCCCGTTGCATGAATACTGCGCCCATCCGGATCATGGAAGCATCACAATACACCACCATATCCTCCACACCCTCTGGAAGGGTCAACACTGGAGCCTCACACAATCTCTGCTGTAAATTCTCGAATGACACCTGCTGCTCAGGCCCCCAAACAAAATCCACATCCTTCTTAGTCAGACGAGTGAGAGGAACAAGAATCTCGGACAAATCCTAAATGAATCTCCGATAATACTTGGACAATCCCAGAAAACTCCTGATCCTTAAGGAAGTCTTCGGGACCTCCCACTGCATCACTGCCTCAATCTTGTCGTATCGACCAATATCCCATTCTGGTTAACAAGGTGTCCCAAAAACTGAACCTCACGTAACCAGAACTCGCACTTGGAGAACTTGGCATATTGCCTCTCCCTCCTCAGAACCTACAGAAGCTCCCACAAATGCTCCTCATGCTGCTCTTTGGTCTTGGAGTAGACCAAGATGTCATCAATGAACACAATAACAGGCCGATTGAGCATCGGTTGACACACCCTGTTCATCAGATCCATGAATACTATTGGTGCATTGGTGAGCCCAAATGGAATCACCACAAACTAATAATTGCCATAACAAGTATGGAAATCCGTCTTCTCTACGTCCTCCTTTCTAATTCTCATATGATGGCACCTAACCTCAAATCAATCTTGGAGAACCAAGATGCACCCTACAACTGATTAAATAGGTCATCAATCCGCATAGGATACTCCAATGCATCAAGAGGAATGCCAAAACTCCTACTAAAGGCCGAGGATACAAATGACCGACTCACACTTGAGTCAAATAGCACTAATGCATGCAAAGAGTTCACAAGAAACGTACCTAACAAAAATATGAATCATAAGAATACCGTAAAATAATCAGACAAAAACATAAATAGATACATACCACCAATGACGTCTAGTAACGCTCTGGCCTCTTCAAGCGTCATCTAAAAAGCACGACCTCTGGCTCTCGGGGCCTCAGCCCTCCCTTGAAGTTTGTCTGTGATCTGAAGAGTAGTCGGGGTCGGTGCCTGCATAGGCCTAACAGCAAGTAGAAGGCATCGGGCCTTCACATGGCTCGCTTGATCGCAATGGTTACAAATATGTACACCTGGTGAGGGGGTCTGCTGTTGTAGTTGTTGGAAATCCTTTGTTAAATGGACCTGTTTGCCACAATTTTGGCACCTTGTCGTTGGTCAGCAGGCTCCCTCATGAGTTTTTATGCACCAACCACTAGTGCGGCCCATCTATCCTCCAGAGCGAGAATCTGCAGTCTTGACCCGCTTCATAGCCGACTATGACTGGACTGGAGCCTAGCGCTACTCCCTAACCTGAGTCTTAATATCAGTCTCTCTCCTCTGAGCAGCAGACTACAGATCGGAAAGAGTCTGATACTGCTGCGTAGACACAAACTCTCGTATCTCATTCTTGATCATGCTCAGATATCATGACATCTGAACCTGCTCGGAAGAAGCATACTCAGGGCAGAAAAGTGTCGTCCTAGCGAACTTCTTGGTGATCTCCATCACCGACTCCGTCGTCTGTCTAAGTGACAGATACTCCTAGGCCAAACGCCCTCTCTCTACCAAAGGCACATACTTTGCACAAAACATCTCAGTAAATCACCCCAAGTCACTGTGGCCATCTCTGCAGGTGAGTAAGAACCGGTCACAAGCTTTCACCAGTCCTTTGCCCCCAAGCATATAAGGTTCAGGATACACCTGACCTTCTGGTCCTTTGGACAAGAACATGTGAAGAAACAGCCCTTCACATCAGACAACCATCTCATCGCTACAATTGGGTCCTTGAACCCATCAAAATCAGGAGGCTTCGTGTTACTGAAGTTTCGACACGGGAAAGATCCTCTTACCCTAGCGGCATCGACGATTGCAGTGGCTGCGGTAGCGGCAGCCTGCATAACATCAACATAACGCTCATCAAAGAGCTCAATCATAGCGATCTTCACCAACCCAAACATCTGTGGGATAGCACCCTGAACAACTGTAACTACCTCCACAATTCAACTCACGAATCTCATTATCAAGTACAACCAATCTAAATGGCTCACCGCCTCCTTAAGCACCAGCTCTAGATGCCGAACCTCTAGTGACCACCATGTTGAAAAATAAACATAAATTCATCAGATCACCAATAGAGTAACACCCTACTGCTCACATATCTCAACCTTAGGTCTTTTAGTTTCCTTGACATGCGTACGGGTCCTGTGCTTTCAGTAGTACAGGCCCATACTACCTTCCACACCTACCCGTATTTGTTTCACTAATCGCCAAAAAGCCCTTGGCCACTAGGCCCTCTATGCTTGGTGCACACGCACCCTTAAACACATTCCTAAGAATGACCACAACTTCAAGTTCCACTAGGACTCTACAAATCCCACTCACAACCCATGAAACCTCCACTAACATTGCGGTCACCTGCATATGCCAATCGTACATAATGTCGGATCCGATAGACAATCGAATAAGTGATTCTACCCTAAGCGCACATGTAAAGTCCCAAATCTTAGATCCAAATCAGTGATCAAATGATATTGCAATCAATCAGAGTGTAGAAGGAGTAGAAGAAGAATTAACCCAAGCATGCACACATTTATATCATATAAACGTCAAATACACCTTGGAAGACACACACATACATCACCCTAATACTGACACAAACACCTAGTATTTATATCACCTCAGCACCACACGATTGTACGGCCACACATGCGTGTGCAGCCGCACACAGGGTGTACGGCCGCACACAACCACACAAATGAAACGACCACCATAACTAACCCCAAGACCCAAACAAGACCTTTACAAGATAGATGCCTAGCCCAAACCACTATATTATGATCTATCATTCTCCCCCTTGGTTTTTGGCTAGCATAGATATGGTCTTCAATCACTTGGTTTCTCGAACAACCTTAGGTCAGATTTTCCCATAGATCCTATCCAAAGTTTTTCATTGATGATTGTGGCAACCATTCCTGTGAATTCCTTTGCAGCGGCTTCCATGACATCCCTTCTACATATGATTTGATGAAGGACCAAGGTATGAATGTCTCTCTCTTTGAATCTCAGGAGATCATTAGCGCTAATGAGCCTCAAAACTCCTTCTCTGCTTTTGAACTTTATGGCAGCAGTTGCTGTTTCATCATCATAGGCCCAAAATTCCATATCATCAAGATATCCATCACTAAAATGTTGTGGAATTGGAATCTCCTTCACTTGATTAGTAGCTGGCCATAATATTATCTTCATCAGTTGGTTAGTTTCAGGGTCAAGGATATCTTTGTCTTTTCTAACCAACGCTTTTGCGGTCTTCATCATTGGAAAGTTATCCATGAACTGTCTATCCAAAAGCACTAGCATCTTGAGAAGGATTGTAGAATGGAGCCCTTGATAGTTTAGAGAGATCAACCTTCGTCTAGGAGTTGGAGTCATGAATGTTTTTGTAGTATTCTAGATTTCCAGAATTCCTCTTAACCACCCACAACTTAAGCTCAGGATCATAACCCTACATCTTGATCCCTGTGCGATCACCATATAGATCACGAAAATTTCTCCTTTTAAGATCAATCACTGTGAGTTGAGGTTCATCTGCTTTATGGTTCTCATTTGAACTTTTTAAGAAAAGCAAGCCTTCCTTTTGCTCAGTTGTGACTGTTCTTTGGCCATGTTTGATTTTGATCCGTGGAATGTCATTTACAGGCTCCTTCTCAAATCGATCAACAACTCTTGTTGTTTTTGGAGGTGGTTGGTCAACAGGAAATTCACCTTCGGAAGGCTGGATGGGAGCTGTGGGAGGATCTTCAATACCATCCGGCTGTTGAAACAGAGACTGGAATTTATCTCCTAAGGCTTCAAACAATTTGTTCTTCAAGCTAAAATAGAAAGCAGTCAAAGATCCAAGATTAGTCTATAGCTCAGAGATTTGGTTTGACTTCAACGCATTATCTTCCTCAAGCTCAACAATCCTAACATCATGCTTTCCAACTAGAATGTCCTCAATATTTTGCTGTTTTAGAATGCCAATTTCTTCTTTGAGAGAGGACATCATCAGAATCATCATCCCCTGAACGACCTTCCTCGATAGATATTCCTTTTCCACGTGAGGAAGGTTCAGAAATATGTTGAGCCAAGTGCCTTGCTAGCCTTATGGAGGCTTCATCTAGTGAAGGCCTTGTGGGGGAGTATTATGGGATAGCAGATGACCTGCCTGTTTCGAACGTAGTGCTTGGGCCTTCTTCGTTAAGTGTAGGTGGTGTAATAAGTGTTGTGGTGGTGATTGTGGAAGAAGCTGGTGGTGCTTGATCTTGAATGAACATTCCCTGCAGCGGATCTAGACGCCTTCGTTTCACAGGAGGCAGAGACGTCTGTGTCTGTGTCGGATTACTAGAAGATGGCTCAGATGTAAGAGTAGCACCAACAAGGGGAGGAATCCCTGAAGATGCATCCATTTTACTTGAGATGTTGTCCATCGGTTTTGATGTGAGAGGCATTGTTTCAAGAACGTCATCAGAAACCCTAGTCTCTGTTGTGGATTTAGCAACTTCATTGACATTGAAAAAGAACCTGTCGTGGAACTCTGAACTTGGAATATGGTCATCATGCTCAATATCAAGATTAAGTGGGATTTCCTCATTATTAAAACCAGTAAAGTCCATGTCACTCAGAAACTCATCTTCTTCGTCATTCCCTTTATCATCACCCTCTACATCAAAATTACTCTGAACCTCCACATTTCGCAGTTGGTCATGTTCTTCTACCATGATTGCGACAGGGGAGACACGACCTTTTTCGATTTCATGTTCAGAGGTCGAGATAATAATCTCCTCGGTTTCCGTGGGGCTAGAAAGAGCATCGGATTCAGATTGTTCACTCTCTTCAGCAAAAATTCCAAACTTGATCAGTGGATATTTCCCTTCAAAATTAACCTTTCCTGGTCGATTCTGCTTCATCAGACCAAAAGCAGTTGAGCCAATAGACTTGAGATCCAAAGTCTCTTCTCATCTTTCGATTTCAGGGTGCTTGACATTGAGGATAAGTTGAAGGAATCTTGGGTACATGAAGAACTTATCCCTCTTGTTTCCTTCAATGTTCAAAATCATCTCATGCATAATAAACTTTTAGAAATTGAACTCAAATCCAGATGCTAAGGCAGCAATTGCACGAGTGTTAACCAGGGATATTTCATTAGCTCCTGACTTCTGGCCAAAGATACAACTCACAAATACATGAGCTAAATATTTCTAGCACGGAGGCAATAGCTTCTTGAGAGTGGGGGGGGGGGGGGGGGGAAGTTCATTCATAACCCATTTGGTTTAGAATATCTTGAGCACTGTCTAGATCAATCGCCTTTGGAAATTCAGGCTTATCACCGATCTACAAAGTTTCTCGAATAATCCACTCGGTAACCAAGACTTCCTTTCCATGTACAGAAGCCTCAAGAAATTTTGCACCCTTATTATCCTTCTTCACAACTGTGTTGCTCCAGAATTCCTTAACCAATTTTTGATAAATGACCGGACAGGTGGTGAGAGCAGAGAACAAACAACATCTTCTTAGTCCATCTACTATGAATTGAAACTCAGAGTGAGCCTCTGGAGGATCAGCAAGGTAAACAACCAAGTTGTGAACTTTAGCGAATTCAAGATCTGCCATATTGAGTTGAGAAAAGCACACAAAAAAAATCATGAATAAACATCAAGTGCTTTTCCCAATAAACCGTTAAATCAAGTTGCTCACTGGTTAAGTTTCAATATTTTAAGGGAAAATTGGAGTGTGCAGCCGTACACAAAAGTCCATCCGTACACAAGGTGTGAGGCCGTACACATGTGTGCGGCCGCACACGCTCCAATTTTGCCGAAAATCGATTTTCTTTCAATAAACCGTGGATTCTCAGTCGATTAAGTTCCTGTCAAAGTTATCCCGATCAAGCAATCTGAATCACACGAAAATCTGGCTTACGAGGTGTGTCGGTATGTGATGACCGACAGTTAAAGCTTTTGAGTTTCTGTGTTTTAAGTTTGTTGTGATGAACACACAATCGAATCTTCGATGTAAGCACAATGAAAAAAATTATTGTGCTTGAAATCTTCTATTATGCTTTTACAAGTTTTGATTTTTTTGGGTTTGTTGTAATGAACATATAAACGAAGCGTTGAGTATTATGGGTTGATTGTGATGAAAACACAAGTGTTATGGGTTTATTGGAAGAAGAATGGCGCGTCCTTCTATTTTTCGATACTGATTCTGGAATCCCTCATCATCGATTTGATTTAGCAAGACCTTAACATCATCTCCATGTTATACATCAGTCTCCTGAAGGTATTGCTTCCTGAAGGTCTTGCCGAGGCTTGTTCATGGATTTGACATTGCCATAATTGAATTTCATTTTTGTTTCACTAGATTGTGATTAAGAGTTCTTTGTGATTTCATTTCCAGAATGAAGCACATTTGACTTAAAACCTGTCAACATTTTTTATAGACTGATCTGGAGCAGCTTTTAGACAAAATTGCAAAAATGGTCCCTATGTCATGCAATTTTTTTGGGTTTTAGTCCAAACCCTGACTTTTTTGGATTGGTGGTCCTTTTGAGGTAGTTTGCTTGTGATTTTGGTCCTTCGGTAAACTAAAAAGACTAAATTGCCCTTATTATATTTATTTTCCATTTTTCTTTTTTTCATTTAAGTATTTATATATAAAAAATAAAAATAGGGGCCCATATACTCTCTTTCTCTCTCTCCCCAAGATGAAGAAAAATCCTTTCTTTTTCTCTGTAATCCTTTTCTTCCCCCTCTTCATCGCCAATAAACATGACCTGAAGAAAAATCCTTCCACATGGCTCGGCTCTTCTACGACAACAAAACCAACCGTGTCGCCGAACTTCACTTCCCTGGAATGTGTCTCTCCGACGAACTCCTAGACAACACCCACGACAATTTTACCCAACTCACCACTCTCTGTATTCATTACAACGCCCTCTCCGGTCCACTCCCCACATACATCTTCTCACCAGTTAACCTCCATAATCTCTACATCCAAGACAATCTGTTTTCAGGCCCGATTCCAGGATTTGTTTTCCTCTCTTGTGAATCTCGTTAGGGTTAGCTTCATAAATTGGATTGGGATTCTAGATTTACTCCCAATCTAGTTTCCAATTCCAATTCTAGATCCCGTCAGGCTACATAATTCCATGCCAAGACATCAACACAATATATGAATTAATGAGCTACAACGAAGATGGACATCAATATCACCTCTATTGGAAAGAAATAAATTCTATTTAGGTATTCCTTTACCATCTCGTCGTCGGCTTCGGTGATATTTATTTCTGATTAAACGATATACTGAGTGGAGGAAGAGGGAATATCGATGGGATGAGGAACACCATATTCAACGTCACAGCTTCCATTGTTCTGATGCTTCGTTGTTGTATGTGTTTGAGGACGAGAACGAGGAAGATGGTGGTGGAGATATTTCTTTGGTGCTAAGGAGACAAGTGATGGGTGTTTGCTGATGAGGATGGGCGATGGTAGAAGAGGAAGAAGAAGGTGGTTCCAGTTGGAAATTAGGTTTCTTTCTTGTACATGGGGGGAGTTGGAACTGATCTTGAATTAAGGAATGGAAGATTTTCAGGAGAAGAGAATAGTTGTTTCCAGATTTGGAATTGAGGATGAGCAAATAGATGAATCGATGTATGTGTGTGTGAAACAGATCGAGCTTGTGGTCTGGGTTTTTAGAACTAATTTTGTGTTTGAAGCTGAATGATCCACAACAATGGTAAAGAGAAAATGGTGAAGAAGACATAGGGTTCGTTTTTTGCAGATGAGGTCACAAACCAGGAGATATATATATATATATATATATATATATATATATATATATATATATATATATATATATATATATATATATATATATATGTGGGCCCAAATTAATTACTTATTTTCTTTTTCATTTAAATTAAATAAAAAAACATCAAAAATATATCATAAGGGCAGTATAGTCATTTCAATTTTACGAGAGACCAAATTTACATACAAACATGGTCAAAAGGACCATGAAGCCAAAAAAGTCGTGGTTTGGACTAAAACCCCAAAAAACTGTATACCACAGGGACCATTTTTGCAGTTTTGTCCAACTTTTACAGTGTTTCTTGTCGTTGAATTCAAGATTTCACCAGGCATGATTGTGGAAGCTTTCTCGAAGATCTGGGACACCATGTGTGGTAATGATTGAACTTGGTGTAGATACATTACCAAACTCAAAGTCAACAAATTCAATTATAAGCTATAATTTTTGGGTATTTGAAGAACAAAGGGAAGATTATTTATTTCAGAAAAGGAAAGTAGGGTCATAAGAAATGCTTATGTGGCTAGGGGTAACCAGTTTACACCTTCAATTCTTCAAAAGGAACCCAATAGACCTGAGAAAAATGAGTTTATGCCCTCATAAAGCAGTGAACACTTTAAGGACTAAATGGACCAACCCTAGAAACTTCGTAAGGTAGTTACGTCATTTTCCCTTAAAATTAACAAACACAAACTCCCCTTAAATTCTGATTTCAACATAGATACATAAATGTAAGCAAAAATCATGATTAAATATATCAAGTCAAACTCTTAATGATTTTCTAGATATCAAATAATAGAAGATTTCATTTTAAGATTCTCGAAATAATAAACTTGTTTAAAAGATTCATACATAAAACTTAATCTAGAATAGAAATCCTATTTTCTGTCCAAACCAAATATGGAAACTTATATTTTAACACTTGATTCACTTTTGTTTTCACATCATTCCAGGATACATTATCCACGTTTTGACAAAAAATTAAAATTTTACAAAATTTTCTATTAAATAGTCAAATTTAGAATAAATTATACTTTGGTCACATGGTAATATGTATGTTTAGTCCTAGTTTTGGAAATTTGACATAAACTGATGATTAAGGTTGACAAATTCAACAACTTTTGTTTTTATCTCAGTTACCATCAATGATTTTCTTCTAAGTGCATAGAAACGACTAAAATGCATTTGTTTTTTTTCTTTTGTCTTTTATTCTATTTTTCCTTTTTAGAATTATTATTAGAGTATATTACATTATACCACTAACACAACTGCCATCACCATCAATTTTCAACACCACTGTATACCACCACCAAAAAAGTACATAACCACCTACAACTCAAAATTAGAGTAAGCTATAACCCAATGTTGTAAGGTGTTGATGATTTTAGTGTCATAAATTCATTTAGTATAGTCAAGATTACTTGAGACAAGCTAAGTTTAGGTTTGGCTATATTCCAATATTTGACATGTAGAATGCATATTCAAATAAGCTAATGTGAACTTAGAAACATGGAGTTATGGGAGCATGGCCCGACTATACCTTAGGGCTTAGGGCCTCCAATTTTAAATTTTATTATGTTAATTATATATGTATATATACGTATTTCTTGGGTTACAAAGACTAGTTGGAGCTTGGCCCGGTGGTAAAGGTGTCGGTTTATCAAACTAAGGGTCTTAGGTTCAAATCTGTTTTCTTACCTTTCATTCATTTTATTTTGGAAAATACTTAAAACATATCCCACATCGCTCATGGATGAAACTTAACCAACTATCCTCTCTTATATAAGTTCGACCATCCTCTTGCTTTATACTAACTCTACCTTTGAGTCCCACATCGGCTGGGAGATCAAAAATTCAATAACTTCATGTTTATATAAGTGATTTACTAAGATGCATTAAGAAATAATTGGGAGTTGGTTTAAGTTATAAAACTGAAGGGCCCCAATTTTTTTGTTTGCTTAGAGCTTCCAAACTGGTTGAGTCATCCCTATCTGGGATTAGCACCCCTAGCGAGGTTCACGGGCAACACTCCTCACAGGGTCTAGTTTGAAACGTAATCCATATAGGATGGATGTATATGTTCTTTTATTTTACGTAAAAAAGCCAACCGTCATGTCTGTTGGGATACACAAAATTTCCCTCCAATATTATTGAATTTAAATACCAGCATCTATATATATATATATATATATATATATATATATATATATATATATATTGATGGTGTCGGTTGTTACGGAGAACATGTATGAAATATCATAATGTTACTCTACCAAAATAATGTCTCGTGGAACATAAAATGAATGCAATATATTTTTATGTTTTGGTCTCAGATTTTGCCTGAAATCCATATTTTTGTTTTTCTTGTATTATCCCGAGTTAGAATTCATGTAACTTCAGATGATATAGCCGAATTAACATTAAATTTTAGATAAATTAACTAAATAAAGTTCAATACATATTGATGGAAGGCAAACGGGCAATAAATTGCACCGCTAGCCCTTTCTAGATGACAAAACTAATTCTTTTGAAAACAACTTCTGTGGATCTAGGAGATATAACATTAGAAGGCATGACTCGTTGGACTCTATTAAGGAGCTCCACGGCCCCTGGTGCGAGAAAACCAAATGTATCAAATGCAAAAGGTAGAAACACATGTTGATTTTCTATACATGCATTCTCGAGCTTTACCACTTTGCATGCATCGGCTTTCAAAGCGGCGTGCCCTGCTGTGAAACCCCTACTCGTTAAACCGAATTATAGATTTCGAAAAGTGTTTCTAACAAGATCCATGAAATTATCTGAGTCGTATTGATGTTTTGAAACCGCTTTCTAAAAAAAGGACCAAAACCTGAAATGGACCCAAATTTTATCGACGACGGTTTTTTATATATATAGAGAGAGAGATTGGTGGTCGACGGTTCTGTGCCACTGACCGTCGACGGTTCTAGTGGTGGATGAGAGTGTGAGAAATAGATTTGTGGTTAGATTGCAGGTGCGGGAGAGGGGCATAGAGAGTTCAGAGTTGAGAGGTTGAGTAGAGGATATCCATGGAAGAGGGAGTGCCAATGATAGTTTAGGCATAAGTGTCACCGAGAGTGGAGTAGAGGAGATCCATGGAGGAGGGAGTGCCAATTGTAGTTTTGGCATAAGTGTCATAGGTGACATGAGGTGGAATGGGTGGTCATGGACTACGAAAACGGAAGAGATGGAGAACGGAGGTTGATGGGGAAGCTTATGGTTTGTATTAAAGTAAAAATAAACATAAAATGCAAAAAAAGGAGTTAAACTGTTATATTACATGTGTTTAACGAATTTTAACGGGCATGGCAAGAAACTAAAACTAATGGATTTGCCGACCATAAAGACGAATGATGTCAAATTTTCAAAACTAGGACCATGAAGATTGTTAGATTGTGTTATTTCAGAGACCAAAAGTGTATAATTTACTCTCAAATTTAAATTTTCAACCATCTTTAAGATTCGCGTTTTAAAGCAAATTTATTTATCATATATAAACTTTCTTTAAAATTCCGAATGGCATTATCCTTCGTAATTAAAATATGTGCACGTAAACTTTGTTTAGAGCTTAATACATTTCTTGAAATCTCAAGTATTTTTGGAACAAAACCTCTTAAACATTCTTTTCGATCCTTTATAATAATACTTAGATCATGTTTGTTTTGTTTTGTTTATTTTTTTATTATTTATTTATTTATTTTTGTTAAGGCCTGAACTTATAAATGGACTGAATTGTTAATGATATATGAACTTATGAAGTGTTGTTGAGATAAATATTGTTTTGTTTTTGGACTGAATGCATTTAATGGATCCGAATAATTATTATTTTACCTTCCTGTTTAAAATAATGAGTTATCATTTCTTTAATACTTGTTATAAAATATAAGTATACAAAATGATCATTTATTTAAAATCCATTATAAATTAAAAGTATATACCATCACATTATATAATTTTTAAATTTTAAATAAATTAAAAATAAACGTGATACTTAACTAATATATTCTAATGAAAATAAATCTAACATATTCATTGTACTAAATTAATAGTTTTATAAAGAAAATTAGAGGCATATTTAAAAAATATTCCTCATTGTAATGAATTAATATATTTAATGAATTAATATATTTATATAATTGAAATATGTTGCTTTTTATTCTCTTTTTATTAAAAAGAGAATAAAAAGCAATATATATATATATATATATATATATATATATATATATATATATATATATCAGTTATCATTTTTATTTAAAATTTAAGTTGACACTTTAATGTTATATTCAAATTAACAATTTATGTATTTTGTCAAAACTGTTCAAAAGTAGTAGCTTTTAAACTGATAACGGTTTATATTCAACAACATTTTAAATTTAATAAATTAAATATAATATGTTAAAATTTAAAGACATAGGTTTATAAGTAGAAGTAAATATATTATTTTAAAATTGAAATTTAATTTATTTATGATTACACTTTTGGTTTGATATTTATTTAATCTTATTAACAAACTTATAATCATTATTAGAAATACACTACAATTTATGACTTTAACTATTTACAAAATATTTTTGGGTTGTCTAAGTTAAACTAAAATTTATATTTAAGTTGACATTGTAATGTTATATTTAAATTAATATTTTAAGTATTTTATACAAATTGCTCCAAATTTATATCTTTAAAATGATAGTGGTTTACATCCAATAATATATTAAAACTAATAAATTAAGTATAATATGTTAAAAGTTAAATATATATATATATATATATATATATATATATATATATATATATATATATAACTTTATAAGTAGAAGTAAAAATATTATTTTAATATTGAAATTTAGTTTATACATGATTACACTTTAGGTTGTATATGTATTTAACCTTATTAACCAATTTATAATTATTATTAGAAAGAAATTGAAAAGACATGGGAGTTTCAAATGAATGTGGGGAAAGGAAAATGCTTACTTTATAAGTATACTAGGCGGATGCCCGCGCGTTGCGCAGAAACAACTATATAGTTGAAGTCTTTGCAAATATATATTTTTTTAAATATAACAATAACGTTGTTGTTGAATTTGATAAAATAATTTTTATACTAAATTGATATAATATATTGATTATTTTGATTATATGATAATATATACATCTATTATAACTTCGTAATCTCAATCGTTTGAATGACTTCTACCCGCGACTTACACATGAATAAAATTAAATATAATATATGGTTTAATGTTATTTATAGTTGTTATTGTAAATTAATTTTTTAAAATTTATTTGCTTAATGTTTTAATTTCTATCATTATAATTATTTAAAACATCAAATATTTTTTTTATTTTAAAGGTAACAATATAATCATTTATACATAATTATTTTTAACTATAATTATTGTAAGTTATTTTAAACTACTTATTTGGAAACTTTTAACGATTATAAAAATATATTTTGGAAATATTTCAGTTAATCTGATATTACAATTTAGTTTTTGCATTTATAACTACAATTTATCACTTTTAACTATTTACAAAATATTCTTTGGCTATTCAAGTGGAACTGAAATTTATATTTATGTTAACATTGTAATGCGTAGAAACTCCTATATAATTGAAGTCTTTACAAACATATGTTTTTTTAATATAACAATAACGTTGTTGTTAAATTTGATAAAATAGTTTGTATACTTAATTGATATAATATATTGGTTATTTTGAATTATATGATAATATATACATCTATTATAACTTCATAATCTCAATCGTTTGAATGACTTCTTGTAACGACCAAAAATTTCAACACAATTTAAACTTTTCAAAAACAATTCATTTTAATAACGTTATTACAAAAAAGTTTTCAATACATTTATTATCAGAGTATTCCCAGAATCATGCCATAAACATAAACACGAGGAGCAGTACGATCACGCCTTCGCCTTGCCACGATCTCCTGAAGAACCTGAAAAAAAACATTTAAACCACAACTGTAAGCCCGAAAGCTTAGTGAGATACCCCCAAAATACCAACCACAAATACGCCCTTCCAGCCTACGACCTTCCGGTCCAAAACATATTGCCTTCCGGCCCATACCATATTGCCTTCCGGCCCATAACATAAATAGCATACATAACATAACAAAACATAGAACAATCATGCATATCGGGTCTACTGTGTGACTGGTCCGCCGTATCGGCCTTCAGTCCACCCTCCGTGTCTAGTCATGTCCTTCGAGTCTGCAGTGTGGTTGGTCCGCCCGCACCGGGCCTTCAACCCACCTGGTCCACTCTCTGAGTCTACAGTATGACTGGTCCACCCGCATCGGGCCTTCAGTTGGCCTGGTCCACTCTCCGAGCCTCGGCGCGTCTGGTCCGCCCTCGTGGGGCCTACAGCCTATCCGGACCGCTCGTTGGGCCTTTGGAACAACCGGGCCGCCCTGGGTATCTTGGCCTACAACACAAAGTAGGACCCGCCTCAACCCAACTCCAGTCCAAACAACCATGTGCACATAAACATACAGCCATATAACAATTTGTAGTCAACAAATAGATCAAACAGATCACATAACATATCATCACCCTAACCAGGATACCGACCTAACCGATCACTAGCATAGCATCAGCCTACGTCTCAGCCAAAATACTACTTACGCACATACGCCTTTCCAGGCCATGACCTTCCGGTCAACATCACAATGCCTTCCGGCCCATAACATGATATGCCTTCCGGCCCATAACCTAATGCCTTCCGGCCCATAACACGTAATATCATAACAACAGATACCCGGATCTCAATCCGATAAAGGGCCGGCCTTGGTGCCTTAGACCCTGTTGATATAGTGAGGATAACTCACCTCGTGAATGCCGATACTCTGAACTGAGGAAGCAGACTCTCGAACCACCAACTCACCACAAATCCCGAACTAACCATCATAACAAAAATAAGCATTAGGTCAATCATACTTCCACTTATCGGCCAAGACCAAAGTCCAAATCTCATACAAAGTCCAACATTAGCCCAATTTACCAAATTGAGCCCACTTCACCAAATGGGCCTAGAACCAATGTCCATAACAATAATTGGGCTCAAAATACTCTATCCCTAAATTCCCAGACTTGGCCCAATAACCAATTGTCCATCAACGGCCCAAACTCAAAACCCAAAAATGAAAGTCCAACGGGAGGAGTACGCTGGGTGTACCCTCCTTGGTACGCTGGGCGTACTGCAATGAAACGCAAACGAGGATCGGGGCTTTGGCCCGCTACGCGGGGCGTAATCAAGGGTTACGCGGGGCGTAATCAAGGGTTACGCGGGGCGTAACTGCAATACTCAATAAGTCCTTTTAACCTCTTAATGGCTTAAGCTCTTAAGCCCAAACTTCAGATCCATAGGCCAAATATGATTAGAATTCATAAAGTCTCAGACTTTATCACTTGGGACGTCCTTAAGCTCTTAATCCAAGGTCTTAATCCATTAAGACCTATATATCTTACACATGGAACAACTATAGCCCTTGGGACCTCATTTTTCTCACTCAAGACCTCTCTAAAGGTCTGAAAGGACAGATAATCTTGACCAAATCGAACTATGCAACAAGGTGAGGACTTTTGGGACAAGAATGGTGACAAAGCTTCAAAATACATAGATCTATACAATATGAAGGTCAAGCAAGAAGCTTTATACCTCAAACAAGCTCCAAAGGATGGTATCTCTTCAGATCTACAAGCTCCACACGTTCTTCTTCTTCTTTGACAACTTCTCTTTTCTCCTTCAAGCCTTTCTTTTGCCAAAAAGAGCTTTCCAAGGTCAAACACACCCAATAATGGAGAGAACACGAGATCTAGGGTTTCTCTGAGGTTGAAGATGAGCATAAGGAGGCTAAGGGGTGAACCAACATGTTCCTTATATAGTGGCTGACCCTAAAATAGGGTTTGGGGTTTCTGAGAGTACGCTGGGCATACCTCCCTGGTACGCTGGGCGTACTCACCCGGCCACCCGCAACTTTTCGCCCCTTTACGCTGGGCGTACTTCCAGCTTACGCTGGGCGTACCCAGCTAGACTTCACCAATAATTGCATGCATGCCATGCATGCATGGGACCCTTTATCCACTTATACCACAAAGAGCTATAAACAATGATCAACTTCAAAACACCGCAACTCCTCTAATCTAAACCTGCTCCCAAATAACTTTACATTCATACGGGGGGTGACGAGAGCCCAAATGCCTCTAACACATACACCAGCCCGAAACCATCTCGGATGAAACTCATTTCTCGCAAAAGGACCAGAATTACCCTTCCTCTTAAATCTCAGGGACTTATAATTAAACACTTAAAGAACGGGGTGTTACACTTCTATCCGCGAGTTACACATGAATAAAACTAAATATAATATATGGTTTAATGTTATTTATAGTTGTTATTGTTGTTAACTAATTTTTTAAAATTGATTTGCTTAATGTTTTAAATTCTATCATTATAATTATTTAAAATATCAAACATTATTTTTGATTTTAATGGTAACAATATAATCGCTTATATAGAGTTACTTTTAACCATTATAAAATATGTTTAGTAACATTTTAGTTAAACTGAGATTGCAATTCAGTTTTTGTATTTATCACTACAATTTATCACTTTTAACCAATTTAAAATATCCATTTGTTTTTTAAATGGAATTGAGATTTATATTTATGTTGGCATTGTAATATTATATTTTAGTTAACAATTTAAGTATTTTGTCCAAACTATTCAAAGGTTGCAGCTTTAAACTGATAATGGTTTACATATAACAACATATTAAATCAAATAAATCAAAAATATAATATGTTAAAAGTTAAAAACATAACTTTATAAGTAGAAGGAAATATATTATTTTAAAATAAAATTTTAGTTTATTTATGATTACACTTTAGGTTTGATATTTATTTAACCTTATTAACCAACTTATAATCATTATTAGAAAGACACTACAATTTATCACTTTTAACTATTTACAAAAATATTATTTGGGTTGTTTAAGTTAAACTAAAATTTATATTTAAGTTGATCCTGTAATGTTATATTTAAATTTATAATTTAAGTATTCTATACAAATTGTTCAAAAGTTGTAGCTTTAAAATGATAATGGTTTACACTCAACAATATATTAAAACTAATAAATTAAGTATAATATGTTAAAAGTTAAAAAAAACATAACTTTATAAGTATAAGTAATGATATTATTTTAATATTGCAATTTAGCTTATATATGACTACACTTTAGATTTCATATTTATTTAACTTAATTAACAAAATTATAAATATTATTAGAAAGAAATTGAAAAGTCATGGGGGTTTCAAATGAATGTGGTGAAAGGAAAAAATACATGGAAGTTTCAAATGAATGTAGTGAAAGGAAAAATGCTTCCTTTATAAGTATATAATGATAATGATAATGATATATATATATATATATATATATATATATATATATATATATATATATATATATATATATATATATAGGGAAAAGGGAATATACATTACAACCCTACCTAAGCTTAGGTACTAAACCTCTTGAAAGTACATTGTTTTACTATATAAAGATTACGGTTAATGAATTCATGATTAATACTTCAAGATGTAAATTCAAGATCGACACAATAGGGTTTAGGGTTTAGAGTTTAGGGTTTAGGGTTTAGGGTTTAGGGTTAGGGTTTAGGGTTTAGTGTTTAGATTTAGGGTTTAGTGTTTAGCTTTAGTGTTTAGGGTTTAAATTTAGGGTTTAGGTTTAGGTTTAGGGTTTAGTAATGTTCACTTGGATGAAGTAATAAACGATAATTGAGGAAAGAAAACGGAGATGATAAAATGATAATGAAAGAAAGAAATGTTATGGAGAATGATATATTTACCAAGTGAAACCAAACCGGGTATATTTAGCATGTTAAAACGACATATTTTAGAGGTTTAGTACCTAAGCTTAGGTGGGGCTGTAATGTATATTCCCTATTCCCATATATATATATATATATATATATATATATATATATATATATATATATATATATATATAATTTTTTTTAACTATTATCACACTATAAATACCACAACATCCAACAATTTTTTTTAACTCATACCTTCTTACTCTCTCCAAAAAATATTAATCAAAGTGTCATCATCTTCATCATCCGATTCGACGACTCTAGAGGAAGCTAAGTTTATCGATTCCGTCATGGCGAAAACGGTTGCATACTTTCAAAACCGACTAGGCGAAACATCACTTGCACGATCTAAACCAAGAAAGTCGCGGTTGCGTAAAAATCGCGAAGCCAAACACGATCGTCTTATAGAAGATTCCTTTGTAGATGACGCCATCTACGCTGTAAAGTTTCGACGTCGGTTTCGGATGAGGAAGGAACTATTCTTACGTATTGTTGGCGATTTGGAAGACCGCTTTCCACATTTCCATTGGAAAATGGATGCGAGACGGATAAAAGGTTTCTCTCCAATTCAAAAATGAACGGCTGCAATTCGTTAGTTAGCATATGGTATGGGCGCAGACAAATGGGACAAGTATTTTAGGATGTCAAAGCGTACTGTGCGGGAGTGTGTGTACAAGTTCTGCAAAGCGATCTGTTTGGTTTATGGGCATCGATATTTGCGCAAACCAACTATGATCGATATCCACCATTGTACACGGTGCATGAAGGCAAACATGGATTCCATGGAATGCTTGGTAGTATCTATTGCATGCATTGGAGTTGGTCATTATGCCCCAACGCATCGCGTGATTAGTACATGAGAGGCAACCACAAAGAGCCGAAGATCGTTCTAGAGGCTATCGCATCACATGATGTTTGGATATGACATGCCTTCTTTGGTCTAGCTGGTGCAAACAATGACATCAATGTGCTAGACCAGTTGTTGGTATTCAACGATATCTACCTTGGAAAGTCGCACGATGTACCTTTTCAAGCAAATAGGGTAGCATATAAGCGTGGATACTATCTTACCGACGATATATATCCTCCCTTGTCTGGTTTTGTGAAATCGTTTACATGTCCTAACGACCCGAAAAGGAAAAAGTTTAAAGAGGCACAAGAGTCGGCTAGGAAGGATGTGGAGCGAACATTTGGTGTACTTAAGAGACGTTGGCAAGTACTAGCAGTTGGGGCAAGGTCATAAGAAGTGAAAAGGTTACAACACGTAATGTATATATGTATTATATTACATAATATGATTCTTGAAGACGAAGGAAGAGCGATATGTCGGTACAACGAAAATGAAGTTTTGCCAAATGTTGAAGGAGTAGTCGTTGGTACACAAGAGTATATGTCAAACAGAAGAGAAATACACAATCGCGACATTCATCACGCCCTTTGTGCTGATTTGGTGGAGCACGTTTAAAGGACTCATATTTAGCCGCCGATAGAGTTTTCTGATGATGATTTGTTTGACGAATCAGACGAGGATTCTGATATGTTCATCGAGATCGAAGATTCCGATGACGAGAGTGACGTTCAGGAGAATAAAGAGTTGAAGACGATGAGGTCGATGACGAGGGCGATGATTCCGAGTGCGTATTTTGGTTTTTTTAAAATTAGGATATTAATTATGTTTTCTATGTTATGGTTTGTTTGATTTTTTGTTTGCATTTTTAATTTTTTTTAATTTTCTACTTATTTAAATATTAGGTTTAATGTAATTTTTATTTTAATTAATGAAATGCTTTTTATTTTTAATTAAGTTTCATGTTTATTATTAATTTAAAAATTATAAATCATAAAAAAAATATTTAAAAAAAAATTAAAAAAAACAAAATAATGAGAAAGTTTCTCATCCATTCTTTGGGTTTAAGTGAAAAAAAGAAAATAAGATAAAAAATGTTGTGGCCTGCAGAAAATGAACGAAGTATCTCACCCACACCCTTAGTGGTGTGGAGGATAATTTTGGAAAACAAATATAAGAGTACCACTTAATGTTAAAGATATCTATTTTCCAACTTAATCCCCTAAGATAATTTAACAGTAAGTAAAAAACGGTCTTATATAGATGAACTTATTAAACTTTCTAAGCATTAAATTCATTAAGACAAAAAGAAACGGCTTCTTAGTAAGCTCATACTTTAAATCACCACGAATCTTTAAAATTGCACATTAAACATTATTTTTAGTTTAAACTTGGTTTTTTAACTTGTCTTTTATTAAAGTAAACTAAAAAGAAGCCAAGAATTATATAACAAGGAACCATTAAACACCTTGTTCATAACTTCATAACATTAGGATGAAAAGAGGTGTAAGAATTTACAATTGTCAAATGCCATCATCAAACATTTTCTTGTTGACTTCGACCAATTTGTGCTTCATTACTAACCCAATAATTGCTTCCATCTGGCCCAGAAAGCTTAAACCTGCATAAACTCAAGATCAATTATATTAACATTGTAATCATATAAATTTCACAAAAATACGTAATTCTACTCTCATACTAACCTCTCCAAAACCGATTTTCCCTCCTTGTACTTTTGATTCTTTTCATGAGCAGTTTCCTGTTATCAAATTATATAGTCATGTTTTAGTCAGGTTATATCAATTTTATGGTCGCATCTACAAATCAGAAAATTGCGACCAATAAAATTATTAAAAAAAAAAAATTGTAAAATGGTGAAAACACAAAGCCTCAAGATTTTACATATGTCCATCCGACAATTGATCCACATTTCACACAGAAAATGTCAGCAACTGTGTGTAATCCTGTCATCATCATTCTATCTTCTTTTACCCCAACTGTCACATTTACTCTGTAAGAGTATAAAACATGAAGAAATTGCATAGTGACATCCACATTGTCAAAAAGGCATTTCAAAATAATAATAATATAATAAATGAGCAATATTAACATATAGGAGCAATGAAAACTTACACCTTACTGAAGAGATAAGCTTTCCCATGTCTGCAATGGAAGGACTGGATGAAAAAGAGGAAAGGGTAAAACCCTAATCAGCAAAGTTCTTTAAATCAAACATATCAACACGCTAAGAACACCAAGAATTTGCCGTAGAAACACAGAAACTAGCAAATTTTGTGATGTAGATAACCAATTTCAATCCCAATCCACTCGAATTCACATCGTTTCTTCACATAGTTCAATGCAACCAGTTGAATAAACTTGCAATTTCAACAAGGAGTTATTTTTGAAGGTTTTTAGGTCAATTTAATGTAGATACAAATTCTTAATTCTAATGTATTTAAGTCAAACTCATCATCGATTGAGATTTTGTATAACAAAATCAAAATCAGAACATGGGATTTAAAAATTGAATAATAATCTTCAAATTCCAGAAGATCGATGGGTAGTATCGATCAAAAATAGCATATCAGGATTGAAAGAACTGAACTGACCTTGGAAACAATGTCGTCGCAAAGAGCAAGTTGGGTTTTGCAGTGCTTACAACTGTAAATCTTCCCCTCCAAGGTTACTAAGAACAATCGGCCCATTTCTTCTTAGAACGTTGGATTGAAGAAGAGAAGAAGAAGAAGATATGAAAAGTGGGGAAGAAAGACAGTTTTAAAAGCATTCAATCATCAACAAATCCACGCAATCTGACCCCAGTAATATATTTTTGCTGGAAGGTGGATCCCACCGTCATATTCAGCATACATTTATTTCTCTAGGTACATCTTAAGTTGCAGAGAATACAGCATAACATGCAGAAAGTACAACTTTTAATGCGTATGTTACAACAGTACAACTGTCTAGATAAAGTGTACCACCGTTTTATATAGTGAATTTTGCGAAAATATGTTCTCTTTTTGTTAAAATACGTTAAATAATCTTTTTATTAACATTGAACTTTGCAAAAATATAATACTAGATGCTCTGTAAAATAATAATCTCACCAACCATCTTCCATGACTCTTTTTATGTTTTAACATTTTGGAAAAAGAACAAATAAATTCATTGTAAAATAATTTACAAAACAAAAAAGTTCAAAAACATAGATCTATAACCTCCCAAAACAGTATGGTAAATTCTTAGACAATTTAAACTAACTAGACCATTTGATTATTTAGATTAATCATTCAGTATAATACAATCTTTAATTAAATAATAAATAAAATAAAGAGAAAATGACAAAAATAGCCATTTACACTAATTGCATTACAAAAATAGCAAAAAAAAATCGAAATTACAAAATTAGCCTACGATTTCGCAGATGGAGATGTCCCATCTGCGAAATGAGCATCTCATCTGCGAATGTACAAGCACCTAAAGCACAGCTGTGCTTTAGGTGTTTGTACATTTGCAGGTGCTTTTAATTTTTTTTTTTTTAATTTTTTTTCTGTATATATAGGGGTAATTTCGCAGATGGAATAGGTCCATCTGCGATTTACTCTCATTCTATCTGCGAAATTGTGGTTTTTTTGTATTTTTTTTTTTAAGTTTGACTATGAAATGAATTGGTTTGACTACGAAATCATGTTGCTATATAAAAAGTTTTGTAGAAAAATATCATTTTGGTTGTTATATAAATCAGGTTCCATTAACTTGCCATCTCCCACCGGTTACAAGACAAACCAAATATTCAATTATTTTTTGAGCAAATTGTAGAGAAAGTTCTTAAACAAATAACAACCAAAATGATATTTTTCTACAAAACTTTTTATATAGCAACATGATTTCGTAGTCAAACCAATTCATTTCATAGTCAAACTAAAAAAAACCACAATTTCGCAGATAGAATGAGAGTAAATCGCAGATGGACCTATTCCATCTGCGAAATTACCCCTATATATACAGAAAAAAATTAAACAAAAAATTAAAAGCACCTGCGAATGTACAAGCACCTAAAGCACTGTGCTTTAGGTGCTTGTACATTCGCAGATGAGATGCTGATTTCGCAGATGGGGCATCTCCATCTGCGAAATTGTGGGCTAATTTTGTAATTTTCATTTTTTTTGGTTATTTTTGTAATCCCGTTAGTATAAATGACTATTTTTGTCATTTTCTCTAAAATAAATAGAGCTAGAGCTAATCCTACCCATATTCTTCGGATCAAATATACCCAGTCCATTTACCTCCAAACCAGTTAGATTCTAGATTGGACTTTGGAGTTTGGAGTGGGTCTCAGCCCATATTAATATCTATAATAAAAAAGGAAAGTCCGTGGCCCGCTTTTCATCATTTAGTCCTGTAATTTTTATTTTTGTCGCACTTTTCCTTTTACTTTGTAAAATGATGCTTTATATCTTTTATTTTTCAAAATTACACTTTTACCGCTTTAACTTTTTTTTAGTTGTTACTTCCACCCCTTCAATTTTTTAAACTCTTGTGTTTACCCAAAATACATATAATTTGATTTTTTATGTAGCTACCATCTCTCAAATTTAAAAAATATCACTTTCACCTCTCGATTTTGAAAGAGTTCCTCTTTCTAAATATATTATTGTCGTCGCAAGTTTACACCCCCTTCATTTTATAAACATTCATGTTTACCCCCCTTCCCCCCTCCGGGTACTATATATAATATGATTTTCCCATCCACCTATTTATCTACGTTTTGACATAAATTTTTTACGTTTTCGTGCTTATTTTTAAGCAATTTTCTTGTCATAGATGTTGTCCCTGACTTTGGTCTCTGACTTTTGTGTGTGACAACTTAATTCATCCCAAACTTATATTGCTACTGAAAGAGTTCTTCTATGTAAATCCATTATTGTTTCCATAACGTGCAACAAGTAAAATCCTAGTTATATCTAAGAATATAAGGTTATACGAAGTGGTAGTGTAAGACTCTTCGTAAGATGATGGGACAATCAACTCATCGGTTAAACATTATTTCCTAAGGATGGTGAGAAGCTAGTCACGTGAGTTGGTGTGAGTCTGCTTACGGGACATCATAAAAGAAAGAGAAGACCTCCTATCTCTCTATCTCTCACTCTTCTTCTCCTTCCCTCACTTTTTTCCTACTAGTAAACACCATTTTATAAGGTTGGTAAAAACTTAATGGAGTTGATATTGGCTATGTGGTCCGTTCGTACACGTGGAGTACTTTTAACCTAAGATATCTTTAAAACTTTCAACATTTCATACTATATTAATATCATATCATTTTCCACATCATACCTCTCAAACCTTGCAAAAAATACTCAATAATCTTTAGAGAGAGAAAGAAAGATAGCTTTGCACGATGCTTGAGCGACAAACTTTAAATTTTGAAGACCTTGTGCAAAGGTATGTGGTGTAGCAACACCTTGCCCGAGGCCATGTCAACAACATGAGTTGTTATAGAGCATGTGCACCTAATGGTCTAATTAACAACAAAAAGGACGACACTAGACAACACTACTTTTTTAATTGGTATGCCACCTTAGGTTGAAGTTTGTGAGTTTTGAATCTTATTTCTTCGACCATTAATTGTCGGAAATTGCCATTGTCTTCCGCCAATACTTCCTTTACTCATATATTCTTTTTCTTTAGTGCATCTCAAGTTGTAACTAACCCATCCTAATTGATTATGTATGTAAAGCATAAGCTACACAAGAACTAAAGTCTTTTTAACATAAGATATACCTCAATTGAAACCAAAGCTTGACTCATTGATCATAGGTATCTTTTATTCTTGCAAATGTATATCCCACCTCTTTCTCTCACCCCCCTCCCTTTACTTAGAGCATGTTTTCTTAAGTCTTAAGCGAGGGGGTAAGCCTCTTTTTATAGATTGTGTGTTTTTCAGTAAAGATCGACTTAACATCAATTATTATTATTGTTATTGTTATTGTTATTATTGACCGTTATATAATTTTCAAATCGGGCATTCTTCTTAATTATTAAATAGATAAAGTATTGCAAATCCTTCATATTTAATAAGGTCCTTCCAAATAATCCATTAATTCTCTTAGTACTAATTAAATGAGAAATTTAATATCGTAAGAATAAATATATATCGGATTTTTGGGTACTATAACTAATCTCTTCCTAAATTCACCATCGTATATAATGAAAATGTCAATTTATCTATTTTTTTAATAAACTCTATTCAACACTAATGGACCAAACACATAAAATGTCGACGTTTTTTTCGTTTGTGACAGTTGCATAGGTCAAGTTCTGTTGTATGTACCTTCCGATTCCCATTAGATTTATATTTTTACAAAATGTCTACCTAAATCGTTATTTAACAAGTTTGGTTCAAATTTAAATATTCTTTAGATAAAATTTTGGGTGTTGATGATTGTTGTATTCATCTTGAAATAGAATTCTTCAAATTGAGATTTTATGAAATCGCTTATCTGTTTTTTTAAGGGTAGAAGAGATTTTATAGCAAAACAAAAGCCACCCAAAAACTGGACAATGGACAATGTAATATATATATATATATATATATATATATATATATATATATATATATATATATATATATATATATATATTATCAAATTAAAATGGAAATATGGATTTGTTTGTGTTGGAATTTATATGCTTGTACACACAACTCTATTGAAATGAAATTTGTCAAAACTAAAACAGAACTATTCATTTGCTTGTGATTTTTACGACAATTGTACAACAACAATCAAATTTGTTTTAGATGTCTCCTTTATTCCAAATTGCCATATTGGTATTTGTCTTCCGTAGGACTTTTATCATGAATTTGAATGACAAATCGGTATTTGTCTGATTGTTAGGCTATGGGGAATGGAATGCAGTAAGAATCAGGTGACGCTTATGTGGCATAATGAACACCGCCTCTCTATGCAGTTTGGGGAGTGCAGTTTGAGGTGTGCGACCAAAAATTGGAGCGCTCCTCTCTCTCACTCTTCCTCCTTCTCTCTATCTCTCTTTTCTTTCTCTTTCCTCTTTTCATTGTATACCACTCATTGTGTGTGGTAAGGAAGTATGGCAAGGCAAAACGAGGGAGTGTAGCGCTACACTCCAGCCTTAGATGTCTTCTTTGATTTTTATGTCTTTATCAAATTGAGTACAATTTATTTCTATAAAGAACTTGAATGACTAATTTAAGATTTTATGTTGATTTTGCTGAGTAAGACATTGCTGATTGAACATCTGCAAGCAAATCAACAAAAAAATGTCACCTCGTCAAATAAAATTGGCAATTCTCGTTTTACAGGCAAAAAGATTAAAACTTCTCAAACAATAATAATAAGAATATATATATATATATATATATATATATATATATATATATATATATATATATATATATATATATATATATATATTTTCCTTTAGTGTTTTACTCCATAGCTTTTTCAACAACCGACCTAATGAATTCTTATTTCTGCAATAGATATAAGTATTCATATCTAAATACAATAATGAAAATATATGGATATTAATACTTATCGTGTCCGGGTGGTGGGATTGGAAAGCAAGAAAGGCATGTCATGTGGCCGGAGAACAACAAAGTGAAACACACTAATGAGAATCATTACAAACTACAAAGGCAATAGCGAAAGGCCAAATATGTTTGATGGGGGCGAAATTGATTGATAGATATTATTACTTGAATAACGGGTTATGTTTATATGGTTACAAAAACTTTATTATTATGGTAATAGTAATTTTTAAGCCACATCAGTTTTATCCAATTTTTTGGACTTTACAGTTCAAATCACTTTCCCCCAACAAATAGTTTTCGCTTTAAAGTTGAACCGGTTTAGAATCAACACATATCCATATTATATATCATCCTATTATTTTTTCTGGATTTCGATGGTCCCTGTCATATCTTCTTTGTGATTGCCAATCTCATCAAACAATGCCACTTTTATTTATTGAACTAGGCGAATGTCTACGCAACGAAACACCTATATAGTTGAAATCTTTACAAATATATGTTTTTTTTAAATATAACAATAACGTTGTTGTTAAATTTGATATAATAATTCGTATACTAAATTGATATAATATATTGATTATTTTGAATTATATGATAATATATACATCTATTATAACTGCATAATCTCAACCGTTTGAATTACTTCTACCTGCGAGTTACTCATTAATAAAATTAAATATAATATATGGTTTAATGTTATTTATAGTTGTTATTGTTAATTAAATTTTTGAAATTTATTTGTTTAACATTTTAATTTCTCTCATTATAATTATTTAAAACATCAAACATTGTTTTTTGATTTTAAAGGTAACATTATAATCATTTATATAGAGTTATATTTAACTATTGTTATTGTAAGTAACTTTAAGCTATTTATTTGAAAATTTTTAACGATTATACAAATATCTTTAGGAAATATTTTAGTTACATTGAAATTATAATTCAGTTTTCGCATTTATTACTATAATTTATCACTTTTAACTATTCACAAAATATTTATTGAGTTTTTTAAGTGGAACTGAAATTTATATTTAAGTTGACGCTGTAATGTTATATTATAAATTAACAATTTAAGTATATTGTCCAAACTGTTCAAAAGTTGTAGTTTTAAATTGATAATGGTTTACAAACAACATCTTAATCTAATAAATTAAGTATAATCTGTTAAAAATTAAAGACATAACTTTATAAGTAGAAGTAAAGATGTTATTTTAATATTAAAAGTTAGTTTATTTATGATTACACTTTAGGTTTGATATTTATTTAACCTTATTAACCAACTTATAATTATTATTAGAAAGACACTACAATTTATTAGTTTTAACTATTTGGAAAAATATTATTTGGGTTATTTAAGTTAAACTAAAATTTATATTTAAGTTGATCCTGTAATGTTATATTTAAATTTATAATTTAAGTATTCTATACAAACTGTTCAAAAGTTGTAGCTTTAAAATGATAATGGTTTACACTCAACAATATATTAAAACTAATAAATTAAGTATAATATGTTAAAAGTTTAAAAACATAACTTTATAAGTAGAAGTAAATATATTCTTTTAATATTGAAATTTAGTTTGTATGTGATTACACTTTATGTTTGATATTTATTTAATCTTATTAACCAACTTATAACCATTATTAGGAAAAATTAAAAAGTCATAGGAGTTTCAAATGAATGTGGTGAAAGGAAAAATTCATGAGAGTTTCAAATGAATGTGGTGAAAGAAAAAATGCTAGCTTTATAAGATATATAGATATGTTGTTGGAAAATTAGTGTTAAAAATTTTAAAAAATAGGTTTTCCCTAGTTTTTAACACGTTCAAAACAGATTTAATATGAATGATAAATTAATCCTTAAAATGAGAATGTTGGAAGAAGTAAATAAAATAGTTTAATGGGTAAGAAAAATAAAAGAAAAGTAAAGGACCTTTCTACAAATATTCTTTCTCTTTGTAACTGAAAATACTTATTAATTACGGAATTAATATTATGATTAATGTCCGCATTTAATCTTTGTCGGTTACAAATAGGACCTCTAATTTATATTAGTTGTGAGACCCATTTAATACATGAGTTAATTTAAAAAAAATTAAATATAAATGTCAAAATATTTGAGAACTTTGAATTTATAAGAAAATAAGAAAACTAATTGAAATGTTTTTTATCATTTAACTTTAAACAAATAATTTAAATAAATAAACAAAAGAAATTAATGAACTTTAATTTGAGAATTTTAAAATTAAAAGGTAAGTTCATTAATGAAGTTGATATCAATTTATTACTACATTTATTGTAATTATTACATTAAAATATTATGTTGAATCTAATAAAATAGAAAAACTCATAAAATGACATATGGAAAAAAAAATTAATATAAAATAACCAGAAAATGACATTTGTCAAATTAAATAAGAGTGTGACATGTGGGAAAAAACATTTATTTATAAAAGTAGATAAATTGAGGTTTTGGGTGACTAATTTAAACACCCTAAGGAAAAACAAATTTCTTTTCTTCTCCCCTTTATCTTCTTCTTTTTCTAGCTACATTGAAGATATAATTCATGCTTATTGAGGGTTTGGGCGGTCTAGAAGAACCACTTTAAACTGTTGTATCACGAGAAACAAACATTCGGTAGCGGCAAATTTGTTTTAACGACATTATGTTAAACACATCCCTTAGTTTTTTTTGTTTTTTTTGTTTTTTTTGTTTGCTTTCGTATATTTTCTGTGATATTATTCCTAAAATCTTAAAGCAAATTCGTTTGTACAAAACGAATAAAGGAAAATATCTGCTTTTTATGCTTTTATACTACTTGTTTTTTTAGTTTTTGTTATTGTTAAATTTTGATAGAAGAAAAAAAATGATTTTTTTGGAGTTTTTCTTGACTGATTTTAGCAAAAAAAAAAAAAAAAACAACTTTGTTGTACTAAAAAAACAACATTGTTTTGAGAGAAACGACTTTGTTTTAGTAGTTTTTTAGAAAACCAGTGCTAATTGCTGAAAAATTGCTTCGATTTTGTTGAAAAACAACAATAAATTCTTCATAACAGCATCATAATTTGGAATATCGTTAACACAAGGAAGAGAAAACTTTATTTCTTAGAGCTTCAATCAAAATAAAGAAATTGAAAAGAAATAAATAAAAAAATCTATTTCTTTTATATATTATATTAGGTGTTTGTTGCTTCCCATTTGTGTCACTGCGTGGTTAAATTAATGGGCCAATTTAACACATTTGTTTGTAAAAGATTTATTCATTCTCGATTTGTGTCAGTGTTGTGATAAACAAAAGAAATTACATTTTGTGTGATGTTTTAACATCAAAAGAAAAATGTTATCATTTATTTTAACACTTTCAAGTGGTTTGAATTTCCCACTTATAACAATATTATAAATTGTACAGCTAAGACAGTTTTACATACTTTTGTTTTTGTTTAACTACAAGCTTAAGAGCTTTATTATAAACATCTTTAACTATCCAGAAAACAACCTTGCATTTCTGAATAAGCATGAATTTTATCAGTTTTGTTGGGAAAACAACTTCTATTTATCTAGAAAATGGCATCGGTTTTGCTGAAAACAAGAACTTTAGCAATTTTGTTGAAAAACAATTTTAGTTTTCAGAAAATAGATTATTTCGTTCTTTCAGATATAATTATTCAGAAGCAGTTATCCGATTTAGAATTTCATAATTTCAAAGTTTATTTTAAAAATTCTGGAAAAGACTTTTAGAAGAAAATTTCAGGTTTCAACATTATTTCTGGAACAATTTTAAGAATGTTAGTATCAGCTTTCGTGATGTTTTATTTGTTTTGTGAATAGTTTGATTTATGTACAAGTAAGAGGCATATATAATATTCTGGAAATTACAAATTCTAAACACTTAGAGTTGTTACAATTTTAGAAATTGAAACACCCGAAGTGACTATGATTTCCAAATTCATCTTGATGGATGCAAACTCCAATGAATGGCAGAGTGATACGGAAGCTACCCATCATGTTTGCTTAAAGAGAGAGTGGTTCACGAACTTTAAAGTTGTGCATATCTTTTGTTTCTGTCCAAGTTGAGGCAGAAAATTATTTTGGAAATTGTGACTCTAAACACTTAAATTTGGTGTTTAAAATATTCCAGAAATGATCACCTATAAAAGAGCAAACACCTAATGATATGTTCCAGAGATTTGGAAGAACATAATCTTTGGATAGTTGTTGAACAATCATGGATTTTGCTTGGTGTTTGAGTCCAATAAGTTTGTGTTAACCAAAAATGATATGTTTGTAGGCAAGTGCTAAAGGATGATGGAATGCTCAAATTCCATGTAATGATGAATAAGCTAATATCAATGACAATTACCCTTCCACTTGTTTGATTCTTCTAATGTGTGGCATGCTAGACTTAGACATGTTAATTTTGACACATTAAGATGGTCAATCAAATTTGAACACATCCCTTACTTTCATATAAGTCAAAATATGGATGCAACATATGTGTTGAATCAAACTTATAATGCCAATCTAAACCCTTTAGATTAATTCATGCAGATGTGTTTGATATGAAGTCAAATTCATGTAAAGGTGAACATAAGTACTTTATCACTTTTATTGATGATTACACTACACTTTGTTATGTTAATTTACTTTAAAATTAAGATGAAACAATAAACAAGTTCAAAGTGTATAAAAGTGAAGTTGAGAATCAATTCAACGAAAAGATTAAAGTACTAAGAAGTGATTGTGGAGGTGAATATGCATCACCATTTGAAGAATTTTTTGCTGATCATGGTATAAGACATGAGATTATTACATCTTATTCACCACAATAAAATGGTATCACAGAAAGGAAAAAATCATATCTTAAAAGATATGCCATGTTGATAAGTTATGGTTTCCCCGGTCAATATGGGAGTAGCTATCTTGTAAGCTAATTACCTTTTAAATAAGGTATCCCAAAAGAAAACTAATAAAACACCATACGAGTTATGGTCGAGTATAAAACCATCTAAAAATACCTTCGAGTGTGGGGGGTGTCTTGCAAAGGTTGTTATACCTAACCCTAAAGTTGTAAAGGTTGGACCCTATATTATTGGTTGTATCTTTATTGGTTATGCACAAAACAATAATGATTACTGTTTTCTTGTATACGAATATAAAATATCGGATATTCATAAAAACACGATAATGGAATCAACAAATGCATCATACTTTGAAAATGTGTTTCCATATCTTAATAAATAAAAGACAAGTTCTCCAAAATAATTGGGCACAAAGAATCCTTTCATGAAGAAGAAATAGATCATGATGGGGTAAAAGGGTACAAGTGAGAAATCATTTGGAGATGATTCTACATATATACGGTTGAAAGAGAGACTCAAACTTTCAAGAAGGAATTCATTTTCTCTGAAATACCTCGATGTAAAGAGGCAGTTAAAAGTGAAATTGATTCTATCTTGCCAAATCACACATGAAAGCTAGTGGATATACTTATAGTATGTAAACCACTAGACTATAAATGGAATTTCAAGAGGAAAAATGAAAGCATATGAGAATCGGTTAGAACATAATGGTTTATGATTTCAATAGAAATATGCACCGATTTATTGTTTGGAAATTTAGAATCAAATTATATTTCTATACACCAAGAAGCCATTTCATTAAATCCAATAATATTGGTTGGAATTCATCAAAACAAGATAAATGTTTTGATGAATATTAAGATATTCAACATGAAGTTGAAAGGACTGTAAATGGAAATTTGAGTATTCAAAATTTGAAATCATATGATTGTTTCTTAGAAGATCATATTGGATTAAGTTGTAAAAACTAATAATGGTTCTATCATTTGAACTATTGAGTTTGAGAAATCACTGCGGTTTAGTAGTTTCCAAATGAGAAGTAAGAGATGATGACATAGTTGAAATATATGTTTTGATTACAAACATAATAATGTCTTGATTAATTTCATTTGTATGTTCTTATAATTATATGTTATTGTAACTTCTCAAAATTTAGAAGCATATCATTCTTATATGAAACTAAAACTTCTAAACGTAGATTTAAAACTATAAATCTACATGGAACTTCCAAGCAGTTATCTTACCCGATGAAAAGCAACAAAATGTGTGAGTAGTAAAGCCATTATATGATTAAAGCAAGCTTTGGAACAATGGGTATCAAAATTTTGAATATGCCATTTAACATCAATGGATGTGATGAAATAGATCCATATAGATGGCACTTTAAAGTGTTATTCTATTTTATGACATAGTAGGATCCTTGAGATGGGATGCCTAAAGAAATTACATGTAGATGGTAAAAGTAAGAAATTACATGAAAATTACGATATTTACAAGGAAACTCATGTATGGAATATTCACAATTACATCTGGCCAATGTTATTGTGAATTCACAAATACATGCAGTACATATGCTTATCGTATTATGTTGACATAATTTTGCATATTCAACAGTGGTAACTATGGTGTAGTAATAATCATATTGATAATGGTCAACATTTGTTGGAAAATATAGGAGAAAAAATTTGCAAGTTTATCCAAGGTTGGACAATGAACTAATGGGATTTATAAGTTCTTGGGAGACGTCCCATGATAAGCCAATATCTCCTGTATGTGTACATGGTAAGTCTAGACATATTTTTCAAAGACATAACACCATTCAACAACGGGTCTCAAGATGAATTATCTTTACTGACTACATAAAGTCAAAATAAGATTGCGGATCCGCTAACGAATGCTTGGAATGAGAGGATGTTATGAAGAATGGGACTAAGACCCATGAATTAATAAGTTATTGTAAAGGAAAACCCAACCTATTAATCTGGAGATACCAAGATCTAGGTTCAGTGGGACAACCTACTTGCATATAACATTTGTGAATCACTGTGGGGTTATCCCCAACCCATTCCTAAAACAAATAGTGATGCAGGTTAAGCTTATAGTCCTGGATGATAAAATGGAAATCATCACAATTAGCTTTTAAGGATTATTATAAAGTAACATATGTGAGAGAGAAATGGGTTCGCTTCAAAGGGAATTGTATGGGCACATTCCTAAGAGCTCTTACAGATTCATGTAAGTGTCCATGACCATAATGGTCACATAAATAAGAACCTAACTAGATTAGGAAGAATCATGTGAGACACATATTGATTATTTACACAAACAGTAGAAAAGTTCAAGGACATCGAGTCTACTGGTCCGCTAGTAAAATAAATATATATCTTAAGGGAATGTTCAAATGGTAACACCTACCTATCCTACGCATGATTCAACTGTTGGATTTTATCTAGCTAGCTTGAAAATGCTTGATCAATTTTCATTAATGTAGGGGATTGTTGGAAAGTTGGTGCTAATCAATTTATAAAAATGGGGTTTTCCCATTTTTTAACATGTCTAAAACGGATTTAATATAAAGGAGAAATTAATCCTTCAAGTGGGAGTGTTGGAAGAAGTATATAAAAGAGTTTAACGGTTGAGAGAAATAAAAAATAAAGTTTAGTTTATGTGTATAAATAGAGGTTTTGTGTGACTAATTTAAACACCCCAAGGAAAAACAAATTTCTTTTCTTCTCCACTTCATCTTCTTCTTTTTATAGCTACATTGAAGATATAATCCAGGCCTATTGAGAGTTCGGATGGTCTAGAAGAACCACTTCAAACTGTTTTATCCTGGGAAACAAACACTCGATAGCGGATGACTTTGTTTTAAGGACAATGTGTTAAACACATGCCTCAATTTTTCTATTTATTGTTTGATTTCAAATATTTTCCCTCATATTAATCCTACATATGTTTATCATGAGACACAATTGTGTGCATTGGTGGTTCGGTCGTACAAGTTTTCAATCGTGAGGGGCTTTCGTTTGAAATTTCCGTTTAATATCACATGTCAATGACACTAAATATTGAAACCCAACTCAATTATTGAAATTTCATGTGGGATTTAGGGTTATACGATAAGGAAAAGGAATATTACTATTACATATTTATGTTTTAGTGTTTTACAGTCACAAATTTAATTTTGCAGCAACGAAAATAGTTAATAGAGAATCACCATTGCACAAAGTACCTACTCATAATAATAATCCTAACACCTGCTCAAAAACGTAATATCCACACTAAAGCACTTCCTAGGCTCTCCTAGGACTCCCCACCTCCCCTTCCATCAGTTGCTGAAGGACCCCAATCAATTTCATATAACCACTTCATGAATACAATTACATGCAACAAAACATAAATAACCTTTCGACTAAAATTTCCAACCCTACAATGGTTAGACTCAAACGAGAGTTGCACAATAGAGCTAAATCCTTCACTCTAAGATTATTTAACCTTCATAACATGTAATTTAATGTATTCATTTGATAGTCAGATCACATCAATGTGAGTCCCACAAAAGCACAAAGCAATCAACATTCGAGCAGTGGAGTCGAATGGCACTAAGACACAATAAAATCAGGAAGATCCTCATACACAATTCTTGATCTCTAGACCCAAGCATATCAGTTACACATTTTCCCTGTCCTCACTCTCTCAGGAGTGGGTAATCATTCCACCTCAGACCAGTTCTTCGTACACAAACCTATCCATAAAACTTCCAATAAGAGCGTATTACGAGCACCGCATACTCCCTAGGTTATCCTAGGGTCCACATCTCACCCTACCATCAACTGCCAAACGACCCCCATTAGTACCAGTTAACTACTATATGAATGCAATCACATGCGACATAACTTAAATAATCTTAGATTAAAAGATTCAACACTACCACAGTTGGACTCAGACAAGAGCTACGTTGTAGGACCAAATCCTTTACTCTAAAATTATTTAACCCATGCATCATGTGACTTAACGTATTCAATTAGTAGTTAGTTCAAACTCGAAAGATTCATACAAAAATCAACAAGAAAACTCAATAGGAAATAAGGCATCATGAATCCGACAATTCTATCATGCAACTCCTGAAGATCCCTATCCTACAACTAGCATGATGTTCTAACATAACATGACATCAAATAACATTGTGGTATCTTGGGGTAAACTTATTGGCTCTAGATGATCGTACACATCGCATCCTTCCTTGGTTATTTTTGAAAAAAAAAACTGAAAATCATTTAAAACCTCTGCAGTTCCTTATGCTAAGACTGGATTCACACGGATGTTCCTACAATTCGCTCAAGCCAAGGCTCTGATACCAACTTGTAACATCCCAAAAATCACAAAAAATTTAAACTCTTCAAAACAAACCATTTACTAAAAGAAGTGTTTACAAACCATTGTATCCAAAACATTATTTAACATCAGAATCTCCCAAGATCCAATCAAACATAAACCCAAGGATGTGTACGGTCACGCCTTTACCACAGTCCTATGAAGTACCTGAAACAAAACTAAAACTGTAAGCTAACACTTAGTGAGTTCCCCAAAGTACCAGCACACATTACACATATTATATAAAAACAAACATGCTGGGTCCATTCAGTCACCATATCGGAATACCTATGGGTCCACAGCCATCAGGCTCGATTACCCCTTGGCCTAATCAGTCATCGGACTGGAGTGCCAATGTATCTCAGGTCCACTCAATCATCGGACTGGAATACACTCTGGTCCACAAACATTGGGTTGCATTACCCTTGGCCCAATCAGTCATCAGACTGGAATGCCAACATACAATAGGTCCACTCAGTCATTGGACTGGAATACCAATATACAATGGGTTCACTCAATCGTCGGACTAGAATACCCTCGGGTCCACTCAGCTATCCGGCTAGAATACCCCCAGTCTGTTGACTCATGCACAAAGCAGTAAAGTCTCAACCCAACACAATATGTTGACATATAACAGGTAACAAACATATTCAACAGCCAAATAATCATGCGGGCAGAAATCACAGGTAGTCCTATAGATCTACAGGTCTACGCATATCAACAGCTATCCTATAATCATATAGGTCTACCCCAAACTTAGCATATCATCAATTAATGGATAACAGGATAACAATCCAATTGGGCCGACTTGGTACCTTCGACCCATAAGTACAGTGAGGAAAACTCACATCTTAATCTGAATAATAGCTAACGAGGTCCAAACTCCAAATCTCAGCTCTAATTGTGACCTATCCATCCAAATGACCAATTCTCAACCATAATCCAAAATACCCAAAATACCCCTAGGTCAAACTTGGTCAAAATCAGGTAAAAGTCAAAATTCCAAAAAGTCAACTGAGTCAACCTAGCTGAGTACGCCCAACGTACGCACGTTCTATTCATCGAGGCTTAAGGGAGTACTTGTAGCATACTCTGAAGTAGGCCCAACGTACTCCGTTACCAACTTTCCCATTAATTTGCTTAATCCATTAATACTTTTTCCCTTCAAATACATATCTAGGCTCAAAACAAGGCTCTTAGTCATAAAGTTTCCAACTTTATGACTTTCCATGGCTAGACAAGTCCCAGAGCTAAACACCTAACTTCTTATTCCATTAAGACACTTCAACACTTGCATGGAGGAATAAGAAGATCCAAGATTACATTTTTATGACTCAAGAAGCTCTAAAACCTCTGAAAGGACAACTCAATTGGATTAGAGTAACCCCTACTCATAATTCGAAGCTTAAGGGACCAAAAGAACATAAGATCAAGCCCAAAACAAGATCTAAGTATAACTTCACCAAGTTCAAAAACTTGTACCTCTAAGTGATGCCAAATTATGGTGTGATTCTGGATCTAAGGTGCTTCACTCCTCCAAGATGGTCTCTACTTCCTTATTTCTTCTTCAAAGGCACAAAACACGCACACACAAGCTAAAAAATGCTCACAAGGTAGATTAGGGTTTGTAAAAACGTTTTGCGATGATTGAGGCTAATGAAAGGAACTAGGTTTGAGAGTTAATGAAGAATAAATAGAGTCCAAACCCAAAATATTAGGGTTTGGGACCTCACCCAGTACACCCAGCGTACGTGGCTCCACCCCTCAATTCCAAAAATGGCAATATTAGCCCATCCCAGCCACAAATCTTACACTTTAAGGACCAAAATGTAATAAATCTCAATATAAGGGTCAAAAGTGAAACTGCATCCAAACAAGATGTTACAGTGCATGCCATGTCTGTCGTGCACATATAACCCTTAGATTCGTCGAAGATTTGGAAACGTTGACCACCAGAAGGATGACATGTGGCAGGATTTGGATGGGCCACGAAGCGAGTACACGCCGCACATCAGAGTGTCCGGCGCGTCGCATCACTATAAATAAGGGTGCTTGCTTCCTGGTTTTCCATCTCAAACCAACCTCCAAACTCTTTCTCTACACTTTAACACTTGCAACAGTTCCGACGCTTCTCGATATGCAATTAGAGTGAGTTACTACCCCTATTTTACTATTTTAAAAAATATTTTTTTTTTGGGGGGGGGGGGGGGGGGTGATACATGCTTAACAAATGATTTAATAAAAACATTTATCTTATAAATATTTAGTCTTTTTATTATAAGCAAGATACCTTAGGATAGTATAATTGTAGATACTATGCCTAGATTGAAGTTATGGTATGTGTCTAAAAGATATGATGCCCGATAATTTGGGAATAGGTAATACCTAGATGTTATAATGGTAAAATCCCTAGGAAACGTTAAGTACTTAGGAGTTATGCTAGACAATATTTAGGATATGCATTGTACTTAATTGTTACGCTACCCAAATATCATGTAAAATAACCACAATTAGGGTATATATATATATATATATATATATATATATATATATATATATATATACTTGTAAGAGGTGTATACAAAGATAGTCTGATGTATATATACATACATTAAGATATATATATATATATATATATATATATATATATATATATATGTATGTATGTATAGGGGTAATCATGATAAAGATAAAAGATAAAAATCTATGGTTAATGCATTAGTGAGTCGGTTAATCATCCAAAAGCCTTGATTAAATTTGGCATATCCCCAATACCAATAATTGTTAATCTTGCGAGAGCTAGGAAGCTATGTATAGATCTATACAGGGCCATGAAAAACCCACCTACGATTTCTAGCTACATTCCCGGCATGATACATTCCATATAAGTTATTATTCGACGTCCAATGAAGCGTCGTGATCAGGGGTACACTTACGGTCGTAGTGTCGATTATAGGGGCTCACGTTAATACATTAAAAATTGCCTTGGAGCTTAGATTATCATTAGGGACACCTGTTATGGTAATTAAAATACGTTAGGATCATTAGAAATCCTTAAAAGATAGTAAATCAGGATTAACAAAAGACAATCCTAATTAAAATACGTTAGGATCGTTGGACATCCTAAAAAGTTAGTCATTTAAGATCAATAAAAGATCTCTTAAAAAATAGAAGACTATATAAATAAGAAAGGTTTTCACTAAAGACAAGTATTCTTAAAAGGAATTCAAAAATTCAAAATAAAAATTCGTGCACTCACTAACATTATGTTGACTTTCAAAATGCATGTATTCTCAGATTAATAGGATTTGCGCTTTTTTTACCATTACTTTGCTCAGTGTTTCTGCCATAGGCCGAGCAGGGGGTGTGACACTTTGGATCATATTAGACCGGCTTATGGCGCTTCTTTGGATGATTCCCAACTCATCATTAATTTGATTGACGTAACGCGTGATGCGTGTGGCTAGGAATGGTAGAACTAGATGATGTTTCGAGGAAAAGGTATAGGTTGTGAAGCCTATGTTGATTTTTGGTCTCTTTATTCTCATAATGCGAGAAATCAACTTCTTACTTTATGAGATTTTTCTCCTCCTCAGCAAGATTGTCCTCCTTAGAGGACTCTAAGGGGTCCTCAGAAGGCTCTTATGACGATTCGATTGGCTCTTTAGTTGCTTCTGAAGAATCTCCATCCTTGTGAGGTTCCTAGTCGGGGTTAAATAAAAGTATGGGTATCCTTGGTCTTCATATGGGATGGAATAACTTGATATTTCTCTGGAAATGGTCTTGTTGCCCTGTTTCCAAGATATGTCATCATCGTGTGATGACCGTGCTATCTTTCCTAGATAGTAATAGTCTGAATCATTGGGTTTTAAGTTGTTATGGGATTTTCGAGAGTTTAGTCTATCAACTGCCATACCCAAGATTAGTTGTATGTCAATCTAACCATAATTAAGCATAGGTCTACAGACTATGCCTAGTTGTGGTTCGGCCTAAATCTTAGATATCGTATTTGACCTAAGCTCTTGAGTTTGGGTTCCTATATATTTTATTGTATATATTTAGGTGTTTTCTCATCTAGGGACTGAGTTTATATATACTCTATATCTGAAGTTTGTCTGTGTGTTTTATTTATTCTTGTTTTATACTTCAAGACTATCAAATAAGGATCATACAGGAAGGCAAAGTCAGAGGGTGGGACCATTTTAACATATAACCGTTTTGAAAATCCAGCAACCCAAGACACACGCTTGTTCTTGACACATCTCCCATAAGTGGTCTATCAATAGTGTAATTAATAATAATAATTTTATTTGTAGGTTTGCGGACAAACCTAATCGAAGTATAATCGCCTAGGCTATAGTCGTAATTCCTAAGGAAGTACTTGTTCGCTGTAGCTAATAAGGGTCTGTTTGATTTCAACTTACCGGGTCCAGTCAGTGCTGACTGCTGACCGGGTCATCAGTCAGCTGTTTGATAATTACATATATTAGCTGATTCGGTCAGCCCATTCCAATCCATTCTACTTACTCGGTCCGTCCAAAATACCCTTCCTGACTAGATCAGCGCTTCGTGAATTTGTGCCCTTTCTCGCCTCATCCTTCTCTCGCCAAAATTGAAGACATAAATCGATACTAGCTGCTCTCCGCCCTCCATCGCACGTCGACTACACAGTGCCGGCGACTACCCTCTGCTCCACCTTCTCCGGTGAAGACCACATAGTGCCGACGACAAAAGGTAAGTTTCTGCGTTTTTTTCCTGTTTTGGCTTTTGCTTCTTGAAATCGAAAATCCTTTGATGTTTGTTGTCAAATTACTGATTACATGCTGAAATCAAAGTTTGAAATTACTTATTTCATTATTCTTGGATTCAATTAGATTGAAGGATTACCATAAAATCAATTGACATGAACTCATGAGATGAACTAATGTTTGAATATGTTTGTACATTCTTGTGTGAAATCTGAAATTAAAGATTGTTATATGCTTATGAGATCAAATTTTATTTTGTATGATGAAATCACATATATGTGTTCTTGTTTATAAAAGAGTGTTTTATGTTGTTGAAAATATGATGAAATCACATTTATGTGTTTTTGTTTATAAAAGATTGTTAAAGATTGTTATATGCTTATAAAATCAATTCATAATGTGTTTTTGTTTATAAAAGATTGTTATATGCTTATGAGAACAAAATTTATTTTGTATGAGGAAATCACATTAATGTTTTTTTGCTTCTAAAAGATTGCTTTATGTTGTTGAAAATATGATGAAATCACAATTTTGCTTGATTTATTTGTAAACATGTGTTATGTGGATGATTTATTTGTAAATGTGTGTTATGTGAATGATTTAGTTACTTTTTTTTCTTTTTTACAATAGACATGACGGATAAAAGAACTAGGGTTAGTTGGAAGTCGGAATTGGTGGACAAAACGTTTTTGGAAGCGTGTATACAAGAATTAACAAGTAATGGACGGGAGGGTAGTGGCCTAAAAGCAAGCTCATGGGTTGTGGTCGCGGAGAAATTGAAAACGGATCATAATTTTGTTGTTGACAAAAAACAAATGAAAAACCGATACGACTATTTAAAAGCAAAGTATGCAGTGTGGTTAAAACTTAAAAACAAAACAGGAAATATTTACAATCCCGTAACAAATTCTTTTAACATGACTAACGAAGAATGGGAAGCGGAAGCGAAGGTATATATATATATATATATATATACATATTTTTTAAATTAGATTATTTTTTTACTACTTTAACAATATTTATTAAATTTTCAAACAGTTGAACAAGTATGTAGATAAGCTGAGAAATGCACCCCTCCCTTGCCCTAATCTTTGTACCCAACTATTTGATGCGGCGAACTCGACCGATGTTCACAGTTGGGGGCCATCTTCGACACTACCTTATCCCAATGAAACCTTCAGTACATGTGATTTTGAGGATACAGAGATGGAAGAGCCAACACCTCATCCAGATACCCCAAGCTCAACCGTACCTCAACCTACTAGTGAGGAATCATCTGGGCGGACAAAAAACAAAGGGGGCAAACGAAATGGTCCTAAAGAAACCACACTTGATGATGAGTTGAAAGAAGTTGTAAAAGAAGTTATCAAGGCTGCACAAGCATTCACGGAAGCGAATAATCTTGACAAAGAGATGGATGCTTGTATGGCAAGGTTGACAAGCTTGGAGTGGGGAGAATATGATCCGAAATACACCACTGCTCTTATGTTATTTGCTGAAAGTGCTGGCAATAGGAAAATTTGGTTGCGCCTTAACTTGTCAACTTGTGAGTCGTGGTAACAAATGCGGGAAGAAAGTTTGGATTAGTTGGTTGACTTTAGTATGTTATGGTTTATTGTTTGACATTAGTATGTTATGATTTGTTGTTTGACTTTAGTATGTTATGGTTTATTTATGTTATGGATTGTTTTCTTAGGTGCACTTATGTTATATATGTTATGGAATGTTATGCTTTTAGTATTTACATGTTACAGTTTGTTATGTTATTGATTTAAATGAAAATTTTATTTGACATCTAACAGGACACATGGATAAAGAAGGTGATTTTTTATATTTCCTTATATTCTCATGGTATTGGTTGATGTTGGTCCAACAAAGGCAAAGAATAATTAAAAGAATAAGAGCTAGCGAACAGGTAGCAAAGGGGTATGTGTATACGCAAGATTTGATACACGGATGTCCTTTACAATGTTACGATATGATACGTCTTTCACAAGATGCATTTGTACTATTATGCAATCACTTTACAGAGAGAAATTGGTTGCAATGTAGTAGGAAGATAAGCGTTGAAGAGAAGATGGCTATGTTTTTACATGTTATAGGACATAATGAACGTTTTCGAGCTGTTAAAGAAAGATTTCATCACTCCACACAAACGATTCATCAATGTTTTCATGAGGTCTTACGTGCAATGATGTGTTTTGCACAAGAAATTATAGTACCAACCTCGTCTACTCCAACAAGAAATACCTCAGAACGACATAGGCGGCTGATGCGCATATTTCCCGGAGCAATAGGTGCACTCGATGGAACACTTATACATGCAGTTGTGCCCGTTGATCAACAAACTCGTTATAGGGGAAGAGGAAAAGGTGAATGTTATCAAAATGTAATTGGAATTTGTAATTTTGATATGATATTCACCTTTGTATGGGCTGGATGGGAGGGCATGGCACATGATTCTAAAGTTTTGAAAGAAGTTGCATTTAACCTGACTTCCGGATTTCCATTCCCTCTACCAGGTTTGTATCTTTAATATATGTTTTATTATCTATATTATTTATATCATAATTTTTAATCATCTACAGATAAATATTACCTTTGTGATGCTGCATACACCAACACCCGTGGATTTATGGCTCCCTACCACAATACTAGATATTGGTTAGCAGATTTTCGAAGAAACAAAGCTTTAACTAAGGAAGAAAGGTTCAATCATGCTCGTGCACAACTTAGAAATATCATTGAACGTGCTTATGGTGTATTGAAAGCGAGATTTCCAATTTTAAAACGAATGGCTCCTTATCCTTTTCTAGTGCAAAGAGATATAGTCATTGCTTGTGTTGCGATCCATAAGTTTATAAGGAAATATGATATTCAAGATGACTTATTTACGAACTTTGAACAAAACATTATGGTTACTCCTAATGTGGGTGGTGGAGGAAGTGAGGGCCAAAACATAGAAGGCATAGAATGGGGTTCAGAAGCCGTTGACTATATCACTACTTTGCGTGACCAGATTGCTAATCAGTTACTTTCAAATGGTTCACGTTAAATGATATATTTTTTAATTATGTATGACAATTTGTATTACACTTTGTATTTGGATTTTAATTGATGTATGTTTATTTTGGATTTTATATGATAATTTGTGTTTTTATAATTACTTTATCCAACACAAGAAACAACAAAAGGGTAATATGGTCATTTTTTTATTCAGCACAATCATTCAGATAAATTATCAAACAACATAAACTTAGTCAGATATGAACTCAGTCAACATTTCTAACCCAATCAGCTTCTAACCCAATTAGCAACTATCAAATGACCCCTAACTCTGATACCAATCTATCATACCCTCGGTCGTCAGCAGAAACGCCGATGTAACATCCCGATGATAAGGTACTTCTAATTCCAACCCTATAATTTAATTATGTTGCATTTTGGTCCCTAAGTTCAAGAAAGTGTGCAAAAGGAGCCCTAATGGCATTATTCTAACTTTGGCCATGGGAGTACGCCATGCGTAAGTGGTGTACGCTGGACGTACTAGAGCACGCCCTAGTACACATGACATACATCAGTGTACGTTAGGCATACTTTCCAGATATGGAAACCCTAATTTTTAGGGTGTTACTCAGCTCTTAATGGTTTTTTTGGACTTTCGAGGGTACACCCTACATACGAGGTCAACCACCCCGATGGTGGTCAACTTGCGAGGCTTCGTGTACGCCCAGCGTACCTCCGGAGTATGCCCCACGTACACACCCTGAGTGGATTTGGTCGAGTTGACTCGGCTGGGTTGACTCAGTTGACTCAGTAGGTTTGACCATCTAACTTTGCATTTGACCAAGTTTGACCTTAAGGGTATTTTGGGATTTCGATGGAGATTAGTCATTTGGTTGGAATAGGTGTTGGTTAGAGAGATGAGATTCGGAGTTGTGACCTCATTGAATTTATCCAGTTTGCGAGGTGAGTGTTCCTCATTGTACTTGCGGGTCGAAGGCACCAAGGCCGACCCTTTAGATTTGATATCCTGTTATGTGATAGTATGTTATTAAGATGTAGTGATTTGTTAGATCGGTATCCTAGTATATAGGATGTTACTATGCTTAGTGATCACTAGATCCGCCTGTTTGTGTGTTTGCTGATTATATCTGTTATGTATATGTGCACATATTTTGTTAGTGATTGAGGCTTTACTACTTTGTGTGTGAGCCAACAGACCTGGGGCATTCCAACTCGATGGTTGATGAGCTTGGGGTATTCCAACCCGATGGTTGACTGGATCCATAATGTATTGGCATTCCAACCCGATAGTTGATGAACCTGGGGTATTCCAACCAGATGGTTGATTGGACTTGTCATGTTCTTATTGTATATGTTATTTGTTTATGTGTTGGTACTTTGGGGGATCTAACAAAGCGTTGGTTTATAGTTTTGGGTTATGTTTCAGGTACTTCAGAGGACCGTGGGAAGGTGAAGGCGTGACCGTACACATCCTCATGTTTGACTTATGATTTAGGGAGACTCTGATGTTGAAAATGTTTTGAAAACTATGTTTGTAAACAATTTGTGAATTTGGGTTGGTTTTTAAAAGTTTAAATTTCTTGTGATTTTTATGGGTGTTACAGCCGAGTTGTACGATGTTACAATGTTGGATCACAAATATTGATCATACATTGAATGGTACAAAACAATATAAACCTAAATGTCACTTCCATTATGGATAAAAATATTATATCGGAATTTAGAATTTTGTTTTCAAAAGGTAATAATTATCCATAATAACATTATATTTACAAAACTGAGGAATTTGGAAATGAAAAATGATTTATAGGCTTGTAGCACAAGAACTTGAGAACAGTGAATGAAGCTTTTGCAGGGTGTTTTGTGCAATTTAAGTTTAGGCTACTCGGAGTGGTATAAAGAAGACGCGTGAGAGGCTGACGAGGAGCCCCCCAAGATGCATGAACAATGCCCCCAGGGTCAGTGCTCTGGCTGTGGCGTGGACACGAAGACGAATGGAGACGGGTGATGATTGGGCATCTCATTTTGACCGTTTGGGGGGGGGGGGGGGGACATTTTCGACCGTTTAAGATTTATAAAAAAATCATTCAGTTATTAATAAATTTTTCTATATATATACATTCATTTTATATTTCAAACACACACACACACACACACACTCTTTTAACACAAACACGCATATTCCACAAAAAACACTTATTCCTCATATATTTTTAATGGATGCAAATCAAAATACTCCACCCACCCAAACACTCCAAATGATCCATTAGCAAATCTTATTTACATGCAATTGATAACATCTCCAATCCAACAACAACCTCTATTCACCAATCTTTCAGATCACCCACGCTATTACCTACAACAACAACCACCATAATTCAATCAACCCCAATTTCAAGCCTTTCAACAACAACCTTCTCCGCAATTTTAACCCTAAACTTCCCAACGTCAACAACCTTCAGAACCATCTCAAGTTCCATTATTTCAATCTCAACCTATAAACCTCGACAATGACGATGACGACGAACGGGTTGAAGAAACACAACCAAGTTGTAGAAGGCGAAAAAAATAAAAAGATCCAAGGACAAATAAAAGTACGCAATGGACCGAAGAGGAGGGGGGAACTTTAGCTAAAGCTTGGATTTTCATATCACAAGACGGGGATGTCGACAACGTGCAAACGGGTCAAAGTTTTTGGAATCGTGTTTTAGACCACTTCCAAACGTTATTAGGAAGGCAAACAAATCGAACATACGACTCAGTCAATGCAAAATGGCGTGACCTTCGAGCAGCTTGGACCAAATTTAACGACGTATTTGACAATCTTAAAAATATGCATAGAAGTGGTAGAAACGATTTCAATATTTTGTCAACCGCGTTGTACCAGTTCAAAATTACCAACAATGGTAAACCATTCGCCAACCAAAAAGCCTGGGAAGTTTGTCGTAATGGTCCAAAATTGGCCCTTTATCCGGATACGACACATTCGGGATCTACCACCGGCTCGAACAAAAGGGAGAGAACGTCTGAGTCAGACATTGATGTTAGTCTCGACTTCAATGATGAGTTTGACATCATCGAGGGGAAGGGTCCACTGGACGTCCAACTTTGTTGACCACTAGGAATGGACAAAGTGAGAAAGGGGGTGGGGGGGGGGGGGTCTTTAAGCGGAAAATCAAACAACGGGGACGTACTATCGTAGAAAATAGACAAAACTCTAAGTTTTTTAGAAAGAAAAGTTAAATCAACGGAGGAAGCTCGTCGGCGAAAAATAGCACTCACCGATCTTTAATTGTTAAACACGGTGCTGCAACCAAATATCGACCCGAAAAATTTAAAGGCGTTTTTAAATATTCAACAAGAAGTTCTCAAAAAATATTGCAACTAGATTCAATATTTTTTATGTTTTTTTATTATTTATTTATTTATTTATTTATTTATTTATTTTACTAATTTAGGTTTAATTTTCAATGTTTTTTTCTATGTTTTTTTAATAATTTAGGTTTAATTTTCTATGTTTTTTTTATGTTTTTTTAGTAATTTAGCTTTAATTTTCTATTTTTTAGGTTTAATTTTTTATATTTTTTAATTAATATAAAATATCTTATTATGTTTTGAATTATGTTTTTAGTTAATTTAAGCATAAAAAAATAAAATAAAAATAAAAAATATATATGAAATGATAACCATTTTCAATATCTAATGGATAGTTGATAAAACTAACATACAAACATTTTTTCGAGATTGGTGGTAACCACTGCCCAAACTCTTAGAACATGTGGTATGAGTCATCACAACGCCATTAAGACTGATGTGTCAACCCATAACGACGTGGTAACATCAAAAACACCACTTCTCCTTTCTTGTTGCATGTTGTTGTGTTGCTTTTTGTTATCTCAATAACAAGAAGAAACGAGATCATCTATTGGCTAACAAATTATCTCTCTTTATCTCTCTTCTTAAAAAGTGTTATAACATTATAAAGGTCACCCCTTTTCTTATTACTTCTTATTAGGGAATATGACTTATGAAGGTAATTAACTTTTCAGTATGTTCACATCTGGGTAACTATCTTTTTTTTGTACAAATATAGATAACAAACTTGTTGGAAGTGTTCACATATGACCATTATGACCTGCTATAGCAGGTTAAATCCTAAATGTGAACGGTTTCAACAAGTTCGTTACCTAGATGTGTACAAAAAAAAATAGTCACCTAAATATGAACAAAACGAAAAGTAAAAATTAAATTACACGAATGGTCCCTGTGGTTTAGGGGAATTTGTGTTTTTGGCCCCTAACTTATTTTTTTTAACTTGGATGGTCCCTACTGTTTATTTTTGTTGCGCGTTTGGTTCCTGTCTTACCTAATGAAACTATTGTGCCTTATTAATTAATTTTTTAATTAATTTTCTTATTTATGTATTTATTTTTTGTATATTTAAAAGAAAAATTAATAGACCACCCTACTGTTTATTATTTAATTAATTTATTTTTTTTTAACTCGGATGGTCCCTACTGTTTATTTTTGTTACGCGTTTGGTTCATGTCTTACCTAAAAAGACTATTTTGCCCTTATTAATTGTTTTTAATTAATTTTCTTATTTATATATTTATTTTTTTATATATTTACAAAAATTAATATACCCTACATATCTGTATCTCCTCACCGTAATCCTGAAACCACATTTGAGAAATTTAATTTGAGTCTTACCGGTCACCATCTCATCTCTCATCCTCCCAAACTTCTATTTCTTTTCCATCTTTAGTAACATCGACGTCTTCACCATCCTTCTTTTTTTGGTACTTCAACTCTAACGAACCAACACCATAACCTACAGTCTCTTCATCTTTAGTGGGCTGCGGTATTGATTCGACAGAGTTGAAAGACCGAAAAAAGAAGTGATGATGAAGACGTTGATATCACTAAAAATGGAAAATAAATAAAAGTTGAGAAGGATGAGAGACGGGATGGTGAGGAGATACATATATACGGGGTCTACTAATTTTTCTTAAATACATAAAGCATAAGTACATAAACAAGAAAATTATTTAAAAAAATAAATTAATAAGGGCACAATAGTCTTTTTAGGTAAGACAGAGACCAAGCTCGTAACAAAATTAAACAGTAGGGACCATTCGAGTTAAAAAAATAAATTAATTAAAAAATAAATAGTAGGGATCATCCGAGGAGATACAAATATGTGTGGTCTATTAATTTTTTTAAATATGTAAAAAATAAATACGTAAATAAAAAATTAATTAAAAAATAAATTAATAAGGGCACAATAGTCTTTTTAGGTAAGACAGGGACCAAACGCGCAACAAAAATAAACAATAGGGACCATCCAAGTTAAAAAAATAAGTTAGGGACCAAAAATACAAATTCCCCCAAACCACAGGGACCATTCGTGTAATTTAATTTTTACTTTTCGTTTTGTTCATATTTGGGTAACTATTTTTTGTACACATCTAGGTAACGAACTTGTTGCAAGCGTTTACATCTAGGATTTAACCTGCTATAGCAGGTCATAATGGTTATATGTGAACACTTCCAACAAGTTTGTTACCTAAATATGTACAAAAAAAATATAGTTACCCAGATGTGAACATACCAAAAAGTTAGTTACCTTCATAAGTCATATTCCCCTTCTTATTATTACACCACAAAAACTCTATAATCTTATCCATCAGTCCGACATGACAAAAACATAAAAATTAGTAGACAGTACAGAAAAACGAGAGATGCACGTGATATTGGTGGGTCCTGTTTCTTCAGTCTCAATCTATATAGAAAAATCGCTGACTGTGTTCAAACATGTCAGGCCAACCGCACGTGCCACTAACCCAACAAACTAAAGAAACCAACAATACTTTTTCTTAATTTGAGAAATAAAAAACTGATTTTCTTTTACCATTTGTCCTTTAAAGTTACAAGGGGTAATAACGAATTTATATACTTAACCTATGTTTTATTAACAAAAACACAATACGAATTTTTGTTAATTTATTTCCAGCTATTTCAATTTGTTATTAAAAATTTATGAGCTTACGTGTTCTTAAACTTGTAGATATCTAATTTATTGCATAAATATAAACATAGCTTCACAAATGGATAATTTATTCTTTTACCTTTTTACACACTGGTAAAAACTAAATTTTTTAATAGTTAAAGGTAACAAAATAATATAATTCTATTGAATCAGCTTGACATTACCTAACATATGATATTGAATTATTTGAAACTTTGTTTTATAGATTTTATCAAATAACTAAACATTTGTGACATTGTAATATTAGAAGTCATTGTAGACGAATATCAACAATATATCTAGGTTGTTAAAATCGAGATCCAATGTAAAATTGTTATTTTGATTTACGAGATCTGGATCTTAAGATCCCCACAGAAAAAACATAATTTTAACTTATAAGTTCAAAACATGGAAAATATTTATAATATTCAGTTTTCTGTTGAAAACCTATAAAAACTTCTAAATATTAGTCACAACAAAAAAAGAAAAATGGTAAATCGTTAAAGAGTACAATCCGTAAAGTGTTGAATTCAATTTTTTTTATATCTTTTTAATTTTTTTTTTTAATTTTTTCAAAAAAAATCAAGGGAGAGTGTGATTGGATCGGATCCCGATTCTACGATCCTATATACGCTCCTATGATCTTATTTGCAATCATACTCCAAATACGATCCGACTTCTTTTTCAAACCTAAGATTCTAGGATCGTAAAATTTAGATCGTAAATTTGACAACTTTGCAAAATATTTCAATGATAGTTAATGAATAAATAGTGAAATACATACATGTATGTGTATATATATATATATATATATATATATATATATATATATATATATATATATATATATTGTAGCACCTAGTTCCTGATTTGGAGAGGGAAGGAGAGTAGATCAAGAAGAGAAGAAGGATGTCAGGCATATTTGTGTTATCTCAGTGATTTCCTTGAGGTATAACTCAGTTTCCTTCTGTTTTCACGCTTATTGTCCCATATAGCTCCATGAAAGTCCTTCTTGAGCCTTTCCCCAAGCTTGTTTGTGTATTAGGGTTCGTAATAAGTTGTTTAGCCTCTAGATCTAGGCATGATTGAGCTCCAGGAGCTTGGATCTACCGCCTTTATGGAGCCATATTGCATGAAAGCCCTAAATATCTACTCTTTTAGTGCATTTTGAGCCCTAAAACCTTCATTGGTGCTTGTTTACACGTAAAGTTGGAAACTTTACGTGTTAACCAGACCCTAGAAACCCAGATCTATGTATGGTATGAGTTGGATTCAAGCAGAATCGCGTGTATAGTATTTGCATGTGGCAGACTCGGCGATTCGTTCATCTGACTCGGCGAGTCGAGTCGCGAGTCCCCGAGTTTTCCCCCTTTTCGTGTTGCGGGTTGGAGTAGTGAGTCATATGGTGTGACTCAGTGGGTTGGAAGCCAGACTCACTCATGTAATAACTCGGCGAGTCAATGCCATGACTCGGCGAGTTCAAGGCAATCTTCTTGCCTCAGGAACAGACTCGGCGAGTTGTTCATACAACTCGACGAGTCTCAACATAGAGTGTTCTTTGGATGAAGACGGACTCGACGAGTTGTTCATACAACTTGGCGAGTAGGATGAAGGACATTTGGTCATCAATTTAGAAGGAAAACTAGTCGAGTCGATGCCAAACTCGATGAGTAGAGACGAGACAATGGTTAGACAAAGGGATAGGGACTCGGCGAGTTGGAAGGCCAACTCGGCGAGTCGGGTCAACTAGAAGTTGACTTTGACTTTGACTCTTGGTTTGGTTAGGGGTAAATGGTCATTTTACCCTAAGGTCAGTTAGCAGCATTTGACTGGGTGTTTTGTGGGGATTTTTAGCCGGAGGACTTCCGGGACAGCAGCAGCAGAAGACAGTCAATTCCCACACAGATCAGCAGCTACCTTGAGGTGAGTTACCTTTCCAGTAGCGGTGGGTCTACGGCCACAATGCCGGCCCACCAGTAGGAGTTGTATGTTAGATGATTGTCTTTGTGATATCATCTAGGTTTGCTACTACCTAATATGTTATATGCTGATATGATATGAATATGTGATAGTAGTGGAGTTCAGTTGTTAGGACCGAAGGGTAGGTCAGACACCCCAGATAGGTCTGACAGTATGGGATGATATGTTTATATGCTGGTATGATATGTTATATGTGATAGTGGTAGTAGGAGGGGAATAGTCCCCAAGCCCGGTCGTTAGGACCGAAGGGTAGATCGGACGCCCCAGATATGTCTGATAATATGTTATGTTATAATATAAGTGATAGTAGCAGTAGGGGGTGAAATAGTCCCCGAGGCTCGGTTGTTAGGACCCATGGGTAGTCAGCACCCCAGAACGGCTTGACACAGGTAGGTCGGCACCCCAGAATGGCCGTACCGGGTAGGTCGGGCACCCCATAATTGCCCGGCAGTGTGTATGATATGTGATTATATGGTATGTGGTAAGATAGGGGAACTTACTAAGCTTCGTGCTGACAGTTTTCAGTTTTGGTTTCAGGTACCTCTTCTTCGAAGGGGAAGGAGCCGGCACGGTAGCAGTACATCACACACACGCTTTGTATTCCGCACTTTGGGATCCTCCTAGGGTTTTGTACTCTTATAGTATTATGTTTTATGAAATGGTTTTCAGACAAGCAACATATTTTATGAAATGACATGATCCGTGAATGTTTTATTTCTAATGTTCTGCAAATTGTATGTTTAAAAATGAAATTTTTTGGCTCCTATTTTTGGGATGTTACAAGTTGGTATCAGAGCCCTGGTTTGAGGGATTCGGACACGCCTCCGGGGGTGTCTGAACTCAAATCCAGGGATTTAAAAGATTTTAAGGAAGAAATTATTTTTCCGAAAAGCTAAGTAAAGAGTTTTAAAAAGGAACGAAGCGTGTGATGTGCGCGACCGGCCAAGCTCAAGTAAGTATTCCCCAAAGTACCCATACCAACTTATGTTATGTTTATCAGTTTTAGTAGAACAACATGCTAGAATAGGACTAAGGATCTAGGAGTGATGCCTTATGTGCCTGCCTTATGTGTTTCAGTGTACGAAAATTGCATGCTAGAATTAAGTAGACAGCAGTAGGATAGCCTGTTAGGGTTATGCCTGATAGTATGTGTTTAGCATTGTATGCTAGTACAGCTTTCCTCTATGAGGACGGATTTGCCTGAGATTGTTTCCTTGTGTCTGAATGCTGCCTGCTTTGTGCTTCGTGGGGACTCTGAGTGATGGGAGTTAGACATTAGATGAATACGTCACGTCACATGTGATCAGGGTTGAATAATCTTAGAGTGCTGGATTTGGCCTTACTGCGCGACTTTTGTCTGAGTCTAACCGTGTAGAGCCGAGTCTATACTCGAAGGATTATCTGAGCCTCACCACATGTGAGGGTATTCAGGTAATGACTAATTGGCATTACAAGGAGGCCTTCAGCAGCTGAGGACCGGGTAGGGTGGAGTTAGAAATTTCCTGGGGCAAGCCTAGGATGAATATAATAGTGATCAACGGTAGTGAAAAGGACCTGGTGGAGTAGAGGCAGTCCTTGGAAAGGGTACGGATAAATTTGGAAAGTAGTATGAGCCCGTACTACTGAAAGCAGAGGATTCGTACCCGAACTAAGGAAGGCCAAGATAAGATCGGGGAACTTGTAGTAAGTGTGATCCCTCCAGAGGTGTCAGTATCGCTAACAATTATTATTTTTGTATTTCAGAATGGTGGTACTACGCTCGAGGCCAGTAGTTGGCAGTTTAGGAGAGGGATCGGGTTCGGGATCAGGTTCCGAGCTAGTAGATGAGGGGCTACGCGAGTTCATCGCGTCAGAGATCACCAGAGGCATCCTTGAGTCGACCCCCATCATCTTCGGGTCGATCAAGGAAGGGATATTGGAGTTGATGGAGGATCGCCTCAGGGCATTCAGGAGCGACGTGGCATCTGGCCAGTCGGGATCTCGCACACTGTCCTTCAAGGACTTCCGGGGCAGTGGTGCGCCAGATTTTCACGGGGCAAAGGACCCCATAGCTTCCAGGAGATGGATTGCAGACATTGAGTCTGCACAGATGATTAGTTTCTTCCCTGAGGGGTCGAAGGTGAGGTTTGCAGCAGGGTGTTTACAAGATCGATCTAGGGATTGGTGGGAGTCCGTGGGTGACTCGTTGGGAGCCTCGACTGTCGAGGCTATGACTTGGTCGGACTTCGCGAACAGGTTCAGGGCAGAGTTTGCGCCGGCTGTCGAGCTTCAGCAGCTGGCCAGGGAGTTCTTGGATACGAGACAGATGATGGAGACTGTGGCGGAGATCACCGCCAAGTTCCGGGAGAGGGTGTTGCTGGTGCCCCAGTACGCGGGTGATGAGGATATGAGGAGGACCCGCTATTATGACATGTTACGGGAAGATATTCGAGAGCATGTCAGTTTTTCAGCTTGCCCTACCCTGGACTCTATGATTTCCAAGGCAAGGGAGAGGGAGATAGATCTGGATCACATCCGGAAGAGGAAGACAGAGGAGGGTTAGGCAGGAGGGGCTTCGGGGAAGAAGCCCAAGGGACCAGATGGTAGGCCGAAAGGCCAGTCAGGACCGAGCCGCTGCAAGAAATGCGGCAGGCCTCATGAGGGGGCATGTAGGTTAGGATCGTCGGGCTGCTATAAGTGCGGCAAGACGAGGAATTTCAGCAGGGATTGTAACGCCCCTGCACCTATGATTCATACATCGGAGTTGTTGTGTTTCCACTGCAACCAGAGGGGCCACAAGAAGGCCAATTGCCCCCAGTTGACAGCATCAGCGCCGGCTAAGGCACCAGCTCCAACTACCCTTCGGATTACAGATGGCCGACAGGTCAAGGCAGAGGCTCCAGTGGTGAGGAGCCGAACATTTCAGCTGACTACCGAGGAGGCTCGCGCCGCACCCGATGTGGTGATGGGTATGATTCTTTCCCTCTATATTATTTTTATGATGTTATGATATTGATCTGTGCTATGTGTATATGCGTTAGGATCGTTCCATGTGAATGACATTCCTGTTCAGGTGTTGTTTGACTCGGGTGCCACCCGATCATTTGTTTCCCTTGCGCTTAGCAAAAGGTTTACTGAGTCTTCGGGCATGTTGGATTGCCCTTTTGAGGTAGAGATCGCCGATGATCGATCGGTGCGAGCATCAGCAGTATTCAGGGATTATGTCCTAAGGTTATTTGAGGAGCGCTATTTGGTGGATTTGGTTCCCATCCCTTTGCAGGGGAACAAGGTGATTATAGGCATGGATTGGTTGAGCCCTAATGGGGCGATGATAGATTGCACACAACAGTTAGTGCGGATCAGGACCCCAAGTGGAAGAGAGTTGGTGATCCACGGCGAGAGGCCACAACATGGACCCACGGTATGTTCAGCAGCGAGAGCTAGGCGCTACCTTCAGCAGGGTTGCGCGGGATATGTCGCGTACGTTATGGATACCCGGGATGCGGGTAAGGCGGCGGTGAGTGAGGTTCCAGTGGTGCGAGACTACGCTGATGTGTTCCCGAAGGAGCTTCCTGGAATACCTTCGGAGCGTCAGGTAGAGTTCAGGATCGACCTAGTTCCTGGTGCGGCTCCGGTAGTCAAGGCACCCTATCGGTTGGCTCCTCCCGAGATGCAGGAGTTGTCTACGCAGCTGCAGGAGCTGCTAGACAAGGGATTTATTCGACCGAGTAGTTCACTCTGGGGAGCCCCGATCCTATTTGTGAAAAAGAAGGACGGGTCGCATCGGATGTGTATAGATTACCGGGAGCTGAATAAGGTAACGGTGAAGAACCGTTACCCACTCCCGAGGATTGATGATATCTTTGACCAATTACAGGGAGCATCTTGGTTCTCCAAGATCGATTTGCGTTCAGGTTCTCATCAGATGAGGGTCAGGGAGGAGGATGTACAGAAGACCGCATTTCGGACGCGTTATGGCCATTATGAGTTTGTGGTGATGCCGTTTGGGCTCACCAATGCTCATGCCGCGTTCATGGACCTCATGAATCGCGTGTGTAGACCGATGCTGGATCGGTCTGTGATAATTTTCATTGACGACATCTTGGGTTATTCCAAGACGCAGGAGGAGCACGAGGAGCATCTGAGAGAGGTTTTGGAGGCCTTGAGGAGGGAGAGCTTGTACGCCAAGTTCTCCAAATGTGAGTTTTGGTTGCGCGAGGTGCAGTTTCTTGGGCACCTCGTCAACCAGAACGGGATTTCAGTAGGCCCGGCCAAGGTAGAGGCCGTGATGAGATGGGAGGTTCCAAAGTTTCCATCCGAGATTCGGATTTTCCTAGGATTGACAGGCTACTATCGGAGATTCATTCAGGATTTCTCCAAGATAGCCATACCCCTGACACGGTTGACTAGGAAAGCCGTGGTCTTTCGATGGGGGCCTGAGCAGCAGGCAGCGTTCGAGACTCTGAGGTAGAGATTGTGCGAGGCGCAAATCTTAGCCCTGCCGGAGGGTGTAGAGGATTTCGTGGTATACTGTGATGCGTCTATCTCGGGCTTAGGCGCAGTATTGATGCAGAAGGGACACGTCATCGCTTATGCTTCGAGGCAGTTGAAGCCTCACGAGGAAAACTACCCGATGCATGATTTAGAATTGGGGGCGGTGGTCTTCGCCTTCAAGATTTGGCGGCATTACCTCTATGGGGTTCGGTGTACCATTTACACGGACCACAAGAGTTTGAGGTACCTCATGGATCAGCCGAATCTGAACATGAGGCAGCATCGGTGGTTGGACGTGGTGAAGGATTATGATTGCGAGATCCTTTATCGCCCGGGAAAGGCCAACGTGGTGGCCGATGCGCTTAGCCGTAAGGCGGAACCGATCAGGGATGTGTATATGAGGATGATGGTGGTGACTCCACTGTTGGAGCAGATTCGGGAAGCTCAGCTGGAGGCTATGAAGGAGGAACGTCGGAAGAGCGAGCGAATAGTAGGTCAAGTCACCTCCTTTGATTATGATAACCGAGGATTATTGACACTACACCGTAGGGTGTGGGTGCCGTATCACGGAGGTGTGCGCCAGATCTTGATGGAGGAGGCGCACAAATCCCAATTCTCTATTCATCCAGGGGCGAAGAAGATGTATCGGGATCTTCGTCTAGACTATTGGTGGACCTGCATGAAGTGGGATGTGGCGTGGTATGTCGAGCGGTGTTTGACCTGCAGGAAGGTCAAGGCCAAACATCTGAGACCGCACGGCAAGATGCAGCCATTGGATATCTCGTTATGGAAATGGGAGGATATTACGATAGATTTTATCACAAAGCTTCCAAGGACGGCGCGTGGAGTAGATTCGATTTGGGTCATCGTGGATCGGTTGACCAAGAGTGCCCATTTTATTCTGATTCAGGTGAGTATCTCGGCCGAGAAGTTGGCCGATATCTACATCAGGGAGATAGTGGCGCGACACGGGGTGCCGGTGTCAGTGGTATCAGATCGGGATGTGTGGTTCACTTCCAGGTTTTGGAAGAAGTTTCATGATGAGTTGGGCACTCGTCTGCATTTTAGCACCGCCTTTCACCCGCAGACGGATGGTCAGAGCAAGCGGACCATCCAGACGTTGGAGGATATGTTGCGGGCATGCGTGTTAGACTTTGGTGGTAGTTGGGATACCTACCTTCCCTTGGCTGAGTTCTCGTACAACAACAGCTACCACGCGAGTATTGACTGTCCCCCATTCGAGATGTTGTATGAACGGAGGTGCAGGACCCCGATATGTTGGGGTGAAGTTGGCCAGAGGGTCATGGGGAGCACCGAGGTGGTGCTCAAGACAACCGAGAAAATCCAACAGGTTCGAAGCATGCTTCAGACTGCGCAGAGTCGGCAGAAAAGTTACGCCGACAAGCATCGATCATACCTGGAATTCCAGGCCGGGGATATGGTTCTACTGAGCAAAATTGAAGGGCTCCTTGATTTCGTGTCCATTCCGAAACAAGGGGGAGAAAAAGTGAATATGTCTCAACCGCCTCCTACTTCAACAACAACACACACAACCGAACCTCCTCCAGTAGGCCAAGCCTCCGGTTCCGGTGTAAAAGACAAGGGCAAGAAGATTGCTGAGGAGAGCGATGAAGATGATAAGGAGACAATTGCCGACCTTCTGAAGCGACAAGGTCGAGATAAAGAGGCTGACATCAGTGCTCGTGTGACTAGAGAGGCTGAAGAAGCCGAAAGAAGACAGAAAGAAGCCCACGACCTTCTCGAGAGCAGGAAAACTCTTTTTCCTCCTTGGACTCTTGAGAAACTGATTAAAGAAGCCATCGAAACACCAAGTATCTTGTGGCTAGAACCTGTGATCTCTTTAGATCGTTCTAACACTGTCGACTCTCAGTTCGATATGCCACTGACCCGAAAGGCGTTTGTTTTTCATGCCTTTGCCAACATTGCTGAGTTCCCCCATCCTCATCCACAGGTTGATCGGGACTTAGTCGAATATTATCTGAGGGTAGCTCAACCACAATACCAAACTTGGAGCGCTCAGAAAATCGTCAATGTTCGGGTCCTAAAGCCGTTCAGGGAAGGCAACTTCACCAACGTTCGGTTCAAGGTACTACGGGGATCTGCCAAGACCGAACATGCCATCTCACTTGCAGATCTTCCCAACCTTAATCCCCATGACTGGATTATCTTGCACAACATCCTCCTTACAAATGAAGCAGAATATGGTCCAATCATCGACCACTTTAAGAGGATGCTTGTATGCTATGTCATGGAAGTTGCTCTGATGGATCAGGAGATAGCGAGCGTATTCAAGAAGAAGCCCACCATATCTCCTGTTGGCTCTGCCAGTGATCTCAACATGATGCAGATGGGGAAGATTGAACCAAAGAGAAACTCCGTCATGTTTACCAGGAACGAAGGACAGAAATGTCTTTTTGCCTTGGCAGACAAACATCTCTACACCACTGCCTGTTTGGAACACGTTTTAGAGATCATCCATCGATGCAAGCAGAACACAACGAATGATATCAAGTACTTTGATGATATGATTCAATGGTATATTCGCTTCAGACAGACTATCCTTGCACTTATCTCACGTCTGTTTGATACAACAAAGAAGGTTCCTGCTACTGGCCCAAGCAAGAAGAAACGATAGTCTCGCTCCAAATTGACGCAAAGGGGGAGATTGTTAGGTCTAATGTTGTGTTGCGTCTATTGGGCTCGTTAGATAGTCCAATGTTTATCTCCGGTATGGGCCTATCCATCCGTGAGTTTTGTAGGGTTTAGTATAAATAGATGCTTGCATGCATCCTTGAACGTAATGATTAGAAACGATTAGAGAAGTATTGTTCAGCATATTCATCGTTCTTATTTTGTAACCCTAGAATCCTCTACAGTGGAAGTTCTTAGTCGAGCTCTACTGAGGATCGAGTAATCTAATCATTCGACACATTCTGATTCATACTTGTGTTTCGTTTTTACTATCTTTACGTTCATTACTTACCTGTTACAAAGATCTAATCGATCAGAGAGTTATTTTTATAACTCATCACTTAGTCATTCATTTCGTGGTCAAAGGTATAACTCATTATCATAATAACACGGGAAAACACATTGCAAATATAACACATAACATACAATTGTCCTTATATTGAACTCACCATGAAATAACCGATTGATAAAATGGTAATTTGGGCAGCACTTCGCCTCTAAATATGACTTTCTTTGACGAAACCAGGGTTTTTATTTGAAAACTAGGCCTTATGCGGGCAGAGTTTCAACTTAGAAAATGTTATTTTCTTGGGTCTTCGATGCGTCGAGACTTGCTTCGGGTGTCGGGTATGTTTTCTAGGCTTCGGGGGGTGTTAGGGTAATTTGAGAGAGTAGAGGGTGAGAGAGAATCACATTTTTAACCAAAATTCGGGCAGCCTCACACCCTATTTATAGTATCCGAAACACCTGATTACGCTGGGTGTAATTTCATGTACGCAGGGCGTACTCCCTTAATAGCCATTACGCTGGGCGTAAGCCTTCGTATGCTGGGCGTACGAGGGGATCAGTTCAGACACGTCAAGGCTACGAATACGTGTACCACATGCGAAGAAGTAAACAACGTGGCCAACTTCGGATCACATACACAAGTACGCTGGGCGTACTCATGTACGCTCAGCGTACTTTGATTTATCAAACTTCAAAAATTCGTAACTTTCGCATACGAACTCCGTTATTGACGTTCTTTATATCCACGTGTAGGTATGACCATGCTCTACAACTTTGATTTAGACTCCGTTGGCTAATTTTGACTTCATTTTTTATATTATATTTTTAACAGGCCGGAATAGGAAAAGTCCGTTAAAAATTCATAACTTCTTCGTCCGATGTCCGTTTTCGTCTGTCTTCTTTCCGTTGTACTACTATTGACGAGATCTTCGATTCTCGTTTTGGTCATGTCGGCTAAATATCACTCGATCTTTATTTCGAGTTTCGGGCTATGTACTGCTATGTCGAATTTTAGAAAAATCATAACTTCTTCATACAAAGTTAGATTTGGACGTTCTTTTTATGAAAATTCTCGGTTTAACAAATACTACGACTTTCATTTAGATCACTAAGGCTAAAAAGTAGCTTATCGTAAACTCACTTTTTACGTCATATGGTGTCGTGCCGGTTCTGTTGTGAAACTTCAATAAGTCATAACTTTTTCGTTATAACTCGGATTTCGTTGAAGTTTTCGCCTAAACTTTTCTAACGAGATAATTTACAATTTTCAATAACATTATTTTTACTTATTTCAAACTTAAATTTTACATTTTCGCTAATTTCAATATTTGACTTTTGATTGGAATCTCATAAGATTTCCCATCACTTTCCGAATGAAACTATCTTGTTAGAACTCAACGTTCAAATTCACATAATATTTACTTTTAAGTTATCAAACTTACAAAACACGATAATTATACAAGGTTAATAACGTGTATGTTACATATCTTTTCATAAAAATTGTCAATTGCAAAAGGTATATGATAATTTTAATATTCTATATGAGTCGATTTTTGGACTTTAGACCTTATCTCTATTTTCTTAAAATTTGAATTAGGGTTAGTAAATGAGATAATTATTATGTGTTTTGAGATGATACAATATCGATATTTCAACATTTTACACGACATTGTGTTTTGCTTAATAAATGAAAACGACTTAATTAAAACAAAATAAAACAACAAACACAAAAAATATAAAATATAACAAACGTTTATATTTAAAAAAGACATAATTAAAATATAAAACATGACCAACATAAGTTAATATTGTGTCAATTTTGGGTCGAATTTTGAACACAATACGATGCCATGTTTTTTCACATTTGACATGAATACAACATGGACACAAATTCAAATTTTAATTTCATAGCATATCGTATATTTTTTTCGTAACGTGTCATGAATTGTCACCCAATATTTTAATGAGGTTCATCATACATATGAAAGATCATGTTGGAATTTTTTGTTGATTTGACACGGATCATTTTAATCGTTTTATAGAAGACTGATTTTTCATTTGAAGGTTTACGATGCACATGTGTTATGTCGTCTGGATCCAAATTAGGTAAATTAGACAAGTTCCTCCTTACTCAATTTATTATGGAGGTGTGGCATAAATTGGTTGTTATTGTATTTAGACAATAAAAAGTAAAAACCTCGAGACCATGTTCAAATTACATTAAAAGAGGTTTTTATGGATTCCATTCTTATATATTTTTCATTTTTCTCAATTCATTGAAATCTTTATCGAGTGTTAGAGATGTTATTAATGCGGCTTGAGTGGAGGATCATGGTTTTCGTGTTACGAATAAAATGACGTATTTTCATGATCGTTAGAAAATGTAACGAAATATTTAACGATTTGGTGAAAGGATACTAAGTGGATCGACAATTGGGAAAATGAGTTACCTGGACAATTGGCGAATAGTCACAAAAAGATTGATTTATGCACATGTTTTAATTGAGATATTGAATAGAGGGTTGACAATAAGATTGGTTCATGAGTTCAAACTCAATAGATTTTGATGGAGCTGATTCAATCCAATCATCCATTGATTGTTGAATTTTTGCCAACCGATCCAATCCAATTCAGTATAAAAAATCGAACGGATCCAATCCAATCATCCATTGGTTGTTGGATTTTTTCAACCGATCCAATTTAAATTAGTATAAAAAATCGAACGGATCCAATACAATTGGATCAGTTTATCCATTGAATATTTTTGATTGATTTAATCTGTTTGTTATCTATTATCCGACTAATTTTAATCTCTTTCTATCGAATAAGCAAATGTAACAATGATAACTAAAAATAAAATTCACATTATTATGCTAAATAAGATTAAGAAAGTAACATTAACTTCATGTCTTCATTTATTTTTTATTGACTAATTAATAATAGTAATTGGATTTGGATAATAATATTGGATATTTATTGAATATCCAATTAGATTGGCTCGGTTCAATTATTCATTGGATTTTAAGGATGATCCAATAACCGATCCATTCCAATTGGATTTTGATGCATATGATCCAAACTAATTGTAATTGGATATCCAATCCAGTCGGTTGGTTCATAATTGGATCAGTTGGTTTCAATTGAATCAGTTAATTTCTACACACCCCTAGTTGACAATTGACATTTTAAAAAATCTTGCATATGTAAACAAATAAATAGTTAGATTTGACTAAAAAAGGCTAAGGGGCTGTTTGGTTGGCCTCTTAATGGTCTCATAAAGAGGTTGGCTATGAATCGTTCAGATTCATAGCGTTTGGTTGAAGCCTTTTTAACCTCTTAATGGTAAGACATAAAAAATAGCCCTTAATCGGTCAGATTTGGTGAGGGGTCAGGATGAAAACATTTCATTGTTACCCTTTACCCTAAAAGAATATAACGTCCTCCTCTTTTTTTTTCTTTCCACACTCTGCTCCATCGAGCTACTGTCTTCGATTCTTCCCTTACCGTCGACCTTCAACAACGCCTCTAAACCTCCGGCTTCGTCACCTCCGACCTCCGGCTTCCTCGCCTCCCCATTCACGCTCGCAGGTAAGTGATACCTGAATTCTTTATGCTCGATTTTGGTGTTGCGTTTTATCTATGTTCTTGTTGTTCCCTCCATCGAGTTTCAACCATCGATTCTCAGTTTCTATGCTTTTTGCTGCGTTTCTGTTGTTTGATTGTTGTGATGTTGGATTGCGTTCTTTTCTTTGAACATTGGGACTGTTTGTGTTTGATCTTTATTCTTGTTGATTTTGCTGGTCTCTATGCTTTTAACTGAGGAAATATGTTGTTAAAATCTCTGAAAATTTAATGAAAACAAATTAGGGATAATAAGAATAGATGTTGCTAAAATCTTATATCTTCTTACTGTGATTTTGCTTCTCTATGTTGTTGAAATATGCTATTTTCTTCTTTAACTTTTTTCTGTTATGTTGTTGGTCTATTTGTGTGGTAGTTTACTAGTTTGTTGTTGAAATATGTTATTGCTGGATTTTGAATATTAGACATGGAAATGGCACAAAAAGGCCTATAATTAATTGGAAACAAATAGAAATCGTGGAAAAAAACATTCCTTGAAGCCTGTATTCATAAAATTATAACTTACGGACGTGAAGGGAGTAGTTTGAAAGCAAGTTCATGGAAGAATGTAACTGAAAGATTGAAAACATAAAAGCAGATGAAAAACCGATACGACTACCTAAAAGCAAAGTTTGGTGATTGGTTGAAATTAAAAAACAAAATAGACAAAGTTTATAACCCTATGACTAACACGTTTAACATGGAAGAAGATGAATGGCTACTAGATATCAAGATATTGTAATTTTTGATAAAAAGTAATATATCATAATATTTTATAATATTTATAATATTTCCAAGCAGTTGAAGAATGGTAGAAACTTTGAGAACTTCTCTACTAGTGTACCCTGATCATTGCATTCAGTTGTTCGATGGGTCGGTTGCGACTGACATTCATGTATGGGGGCCATCTTCTACTCTTCCCCATCGTAATCATGACTCGTCCGACATTAATTTAAGTGACTTTGATGGTATCAACGTAACTCACATGGAAAATATGACTTCACCCAAAAGTCTAAATGAATGAACCTTTAGTGTTTCCAAAAATAAAGGAGGTAAAGAAAAAGGAAAAGCAACAATCAATGCAAAGATAATTGAATTTGGATGTTGTATGATGTTTAATTTGAGTGTTATATGAATTTTAATTTGGATTTTGTTTTATTTTAATTTGGACTTTATATGACATTTTGTATTTTATTTATAATTACTTACAAATTCAGTATCATTCAGCACAATAATTCAGATGTCCAACCAAAAAGTAAAAGAATAGTTCAAATGGTTAAAATGATCATTTTACCATTCAGAGATAGTCATGTTTGACCAAACATCAATTAATCATTCGGATACAGATTCATACAGAGCCTCTACATCATCTAGGCTTCTACATCACCCAATATAAATAATCCAGATGCTACCATACAACCCCTAAATGAAACTGAAACATTGAATGTGGTGATGAACTATATATTTTAATGGAATTATTTATCGACAAATAAGACATTTGACGGTTCACGAGATAATAATTAATGGCACTTGATTTGTAGAACCGTAAACAGTAAAAAACGAAATCCACTATTTTTTGCGACTAAATTTGATGAGCATTGTTATGACATGTAATCTTAGGAAGATCGTTATTTAAACAATTATCGTCACTCTAGTTCTTATTATTTGGATACTATTTTTATGAGTAATAATATTCCAAAAACAACTTAAATTGTGGAAACGATAAATCTTAACGGCCAAATGGATTCATTTTTGAGTCGATAAAGTCTTATTTAGACCTCTTACATGATGTTGTTCTTGAGTTTGTTAAATAAATTAAGGTGAATCTCGATGCAATTTCGATTGTACTTGTTTTCTTGCAATGATCTCGAAAAATTTAAGATCCTTTGTTCGTTAATGCTTACAAGCCTATTAGTTTTATTGGATGCCAATACAAAATTATGGCTAAGATTCTAGTTAATAGGCTTAGCTAGGTTCTTTTATCGATTATTAGAAATTCTCAATCAACTATTTAAGAAACCATCAAATTGTAGAGAAACTCGTTAATCGTCAAGGAGTTGGCGGCATGAGTTAACAAAAAAGAAAAGATTAATGTTTTTCAAGACCGACTTTCAAAAAACGTATAATATAGTCAATGATTATTTACTTAATTAAATGGAAAATATGGGTTTTGGCACAAGAAGGAGGTCGGTCTTTTCTTAACTAAAATCTTCAATGGCCTATGTTTTGGGAAACCATGTTCCTTCAATAAAATCCCTTATAAGTACGGTTTTCGTTAAAATGATCATCTTTCTCCTTTATTTTCCTTATATATGGCAATGCCATATATATGCATGTGACGAAAGCCTATCTAAAAGATTTGTAATGAGTTCGAATAAGATTGACGTGTATCATACTTTTTAGAAAAACTTATATGATTGGTCCATGTGATTTGCTAAAATAGGTTGGTTGAATACAACTATGACGGCTACTTCATACTTGTTCCTTATGGTTTCATTTTTTGCGTAACTGGTCCTTTAACCTGGTGAAATGTCTATAATATCTTTTTAATTTGACTCACTCTTCTTTATTATATTTTGACTAATTAATTAAATTAAAAAAAGTAGCCCTCACCATACATTAACCCCCATCCACCATTTCTTTCCATTCCTTTCATTCTAGTTTGTATCAAGTTTCATTCATCAAGAGGTTTTCAAGGTGGAACTATAGATCTAGTTTTCAAGTGAAATCATAGATCTCCTTTCCATACCATTGATCTTTAAGGTGGATCTCCGACCTGTCAGTCAAAAAATGAGACCAATCTCTGCTCTCTCGCCCCTTTTATTTTCTCCATAATCACTAATGTTGAATTCAAACACCACTAACAGCCCCTCACTACCAAGGTTGAGGAAAAAAACACCAAACACCCTTCACCTTCGTATTCCTCCCTAAAAAATCATTGCCACCAAATGATGAACACACACAAACGATTGCTAGAAAAAAACATTAGGGACAAAATCGGGAAAAATGTCGTTGGAAAAAATGTCTGGTCCGCCGCCACCATATCGTGCCATAGATTTGGTCTGCCAACATCATTTCCACAACATATCTAGTATGCTTAGTTAAAATCGCATATCTTTCTCTCTCCCTCACTATTATTGAATCTAATTGTCGACCACTATCACTGGTCACTACCTATAAATCAGTTTGTATGAACGTGTTTTCGTTTCTAGAAATCGATTTATGTGTGGGTGTTCATCCCTACAAATCGAACTTTGAAACCCTTATCTTCTCTTGGGATTGGTTCATCGAAATCTAAAACCCTACAAAGCCCGTCATCGAAGGTGGTAATGGCTAGTTCTTTGAGCATTGACCAAAGGTAGTAGCAGTGGTAGCTGGAGGTGGCGGTGATTGCATCTTTTGAAAATAGATAAGTGAGTTTTAGGGTTTCAAAGTTCGAAATCCACAGCCCTACAAAGCCCTTCATCGAAGGTGGTAATGGCTAGTTTTGTGAGCATTGACCAAAGGTAGTAGCGTTGGTAGCTGAAGGTAGTGGTGACTGCATCTTTAGAAAAGAGATAAGCGAGTTTTAGGGTTAGGTGGGTGGGTGTAAGCTTTATTATTTACAATAAAATATTTTTAAAATCTAAAAGAGTAAAATAGTAATTTTATACCAATTTTGTAACTAAATGAAACCATAAGGATTAGTAACACAAGAACTAAAACAATGGGGACTAAACTGTAACGACCAAAAATTTCAACCAAATTAAAACATTTTATTTCATTCAAAAATCATTATGATCATACATCTTGTTTTCAAAATAGTTTAAACATCAGAGTATTCCCCCAGAACCATATCACATATATCATAAAAACATGAGGAGCGGTACGATCATGCCTTCGCCTTGCCACGATCTCCTGAAGCACCTGAAACAATAAACCACAACTGTAAGCCCGAAAGCTTAATGAGTTCCCCGAAAGTACCCATACACACAAAAACATACACATACAACAACGAACAGCATACTACGGGTCCAATCAACCTTCCGGTTGGAATACCCCTGGCCCTCAACCATCGGGTTGGAATGCCTACATACTACGAGCCCAATCATCCTACCGGGACGGGATACTCTCAGCCCACAACCATCGGGTTGGAATGCCCAAACCCCTATACGTACAGCAATAACTACTATGGGTCAAATCATCCCTCGGGATGGAATACCCCAGGCCCCTCAACCATAGGGTTGGAATGCCAAACTACTATGAGTCCAGTCATCCTACCGGGATGGAATACTCCTGCCCCACAACTATCGGGTTGGAATGCCCCACTTCCTATACATACTGTAACTACTACTAATATGGGTCCAATCATCCCTCGGGATGGAATACCCCAGGCCCTTCAACCATCGGGTTGGAATACCAAACTACTACGAGTCCAATCATCCTACCTGGATGGAATACTCCTGGCCCACAACCATCGGGTTGGAATGCCAATCTACACTAGTAGACATGTACACATAACAGACAACCACATAATACTCTAAAGAACCAACACACTGGGGCCCTATCATCCTACCGGGATGGAATACCCTCTGCTACTGCTCAACATTCATAACCCGCAGGTAACCTACTACCAGCGTACATAAGGCAAGACCAACTACCGGTCTATAAATAATCACTACCCAACTACCAGGGCACTGATCCAACAAAACTAGCCATCATACAACTATCCATTTCTCTAGGATACTAAGCTAACAAAGCATATCATCATATAACTATCCTATCTACCAGGATACTAGCAAGCATATCATCACGTAACATAGCAAGCTCTAACAACAATTCAAAGGGCTGGCCTTGGTGCCTTAGACCCTTGAGTACAGTGAGGAAAACTCACATTGCAACTACCAAAATCCTGCAAATCTGTGACTGTTGATTCACCAGGAATCCCAACTATCACAGGCAAAATCATCACATTAGAAATCATCATGACTTTCTAGGCCAAGGGCCCACAACACTCATTAAGTCCATCGTCCTCTTATTAGGCCAAGACCCAAAACCAAATCCTCATGCAAAGCCTAATATTGGCCCAATTTACTAAATTGGGCCCACCTCACCAAATGGGCCTAGATCCAAGGTCCATAATAATTATTGGGTCCAAAATACTCAATCCATAATATTCAGTCACGGCCCAAGCCCAGCTAGCCCATAAACAACCCAATCACTTAAGGCCCAAAATTGAAAACCCAACAGAGGGAGTACGCTGGGCGTACTTCGATTCTCGTGGACTGGAAACGGGACACTGACCCACTACGCTGGGCGTAAATCAATTTACGCGGGGCGTACGCGCGCTGATCTAAAACTCCTCATAAGTTCTTAATGGCTTAAGCTCTTAAGCCCAAACTTCAGATCCATCGACCAAACATGCCTAGGATTCATAAAGTCTCAAACTTTATTACTTGGGATGTCCATAAAGCTCTTAACTCTAGGTCTTAATCCATTAAGACCTACCTACATCATTCATGAGACAACCAAAGCCATTGGGACCTCATTTTTCTCATTCAAAACCTCTCCTAAGGTCTGAAAGGACAGCTAATCTCATCCAACTCGCATCATGCATCACTTTGGGGTTTTTGGGACAAGAAATGGTGTCAAAACTTCATAACACCTAGATCTACACAAAATAGATGTCAAGCAAGAGACTTTATACCTCAAAAGGGCTCCAAAAGATGATGTCTTCCCAGATCTACGAGCTCCAGCCACCCAACTCCTTCCTTGACAACTTCTTCTTTCTTCTTCAAGGCTCTCCTTTGCCAAACCAAGCTCCCCAAGGTCAAATATCCCCAAAAATGGAAGAAGAACGGCTACTTAGGGTTTCTGAGGGTAAGAGGGCAGATATGGAAGCTAGGGTTGGAACCATAATGTTCCTTATATAGTGTTGGCCCTAAAATTAGGGTTTCTAGACACTAGACGTACGTTGGGCGTACATCCTATACGTTGGGCGTACGACCCCAACACCTGCATTCATTTAACCACTCTACGCTGGGCGTAACCTACCTTACGTTGGGTGCACCCAGCCAAATACACGCATGCACTCCATGCATGCCTAGGACCCCTTTGCCAAATATTTCCTTTAGGGACCATTATTGACACTATCTTCAAAGTGTCATAACTCCTTTATTCTAAGTCCGTTTCCGACGGACTTTATATCCACGAAAAGGTGGCGAGAAGCCCTATGCTTCTGGCAACACACCCCGAACCGAAACCTTCCCGAATAAAACCCATTGCCCAAAAAAACCAAAGCGCCCTTACTCTTGGTCTCGGGGATCCAGGAATAATTACTCTTAGAACGGGGCGTTACACAAACACATATATGTCTTCATAGTTACACTTAACCAGCTTGTTTTGGCAAACCAAATAAACCAATCGTGTAATTTTGTTTATTTTTTATGTTGATGATGTGTTATTTATGAGTGAATGGTTGATTGAAAAATGCTTGAACCATTGTTCATATTTTACAGTTATCCTATTTGGCTTTGGGACTTTGCATAAATTTATCTAAAATTAGAATTTTCGAGTTCATGTTACTAACAATTCTATGAATGGTATTGCGTGTGTTTTGGATTGTATAACATATAAATCCATTGTGTTTCATTTTCTATAGTCACCATCTCATGCAACGCTCCATTTTAACAACAAAATTTACATTTTTAATTAAGAGAAAATTGATGGGTTTTGAGCAGTATAACATCCCTATGGTGCACATGCAACCCTAATGCTTTGGATCTAAGTTTTCTATAGTTATACATGCAATAAACAATTTTCCAAAGTATAAAGTCTAAACTAGCATACTACTTGATATATGAATCATAAAAACTAGTTAGAAGAGTACCTTTTATATTAGCTTGTTGAATTTGGCCTTTAAGAACTTAGCACCTCAAGTGTGATGCCTCAAATGGTTCACAAAACACCACCAACAATTGGAGAACTTAAGAGAGAGGTTAGAGGCACTCAAGAATCGACTATAGTATCTCTAAGATGATTAGTCTCCTCATTTTAGGCCAAGGGGTTACGTATATATAGTGTAGAATTCCAAGGGTTATGTGTAAACCCTAATTCTTACACTTGGGCTTGTAATGGACTAACACTATATGGATACTTACATAAGCTTAGCCCATCACTAATCAATCATAGATGATTATCCCAACCTATATATATAACTGATTTACACAATTAGCCCCTGTAAATTTAATTAGTCTCTTTTGCCACTAAATTAATTCCAAATTAATTCTTAATCAATACTAATTAAATAATATGATTCCTCAATTAATATATTATACTTATAATATATTAATAAATCATAAATAACCTCTTTCTCAAATATCCATCCTATCATATTGTTTTGGTGAATGCAACCCAAAATGGACCATGCTACTCTCGGGTCAAGTCCATACCAATTATAGTTATGGGCTTACACACCTAATCCAACAGTCTAACACTTGGATAAGTCTAACAACTATAACTACAAGTACGACTTAGAACCCAACTAGCAATCGTAGCTCTTAAAAGCCATTGTCGAACTCAGACGCGCCATTTTAGATAAGGGGTCATCTAATCCTCTGTTCTTCAAGATATCGTGCGAAAAAATACATGGAACATAAGCATACTTATCGTCCAGTAATTTGTTTCCCGATTTCCGATTTGTTTGACATAGAAATTAATTAAACACATCAATTGAGTCCTGACCGGGCTCGACAAATAAGTCAAAATAAAATCATTGAGGGGCCCAAGATATCAAGGAACAAATAAACTTCGACTTATATGGTTGTACTAACTACTCGTTAGATTATACACAATAGCACGTTTTATAACATCAAGTTGCTGATGCGTTTTCGCAATATCAATGTACAACCAACTCATAGTCAACAACTCATATATCTCGATTTGAAGACTATATGATATTATCGTCTCACAATCACTCGTGATAAAATCCATGAAGTGATTCATGTGAGCATGGGTTTAATCCAATACTCAGACCTTATGAGCTGATGAATGTTGTAGCAAACTATTGCTATGTCTAAACACTTTAGACAATCTACAAGCCAAATTCATGACAATCTTGCCTCAATACCTACTTCCAAAGTATGATTGACTGTGGATAGTTTGAATAATCTTATTATTTTGGAAGTCAAAACATGCAAAATGAAACAATAGTAAACAATTGACACAAGATAGTAACTTTACTCATAAATAAAACTCCTTTTATTTAATCATCAAATGTCAATTATATTTTATCTATTACAAGTTTCTAAACAGATATCTAATAGATAAAACTAATATCTTCCTTTAGCCCAATGCTCCTCACATGCTGCAAGTGCTTAACCCTACTCAGTCCCTCTATAAGGGGATCTGATGGGTTCTCCTCTGACGATACCCTTTTTACTACGAGGAGTCCTTCTTCTATCCAATGTCTTATGAAGTGATATTTTCTGTCGATGTGTCTGGATCTGCCATGATCCCTTGGTTCCTTGGCTAAGGCGACCGCACTCTCGTTGTCACAGAAAATTTCCATAGGCTCCTTTATAGACGGTACAACTCCAAAGTCTCCGATAAAGTTCTTCAGCCATATCGCCTCCTTCAACGCTTCACTTGCTGCTTTGTACTCTGATTCACACGTTGAATTAACTATAGTCTCCTATTTGAAACTTTTCCAAGTTATTGCTCCTCTATTCAGGGTAAATACCCAGCCCGAATGAGAGCGGAAATTATCTCTGTCGGTCTGAAAACTGGCGTCACTATACCCTGTTACTCTCAAGTCATCACTCCTATCGGGGGTAAGGACCCAGTCCTTAGTCCTCTTCATGTAATTAAGAATATTCTTTACCGCAGTCCAGTGAGCTTTACCAGGATTCCCTTGATATCTGTTGACCATGCTCAAAGCAAAGGCCACATCAAGGCGAGTACAAGTCATAACATACATGATCGAGCCAACTGTGGAAGAATATGGTACTCGACTCATCTCTGCTATCCTGTCCTCTATACTCAAACTCTGAGTCTTACTTAACTTGGTATTACTTTGGATAAGTAAGTCACCTTTGATGGAATTCTCCATGTTGAACCATTTCAACACCTTATCCAAGTAGGCACTTTGACTAAGTCCAATTAGTCTTTTACTCTTATTTCTCAATATCCTTATGCCTAGAATATAGGCAGCTTCCCCAAGGTCCTTCATAGCGAAACACTTCCCAAGCCAGGACTTAACCTCCTGCAAGGTTGGGATGTCATTTCCTATGAGAAGTATGTCATCCACATACAACACCAAAAAACTAATTATATTCCCACTAGCTTTGACATATACACAGGACTCATCCTCGCTTCTCGAAAATCCAAACTCTTTGACTTTCTCATCGAAACAAAGATTCTATCTGCGAAATGCCTGTTTTAATCTATAAATGGATTTCTTAAGCTTACACACTCTATTAGGGTACTCTGCACTGACAAACCCTCTGGCCGACTCATGTAAACATCTTTAGCCAACTTCCCATTAAGGAAAGCAGGTTTGACATTCATTTTGCCATATTTCATAATCATGAAATGCAGCTATGGCAAGCATAACCCTTATAGATTTAATCTTCGCTACTGGAGAGAAGGCCTCATCATGGTCAACTCCATGAGTTTGAGTAAAGCCCTTCGCAACCAATCGTGACTTATACGTGTGTACTTTCCCATCCATGTCGCTCTTCTTTTTGAAGATCCGTTTGCACCCAACTGTATTACGACCTCGTATATTGTCAACCAAGTTCCAAACTTGATCGTCATACATGGATTGAATCTCGCTGTCCGTCGCCTCTTTCCATTTAATGGACTCGGGGCCTGCCATGGCTTCCTTGTAGTTGTTAGGTTCATCCAAATTTACCAGTGTGCTATCACTGATAATTGTATCACCATCTGTATTAATATGGAAACCATATAACACAGGTCGAACACTAACTCTACTGGAATGCCTCAGAGGTAAGGACTCGTCAACTGGTTCAATAGGAGTTTCGTCCTCAGGTTGAGAGCTAGTGTGAGGTTCCTTCATCACTTAACTCTTGAAGCTCTTCAAGGTCAATTTGCCTCCCACTATCCTTTTGGTATTTGAGTTCTCTCTCTCGAAAAACCCCTCTCCTCTAAACGAAGACAACATTGTCGCTCGGTCTGTAGAAGAGATATCCAAAGGACTTCTGTGGGTAGCCGATGAAAATACAATGCTCACTACGAGGTTCGAGCTTGTTGTGAGTCTTACACCTCACGAAAGCCTCACAACCCCAAACCTTTATGTGTGTTAACGAGGGAACCTTCCATGTCCACATCTCGTGAGGTGTTTTGGCAACCTTTTTAGTAGGGACTAGATTAAGGATATGGGTGGCAGTCTCTAAGGAATACCCCCAAAATGAGATAGGTAACGAAGCTCGACTCATCATGGAACGAACCATGTCCAACAAGTTTCGATTGTGCCTCTCAGCCACACCATTAAGCTGTGGTGTCCTAGGTGGCATCAATTGTGAAACACTTTGACATTCCTTAAGATAATCTAGGAACTCGATACTAAGATACTCACCACCTTGATCGGATCAGAGCATCTTTATCTTCCTGCTCAGCTGATTCTCTACTTCTTGTTTAAACTCTTTGAACTTTTCAAAGTTATCTGAATTATGCTTGATTAAATAGATATAGCTATATCTGCTATAGTCATCAGTAAAAGTCACATAGAAGCGGTTAGCATCCCTTGTGGCGGATCTGAAGGGTCCACACACAACGATGTGTATGAGATCCAAAAGACCCTCACCCCTTTCACAAGTACCATTGAAGGGTGACTTGTTCATCTTTCCAAGCAAACAAGATTCGCAAGTGTCATCCGAATTTAATTCGAATGACTCCAAGACTCCATCCTTTTGGAGTTGGGTTATGCGCTTCTTGTTGACATGTCCAAGACGACAATGCCACAATGATGCCTTATCCAAACTATTGGAAGAATCAATGTGAAACACATTATTTCCGAAGTTGTCTACAACCATCACAGTTTCATATACACCGTTACCAGGCAATGATTTAAAATAAAATACCCCATTATAAAAAGCATTAATAGAACCAATTTCATTATCATATGAAAATCTAAAACCTTGTTTGTACAAACCATAGAAGGAAATAGTGTTTCTCGCCATACCAGACGAGTAGTAACAATTATTCAAATATAATTCTAACCCACTACTAAGAAATAAAGAATAAACTCCAATCTTGGTGACAGGTGACATTTTCCACATCCATACTTCTTCTTAGACCCTGCAAATTAGAACAAATGTAGAAACCATAACCTATATCAAGGATCCAAGAACTGGAATATGATGAATTATTAGATAGAATAGTGTAAATACCTGCATGGGTAGGCTTTATCTTCCTATCTTTGACATCATGCAAGTATTTGAGGCAGCTTCGCTTCCATTGCCCTTTATCATAGCAATAGAAGCGCTCTACTTCTTTTGGATTGGTAGAGGGATTAACAGAAATAGTTTTGGTCCCACTAGAAGAGGATCCGTCATGAGACTTTCCTTTACGGATCTTAGAAGGTTCCTTCCTCTTCTTCCCTTTCCCATTTCCAATTGCTAGGACTGGGGCAACAGCAATAGGAGTAGGAGTAGATACAACAAATTTTCCTTTTAGACTACTTTCAGCAGTTCTCATAAGGCCTTGAAGCTTGCTAAGAATGACCGCCTCCTTGTTCATATGATAAGTCATATGAAACTGATCATAACAAGGAGGTAAAGAGTGTAGGATAATATCAATGGCCAACTCTTCATCGAAGTTAACATTCAACTTTAGCAAGCGGTCCACAAACCTTTTCATTTTCTACAACTGGGTCGTGATGGACTCTCTATCCTTCATTTTTTTTGTTATCAGGGAGGCAATGATTTCATACTTTTCCTGGCGAGCACTTTGATGGTATCTTTCCATCAAGTCTTGGTGCATCTCGAAAGGGTAGTAATGTAACACCCGTTTATTTATTAAGTTAAATAAATTAATTAATGAACGATTAATAGCTCTAAAATAAATAATTATATATCAAAGGATGGTCTCGAAGGGCTAATTATCATAATTTTAGAAGTTGGGGGTTAAAAGTGTAAGTTCTGGATTTAATTTGAGAAGGAATTCAGAAGTTAGGGTGCATTGGGTAATTAATGGACTTAAATTGAAAAGATTTGAGGGCTTAGGGGCTGGTGGTAATTTTAGGACTTATTATGAAAGGAAATTATGGGATCAAGGGCTAAAGGGTAAATATTGGATTAAGATTGAAAGAAAAAGTGAAGGAAGGGGCCAAAGTCATCATTATGGAAGTAGGTTTGGGGGATCGGGGTATATAACCTGTCACCCTCCCGCTTCAAACCCTAACCCTAATCGTTTCTTCACCAGCCGCCATCCTTATGACCCCTTAGGCGGCGCCGCCACACCTCCCGTCGACCGAGTGGTGGGCCACCAGAGATGTTTCCCCCTGACGAGTGCCGACGAACCTGAAGCATGCCAAAGACTAATCGACTGCCTCATAGCCATGGTCGAAGTCGCGAGCCAACTGCCAAGCAACCTCAACTATCGCTGCCGGTGGGTGTATTGATCGACGAAGTCGCAATCTCGCTTTCCTCCGGTGCCACCGTTGTTGATGAGGTTACAAATCAACCACCACAGCTGTTGTAACTGTTCCAAATCGTTGCTATTGTTATTGTTCTTCTTCTTCTATTCATCTTGTCGCCTACCGCCTTGTGGGTGGAGGAACTCATGGCGTTTCCTGTTATCACCGGTGAGTGATGGTTTGGTTCAAGCCTCGTGTGCGACGTGGGTGCGCTGTGGGGGAAGTCCTGTCGAGTTGGGTCATGGAGAACCACCATGGCAGCTGGCCATGGTGGTTGTCATCGCAATATGCCGCCTACGGCCGCCGTCGTACGCCGCTAAATCGATGGAAGGATCCGTTTTCAAGAAAGTATGTGTGTGGGTGTTTATTTAGTCGGAAAACGCATCATCACCACCGCAATGCACCACCGCCGGCCACTTCAAGGTGGTTTGTGTGTGTATGTTTAGCTTAGTTAGGGTGTGTGTGTTGCTTTGGTATTTTCGTTGTAATTGCAACTCAAAAGCGAAATAATGTAAAGAAATTAGAAACCACCACCCTAGGGTGGTGGCTACCGCCTCCTGCCGCCACCGGCCGCCGTGTCGGGTGGCGGTGCGCTTTGCCTCTTGTGATAGATTCGTTTGGGGTGCTAGAAACCCTAATGGGCTCAAAGGAGCTCTAATGGGCCCAATGAAGCTTAATGGACTCTAATGGACCCAATAAAACCCATATGGGCTTAATAAAATTTTAGTGGGCTTATTAGGCCCAATAAAGCCCTAATTGTCATAAAAGGCCAACAAATTGATAAATGGGCTAATATTTGGATTGGAACACCCTAATGCCAATGAAAACCTAGCTTTAAGAATTAATTGGGTCAAACACACGAGAATTATTTAATAACTTGAGATATTAAATAATAATCATTGGCAAAGATTAATCTAAGGAATATTGGACTTAATGGATTAAATCCTTAATGGGTTAAGTAGGAAACTTAACCCTAATCATCATTTTATGTGAAACCCTAATTTCACTTGGGTTTATTGTTGGGCCTTTCTTTTGGGCCTTGATGATTGGGTTATTAAATGGGCTATCCAAGATCAAGCAAATGGTCTAGAGTAATTTAATGGGCCTAGGGTAAGGCTCATGTAAGGGGCTTGGGCCCAATTTGGAAAATTGGGCCATAGATAGGCCATAGTTTGGGCCTTAATGATTATATGATGTTAGGCCTTAGAATGAGACCATGTATAGGCCTAGGCGCAATTTTGGAAAATTGGGCCATGTGTTGGGCTTTGATTCCTAATTGACTTTGAACTTATGGTTTGGGCCTTGGGCTTGAATAAGCCAAGCTAGGGGTAATGTAGTAATTACCCAAAGAATGTACTTATGGTTATGTATTGGGACCCAATTATTAATCGGGTGTTATTTTGCTGTTGACAGTTCGAGAATTTGTTAGCCAGCAGCTGGGGTCGAGTCTGCGGGACTTCAGCAAGTGTGGGATTATGTCTTTGGGACTTCAGCAAAGTGAGGTGAGTTACCTTCCTGTAGCGGTGGGTCTACGGCCACAATGACGGCCCACCAGTAGGAGTTGTATGTTAGATGATTGTCTTTGTGATATCATCTAGGTTTGCTACTACCTGATATGTTATATGCTGGCATGATATGTTATATGTGATACTAGTAGAGTTCGGTTGTTAGGACCGAAGGATAGGTCAGACACCCCATATATGTTTGACAGTATGTGATGATATGTTTATATACTGGCATGATATGTTATATGTGATAGTGGTAGTAGGAGGGGAATAGTCCCCAAGTTTGGTTGTTAGGACCGAAAGGGTAGTTTGGACACCCCAGATATGTCTGATAGTATGTTTATGTTATGATATATGTGATAGTAGCAGTAGGGGGTGGAATAGTCCCCGAGGGTCGGTTGTTAGGATCGATGGGTAGGTCAGCACCCCAGAATGGCTTGACATGGGTAGGTCAGCACCCTAGAATGGCTTGACATGGGTAGGTCAGCGCCCTAGAATGGATTGACACGGGTAGGTACGCACCCCAAAATGGCTTGACACGGGTCGGTCGACACCCCAGAATGGCCGTACAGGGTAGGTCGGCACCCTAGAATGGCCGTATTGGGCAGGTCGGGCACCCCAAAATTGCCCGACAGTATGTATGCTATGTGATTGTATGGTATGTGGTATGATGGGGGAACTCACTAATATTTGTGCTTACAGTTTTCAGTTTTGGTTTTAGGAACTTCGTTTTTGAAGGAAAGGAGTCGGCTTGATCGCAACGCATCACACTATGGTTTTCCGCACACGAGATCTTTGTGATAACATGTTTTGATTATTTCTACTTGGGTTTTGACATGACATGATATTATGGATGTTTTCTTATACTGTTGGTTTTATAATAATGTATTTAAAAATGAAATTTTTGGCCTTGAATTTTGGGATGTTACAAGTTGGTATCAGAGCCTTGGTTTGAGGGATTCGGACATACTCTCGGGTGTGTCTGAACTCAAACTAAGGGCTTGGTATGAAAATTTTCAAAAGTAAAACCATTTTATAAAAAGGAGTTTGAAAAGAATCTGAAAATAGAAAGGAACTTTGAGAAGAACAAAGTGTGTGATGTATGCAATCAGCCGAGCTCAAGTAAGTTTTCCCCAAGATACTCATACATGTTATGTTATGGTATGATATGATATGATTATGAGTATTGCATGCTAGATTAGGGCTAAGGATCTAGGAGGATGTCGTATATGCCTATTGTATGTGCTTGTAGACTTGCATGCTAGTACTGATCAGTCAGTGATAGGATGGCCTGTTTAGGTTATGCCTGATTGTATGAGCCTTTAAATTGCATGTACAGATTCCTGATTAGAGGATAGAATGATTTGATTGGAATATGATGGTTAGATTTTCCATTGTCTGAATGCTGCTTGCTCTATGATTTGTGGGACTCTTAGTAATGCGAGCTAACTATTAAGTGTGTTGGGTCGCGTTTTGTATAATATGTTGCGTCTATTGGGCTAGTTAGCTAGTCCATTTTTGTATCTCCGGTATGGGCCTGTCCATCCGTGATTTTAGTAGGGTTGAATATAAATATAGGTGCTTGCATGCATCTTAGGTTAACGATAGAATAGAACGATCAGAGCATTATTCAGAAGTTTATTATTATCGTTCTTGTAACCCTAAATCCTCTACAGCGGAAGTTCTTAGTCGAGCTCTGCTGAGGCTTGTTTGATCTAATCATTCGACATATTTTGATCCACTCTTGTCTTATTTATTGTTTTGTGTTCATCGCAATACCTGTTACAAAGATCTAATCGATCTTCACGTTTGTTATTATATCTTATCAATTGGTATCAGAGCAGGAGGCTGTGTAATTCATACACATCTTTTCTCTGAAAAAGGTTGCGATTAGGGTTATTCCGCATTAACTAATATTTATTGAGCCGTCATCCCATAATTGACGTAACTCAGCATTTATTCGTTTTGCCCTAATTCAATATATTACAAGTCTGATCTTTTAAACAGGTTATTCAATCTAGCATGGACGAGTCACAATCAAATCCCATTAACATCTCAAACAACATTGGATCAACGACGAGGATTCCCATCTTTTACACCCAGGATTACGAAGTCTGGGCACATCACTTTAAAGATTATGTGATTGGATCTGAGGACAACAGATATCTTATTTGGGAAGCAATCGTGTCTGGACCATTCGCTCATTCAGCAACATCAAGAATCATTAAAACTCAGAAAGAGTATAATGATCTGTTGAAAGATGTAAAAGATATTGCCCAAGACGAAAAAGATAAATTTCAGTGCAATATTAAAGCATTGAGACTAATCAGATTCGCTCTTCAATCTGATACTTTCAGGCTAGTGAATTCGTGCAACAGTGCTAAAGAAATATGGGATAGGCTGCGAGAGTTATATTCCGCAGACGAAGATCTCGAGCATTCCATTCAAACTTTACTTTTGTCCGAGTTTGGTGAATTCAAGCAGAGTCCTGAAGAAACTGTAACTCAGACGTTCGATCGCTTCAATCATCTTCTTAGTAAGATGATTAAACATGATATTGAAAGGAAGTTGATCGAACAAAAGGTTACGTTTTTAAACGGTCTTAGATCTGAGTGGAGAGCGGTTGTGTCCACTGTTAAAGCACATGAGCAATTCAAATCTTAGTCATTGGCAAAGCTGGTAGGGATTTTGAAATCCCAAGAAAAGATTGTCTTGCAGGAGAAAAATGTAGTTTCAAGCTTGGGATCATTGGCCCTTCTGTCCAAAAGCAAAGGTGTGATGGAAGATGAACACCTTAACTTAGAGGAATATGACCTTACCTCTGAAGACTATGCAATGATGGTGTCAAACCCGAAGAGGTTCATCAAGAAAAGGTTTCCTACCAATAAGAACCGAAATTGGCAGGGAAGTTATAGTTCTGAAAAGGTCAGGGAAGAATCGAAGGCAGAAGAACCAAAGAAGGAACCGAAAGCTGAAGGAGATTCGGGTGTGAACTGCTACTATTGTGGAGGAAAGAACCACTATGCCAAAGACTGTGTCCTAAAGAAAATGGCAGCAAAGGATGAGGAGAGAGACGAAGAAGCTGTGCTAATGAAAAAGCTGGAAGAGATCAAGAAAAAGAAAGCTGTCACTAACCCTTCAATGAATGCTTTAATTGTGCAGGGTTCGGTAGCAGATGATGAGTTCGGTGGCGTGGAGGTCTGGTCAACCGACTCTGAGGATGATGAAGTAAGGAAGCCATCTCATGGAAAGGCTTATGTTGCGAAAGATGAAGGAAGCGGTGGAAAGTGCTTGATGGTGTCGGATGTATCTCAAATGAGGGGATACAACACAGACGGTGGAAATGAAGACACAAAGGAGCGAGAGGACTTGTGCTTCACAGCAAAACCTCTCAGCGTGCAGTTTAACGAGCTTGATGAATTAATCAAGAAGGTACAATCCATTTTTGTTTCATTCAAAGTCCCACAAAGTTCATATGAAAAAGAATTAAAAAATGTAAATTCAAGAATCTCGCATCTAGACAGTAGTTTAACTCAAACACGGGTCACCAATTCTAACCTAACTGACCGAATAAGCAGGGTGTCTTCAAAGAGTGAGGAACGGAGGATGTGGATCGAGCTGAAGGAGTCAGAGTTAATCAAATCCAAGGACGAAAACATTTATTTACAAAGAGACAATTTGAAACTTTTAAAACAGAGAAATGTCTTTTGTTTAATTGCTAAGCGTCTTTACACTAATATCACTCAACTTTATTTGAACTGTGAAATAGGGCAGAAAATTCATCGCATGATTTTGCCCTTCCTTGAGTTTAAGGAGGATGAAATCGATGCTGAAGCATATAATTGTGAAAGTGTAGTTTCGTCTGAGGATGTAAATCCGACATATATATATATATGGTCTAGACAAAATCGAATCTTTCATAAAGTCCAAGGACCATAAGGACATGCTGAAAAATCTTTTGGATGAAAATGATAAACTAAAACTAAGGACCGAAACCATACAAAAGTTTGACTCATTGAGTGCCAACTTGAGCTCAGAAAATAAAATTGATGTTGAAAATGCATCTGAGCTTAATGAGGATGATGATATGAGTGAAATTTCTATAGAGGATGTAGTTGACTGTTCTGATTTTGTCAAGAGCGAACCCGAAAACCACAAAAATCTTATTTCAGAAAATTCTGTGGAGTTTGCTCATTTGTCCCACCAAAAGTTCCCGATCCTTGAAGAAAAAGCTGTTGTATACCAAAAGGTAAGGACGACTCCAAATCAAGTGTATAAGGTCACAGGTGTAACCGAACATCAGACAGCCGAACTCACAGCCATTGTAAACGAAGATAATGCTGATGGTTGTGATGAGTTCTTCTGGTCCGCCCCTAACGGCAATGTTGACGAAACCGTTGGTCTATCAGAAAAGACGCCATGGAAAACCAAAGGCAGATATGTGCCAGAGCCTTTGAATAAGCCTGATAGCTTCGACGTGCCAAGTACTAGTGGTACAAAAGATGTTCCTGAAGTAAAAGTAATTTCTTCAAAAGAAGTCACTCCTTCAAGCGAAACATCATCAGCTCAAAGTGAACCAGCTGACAGAAAGCAAAAACAAAAAGCGAATATCCATCGTCAGCCGAAGCAGGTGAAAAATAAAAAACAACAAAGGAATCAGAGATACAAGAAGAATCTCTCTGAACGAAAACAGTTTTGGCAATCTCAAAACGCCCATTTCTCTTATCATGACAGAAATTCAAAGTCAGAGAAAAGTACTGTTAGATCGCAAGAAAGTAATAACAACCGAAGGGAGAGGTTCGGTTCTGAGGGTCATAACAACCGAAAGGATACGTTCGGTTCTGAAAATTATGATAACCGAAGGAAAAGGTTCGGTTCAGAAAACACAAGCTACCGAAAGCATAAGTTCGGTTCTGAAAGCAAAAGCAACCAAAGTTCTAGGTTCGGTACCACTAATGATCAAAAACAAAAGGGTCACTTAGAACCTCAAGTCAAGAAAACATCTCAGTCTAAATTCTCTCGTTCTACTTCTTCTAATTCTCCTAATTCCTCTCAACCACATTCTAAATTCAATGATGTTCACACTCAAAAACCTAAATCTTAAACAGATCTGAAAGGAAAATCGAAGGTTTCTTCAGTCGAAACAAATCAAAATCATCCCAAATTCCAAATACCTAAACCAGAATCCAAACCGAAAGCAACAAATCCCAATAAAATTAAGGTTTTCACCATTAAAAAGAAAGATGAAACAACGTTAATAAAAAGAACATATCTTGTTGACATCTCTCTTACTATTCCTGTTCCTGTGAAAGGCTCACGTGGACCCAAGAAACTTTGGGTTCCTAAATCTGCTTAATTTTTGCAGGTTATCCGTGACGAGCAGTTTGACGAAGAATGGTATATTGACAGTGGCTGCTCACGTCACATGACAGGAAGGAAGGAAGAGCTGAGGGAATTTTGGTCTCTTTCAAACGGTGGAAATGTCAAGTTCGGGAACAACTCATTCGGCACGATAAAAGGCTATGGAATGATAACAAATGGAGATTTCACAATCAGAAAGGTTGCATATGTTGAAGGACTACAGCACAACCTCATCAGTGTATCTCAGCTTGTTGGAGGTACCGGTCTCAAGGTCTCTTTCGATGATGAGGGTTCGGAAATAATTGAAAAGAAAACGAAAAGAGTAATTCTCAAATCGGAGCGCAAAGGCAAAATGTTTCCCCTGAACCTCAAACCCATCAAAGGGAATCTAGCTATCTGCCTGTTATCCAAAGCACAATCTGACGAAAGCTGGTTGTGGCACCGAAGGCTCTCTCATCTCAACTTTAAGGATATCAACAAACTTGTCACTGGAGGTCATGTTCGAGGTCTTCCATTGCTCAAGTACAATCGAGAACATTTATGCGCTGCATGTGAAATGGGGAAGCAAAGTCGTCAAAGTCACCCATCAATTTTGAAGTACAGCTGAAGAAAGTCGTTCGCAACATCAGGAGCGACAATGGTCTGGAGTTCAAAAATAAAGAATTCGAAGAATTCTTGGCCGAAAAAGGAACCAGTCACAACTTCTCAGCTCCCTACACCCCTCAACAAAACGGGATTGTCGAAAGACGAAACCGATCTTTGTGTGAGGCGGCTGGAACCATGCTAAGTTTTGCTTCTTTACCTTTATATTTTTGGGCTGATGCTATTGCTGCAGCATGCTTTACGCAGAACAGGTCATATCTCAATAAGCGATTCACTCTCACTCCTTATGAGATCATCAACAACAGGAAGCCAAATGTTAATGTAGGGTTTCAAAGCACTCCATGGATGATGGCAATGGGCCCCTTTGATGAATTCTAGGTTAAAAGCCCAAGACTTGTCTTTTCCCTATAAATAGTCATGTATTATTCACAATTAGGGTTAAGAGAGGGAGGCAAAATGTAGCCGCCACGTGAGGTTTCTTATGTAGTGTTAGATTCTTTAGTCTATGCTTTAAGTGTAATTTATTCCTCTTGTTTCAATAAATCGAGTGATCATTCGACATAATCTTCATTATTTGTGTTTGTTCTTATTTTCCGCATCTTGTTCATCAAATCACAATTAGGGTTTTAATCCCAACAGTTAAATTTTTCCATGTATTCGGCTCACGATGTTTCATCTTCAATTCTAAAGAACATCATAACAAGTTCGATGTCAAAGCCAATGAAGGGATATTTCTGGGCTATTCTCTCACTTCTAAAGCCTACAGGCTATTAAAAAAGCGCTCGAGGAAAATAGAAGAAACTTATTATGTGACTTTTGATGATAGCTATGTCAAAAAGCTAAAGGCCAACGAAGACACAGTTGGAGAAATCTTTTCTCAAACAGGCCAAGTCACAGCCTCGATCACAAACCTATTTGAGAAGTTTGTCGAGTTATTCGATGAACCAGAGAGAGCTACTCTCTCGGAAGCCAGTGCAGCAGACAACAAAGTAGATCATCTGAAGCAACTCATCGAAGATGCTACCAAGCAAATGAATGAAGGAGGATCAAGTTCTAACGAACCTCCACAGCACGATGCTTCAGTTGAGGGGGAGGACCCATCTTCGTCATCACAGCCGAGCTCACATGTTGAGGGGGAGAACAGTTCTCAAGCTGCTCCCAAACACACAGCAGTACCCGAAAGTGGTACAACACCCGAAGGTGCGTCAACATCTGAAAGCTCGACACTACCCGAAACCCCTGTAGCTCCGGAAACTCAAGACACACCTGAAAGCTTATCTGTCGAGGGGGAGAATGCCGATATGCTTTATGACGATGACAGTCAATCTAAACTAGAAGAGATGGTAAACGCTGAATTGGATCCATCTTATGATCCAAATTACCCTCCTCTTGTCAAATGGACCAGAGATCATCCTGTTTCCCAGGTTGTCGGTAATGTCTCTGAAAAGGTCCTGACCCGATCACAACTAAAGGCAAAACAAACTTCCTTATTTTCAAAAGTAGAATTCTGTATGTTTAACTCCTCCGTCTCAAAAGTTGAACCAAAGACAGTTAACACTGCTCTTGATCACTCTGATTGGGTTCAAGCTATGCAAGACGAACTAAATGAATTCGAAAGGAATAAAGTTTAGCACCTCATTCCAACTCCTCAAGATGCCTCAATTGTTGGTCTCAAATGGGTCTTCAGAAATAAAATGGACAAGGAAGGCAATGTGATAAGAAACAAAGCTCGTCTAGTGGTGAAAGGATACTGCCAGGAGGAAGGAATCGATTATGAGGAAACTTTTGCTCCTGTAGCTAGGCTGGAATCTGTTCGAATATTCCTTGCCTACGCTGCACACAAGAACTTTGAGGTCTACCAAATGGACGTAAAGTGCGCATTTCTAAATGGAGAACTTGAAGAAACGGTGTACGTGGAGCAACCTACGGGATTCATCAATGAAAAGTACCACAATCACTGCTATATTCTGGACAAAGCCGTATATGGACTGAAACAAGCTCCGAGGTCCTGGTATGAAACGCTAACCAAGTTTTTAAAGATGTCCAAATTCAAACAAGGTTCGGTTGACCCAACCTTCTTTCGTAAGAAGGAAAGTAACCACCTTATGATTGTTCAAATTTATGTCGATGATATCATCTTTGGCTCAACGAATCCTAGCTTAACGGCTGAATTCAGAAAGCTGATGGAGACTAAATTTGAAATAAGCTCAATGGGTCCAATTAACTTTTTCCTTGGTTTAAATATTAGACAGGGACCCGAAGGCATCTTTATTAATCAGGAAGCTTACACGAAGACTCTCCTTGAAAAATTTGGCATGATGGGAGATTCAAAGGTTAAAGTTCCAATGGCGTTCGGCACCAAGCTCACTCCATCATTGGATAAGCCAGCAGTTGATATTACGCTATATCGCCAGATGATCGGTTCTCTGATGTATCTTACTGCTAGCAGGCCTGATATAATGTTCTCTGTTTGTTACTGTGCTAGATTTCAGGCGAATCCATGTGAACCTCATATGCTTGCAGTGAAGAACATACTCCGTTATCTCAAGCGAACTACCTCTTTAGGCCTATGGTATCCATCCAACTCAGGCTTCTTCGTTCAAGCCTACTCAGATGCAGATCTTAGAGGTTGTGGACTAGACAGGAAAAGCACCACGGGAGGCTGCCAATTCCTTGACGGGAAGTTAGTTAGCTGGTAATCAAAGAAACAGACTTGTGTGTCTTTGTCTACAGCTGAAGCAGAATACATTGCAGCTGCCTCCTGTACTTCTCAAGTGATTTGGATCCAAAGTCAACTCCGGGACTATGCACTCAATATGAAAAAGATCCCACTATATTGTGACTCTGAAAGTGCAATTAGGATTTGTCATAACCCAGTACAACACTCCAAGACTAAGCACATAGCACTGAGGTATCACTTCATTAAGGATCATGTGGAAGATGGGAACGTCAAAATTCATTTTGTTCGAACCACTGATCAACTGGCAGACATCTTCACCAAATCTCTTCCTGAAGCGTCGTTCAACAAAATTCTACAAGGGCTAGGTATGATGTAATCGGAGTCAGTACCAAACATTACCTCTCAAACTCAAAAGTAAGAAGCGAAATAGACCGAACGTTCGGGTTCGGGTCTTGTACTAATGTACTGAAATGAACCGAACGCTCGGGTTCGGTTGCATAATCTGCTTTTCGCTCATCAATCAAAGGTAGTTTTCTTTGTTGTAGATCTTATGTATAATTGTTCCAAATGCATTTATCTTATTGTCAAAGTTATTCTCTTTTTAAAACCTATTTTCTTTTGCAACCGAAATATACCGAACGTTCGGGTTCGGTTCCAAAATTTTTCTCACCCGAAATAGACCGAACGCTCGGGTTCGGTTCCAAAGTTTTTCACAACCGAAATAAACCGAACGCTCGGGTTCGGTTCCAAATTTTTTTTTCTCTGTATTTTTTTCTTTTGTCTTATTTTTTTATTTCATTTTATTTTTATTATTATCAAAAATTCCAAAAATATTTTTTTTATAAATTCAAAAACTCCAAAAATATTTCGTTCTTTATTTTCTTTTTTTGGCTTTATTTTTTTTATTTTTTTTTTGTTGTGTGTTCGTTTATGGGGAAATTGTTGAATTAGCTAAGTGTCCCTAGAAGCATGCTGCTGTATGTGTCCAAAGCCTCACCTGATTCTGAATAATAGCCTTAATGACTTGGTATACACAAACCTTGTCTTCCCAATTAGGCTATCATATTTATTCTAATCATGAGCTACCTAACTCTCTTCTCACATGAGATAAGAGTTTTCTGCTTGATCCTATTTTTCACAGTAGAGGTACTTTGATTTCTTACACCTTCTAAATTGCATTTCTCCATCACATTCGCTTCACAAACGTAACCCTTGAGACTCTCAGAAATTACCACTGAGGTTTATGGTTACACAATTACTGTGTTCATGATCTTAGGTTCGTGCCACTACGATCTAAGTGAAACCCAAAATTCAATACCCAATATGAATTGACGGTGAACAATTAATTTGCTCTAGTTTTCACTAATGCATTGACGGACGTACCTCCATGAAATCTTAAAATTTTCTTTTTGTGTGATTCCTATGAAATTGTTAACACCAATAACATTTTTTCCCTTGGGATCCGGTTTTAAATTTTTGTTGAGATTTTATAAATTTCCTAGTCAAATTAAAATTATCTCCAACCTACTTGTTCAACAGACTACACCGGTCTCACAAGTACTTCGTTTGCTTTCTATCTTATATCAGGATTAGGAAGTTTGAATCAAAGCGAAAGCCACCCTAATAAGCCTAGTTAAAAGAAGCCTTTCAACACTTCTTAATAAGTGTTTGATCGTTATTCAACGGGAAACCACACAAACACTTTAAGGTCTCTCTTGACTTTGAAGGAAGAGATTCGTGCCCGGGATCATTTGTTTAGTGTCTTTATTGACATCACATATTTTCCCAAAAATATTGCTTTATTTCTTTTCTTTTACACCCTAAGCACGAAAATCTTTGATTTTCCTAAATTCAAGTTCTATTAATTACAAGGCATTTTACTTGGATTAGCGGTTGATTAAAGGCTGTGGTTGATTTTAATCCACGTGGGATCATTTTTCAAAAGATGCTGTTACAATTTAAAGGGATAAGATGAAGACATGCTGACTCAAGTGGGAGAATAATCGATTTGATTTCAAACGGCGCTAAAAGGGAAAGCGTGTGAATCTGAACCGTCTCGTCTCCAAACGGCGCCTGATGGGAAGGCGTGTTATTAGGGACCTGACATTCTCTCTCATGCGTGATCATCGGCAACCCCAACTGTCACGCATCAGTCAACTCCGAAAAACCCTTCGATTTTCAATCGAAGATTTGGGCAGATCTTTCTCTCTCCTTAACCCCCAGTATAAAAGGCAACATATTCCTTCGTTTACTTCTTTACTGCAATTAAAATTCCCAGAGAGCAAAAATTCCTTAATCCTTCCCTGTTCATCATCTTCTCCACTTTCTTCAAGCAATGGCAGATTCATCTTCCGTTCACGCAACATCCCACATTTTGCCCATTCGCCCACAACAAAGCCTAATCATCGATTTAACCCCTCATGCTTACGACGCCTTCATGTTCCCCATCATCGAGTGTCTGAAGTTTTCTCCGATCGCTCCTGCACTTACCAGGGCTGAAACTGTTCTGGTGGAGTTCTTGTCATAGATCTTTGCGACCGCTCATTACGACAAGGTCGTTGACAGAATCTTTTTTGATGTCTTTGAGCACAAGGCGTCAATTTCAAGGCAAAGGTTTTGCTCGCTGTTAGGGTTTGAACCTGATTCTTCGAGGGTTAACCCTGAAACGATTCCAATGGGTCACTTGTTCAACATGTTCTATAACATGGGTTATACGGAGATGCTTTCCACGGTCATGAAGTTCAAGAAGTCGTGCCTACCTCCACAGTGGAATGGGATGTTCACTGTTCTCTTCAAGGGGTTATCCGAGAGAAGTGCTGGATCTGATGGTGCCAACCGTCTATTTCTCTCCATAATGTATGGTATCTACAATGGCATCAACATGGATTATGGGTCTGTTCTATGGAAACAACTTATCTAGAGTCTCTCCTCTACCTCCAGACATTCAGAGATTTCGTATGCTAGGTTCTGGACTCTTATCACGAAATGGGTGATGGACAAGTACCACGTCCCCATTGTCGCTGGTGCTCCAATGTCTTCAATTGGTACCTTCCATACCACGAAGATCATTGTGTCAGACGCTTCAAAGTTTCCGTTTAACGGGTCTATTCCGGAAACCATGTATGGGGATGTTCCTGCTGACAGCTGGATTATCCAGACGTACAAAGGGTTCAAACATTCTGGTCCGAGGGATCTTACTCCGGAAATGCTGAAATCCATTCATGACGCTGACAAGCCTGCTCCAAGAGGCAAGAAGGCTGATAAGGGAAAACAAGTGGCCAAAGGGGCGAAAGGCCCGTCTCCAAAGAAGAGGAAACCCACCAAGCCTGCTCAGTCTCCACAGCAAACGAGGAGAAAAACCCAACCGCGACGAAAGTTAATTATCGCTTCCTCCTCAAGTGAGTCTGAGGGTGAGAGTTCAGATTCTGATAACTCTCCACGTGGCAACACTCCACCCAGATCTCCTACCCCAGAAGTTCATGCATCTACTTCTCCAATTTCCTCTCCACCTAAAACCATTCCTATTTCTATTCCCCCCATAAATTCCACTACTTCAATACCACCCACTTCCATCCCAATACCAACACCAATATTCACCGACGTAACCACAACATCACTGCAGATGTTAGAGCCAACGTATCTGATACGGGGGTTCATACTGATACACCCGAAACCACAAAAGCACCCGAACCTACACCAACACCCGAAACAACCCAACCCGAACCTACCCATACTACTACACCACCAGCATCACCACCACCATCAGAGGGAGAAGAACCACTCCTTGGCGGGGAGGATATGACGTTTGACTCGGTCTACTATAGTCCGTTTCAAGTACAGAGTGATGACGATGACGACGCTCCTGTCACAAAAAGACATCTCAAGGAGCTCCATGACAAGATTGACTTGCTCATCACCTCCTCTTCCACTTCTCAGTCATCCCTTTCTGAAGATGCAGTTCAGAAGATTGTTGACGCCTTCTCTAAAGCTCAGCAAGATTCCATTGCTTCTGCAACCTCCGCCATAGATGCCTCAACAAAAGCCTGTCAGGCTGCGACCGAAAAAGTCGATAAACTATTTTCTGATGCCTCTTTCCTGTTAAAGTCTTTACAGGAGAGTGCAAATGCCGCCAAGACTGCGCTGGAACCGATTGTCCATCAGCTAGCAACATCAGTCGCAACTGAATTGAAGTCATTCGCTTCTCTTCGTCAAACAATTTCTGACGACAACTCAGCCTTTCGAACAACCATCGAGGAACGTCCCTCCAAGCTTCAAGAAAATTTGGCTACCGAGAACACTCTCATGGATGCTCTCGCGAGGAAGACCACTGCTCTGAAGGTCAAGAGCGTTCAACTCTCCAACTCTCAACAGGAGATTGACTCTCTTCGGTCCGAAAGGGAGGTGATAAAGTCATGTGTTTCGGATGTCCACTCTGCTATCTCCAACATCCTCAAAGCACATGATCCTATTCTTAACTATATTGTGAGGCGTGACCTTGCAGAGAAGCTCGCTCCCGCCCTTGCCCTGCTCAGCAAACTCGAAGGGCTACTTGATTTCGCGTCCATTCCGAAACAAGAGGGAGAGAAGGAATCAATGTCTCAACCACCTCCTATCTTAAAGGCAATTCACACAACCGAACCTCCTCCAGTAGGCCAAGCCTCTGGTTCTGGTGTGAAAGACAAAGGCAAAAAGATTGCTGAGGAGGATGAAGATGAAGATAAAGAGACAATCGCTGAATTGTTGAAGCGAAAAAGTCGAAACGATGAGGTTGATATCAGTGCTCGTGTGGCTAGAGAGGCTGAAGAAGCAGAACGAAAACAGAAGGAAGCCCACGACCTTCTTGAGAGTAGAAAAACTCTTTTTCCTGCCCGGACTCTCGAGAGGATGATAAAAGAAGCCATTGACACACCGAGTATCTTGTGGCTGGAACCTGTAATCTCTCTTGATTGTTCCAACACTGTCGACTCACAGTTCGACATGCCACTGACCCGAAAGGCGTTCATCTTTCATGCCTTCTCCAACGTTGCAGAGTTCCCTCATCCTCATCCACAGGTTGATCGGGACTTAATCAATTTTTATCTGAAGGCTGCTCAACCTCAGTATCAGACTTGGAGCGCCCAGAAAATTGTCAACGTTTGGGTCTTGAAGCCGTATAGTGAAGGGAACTTCATCAACATTCGGTTCAAGGTACTTCGGGGATCTGCCAAAACCGAACATGCTATTTCCCTTGCAGATCTTCCCAACCTTAATCCCCATGATTGGATTATCTTGCACAACATCCTACTCACCAATGAAGCTGAATACGGTCCGATCATCGACCATTTCAAGAGGATGCTCGTGTGCTACATCATGGAACTTGCACTGATGGATCAGGAGATTGCAAGCATATTTAAGAAGAAACCAACAATATCTCCTATTGGCTCTGCCAGTGATCTCAACCAAATGCAGATGGGTAAAATTGACTCGAGAAGGAATTCGGTCATGTTCACCAGGAACGAAGGATAGAAATGTCTTTTCGCCTTGGCTGACAAACACCTCTACACCACTGCTTGTTTAGAGCATGTTTTGGGGATCATCCACAGATGCAAGCAGAACACAGCGGATGATGTCAAGTACTTCGATGACATGATTCAATGGTACATTCGGTTCAGACAGACTATTCTCGCTCTTATCGCACGTCTGTTTGATACTGTAAAGAAGGCTCCTGCTGCCGGCCCGAAGAAGAAGTAGTCTCGCTGCAATTTGATGCAAAGGGGGAGATTGTTGGGTCGCGTTTTGTATAATATGTTGTGTCTATTGGGCTCGTTAGCTAGTCCATTTTTGTATCTCCGGTATGGGCCTGTCCATCCGTGATTTTAGTAGGGTTGAATATAAATATAGGTGCTTGCATGCATCTTAGGTTAACGATAGAATAGAACGATCAGAGCATTATTCAGAAGTTTATTATTATCGTTCTTGTAACCCTAAATCCTCTACAGCGGAAGTTCTTAGTCGAGCTCTGCTGAGGATTGTTTGATCTAATCATTCGACATATTTTGATCCACTCTTGTCTTATTTATTGTTTTGTGTTCATCGCAATACCTGTTACAAAGATCTAATCGATCTTCACGTTTGTTATTATATCTTATCAAAGTGAATATGCTAGGTCACATGGGATAGAGGCCGGATAATCTCAGAGTGAGAGACTTGACCCTATTGCGCAGCTCTTGTCTGACTCCAACCATTCTAGGGATGGGTCTTTTACTCGAACGATTATCTGATCTCTGTTGGATGTGGCTATATTCATGAGGTAGCTAGTTGACATTACAGGGAATCTTTCAGCAACTGAGGACTAGGTGAGTTCGGGAACCTAGGGAAGCCAATGATATATTTCAATGAGTTAGTAGTGAGGTTCACTGAGACTCGGGTGTACCAGTTTGAGGAAGTGACTTGGAGGATTCGGGAGGATTGCTGAGGAAAGTATGGATAGGTGTGGAAGGTAGTATTGGGCCCGTACTACTGAAAGCACATGATCCATACTCTAATTAGTGAGAGTCTTGGAGAATCTAAGAAGCTTCAGGGAAGAGTGTGTGACCCAGTTTGGGGACAGAGGATGTTCCAGTTGTTACAGCTTAGCCATTGGCAAGCGAGCAAGTGCGCGTGACAGGGTGTCAGACCCTGAAGGATATGATTTCCAAGAGTTGCAGATGCGGGATCGATTTGGGAGCACCTTGGAAAGAGAGGTGTGTGCCAGGTGCGTATAGTAGAGGGTCCCGGGAAGAGACCCATGACTTCTGATCATCGGGTGAAAGGCCAGCAGGGCCTGAGTCAGTGCAGTGTGTACGAGAAAGTACATGAGGGAGTTTGTCACTCCAAGGGTTTAGGCTGCTACAAGGTAGCAGGATTGGTCATATCAGCAGAAGGGGGTCAGTATTCCTCCAAATGTTGCGGGTATGTCATCTTCTATGATTTTAGGTGGATGTTTGGAATACGTACCGCTTTGGAATTGTGAGCGAGTTTGGATAAGTCAGACCTCGGGTCGATTTTTTTGCTAGTGTTTGGGTTACCAAGGATCATATATGCCATCCTGCATGCCGAAAGGTCCTTGATGAACCCAAATAGGGACGCATCTTGCGGAGTGGGTTCCGCACATACTGTTATCATTTTGGATCTTTGTCGGGATCTATGCAGGAGTATTATTTAGAGGATACTCGATCAGGGTTGGAGTGATTGTCCTCCAATGAAGTCAGCGTTCAAATGTTCTATCATTATTCATGTATGGTCGGTAATTGTTTATGGATGAACTTTGGAGTTCAAGGCACTACCGTTGCTAGGACATAACTAGTGACAGGAAGAGGGTAGTGTCAGTCGTGGGTGTTAGATGCATTAGTGGTTGGTCATTGGATGTTCAAGAGAATTGTGTTTTCGCATGGGCCGTGTTCGGTTAGAGTTCTGTGGTACTGCAAGATTGGGAGAAGGAACGAGGATTCGTCAGCTAGAGTGAAGATTAAGGTCTTCAACTGACAGCATGTTAGATGGATTGAGGTGTCAGACTGGATCAGATTTCAAGAGTACTCATCGAAATTTCCGAGGATGGGAGATCTCAAGGTTTAATCGGCGATTAAACGCCAACATTGGCAGGCACAAGTTGTCATCAGTGGGATATTAGAAGGCGAGAAGGATTGGGAATCCTTCAATTCTCATGTGATGTGAAGACTTAGTCGAACCTAAGTGGGGGAGAGACTTTTTATAAAGTTCTCCAACTGTGAGTTCTGGTTGCGCAAGGTGCAATCTCTTGACCACCTTGTCTACCAGAAGGATATTCTAGTTCATTCGGCCAAGATAGAGGCTGTGATGCAGTGGGAGATTTCGAGGTCTCCATCTGAGATTCGGAATTCCCTGGGTATAGCGGGTTATTACCAGAGATTTATACGGGACTTCTCCAAGATTGAGGTTCCTTTGACCCGACTGACCAAGAAGTCGGTGACCTTTCGTTAGGGGCCTGAGCAGCAGGCAGCCTCGAGACTCTCAGACATCGGTCGTGCGAGGCACCGATTCTCACCCTGCCAGAGGGTGTAGATGATTTCGTGGGTTACTATGACGCTTTGATCATGGACATGGGTATGGTACTGATACAGTGGGGTCACGTGATAGCAGGTTTCGAGAACCAGGTTAGAGTTCCGGTTAGTACTCGAGTTCAGTTGTGGGCTACGTCAAGTGCGTGCTCGACCCGGGTATCGAAAGTGTTGTAAGACTACGAGGGTAGCCGTGGCATTCACTAGCGGTCAGTTAGCACGGAAAGTGTTGTAAGTCTGCGGGTGTAGCCGTAGCATTCACTAGCAGCAGATAGTGTGAGGGGTGTTGTAAGTCTGCGGGTGTAGCCGTAGCATTTACCAGGTTGGCAGATAGTGTTAGAGTGTTGTAAGTCTGCGGGTGTAGCCGTAGCATTCACTAGCAGCAGTTAGTGTGAGGGGTGTTGTAAGTTTGCAGGTGTAGCCGTAGCATTAACCAGGTTGGCAGATAGTGTTAGGGTGTTGTGAGTCTTCGGGTGTAGTCGTAGCATTCACCAGGTTGGCAGATAGTGATTAGAGTGTTGTAAGTTTGCGGGTGTAGCCGTAGCATTCACTAGAAGCTAGATAGTGATAGAGTGTTTGTAATTCTGCGGGTGTAGGCGTAGCATTCACTAGGTTGGTAGATGGCATGAGCGTGTTGTTAGAACGCGGAAGGAACAGTAGTACCCACCACTTCGGGTGCGGCAGTGAGGATATGGAAATCCACAGATTGGATCTCAGTATTACCCAGATGGATTAGCTCTGGTTGAGCCAGTTATAAGACTGTAGGAACGCAACTACAGTTATGAGACCGGGGAAGTAATGGACTGCTTCGGGGCGTTTGTGATGTAAGGCTACCATTGGTTAGGTAGCAACCACTTTTAGTCTTGGATTGGATGATGACAGGATTCGACGCATGGACCCGATCGGTTAGATCAAGAGGTTGTTAGAGCCACAATGACATGATAACTAGTGGCAACTAGTTCCAGAGAAGGATTTCGTTCAGAAGTCGTGTGGGGCGACTAGGTGGGAGTTCTTTGGCTCCGCAGCCGAGCCAGAACCTGGTATTTCAGATGATTGGTGAACGAATAGAGACTAGGGAGGTCTCGTTAGATTTTGGAAAGTAGCCATGTGGCAAAATACTGCCTCAGGAAGTTCAGTTCTCGAGCAATTTCTGCGTTTGGGCAGTGTTAGTATTCGTGTTTTAGGTTGCAAGTACACACAGATAGCTGGTTTATTGGCGAGTGACAAGTCGCTCACGGCAGGATTAGCCAAGCCTTGACCAAGTGTAAGTGATTGGGATAATTAGGTCTGTGAACCTGTTTTACAGTGGGAACCTCGAGCTATCAGAAGTTGAGTAACCAGTTGATGGATACACAGACTGGATCTGTCGATGATGATTCAGAATGGGTGGACTGTCAGGTATTCAGACAATATCGAGACAACAGATTTCAGATGGAGTAGATGTGATCATGTTATGAGGAATTCGTTCACTTGCGGATGTTAGGGCTCTGCGGAGATTGGTCACAGCTACCCTGGGAAGGCTAGGGTGTGCCTAGGACGGTGATCATGTTACTAGAAGTGGTTTGGCATATAAGAAATAGTAAGTAGTGATTTCGAGGACAAAATCTAATTTAAGTGGGGTAGAGTTGTAACACCCGTTTATTTATTAAGTTAAATAATTTAATTAATGAACGATTAGTAGCCCTAAAATAAATAATTATATATCAAAGGATGGTCTCGAAGGGCTAATTATCATAATTTTAGAAGTTGGGGTTAAAAGTGTAAGTTCTGGATTTAATTTGAGAAGGAATTCAGAAGTTAGGGTGCGTTGGGTAATTAATGGACTTAAATTGAAAAGATTTGAGTGCTTAGGGGCTGGTTGGTAATTTCAGGACTTATTATGAAAGGAAATTATGGGATCAAGGGCTAAAGGGTAAATATTGGATTAAGATTGAAAGAAAAAGGGAAGGAAGGAGCCAAACTCGTCATTATGGAAGTAAGTTTGGGGGATCGGGGTATATAACCCGTCACCCCTCCCGCTTCAAACCCTAACCCTAATCGTTTCTTCACCAGCCGCCATCCTTATGACCCCTTAGCCGGCGCCGCCACACCTCCTGTCGACCAAGTGGTGTGCCACCAGAGACGTTTCCCCCTGACGAGTGCCGCCAAACCCAAAGCATGCCAAAGACCGATCGACTGCCTCTGTAGCAAACAGCTAAGGCGTGGGGGGGGGGGGTCACTCCGTATAGATCTATACACAAACTCCCGCTTTCCTACTAGGAAACTCTGATTATAACTACAGGCTACGATTGTACACTCATAGGTGCCAACCGACATGTCTCACTAGATTCTCAACCCCTTGTGTACTATGTTTAATGTTTATGGATATGTGGTATGTTTTTGTATTCGAAAGGTACATACAAAAGTATTCGGCATTTAATGATTTCGCAAAGGTATAGTTACGGTCTATTAACATGTGAAATTTCCATTCCAAGCCCTATTAGCATGTAGTTAAGCCACAAAGGCCCAATAACATGTAAGAGGGTAATTTAGGACCAATAGACATGTAAATGGGCCACAAAAGCCCAATAACATGTAATCCAATACTTAGGCCCAAATTAACATGTGAATAGGTCGCATGACCCAATAAACACCTCATGGAAAACATTTGGCTCAATATACACTTAATTGGGCCCTTAGGGTCCAATGGCCAAGTAACGTGTATATTAGGCCCAATAAATAGTTATTGTTGTATTTCGTTCGTTTTGTTTTATTCCGTTGTTTGTTTTGGCTTGAAGTTCAATAGATTGGTGATAAAATCCTCTTTTTGTACAAACGACATTTTTGGCCAACAATTCTCAAAATTTTAAATTAGGCCCAAAGTTTTGTAAAAATGACACTTTAGTCCTTAATTTATAAAAGTTTGCAATTTTGTCCCAAATATCTATAAATTTACGGTTTTAACCCAAAATGTTATATTTTTACATTATGAACCCTGTTTTGTAGAAAAATACATTTTCAGCCACTTGTTTGTAAATGTTTACACTTTCGTCCTGATTTTTAAAAAACTTTACATTTTTGGTCCAATTTGAAAATAAATGATATTTTCACCTCTAAATTTGGTTTATTTACATTTATGACTCAAAGTTTTACCAAATAACATTTTTAACCCCACAACTTCATTGTTTTTTTTTGAAAGAGCCAAAGCTCAGCAAACAAATTAGTCCCACAACTTCATTGTTTTTCGCAAATTGGGCCTAAAACCGTGGAGCCCAAAAGTTTAGGCCCATTAAGCTTAAATTTGCATTTTTGGCCCTTTTTAAAGTTTTTTTACCATAAAAATACCATTTTATACATTTAGGACCTGTTTGGCCTCTTTAAAAACATATTTTTCACTTTTTACCCTTTTCTTTTGTTTTCTTGACAATTTTGACCTTTAACAAGGTTTTTGTTGGATTCTTTTACATCTTAAACATGTATTCACTTTTGGCTTGTTATTATAATGTATATCATGTCATAATTCAGAGATAATTGTTTAAAGTTTCGATATTTGCTAGGATCTAACCCATTATTACTAAACAAACTAAGAATTCACACAGAACATGCATATAACACATAGATCTACATATTTTACTTGCAATCTCCCCCAAAAATCATATGAAAACCGTAAACAAGGGGGTATGAACTCACCTTCGCTTTGATGCTTCGATTTTGAAGAAGAAATGAAGAAGATTTTGCTCCTAGCAAGCTTTCTCGAGTAGATTTCGAAATTAAGAAGTTCTAGGAAGCAAAATCACCAAAAACTTTGCTTAAAGAGTGATCTAATCATGAGAATGGAGTTATGAACTTGGATGTATAAAGACTTACTTAGAAGTGATGATTGTCTTGTGAAAACCTTCATGAAACACAATCAAATTTCGATATTTTTTATGGAAGGAGTAGGATGATCCTTGAGAGTGTTTGAGAGAATTTGGTGTTGTGTGTGTGTGTGTGTTTGTTTGTCTTCGGGCGAGAATAGAAGATGAGAGGGGAGAGAGAGGGGTGAGGTGACTAGCGTGGTTGCATGGTGGTTTAAAGCCTAGATGCATGTTGGATTTTATGGAGGTGGCACTCCAAAGTCAACTCTTCTCCCATTTCTGTAACGCCCGTAGATCCGGGCTAGTCAATTTAGAGATAATAGGGGTCGAAAATGAATTTTTGACAAAATATTATTTAGAATAAATAATCTTAACCAAGTTGTAGAATACATCTCAAGGGTTCCGTACATATAAAGAACGTTAAAATCCGAGTTATAACGAAGAAGTTATGGTCCGTCGAAGTTTTTCGACAGAACCGGCACGACTCCGGGAGACGTAAATAGTGAATTTACGATGGAGGAATTTTTAGCCTTAGTAAACTAAACAAAAGTCGTAGAATATGTTAAAATGAGAGCGTCCATAAAAAGAAGACCCAAATCTGACTTCGTATGAGGAAGTTATGATTTTTCTAACATTTAGCATAACAGTGCACAACCCGGAAATTCGAATTTTAGATCGATCGATTTTCAGCCAAAATAATCTAAACAAGAAATGAAGATATCGTTAATAGGAGTTAAACGATAAAAATACAGTTGAAAACAGAGCTCGTATGCGAAAGATATGGACGAAGCTTAGTCTCTACTCTTCGAGCGCGGCGAATTCGATACAGTTTTGTAAATCCGAGATAGAATGAGAATTAGCCAACAATGTTTAAATGAAAGTTGTAGTACTCATAAATACCAACACGTGGATATAAATAACATTGAAAATGAAGCTCGTATGCGAAAGATATGGACGAAGCTTAGTCTTTACTTTTTGAGCGCGGCGAATTCGAATACGGTTTTGTAAATCTGGGATACAATAAGAATTAGCTGACGGGGTCTAAATGAAAGTTGTAGTTCTCGTAAATACCAACGCGTGGATATAAATAACTTAGAAAACAGAGCTCGTACGCGGAAGATACGGACGAAGCTTAGAGACTACTTTACTATAAAACTCCTATAAATAAAGAGTGAACTCCTCATATTTTCTTCACACCATAAGCCTTTCTTTCTCTCTCTAACTTCTCTCTAGCCTCCCTAAACCCCTCCCAAGTCTAGGGAACCTCCCTTGCACGAGAAGGAAGCTCCGGAGCGCCTGACGGCTCCGAGAAGAAAAGCTTTCGACTCAGAAACACTGCTCCAACGAAGCCTGGTTTTCCATAAAACCCGTTGTAAGTGAGCTACGCCTGCGCTATTTTTTAAATAGCTTTTATTTAATTATAGTAACATTATTATGAACTTATAATAAGTACTTTGGCTATTATTATGGATTATACAAGTATTGATTAACACTTATATAATAGTAATAATAGCTAGACTATTAATTAGTCTCAGCGAATAATAGACTAAACTCTAGTGGTAATAATACTAGGTTTCGTCGAAGAAAATTATTTTTTTAAGAAGCGAAGCGCTGTCTGAGTTCGGAATCACCACCGTATCAGGTGAGTGCATTTCATGAACATGATTTTAATACAAGTATTGATTGAAGTATTAATTATATGTTTATGTGTGAGTTAAATGATGTGGCCTAAAATACGTGTTAAAGAACATACTTGATTATATATGATGATTTAGGATAAAGAGTAAACCTAAATTAATTATGAGGAATATTGAGTAGTATTTTCTTACGAGTACAAGTGAGTTATACTCAGATAATAGAACTTTAGTATATGTCATTGATCCGGGAGCATGGATTAGACATAGTCATTGTCCCCAGTCCAAGAGTATGGATTGAACATAGTCAAATGTCATTAATCTGGGAGCATGGATTAAGACATAGTCAATTCTCCTTAGTCCGGGAGTATGGATTAAGACATAGTCAGTCGTCCTCAGTCCGGGAGTATGGATAGGACATAGTCATTTGTCGTTAATCCGGGAGAATGGATTCACACATAGATACTTATCCTTAATCCGAGAGTATGGAATGGGCACAATTATTAATCCGAGAGCATGAATTAGATCTGAGAGTATGGGTTAAGTAAGAGGTAAAATTTAAGGTCCGAGAGTATGGATAGTCTCATTGTAAGGATTAACGGGGTGGGGTAAGAGTTGCTTATATATATATATATATATATATATATATATATATATATATATATATATATATATATATATATATATATATATGGCGAAATTGTATATTTTCTGAGTTCTAAATTATATATATGATATAACATTGTGTGATTGAAATCCCTATGTACTCACCAGGTTTCCCAACCTGACCCACTCCAGCTTATTTGTATCACAGGTGTCTATATGAAGTTACATTACACTGAGAGATTAAGGAGATGTAAATCACTAGTGATAATGAATGTAAGTTTTGTTTATGCTTATGTTTCTGTATTGACGATGACATCCCAATGTTTTAAAATAAATAAAAAAAAATACATGTCTTCGGAAATGCTTTGATAACGTATTTATCATGTTTTTCTGGGAACAAATTCCGCAATATTTTTATAAAAAGGGTACTCTGATTTTTATAAAGCATAAACAAAATCGGTCTTTTTTGGCCGTGAAAATGGGGATGTCACAATTTCACTTATTTCCCCCTTTTTTTTATTTATACATGGGCCGATATTGTTGGGCCAAGAAGAAACGGTAGTGTAGATTGGGCCCATTAACTTTAGCTAGGATACTTGGATCTTAAACATAAATTTTTTCGGCCCATTGGGCTCTTGGAAGCATTCACGGCCCAATTAGAATAAAAGAATGGGCTTATGGCTCACTAATGGTTAACTGGATTAGTTATGGCCCAATAAGGCCCATTAGGGTTAGAATGAATCATTCTAAACCCAAATGGTCCAAAATGTTTTAGATTTATGAATTGGGTCCAATTTGGATCTAATTAGGGCTTCTAAGTCCAATGTGGTTGAATTGGGTGCTTATTGGTTCATTAGGCCCAATAAGAAAATTCTAGTCCAATATGGACTTAAACCGGGACTCCTAGAGTTTTCAAACTCTTTGATGAACATCATTGATGAATCTATATGAGCATTGAGTGAGATTTACTTAGAGTATAGGATTTACAATAGTTGAATGGTTACACAGGAATAGGATTTCCTAGTTAAAATGCTAGTTGTGACATTGTACCTTTACCAAAGGTATCTCTTTGTTCCGCAGAACCTTCACCTTCCTCTCCAGAATGGCCACGGACCTCTCAACATAATTTAGGCGCTCATCGACCTGAATGTCATCCAACACAACCTTACTCTACCTAAACTCGCAATTTGGAAACCTGAATTCGGTCCGGCTCCCTGACAGACCACTCATACTAACCATCGTTGGTTCTCTTCCCAACACTACTAACGAACTATTCAACCTTGGGATCCTGAGGTTCCTACCCAAAAATAGAACCACACATCATATTTTGCTAAAACCCTGTGCCTACGACCTACCGTCGGCCCGCACCGGGTATCTTGTCCTACTTCATAGAAAAGGATTGCCTCAACACTATCCAAATAGAATGTGTTGCCATAGACACTCAGGAGAAAGATCTAACCCGGTTCCCAGAACCTAAATGACATGACATTCTAATCCCAAGCCTTCCTAAGGCTGACGAATACCCATTCAGATCTACTCCCAATACCCCACTGGAGTACTAATCCAAAAAGCTTAATCCTCTGAGACACTCCGAACTGATGAGATCACCAAGATCATTTGTACTCAATCAGAGTACAACTCCCCCGAATCTCAACAATATATCCAATCCGAACGCGCTCCTACAAGAGACATAACCAACACAATCTCTATGCCCACAGCTTACGACTAGGATACCCTTACATGGTCCTCAGCATATGTCTGGATTGCCTCTGAGCCCACAACATGAGTCTGGTATGCCCTCTCCGGCCCTCAGCTCACGACTGGAATGCTCCCGATTGTAACATCCCCCTCTGGCACGTATCACAATATTGTCCGCTTTGGGCCACTTGGCATGCGACCTTCCCAGGGGGTCACCCATCCTGGTACTACTCCTGCCCGAGCACGCTTAACTGTAGAGTTCTTATGGGATCTGCTGCCTTCACGGCTTTAAAACGCGTTGTGATAGGGAAGGTATCCACACCCCTTATAAGGAATGCTTGGTTCTCCTTCCCAGCCGATGTGGGATTAGATCTAACCCACTTTCACCCCCATTATAGGGTCCGACGTCCCCGTCGAACACATCGACCCGTGCCCTGGCTCTGATACCAACCGTGACATCCCCAAAATCACGGCCATAAAAGACCGGTTTTGTTTATGCTTTGTTTGAAAACCAGAGTAACATTTTAAATAAAAGTGTTGCGGAATTTGTCCCAAAACAAATATGATAAAGATTTATCAAAAGCATTTCCAACGAAATGTATTTCATTAAAAGACTTGGGATGTCATGTTCGATACAGATCAAAAGCATAAACAATACAATATAACCCTTACTACATTATTTCGTATCTACAGGCCTATATTCGTAATCCCTCATCCCAAAACATCACATCTATGCTCATGCGCCACTACCTGTAATACAAGAAACTGAGTGGGTCAGACTGGGGAGCCTGGTGAGCACATAGGGTTTTCAACCCACAATAAACAAGTTTATTAATTTCATCAATCAACAATAACCCGATTACCCATTCCCGTTATCCTCACTTTACGTCCCTAAACACCTATCATAAGGGACCTAGCCTAAGGATCATCATCGGGATGGACACTACTGCTAAGGGGATTCCTCCTCAATAAATGTCCTAAACACCTACAATAGTTGTGAACGATGTGTTCACCGGTGTACTCCATCCCCCACATGGTTGCCTTTAGGACATTTATTGATGAGGAATCCCCTTAGCAGTAGTGTCCATCCCGATGATGATCCTTAGGCTCGGTCCCTTATGATAGGTGTTTAGGGACGTAAAGTGAGGATAACGGGAATGGGTAATCGGGTTATTGTTGATTGATGAAATTAATAAACTTGTTTATTGTGGGTTGAAAACCCTATGTGCTCACCAGGCTACCCAGTCTGACCCACTCAGTTTCTTGTATTACAGGTAGTGGCGCATGAGCATAGATGTGATGTTTTGGGATGAGGGATTACGGATATAGGCCTGTAGATACGAAATAATGTAGTAAGGGTTATATTGTACTGTTTATGCTTTTGATCTGTATCGAACATGACATCCCAAGTCTTTTAATGAAATACATTTCGTTGGAAATGCTTTTGATAAATCTTTATCATATTTGTTTTGGGACAAATTCAGCAACACTTTTATTTAAAATGTTACTCTGGTTTTCAAACAAAGCATAAACAAAACCGGTCTTTTCTGGCCGTGATTTTGGGGATGTCACATCGATAACCTATCGGCGCCGCTGTCGTCACTTCAGTTGTCCCAACACTCCATCCTGGAGATTCACACCTCTTCCATTGCTCAAGAGGGCCTAAACAATGACCTTCACAACACCAACAAGTGTCACAGTGTTGAAACTTCACCCTACACTACCCATTTGCAGAGCAAGTTGCTACCCCATAACACACATATATACTCAGAACCGAACCATATGACTAACAAAAACCATACAAAGTCTTCATCATACTCCATCAGCATGTTCAATACTTGGGGACAGACCTTCTGATTGCTATAGCATGGCACCATACTCAATGCCCGCACATAGATACGCAAACAAATATAGAGTCTCCAGCATGACTGGTCTCACCCCCTTAGGTTTCGAAACTCCTGATCCATTCCATGGACTCTAACCCCGGCCTAACCCTAGGCCTCATGTCAATCGTCCACCCTCTTGGAAATCTGTGGTCTGTCCCAGACCAGCGTGTCTACCATATATGCCAAATAACTCACACACCCATGTTGAAACTACTGCTGAGCCCTGGCAGCCAACAAAACCCTCAATCCATCAATCCAAAAACCCTCAGAGTCGAGCACACCCTCGACCAAATATTCGAATTGAACTCAATTCATGACTAGAACTCCAACTGGTTCCCCGACTTCTGCTATCAAGCACCAAGAAGACATGATACACATGCTGGGGAGTTTTATCGAACTCCCAACTCACACAACCCTCAAACCAAACAGCCATTTGGATTGTCTTCCTTCCTGACAACGATGTATGACTTATCCTATTTTCAACACTGCTCCTGCTTCTGTATCTCGGGACGATTCTCCCCCACTTAGCTTTAAGTAAGTCTTCACAATACATGATAACTTGGAGAACTCCCGATCCTTCTTACTTTCTGACGATCTATCCGATGACAACCATCTATTCCCAACTAGAGCTCCGTTACTAGCCAATCCCAATGATCACACACTTCTTAAGAACTGGATGAACACTTCCTGAATACCAGTGAAACCGACAGTCACTAATGATTAAATGACCCCATACTCAAGTCCTGAAGACCAAAAGATAAATGCTCCAACTAATACCTCGGCGACAAAGTACTTCCCTTGGTGCTTTTGTTCGTCAACCACTAACGGTTGCTAAAACCACTGAATCTTGACAATGCTGAATAACCTTTCTATGCGACCCTATCCGCAGACCTCCCACATAATACCTGCTCTCGGGCTCTAGAAATCATTCTATTCAGGGTTCGCACCCTGACTCACTTACCCACTCAAACGTCCACAGCTGAACTGCAGTAGCTGAAGCAACGTCTACCCTAAACTGGGCTACAAACTACTCCGAAGACATAGTCTACAATCCTAAAAGTGCAATAGATCGCACAATCAATCCTTACCGCCCGATACAAGAGATCCATGGCAACCCGGACCTCACAAAATACTTATGCCATATCGACCCACCTGCGCTCACTGGTGCTGAAATAATGTCGCTAATCCCTACAACTAACTGTCCCCGAGCTAGAATACAACCTAATCCTGGGGTCGCAAGCATGCTCTCTCCTTCGAGCTTGCCAAAAACTGAAAGGGCACAATCCTCTCCCTATAAAATGATAGTCCAATCCATCAATTAACCAGTCCACTTCCAGCTACAAAATTCCAACTGAACATAATCATTACTACTTTCCAGAGTCCCCGCGAATCACATTCCGACATAGAGCAAAACCCCCCAAAGCCTCAGGTCTAGAAACTTGTGTGCTAGCCTCTCCCACTCAACCTGCGGAATACAACGAGTACAGAACATCTCCCTATTCTCAAGTAACTATAGTCCTCTGCTCATCAGAATATGTCCCAACAACAAGTCTCGATACTGGAAAGCTTGACCAGCTCCTCCCCTGCCGTCGTTACAGCTGTTGCGGCTGCACAACGCTCGTAGAAATACTCAACCATGGCGGTCTTGACAGACCCGAACATCTCCGACAACTGTCCACAGACAATCCTGATCACCTCCTCTCGGATGATCTCACTGAAACGATCCTCTGAAAATGTTGGCCTATCCTGGCTGCCAGCTCCCAATCTTAACCTGGATCCGGTCTCAAGACGTCTCGTAACCACCATTCTGGTAAGGCATCAGAAAGATCTCTAATAATCCATATAATGATAGGGGACCAAATCCCAACCAAAAACCCTAGGGGTTGTGACTTCCTTGCTGCGCGTATAGGTCCTGTTTGAAGATTTTGTATGGTTAGGATCATATAGCCATAGAATGACTGATTCAACCTTCTTTCCTATTCCTCGTCTGGTTGTGATATTAGAGTAGAATAATTTATTCGACAGTATATTTGATCCCGTATTGTGTATAATTTTCATGCATAAGGCAACTGACAATGTTGGTAGAAGTTCCTAGCATCGCAGAAGCAAGTTAGTCGGCGGATGCCTTTTATGTTTTGTGGCCTATAGAGTGTTACTACTCGAATGTTTCTTGTTTTGTGCTTTTTGGGACTCTTATTGATGTGAGTTAACTATTAATTGAACATTATGAGTTAAGTGGTGCAAAGTTTAAATAATTTTAGAATGATTGGTTTGGCCCTATTATGCAGCTCTTGTTTAAGTCTAACCATTGTAGTGTTGGGTTTTTTATTCGAAGCATTATTTTAGTTTTGTTGTATGTAATTGTATTCATGAATTAGTTAATTGACATCAATAGAAGTTTTTCAGAAGCTGGTGGCAGGGTAAGGTAGGGATCCTAGCAGAGCCTATTAAGTGCTTTAGTGTGATTGGTGCGTTGTTTATCAAGTTTTGCGAGTTTCAATATGAGGAGGTGACTTAGAGGATTCTGGATGATTCTTGAAGAAAGTATGGATAGGTGAGGAAGGTAGTATTGGGCCCGTACTACTAAAAACACAAGATCCGTACTCGAATCGAGGAAAATCATGGGGATTCTAAGGAGCTGGTTAGGGGTAGATAGCATAGTTGCCACCATGATTCATTGTAGTGTATTCATCATAAAGCTTTTAGGATCTAGATCTAATGATATGAGCTTTTGTTCCTTATGGATTAAGCTCCTATTGAAGAAAATCCTTTAAGACTAAAGACTATGGCATGACCAAGGAAGGTCCACGGCTTGGTGACGGGACATATCACGTATGTTTTGTTCGGATATGCCCACGTCATGGCATGATGCTCGCCACGACGTGCTGACAAGTTTTTCAACGACTGTTTTTCCTGGATAATGGCACGACGTGGTAGCAGATTTGATCCAGACTGGATTGCGTAGCCATGACGTGGCCATGGGTTAGCAACGGCGTGTGCGTCAGTTGGAGCTGACTTTGACCGTTGACTTTTTTACAAATTGACTTTTGGTTAAACTTGGGTAGAAATGAGTTTTTGGATAAGGACTAGTCTCTGTTTGGCTTTAGGTAGCTTGGATTGGCTACTCTATTTCTGAGGTAGCTATTGAGCTTCTGATGAGTAGTTCAGGTGAGTCTTCTCACTGTATTGGAGGGTCTAAGGCACCAATATAGGCCCACTGGATCATGTAGGATGCTCATTGTCTTTGTGATACTTGCATGAACGACCCTAGGGGTAACCTATGGTATTTGTATGAAAGACCATGGGGTAGCCCATGATAATTGCATGAAAGTCCATGGGGTAGCCCATGACACTTGGATGTTAGACCATGGGGGTAGCGCATGACACTTGGTTGTAAGACCCTGGGGGTAGCCCATGACATTCCAGGGAAAAGACCATGGGGGGTAGCCCATGACAATTTTATGTATGGTACGTGGTATTTTAAGGGAACGCACTAAGCTTTGTGCTTACAGTTTATGTTTAAAATGTTTTTAGGTACATTTGGTTTCAAAAAGAAGAGTCCGGCTTGATCATAATACATGCCCTGGAGATATTTTTGCATTGATTGATTATGATTTTACTATGATGTTTTTGAGAATACTTTTACTCTGATTGTCTTTTAGGATAATGAATGAATGGTTTTTACTTATTTAAAATGAAATTTTTACTTGGTATTTTTGGGACGTTACACACAACAACACACTCACTCTCTGCAATGATCACTCACGTGAACCGACTAGCATTAAACCAAGGTGGAACCTTAATCAATAACCCAATTCCTTCAAGTTGACCCAAAGTGAAACTGGTCAAAAATTCATAAGTCAATGTTCAAACCCTCACAACGATGTGGAGGACTCTTGGCCACGTCGTGGGAACATCCGGGCAGAACAGTCGCGAGAATCTCAATCGTTACGACGTGATGAGCATATTGTCACGTCGTGGGAACTGGTCCTAGATAGCTTAATGGGTTAAGCCCTTAATCCATTTAGCCACACACTCATCTCCTCTAGAAGGCTTCCTTACACCTAAAGAGTCATAAAAATCGTTACTTTATAGTCATGCATTCCATATGCAAGTCTTAAGCTTAAGTTAAGTCACAAATGATGAAAAATGAGGTAAAAACCTGATACATGAGTTCAAAACTCTACCAAACTTCAGATCTAACACATCTAACCACAAAAGGACTCTAAGGATCTACAAAAGTTGCCATCTTTATGGAATCTCAACACTCCAACTAGTCTAAACATGGAGAATAATGCCTACAAGTCTAGATCTAGCAACATAGAATCATAAAGCTTGGAGCTTGAATATTCACAAAGATCCAGAGTAAGTGATAAAGATGATGATGAGACTTGCAAGTTGGTTCTATGCACCAAGGATGATCCATTCTCCTTCAAGACATCAAAACACCACCAAAAGCTCAAGAACTCAACAATAGAGGCTAGGGTTTCGTTGAAATGGTTGGAGGATGAAGAGGATGCCCTAAACCGTGAGTTTAGGGGCTTAAATATGGAAGAAACCCTAAAAGATCATGGACTTAGGCTGTAGCTGCGGTCACATTGTGACCTTCCTTTCTTCATGTCATGATGGCCATCTCAGATACACGTTCATCCAATTGGCATGTCATGTCATGATGCTCCATTCACCACGTCGTGACACAAGGTTTTTCCTAAAAACCTTACCTTTGATCATTCTAAACCATCAACCACTGTATTCCGAAAAACGGGTGTTACATCTCAAGTTCGATATCATATAGTTCTCCAACGCCACTTGTATAATTCTCACGTCCGAGCTTGTTGTGAATTGTTATCGAGAATTAAGATGTGAAACAATAGATTTGAATGATGAATGATAAAGAACACATGAAGTAAATATTAATCAGATCTCGTTTTATTAAGACTGATTACAGAATAAGCTGAAGAGAGTTTTTGTGTTTCGATCTCTCTTTTTTTACTTCAAGCCTAAGTCCCTATTTATAGGGAACTTACAAAAAGTATACTAAGTCTAATACACTGAAACTTCGCATGCTACACTTCGCATTTAAAATTGACTTAGTAAAATACATACAAAATGCGAATGATTACAAGACACTATTCGACTTTTACAGCTTAACACCTACATTCTCCCCCTTTGTAAACAGTCGATACAATTCAACTTAAAAGCATTTGAATTGCAGAGTGAATTGTTCTTCGCACTTCTCCATACCAGGAGATCACCTTCTTCAAGTCCTTCTTGTCACCTTTGTTGTTTTTCTTGCAATTATTCATATGTACAATGAAGTGCGTATATTGCGAAGAATTGTATCTTTCGATCTCTGAAACTTTGAACAAGAACTTCTTTGGTTTGCCCTTAGTGTCTCTTCCCGAAAAACACCATGCCGAATGGTTTAAGGCAAATCTCACCCACTACATACTTCGACAATGCTGATTGTGTCAAAGTATCTTCCCATGGAACCTTCACTTCTCTTCCAAGCACATTCGCCAACTCCTCATCAGTCAGTGCAAGACAATCGAAGTAGTTTTCGATGTAAGTCTTCACATGTGCAAACCCGACTTTGAAAACATCAGTCTCTGAGCCTTTAAGTTTGTTCTCTTCCATGTGTTTCAGAATCAAAGCTACTTGAATAAGATCATTGCAGTTCATCAGTGGGAAGTCATCAATAGTGAAGTCATATTGTTTGTTGTCTGCCCTGATGACAAAATATCGAAAGTTCTGAAGCATGTCTTCGAACAGAACATCTTTCTTTATCGTGAGAACCTTCTTGATCTTCATCAGGGACCAGACTTCGTCAGGATTCTTCGCAAGAACAGCATGAAATCTGATTTTCATGTGAGTGTAGTCATCCGGATTATCAAATTTCTCACTGATCTTGTATTGTGCTGTGATGAACATCATTTCGTTGATAGGGAAGTCCAGCTGACAGTGATCTGAGTTCGCAATGTCGTAACTTCGTTTTGGCTTCTTCTCGAACTCGTACATCTCCCTTCCTACTACTTTAGACTCTATCGTTTCGTAAGAGTAAAGCTTCGCAGGATCGCCTTTGTTCATTGAGGGAGGATCACTTGCACATTGTCGCATTATGCTTTGGACTTGTCTCATCCTTTCTAGTTCAGCTTCAACATCAGCTTTTATCTCCTCTTTTGATTTTTCATAAAGGATGCCCTTTCCCTTCCCTGATACATCCTTCTGAGGTTGAGAAGTCGAACCTCCTTCGTTTCCTCCAATAACAATTCCCTTTGAAATTGTTTTTGTAGTTATTGTTGTTGAAGAAATCGGTTTGGTAGGGATTGGAAGAGTTGCAACCAGTTGAGTCGAAATGACCTTCCCCACTGTTTTCGCATCAACTTCTTTACTTCGACTCTTCTCTCCCCCTTGCGCCCCTGTGAAAACAGGTGGAGCACCCTTCGGAAGTAAAGAACTAAAGTTCGATATCGGAGCTAGAGCCTTTTGAATGGCTTGTTCTAAAGTGTTAATCTTTAGAGACAAGAATTCTGGAGTAAGGATTTGCGAAGTAGAAGACCGCAAAACTGCGGATTTGAGCTCCGTGACCAATTTGATCAGGATATCAAACTTCTCCATGGTAGCATCTTTTTGATCATCAGCAACAGGAATGTTGTTGAGTTTGTGGAGTTGAGACAAAATTTCCACAACCTGCTTGTGAAGATCTTCCTGTCGTGTATTTACTGCTTGCAGATCCTTCGCAATGTCAGACTTCAACTCTTGAATTTTGAAGTTGACGTCTTCATGAACTTTCTTTACATCTTGGATAAAGAGAAGATGTCTTTCTTTGTTTGTAGCTTTAAGATCTTTAAGGGTAGTCGTGAAATTATTCCTTGAGCTTGCACTCGGAGTTCGTTATTTTTGTCAGACTGATCAACTTTCTCCAAAATGCGTTTCTCAGCCCCTTTAATCATTATATCCACCTCCATTGCTGAAATCGAAGACATTCTCCCTGAATCGGCTTGTGATTGAATAATTGCCTTCAATTTTTGATTAAGAATTTTGAGCTGTTTTCCTGTCATCAACATATGATCAGGAATTTCTTCTTCATCAGAATCAAAAGAAATGTCATCAAGGACACCACCAAAAGCACCTCTTTCGACTTCTGGATCTGACATTTGTTGCGAAGGTATAGGATTTTCAGGTGATTGGGATGGGAAAAGGGTGGTGAATGGGTTCTGAAGGGCATGGTCAAATATGGATGAAGTGGTGGTGATGGGTAGAGTGGTTGCAACACTCGGGATATGTGCCCCCGTATCAGATACGTTGACAACCGTATCCGAAATAGGTACCTCCTCAGTAATTGATTTGGTAAGATCTATTTCGAGTAGTTGGGTTTGAGAGATAATTGGTGAAATTTGCGAAGGTTGAGAAATAGGTAGAGAAACGGTTACCATGGTTGTGATAGGTAGAGAAATAGGTGGAGTTTCAGGGACAACTTCGTCGTCTGATGATTCATTGCGAATCACCATCTTCCTCTTCTTTCCCAGTGTTCGTTGCATATTCTTCGCAACATCTTCCGCCCTTTGTCTTTTCTTCCCAGGAGAAACGGGTGCAGGAATGCTGTGAATAGTAACTCCCTTACTACTCACCTCCGCCTTGCGAATTTGTTTTAACACTCTAGATTTGGAGGGTAAAACATCTTTCTTCACCTCTTCTTTTTGAACAGTTGGTGAAGGTGAACCCTTCGCAGGTTTCTTGCTCCCCTTCTTCTTCTTTGATGGAGAAGCAACATCAGGTAAGACACCCGACTGATCAGCTGTGTCTATGTTTCGCAAATACCTCACCAACACTTTGTGAGTAGGAGACACTTTGCGAAGCATCGCATCTAGAATGCGAGCTACCCTGGTGAATATGGCCTCATCATCTTCTACCACTTTTGGAAATTGGTAAAGTGAAAACTCAGCCACTTCGACATCTGCTTCGACCGGAATTGCTTCTTTTTCATAGACTTTCTCCAAGATCACACTCCAGTACCTAGCACAGGATATCCCCTTCTCCGAATTCGTGTTTTCAAGACTTTTTACGAATTCTTTCCACAGTTGAGTCGCATAGTCAACATTGATGTCATAGTATATACCCATTACCATGGCATACACTTCGACTCTTCCTCTGTCTAGACCAACAGATCTTCCTGTAAGACACCTGAGGAAAATTCCAAATAGAAAATTCCAAATACAGGGCAATCCCGACTTCCGGAAATCACTGATCTTCTCCAACTCCGGTTGATGGCCCATCTCGTTAAACATGTGGATAATCTGGGAGTTGACCGGTTTCACAAAAGGTGGGTTGTTGGGAATATCCAAGAACTCCACGAACAAGTTCTTGGACAGTTTCACCCTCTTGTTGTTGACGAGGTTGAAGGTAATCACATCCGCCGTGTGATTGTAGGAAGTCGTGGATGCAACACGGGATAACCAGATCATCGGAACTGGGAAGGATCGGAACATGGCAGTTGACAACGGTGAACGTTTCAAAGCCACAATGAGCATCTTCAATTCTTCTGGGTAAGCGGATACATTGGGATCAACCTGATAGTTTGTGCTCTGAATCTTCATGAGGGATTGAGAAAGGACCTCATCAGTGTTTGAGTTTGTGACTGCCATTGTAGGGTTTGAAAGAGATTTGAAGTATAGGATCAAGATGAAAGCTTTGAAGGTTTGTGAGAATTCTTGTTTGCGTAACCGTACACAGTGTTCTTCATGCCCCTTTTATAGGTTACTCAAACTTTGATTTGAAATTAAAGCGGGATGCATTTAATGTAATCCGATGTGGCACCTTGAATCTCGGATCATCACTGTAAAAGATCACTATGCAGTAAAAAGTAACTGTCACATCTCCTCGAAAATCGGATAGAATACCAACCATTTTTAGTAGACAGCCTGTCAAGTAACCGTTATAGAATGCGAACCGGTAAAACCCTTCGCATGGAAGCAAGGCTCTTTCACTTTTGGGATTTAAAGCGAAGTCATATGCCAGACTTGCGAAATCATCAGTCTGAGTTGGTTTTACTCAGAACCTCAAGGATTTCGTGTGTGCATTGTGTCAATGAAATAAGATAAGGATCAAGAAATTTTTGGAATGTAGTGATGTCAAAAATTTAATTTGACATGAATGCAGTAAAACCCCAGGCAAATGTTGCTTCGTTAATTATCAAGAGAGATAATCAACAGCTTGTGTAGTTTCCCGTGAATTACAATCGAATACTTGTAAAGAAGTTTCGAAGGGCTTCTTTTAAAGGTCATTTTGGGTTGGTTTAAAATTTCATTACATATCATCCTTAACATAAGGTGAGAAACTGTAAATGAAATTACTTGTTTGACCAGTGTAGTCAGTGACAAGTTGGTTTGTGAAAATATTTATCATGACAAGAATTTGCGAATGAAACTTACACTGAAATCATATTCAAGAAAAAATTTGTTTTGGATCTTGTTGGGTAACAAATATTCTTGGTTGTAAATATTTGATCAAGACCACACATGCGAATTGAATATGATTTGAAGTTTTGAAATTTTTGATACTGAAACAAAGGTTTCGTAAAAATCTGGAACAAAGTTCCCCGTCAATTCCTTAAAGGTGTATGATTTTTGGGTTTCACTTCCATCACGGTCTCATGATGTTAGATCTTAAACACAGAGTTTTGATTTGTCTAGGTTTTGATTGGTTTTACCAAAGACTTCAAGGACAAATCTTTTTCAAAATTTTTTTGGATTTGAAGAACATTTTGGTTTAAAAAGATTGTTTAAGAATCGAATTGTACCTCTGTTATGATGTGGACAAAACAGAAAACTCTTAACTCATATGAGAAGAGTAAGGTAGCTCTTGTTGATTTATGCGAATACAAGCCTTGTTGGGTAGAAATGTTCATGAGATAATTTCATTAAGGCTTTCATTTGTCACACATAGAATCATTCGAGGCTTGAGGTCTACATACAGCAGCATGCTTCTAGGGACATCCTAACTAGTTTAAAAAAAAATTAATACCTTCCCATAGAAACACAAATGTATGACCTCTTCGCATTGTAGCCCTGTAGTAAATTCTCAACATACAATTGAACGAACAAAAAATATTTTTGTGATTTTGAAAGTTTTCAATAAATGTAAGAACAAAACAAATAAACTTTTTTTTTTCAAATTTAAAGAACAAAAAAAATCTTTTTGTATTTTTAATTTTTCAAATTTAAAGAACAAAAAAAATCTTTTTGGATTTTTAAATTTTCAAAAAATAAAATCTTTTTGGATTTTCGATTTTTCATAACTAAAACATTAAGCGTAAACCTTACCATAGTATTTTGGAATCAGATGCGAAAAATTTTGGTTGCGAAGCCATGCGAAACGTTCTGAATGAACAGTAACCTCTGAATGATTTCGACTCTGAGCTGCTGAACAAAGTTTTTACTCTTGTGTTGACAAAATTGAATTCGCATTAATCATCCCCAAACCTGCTAAAATTCGAACAAAGGATTTTTCATCAAGAGGTTTTGTAAAAATATCAGCAAGTTGTTCAGTTGTTTTGACAAAATGAATTTCAATATTCCCATCTTCCACATGATCTTTAATAAAATGATATCGAAGAGCAATGTGTTTTGTTTTTGAATGTTGTACTGGATTGTGACAAATGCGAATTTCACTTTGCGAATCACAGTACAAGGGAATCTTTTTCATGTTTATTGCATAATCACGAAGTTGACTTTGAATCCAGATATTTTGCGAAGTACAAGCAGCTGCAGCTATGTATTCTGCCTCAGCGGTTGATATAGCCACACAAGTTTGTTTCTTTGATTGCCAACTCACTAACTTTCCATCCAAAAGTTGACATCCACCAGTTGTACTTTTTCTGTCCAAAGTACATCCTCCTAGATCTGAGTCTGAAAAAGCTTGAATGAAAAATCCTGTTTGAGCAGGATACCATAGTCCTAAAGAAACAGTTCCCTTGAGATATCGAAAAATATTTTTCACTGCAATCAAATGAGGCTCTCTTGGATTAGCTTGAAATCTAGCACAACAACAAACCGAAAACATAATATCAGGTCTACTTGCAGTTAAGTACAATAAAGACCCTATCATGCTACGATACAGTGTCAGATTAACAACAGGAGCATCTAACGAAGGAGTTAGTCTTGTTCCTACTGCCATAGGTACTCTGAGCTTTGTGCTATTTAGCATTCCAAACTTTTCAAGCAAGTTCTTCGTATATTTTTCTTGAGTGATTAAGATTCCTTCTCTATTCTGCCTTATATTTAAACCAAGAAAATTATTAATTTTTCCCATCATGCTCATTTCAAACTGACTTTTCATTAAATTTTCAAATTCAATTGACAATGCTGGATCAGTTGAATCAAAGATAATATCATCAACATAAATTTGAACAAGCATTAGATGACACCCAACTTTCTTGCGAAATAATGTAGGGTCAACTGATCCTTGTTTAAATTTAGATTGTTTCAAGAAATTTGTAAGTGTTGCGTACCAGGCCCTTGGTGCTTGTTTTAACCCATATACAGCTTTGTCAAGTACATACACATGATCAGGATACTCATTGTTTACAAACCCTGGTGGTTGTTCAACATACACCGTTTCTTCGAGTTTTCCATTTAAGAATGCACATTTAACATCCATTTGATAAACATCAAAATCTTTGTGAGCTGCATAGGCTAAAAATATGCGAACTGCTTCAAGTCTTGCAACAGGTGAAAATGTTTCTTCATAGTCAATACCTTCTTGTTGCGAATAACCTTTTACCACTAATCTTGCTTTATTTCGAATAATATTGTCATCTTTGTCGGTTTTGTTTTTAAAAATCCATTTTAAACCAACAATTGAAACATCATAGGATTTAGAAACTAATCTCCAAACCTTGTTTCGTTCAAATTCTGCCAATTCAGATTGCATAGCAACAACCCAATCTGAGTGTTCCATAGCATTCTTGACAGTTTTTGGTTCTATTTTCGAAATAAAAATATTAAACATGCAAAGTTCTTGGTTCGCATTCAGTACCTCATTTTTTGCACGAAGTTGAGCTCTAGTCAACACACCTTCTTGTAGATTTCCAATTACCTGTTCTTTTGGATGATTTCTTGTCCATTTCTCGAGTGGTGGAAAATTTGGATCAAATTCTAGTGGTGCATCTTCAAACATATCGTCATTTTCATATCCTGCAACAGAAAAATTATCATTAACTTCATGAAATTCATCATTATTATCAAGATTAATTGTCTCTGTTTCATCATGCTCCCCCTCAACATGATCTATATCTTGATATTCTTGTCGATTTTGTAAATGCTCCCCCTCAACTTGATGTTCTTGTTGATTTTGCGAAGGCTCCCCCTCAACTTGATGTTCTAGTTGATTTTGCGAAGGCTCCCCCTCAACTGGATGTTCTTGTTCCTTGTGAATATCTGATGTGCTTTCACAAGTTATCGTTGATTCATCAGTATGTTTTGAAGATTCTGATGTTTGATTATCAGGAGCATTACTTTCTGCATCAATGGCCCTGTCAGGAATCCCAAAAATCAAGTCATAATCAAAATCATTGATTTCAGAATTATCAATTGGATTATGTGAATCTACAAGTATTGATTTATTCTCAAATTTACTATCAATCTGTTTAATATAGTAATCATCAAATGTTAAATTGAACGTTTCTTCAATTTTTCTTGTTCGTTTGTTTAGCACTTTATATGCAACTGAATTCTGTGAATATCCTAAAAAGATGCCTTCATCAGCTTTAGCTTGAAACTTGGACAAATTATCTTTTAGATTCATGATAAAGCACCTACAACCAAAAACATGAAAGAATTTTACATTAGGTTTCCGATTATTGATTATTTCATATGGAGTAACATTAAATCTTCGATGAATGAATGATCGATTTTGAGTAAAACATGTTGTGGACACAGCTTCTGCCCAAAGATATTGAGGTAGATTCGCATATGTCAACATTGTTCTGGCAGCTTCGCATAGAGATCGATTTCTTCTTTCAACTACACCATTTTGTTGTGGTGTATATGGTGATGAGAAATTATGCGAAATGCCTTTGCTTGTGAGAAAACTGTCAAGAGTTTGATTTTTAAACTCAGAACCATTATCACTTTTAATTTTTCGCACATTCTTCTTCAGACTAACTTCAATCTTTTTGATAAAATCAATCATCGTCTGAGCAACGTCAGATTTCAACCTGAGAAAAAACACCCACGTAAATCTAGAGAAATCATCTACAACAACTAAAATATACCGCTTTTTGTTTATTGTTGCAACAGTTGATGGTCCACATAGATCAATGTGAAGAAGTTCTAATGGCTCTACTATTTTTGAATCTATCACAATCGGATGACCATTTCGATGTTGTTTTCCTTGTTCGCAAGCTGCACACAAAGTATCATTATCAAATTTCAGTACTGGTAATCCTCGAACTAAATCTTCAGTTACTAGTTTATTTATATTTCGAAAGTTCAAGTGTGACAATCTTCTATGCCAAAGCCAACTAAGATCATTTGATGCTTTTGATAGTAAACACACAGCTGGTTTTCCCACAATCGGTTTGATGTCCAGTGTAAACATATCACCATATCTTTTGGATTTGAGGAGGATTTCATTCGTCTTGACATTTGAAATGATACTACCTTCTTCATTGAATACAACTTGATTTCCAGTACCCACAACAAGTTGTGATACACTTATCAAATTATGTTGAAGTCCTTCAACATATGCCACTCTGTTGACTGTGAAGTTTCCATTTGTGACTTTCCCATATCCTTTCACTTGACACTTGTGATTATTTCCAAATTTGACAACTCCAGCATTTTCCAAGCTTCTGTAATCTCGCAAATTTTCTTTCCTTCCAGTCATGTGACGAGAGCAACCACTATCAATGTACCATTTCATGTCATATTGCTCGTCACATATCACCTGCATTTATTGAAAAAATTTAGGAACCCAAGACTTTTTGGGTCCATTATTAGTAGAATGAAACAAATTTTTGGAATTTAAGAACCATGTTTTCACTTTTTTTGTAACTGAATCAATAATATCAACATCATTAGTTCTAGATTTTGAAATATAATCATTCAATAACTTTGGATTTCCATTAATTGTAATCTTATCCTTCACAACATTCGCATTTTTTATAACTGGTTTCCATTTTTGAACTGGAATTTGCGAATTATTAGATGATGTACTCTTAGTTGAAGAATTATTTGTATACTTTTGAAATGCACTTTTGATTTGTTCTTCTGAAAATTTTCCATTTTGATATTTATGTCCTTTTCCTTCAAACCAATGATTGAACGTTCTAATATCAGATTTTCCTTTTGTATATGAAACTTTGTTTGGTTTTGATATTGAAGGATTTGGAAAATTTGGTTGTTTTGGTGAAAATTTCTCTTTGACTTGAGTTGAGTTCTTCAAACTTGATGAAGTATTCGTGAATTTGACAACATTGTGAAACTTTTGATTATTTGCAAATTTTTGTGAATTCTCAAATTTTCGTTTGTTGTCATATTTGCGAACATATGGAACCTTGTTAACAGAGTTGATTTGTTTATGAAAACTTTATGATGTTTTTGAAATTTGCGCTTTTTCATCTTTTGATTTTTCATTTGACACAACTTGCTAGAATATTGCTTTTCTTGCTTTTCTTTTTGAAACATTATTTTCTGTTGAAAAATTTCCATCCATCAATTTGAATTCATGAGAATTTAGTTTCACTTCAACCTTTGATTTTTCATCTTTTTCAAAAGCTTTGTTTGAGTTTTCACCTTTAACCACCCATTTTTATGTTGATTTTTGTTTTTGAAACACATACGGATTTTTGGTTAAATTGTTTTCTTCTGTGCTTTGATTTGCGAAAAAACCTTCAGTTGTGGACTTTTGATTATCTTTTTCAATCATTTTATTAAAATCAGGATGAACTTTCTCAGCATTTCCAGTAGTGACAAAAATTTGATTTGGGAAAATTTTGTTATCAGTACATACAAAATTTGGATATACCACAGTGTTGGTTTCCAAATAATGTGCGTCTTTATCATTTAAAATTTTATCAAATTCTTTTGTATCTTCAAACACTTGATCAACAACAATCCTTTGAGGTGTTTCAGTTGAAACTTTCGTTTCTTCTTTATTTACATCTGTGTCATCAGATTTCCAGCTTTCAACTTCCACATTATCAAACATACAATGTTGCGAAGTTGAAGGTTTATTAATTTCATCCTCTACTATTAAATCAACTATTATTTCTTTACCTTTGATCTTAGATGTGATATTAATGATTGACAATTGAGAACAATCAATCTCTTCTTCCTCTTCTATCTCACTAATTTCACTCACATTATCAAAATTTTCATCAATATCAGCATAATTCAATTGTGAAACAAGCTTTGAATTTTCAGTTTTCTTTATGATTTTCACTTGTTCACTCTTTGTCAAACTTTCATTGACAATGTTAACCAATTCATCAGCATTCAGAAATTCATCAATTTTGACAATACCATATGCATATCTATCATCAGGTATTTTGTCAAATTGAGCAATTGTGCTTTCGCAATCATAAGAAACAACATCAACTTTTTCACGTTCATACTCAAGAAAAGGTAAAAGTTTTCTATGTTGTTCTTTGCTAATTTCAGAAGAGTGATGTAAAGCTGTTAATTTTGCATACAAGCGTTTTGCAGAATTACAATAGATGTTTCTCTGTGCTAGTAATAACCTAACATCATTAGTAAGATTATTCCTATCACAGTCTATATTTTTGACTTGCAATTCTAATTTTTCAACTCTGCTCTTCTTTATTTCTAACTCTCTTCGTGTCTCACTAAGTTGCACATTTAATTTCTTAGCTTCATTACTAGCAGACACAATAACAGAATCAAAATAAGCCACAGTATCATCAAATGAAACAATTTCAGCATCATAAGCAGATAAAGGAATATTAAAAGATTCAAGAATTGTACGTACCTTGGTTGTCATGGGTGATTTGTCAGTGGATTTTGACACAAAGCATTTCCCTGAAATGTTCCCTTCGCATTCCTCAAAGCTTGCGAACATTGCTCCATGTGTGGGATGCCTCATTTCTTCATCATCAGATCCTGAAGACCAGATCTGATAAGTTCCACTCTCTTCTTCAGTAGTTTCTCCTTTCGCAACCAATGACACTCCTTTGGTCTTTGCACGTAACTCTTCAATCTTCTCAGAATAGTATGCCTCATCTTTGACTTTTTCTTTCTTTTCTTCTCTCTTTCGCAACATGCAGTCAGCTGCGAAGTGGTTCGCACCATTGCAATAATGACAATAGATTCCTGAATCACCTTTCAAATTTTTCTCTTCATTCGCATTTTTCGGTTTTTCCTCAATTTTCTCCATCTTCTTCCTCTCATCCCCTCCAGTCCTTGTGGTAACATTCTTCGCATCATTCATCTTCCCTTTTGGATTAAAAGGCTTTTTGAAAAACTTTTTAACTCTGTTGTTTGAATAGAATGCCACAGCTTCATCATCGGAATTCATCAAAAATCCTTCATCATTTGATCCATCTTTTTCATCGTTTTCAGATACCTTTGAAACTAGAGCCAAAGGACCACCAATAACAAGTTTTGATTCTTCATACATTTCTGAGACCTCAGATTCATGTGTTTTCAGTTGATTGTAGAGATCATTCAATTTGGTTGAATCAAAACTTTGTTGATTCTTAATCATCATGCTCACACTTCGCCACTCCTTGCGAAGTCCCATTATGAAAGTTAAATTGAATTCCATGATAGATCTAGTGATACCGTACCTATTGCAGCGAAACACAAGCTCATTCAGACGATCATAGTAACTTTCGAGAGTTTCTGCATCCTTCTGTCTAAATTCCTTCAGTTCAATCAGACATTGCTTCACAGAATTAATCTTCTCTTTTCGCTACCTTGATACTTCTCTTTTATAGTATTCCAGATATCTTTTGCTGTTTTACAACTACGAATGTAATTGTAAACCACAGGAGGAAGAGCACCTCTTAGTTCCCTCATGCATCTCTTTTCGTTATCCTTCAGACGTTTTCGTTGATCTTCAACATCAGGAGATCCAGTGGATGAACCAATTTGTTGAACATTTGCAGGAGCTTGAACTGTTCCATCGATACAATTCCAAAGTTCTTCATCAATTCCATTTAAGTAATCTTCCATTCTATCAGCCCACTGATCATAGTATTCTGGAATCAACATCGGAATTTTGGTTGAAGAACCAAGCAAATGAGAGAAAGAAGTCATCGTGTTCATGTTGAAGTTCGCCATTGATGAACAAACAAAAATTTCAGAAAACTTGAGAATTTGATGAATTTCAGAAATCGATCAAGTGAATTGATCAAAAATCGCTAATCGAATACTCGACTTAACAATTCAAATGCAGAATCAATTCAAATCTGAAGATCAAAAGTGATTTTCAAAACCAAAATTGCGCGGAAAATTTTGAGTAAAATTTGTAACTCAAAAAGCAATTGATTCTTATACGAAAATCAGATCTAAGCAGTTTGAATCCTGCTCTGATACCAATTGTTGTGAATTGTTATTGAGAATTAAGATGCGAAACAATAGATTTGAATGATGAATGATAAAGAACACACGAAGTAAATATTAATCAGATCTCGTTTTATTAAGACTGATTACAGAATAAGCTGAAGAGAGTTTTTTTGTTTCGATCTCTCTTTTTTTACTTCAAGCCTAAGTCCCTATTTATAGGGAACTTACAAAAAGTATACTAAGTCTAATACACTGAAACTTCGCATGCTACACTTCGCATTTAAAATTGACTTAGTAAAATACATACAAAATGCGAATCATTACAAGACACTATTCGACTTTTACAACTTAACACCTACAGAGCTTACGACCATTAACAACTAAACAACGTTTTCCATGATCGACCATCTCAGATGAGACATGACACCGAATAATGTGAAAACTAGAAGAAACACAAATATTAATATATATTAAGACTATAACATTGGTCTTTAAAGTCACATGTATAACTGTCATGCACAAGGTTCCGGTGATTAACAACTAAACAAAGTCTTCCACAGCAACCATCTCATATTAGCTTTGATAATAAAAAATGATATGAAAACTAGACAAAGCATAATTATCTAAATATTTAGATCATAACACTTAACAACGTCATGAGAGCGTTCTTTGTTTTTAACAATTATCAACAATGTTTTAACTTTAACCAAAACTTTTTTTAATAGCTAAATTTTAATAAAACAAGCAAGGGGCTTGCAAAACAAACCAATTACAATGAACTAGCTAAAAGAGAATTTTGGAGCCACAATCTCCAACTAACCAACTAACCGACACTTTTTGTTCCTACTGACAATAAAAAACACAAAAACTCCACTACACTATCAAAACTCAAATATGAAAAATTCAATAAACCTAGGCATCCTTTCTATGATAGTAATTAAGATGGATAATGCAACAAGGAATCCTAAAAAAATACATCTTCAAAATTGGTACCATGACACTTTAAATCTTGCATCTCCTTAAAATCTCAACCTTACAAACTTGATTGGACTGACGGTTCCGTAAGCCATACTCATACGATGGAAAAACTAGACCCATGAGGAGCAATGGTTCCTCGTACCAATATGACCATTGAATGTGATTTGTTCGCACAATATCAATAGGCATGAAGAAGGTTACGTGTCCATCTTTTGGTTTCGGTTGTTCGCTTCTTTTTTATTTACTTACAAACATTTGGTTGTTTATGTTATACAATATGATATTTAGTATTCATAATTCGAGAAAGATGACCCAATATTTAGGTTTCATGTTGAGGTTAGATATTTCATATTTGCTAGCAACCGGGACTCGGTTAGATATCTATGGGTACATCAATGTAAACATAATAGAAACAAAATAATTTCTTTTCGAGTAATGGGCTAAGAGATATTTTAGTGATTTCTTTTAGACAAAAAAGAAAATGGCATTTGTGGATTGTGGGCACAACTTAGCTTGTGATACCATGAAGGTTTGATGTAGTGGGTATCAAATATTAATGCGTACCTCATGCGGCCATGTGAAAGAACATGCTACCACATCAAAACACTAGCAACTTTATACCATAAAAGAAAACAAACTCATTGATTTGGCTTTTTTTTTTTTAATAATCTCAATTATTGTATTTAGTTTTTTTGATATAAATGAAATAAAACTAAAGAAATTAAATTACAGTTATATTTTATGTGACCTGTTTGATTTTATACTTAAAGTAAAATGATTTATTAATTGCATAATTATATATCATGGGCTGACGATTTATGTCTCTAACTCTAGTCTAATATGAATTTCATAAATATTTTGCAAATATCTTTTCAATTCTTACATTCGGTCCGAGCATCCAAGGTTTGAACCCGTTTAAGAGGATCACTCAAGAACAATTCTCTTTCATTGAATCGTCTTTTATCGTGAGGAGAGAAAAAAAATGTTGGCATTATGGGGTGACAAAGCACCTGAGTCGGATGGCTTACTTACGCATTTTTTTTAAAAGGTTTTAGGACTTGGCAGAGGTTCAAGGTCATGGTTTATTCCAAGAGGTTGCAACTCTTCATTTGTTGCCCTAATACAGAAGGTTCAAGATCCGAAGTTCATCAAGGATTATAACTTTTTAGTCGTATATGCTAGTATTATAGGCTACAGATACAAAATCATTGGAAAGATCTTGGTTGGCCGACTTTCTAAAGTGACCAATTGTGTTCTCGGCATTGAGCAATCCTTTATGGCTCAATGAGATTGTCGAATGAAATAAAATTAGCGAAAATAGATTACGATGTTTAATGTGGATTTTGAATATGAGTTTGACTCCTTGTATGGGGAGTATTTGGATGAAGTTTTGTCTAAGATGAGATTTGTTGACAAAAGGCGATCATCTTTAATATTTTCTATTCACAATTGCCACTCTTCATGTGGCCCTTAGTATGTTACGTCATGTAATAGGGGCGAGCGCGGTGCGATTCGGTGCAGTTATTGGCAAAAACCTCACCACTAACCGCAAATGCGGTTAATCCATTTTCAAAACCGCTTGGTATGATTATTTTTGCGGTGCGGTTAGACGGTTATTTTTGCAGTGTGGTTTTATTTTTTTGTGTTTCACTTATTATCCGCATGGATTTGGTGCGGTTATTTTGTGTGGTTTTCAACCACAGTTTAGAGTTCAAACGGTTTTAAAAGTTCAAACATATTACTTGTAATAATAAAAAAATAATAAGCTATAAGACAATTAACTTAAATCACGAACAACTAATATCTTAAAAGCATTAAATCACTAGTAATTAACAAAAAATATTTTGAAATTGTGAAATTTCACCATTTTCCAAAGTTCAACATAACAAAAAACCAATATTTTTGTCTTTTAGAATTTATCCTTCTTTCATCCATAAAACTTGTCTTATTTTTAATATTTAATATATTAATTATTAATAAAAAAATGTATATAATATATACGGTGTGGTGCAATTTTTTTTGCGGTTTTTGAAAACCAATAACCGCACCACATCGCAAATTTGTGGTTTTTGAAAAACAGAAAACCTCACCATCGGTTTTTACTGCGGTTGCGGTTTTTGCGATTAATTTTAGTTGCGGTGCGGTTTTTGCTCACCCATGTAGTGTTTTCTAGGGGTCAAGGTGGGTGATAACCATCTAAGGCAGAAAGTTGCCATCTTGGAGGTCTTAATGGGTTCATGCATGATTTAAGACCATTTCCATAGATGTAGATTATCATTTTGGAGTTTGAGCTTATGTGGGTCACGCAAAGCCATCAAGTAAGCAACTTTATGGTTTAAGACGTTGAAGAGGATTTGGATCTGCAATTGTAGCTTCTGGAGTGTAGTATTAAGCACTTAATGGAAAAGTGGCTTAACAGAGGAGTACGTTGGGCATACATGCAGGTACGTGCAACGTACACTCCATTCAGCTAGTACGCTTAGCGTACAGAAGAGTACGCCCCGCGTACTCATCAGTTATGGGTTTGGTGTGTTTTGGGCCTCAGGTTGGGCCAAGCAATGGGCTTTGTGTTTTGGGGCCCTGTTGGGGCATCAAGTTTGGATTGATAGTTATGTGTGAAGGCCCATTATGGTTTTGAGCCCAATTTGAAATTGGGCCATTAAAGGACTTATGGACATTAGAGTGTTGGGCTTTTGTTTTGGGTTTGGGCCTTAGTTTTGGATCATATTGGGGGCAGGGGTAGAATGGTCATTTTACCCCATGCATAGATTAAGGATTTTGGTATGGGACCCAATCGCTAATGGGGTATATTGTTTGATAGTGACAGCTCAGGAAGCTATCAGTGCAGCATCTAAGGAGTTCATACGGGAAGCTTCTGCAATGCGAGGTGAGTCTTCTTACCATACCAATGGGTCTAAGGCACCAAGGCCGAACTATTTTATGATAGTTGGTATACTTGCTGTGTAGAGGTGTGTGGCATATTTATGCAGTGATACGTGGTAGAGATAACTTTTACAGCTGGTGGTAGAGATAGCCTTTATGGCTAATGGTAGAGATAGCCTTTATGGCTAACGGTAGAGATAGCCTTTGGGGCTAACGGTAGAGATAGCCTTTAGGGGTAATGGTAGAGATAGCTTTATAGCTGATTGATATGTGATATGTGATAGAGGTAGCTTTTATAGCTAATTGATTTGTATTATGTGGTAGAGGTAGCTTTTATAGCTAATAGATATGTGGTAAGCGGTAAAGATACCTTTATAGCTAATTGATATGCGATATGTGGTAGAGATAGCTTGTATAGCTAATATGATATGTGATATGTGTTATGTGCATTGTGTGTGGGGTATGCTCTAGGGGACCCACTAAGCTTTGTGCTTAGGGTTTACAGTTTTGGTTTCAAGTATCATCGATTTGGAAACGAAGAGCTCGGATAGATCGCAGTGCACACCTATGATTTCTGCAATGAATGATTTTGGGATGAACTCTGATAAATGTTTTACTTAATGATGATTTGAAATGTTTGAAATAAATGGTATCAATGTTTTAGTTACATTAAAGATGAAAGTTTTACCATTGGTTTTTGGGTCGTTACATGGCACTGATTTTTTATCTTTACCGATCGAATTTTTGGCATTACTAGATGTTCTTCAAATTATGATTATTTATCTTCAGACTCTACATTTTGGGATGTCTCCTTTGTGTTTGCATCTGAAACAAATTTTATGATTTCTCGATTTTAGATTTGCGATATTTTGAAGACGAAGATTATTTTGTCGATGTGACGTGACACTTATTTTTGATCTTCCGATCACATTTTTAGCATTGCTAGACCATGTATTCAGATTAACATTATTTATCATTCAGACTTACTTTTGGATGCTTCACATTTTCAGCAGGTTACTCTTCGTAGATTATTTGGTGCATTATCACTCGAGTTTGCAACATTGAAGACGTTGTGTGATTCGACAGTGTGCTCTTCGATTCTACAGTTAAGGGGGAGACTGTGAACATGATAGGTTGCTGGGAACGGATCACATTCGAAGATTGGTATTTTATATTTTTTTTTATTCACAGATTGGGTTCCTCTATATGTTCTTTGATGCTACAGATTCCATTGCCAGATTCTGAGACCACGATAACTTCAGTTCTTCCGAGACACTTCAGCACCAAAGCCTGCTCGTCGGATGTTCTGACTTTTATCACTACTGTTTACCCTCACCATTTCCGAGCATTTAAAGGGAGATTTTTGGAACATGAAAATTCTCTACAATGATGAGTGATTTATTTTGGTAGAATATTCCCTTATATGAGAGTATATTCCCTCCACTAGTATATAAAGTGGAGGCGAGTGGTCATTTATTTTATAAGTGCACCATGTAGACATTTAGACTAGAGAGTGTTTGGCTAAGAATTCTCGCTAGCTAAGTGGGTGTTCTTCATGTAACAAGTTTATTCTATCTATCTATTCATCACAGGTTTACTCACATATTATGTTCATCATTGTTCATACGATTGTCTTCTTGATAATATTATTTTGTACCAATCCAATCGAGAAATGGGATCCTACAAATTGTAGTGGGTGTGAGGCAGGATTGAAAATTTTCTTGAAAAATTGTGAGCTTTGCGAGTTGATGATGTTCACATACGCCTCATATTATGCAAAACCAAGAGAGGGGGATGTATTTGTGTTTGGAGGATGAGTGTTTGGGTTTTGATCCATAGTGGGTTGAATGTGAATTGGTTGAGTTGTTTGTAAAAATTAAAATTGATAGGAATATATATATATATATATATATATATATATATATATATATATATATATATATATATAGTTTTAAAAGACATAAAACTATTGAGTTAGACATAGCATGTGGATAAACATATTTCACCTTTCAAATAGTTTCATTTAACTATTTAGTTACTATTTTGATGATGTAATAATATGATGCTATGTAGTATAAATACTCATCTAATGTGAAAGAAATAAACACACCGTCTTGAATACAATCTTCTAAGTGTTTAAGAATCCTCTCAGATCTCCTTCTTTTATTTTATAACTAGTCGAATGTCCGCGCGTGGCGCAAAAACAACTATATAGTTGAAGTCTTTACAAATATATATATTTTTTAAATATAACAATAACGTTGTTGTTAAATTTGATATAATAATTTGTATATTAAATGGATATAATCTATTGATTATTTTTAATTATATGATAATATATACATCTATTATAACTGAATAATCTCAATCGTTTGAATGAATTCTATTCGCAAGTTACACATGAATAAAATTAAATATAATATATGGTTTAATGTTATTTATAGTTTTTGTTATTGTTAATTAATTTTTTTAAATTTATTTGCTTAGTATTTTAATTTCTATCCTTATAATTATTTAAAACATCAAATATTTTTTGTTGATTTTAAAGGTAACAATATAAACATTTATATAGAGTTATTTTTAACTATTGTTATTGTAAGTTATTTTGTCACACCCCGAAACTGAAGGCGGAAACGTTCCGGCGCGGAGGACGTCATGAATATCGCAACCAATGTACATAGTAAGCGTAGTAAACACAAAACATTACATTACATAGAATTATTACATTTGTTTGAAATCAAAGTGTTACAAGTGTTATACATATATATCATATGAACTAAAGTTAAGACGAGTCTGATAAGCGCTCCGTCTTCTCCAAAAGATCGCGGGTACCTGTCTAATGTGGACCTGAGAATACAAACAGTTTGAAAATCAGCATAAAGCTGGTGAGTTCATAAAAGGTTTGTTTTCTGAAAATGTACAAGTTTCCTTTGGTTTTCCGAAAAAGTTTGTTATCCAAGAAAATCCCATATTTTCTTATAAGTATAGTTTAGTTATCCGATTGTTATACGATCCGGTTATGTACAGTTTGTTATCCCAGGAAAAACCCTTATTTTCCTTAAAAGTAAAGTTTAGTTATCCATTAGTTACACGGTCTAGTTAAGAACAATTCAGTTATCCCAGGAAAAACCCTTATTTTCCTAAAAGTAAAGTTTAGTTATCGAATCCAAATGTAATGTACAAGTATCTACCATACTTAAAATGTTTGCGTGAAGTTTCCTGAAAGCCTGGTTATCCTTGAAATGTATGATAGTTTTAACACGTATATAAAACTATTGAGTGGAAAGTAACTAATTCTTAAGGTTATTAGCTTACTAAGTTCATTATTACAACAAGTAAATCTCCGTAATCTAAATTGCGAGTTCCATAACCATACGATAGACTAAAAATGGCAATAAGTAGTCCATTATCCAATTATGACTTTCGTCACCCTTGAACCTTTCGGTTCGGCTGTAGCTAGCAGCCAGGTGCGGGGTAGTCAGCCCCGTATAGATCTATACACTCAAGTCACGCTCTCCCTCCAGGAGATTCTGGTTACGGGGGCGATCCTCCACTCGCGTATCTCTGTGGAGTGTTACAGAGGACGTGTCTCCAATTATTAAGATTAACGAATTTACAAGTAATAAAGCGGAAAATCCTGTTTTAGATTGTAATTACAAAGGGCGGTCCTCCACTCGCGTATCTCTGTAGAGTGTTACAGAGGACAAATCAAAAGTACTAAGCTAATGCCTTTAACAATAATAAAGTGGAAATTCATGTGAGAAACATATATTATAACAATATATAATAAGATTTGAAAACTAACTCTGCAAGTCAAACTGTTGGTTAATATGGTTTCGATTGTTAAAAGCATGTGGAATATGAAACATTTCAAATGAAATAATAAGTTTGAGTACAAGATATCCTTGTACTTTTGCTTGTATTCCCCCCTGAAAACATTGAAAAACGCGGAAAAAGGTGTAGGGGTATGAACTCACCAGTCGGGAAGTGTGTCGGTTGGACGCTATGTGTCAGTTTGGGGCTTGAGAATGCGCGAGGTTCCTATGTAATATGAAGAGAGAGACATTTGTATCCAGTTAGAACTTTTACTACTAATTAATTGATAATATACACTCCAAGACGCGAAAACACTTCATTCCAAGTGTTCGGAGTGACCCGGGTGGCATCTAAGGGCGTGTAGGGCCTAAATTTGGAGTTTACTCTTCAAGAGTAAACTCCTTGAGGAGTTTACGGCCCATTGACCATATCCCCATGAGTTTACGGCCGTAAACTCATGGGTGGTGTGTTCTTGGATGCTAAATGGTCAAACAATGCACAAGGGAAGGCTCTAGGGTTGATTTCATGGCTTAGGAAGTGATCGGGACTTGAAATGGCCTTGGAAAAGGAGTTTACAGTTTATGAAGATGTTCTTGGGGAGTTTACTACCTTAAACACATGATTTTACAACCGTAAACTCATGTTTGTCCATGATACATGGGTTTTGGTGGTTGTAGGTTAAGCATACAAAGTTCTAGACCCATTTCTAAGCTATACAAGGTGTTAAGGGCACTTTAACACCCATTGGAGGAGTTTATGGTCTAAGAAGGGGTGTTTACGGTCCAAGAACGTTCTTGGGCTGTAAACTCAAGTTTGACCCATTTGAGTATGTTTTGGTGCATCTCTTGAAGGATTATAAGGTTCTATGCACTCATGGACGCTCATGGAAGCCTTTGGAGGTGTTTAAGGGCAATTTAACACCTTAAAAAGGTGTTTATGGTCCATGAATGAGGGTTTACAGTCCAAGAATGTTCTTGGGCCGTATACTGATGTCCATACCTCAATTGGTGAGATTTTGGGGTCCTAAGCTCATGCATGCAAGTTTCTAAGCCATATCTAAGCACTAGAAGTGATTTGGAAGGGTTTTGGGGCTTCAAAACCCTCTTTAGGGGTGTTCACGGTTTTGGAAGGGTTCTTAAACCATAAACACATGTTTTTGAGTGTTTTGGGTGATTCAAACATAGATTTGCATGATAAGAAAGCTTAACAACAAGCTAGGATAGATTACTTACCAAATTGAAGCTTGAAAGGGGGTTTTTGGAATCAAACTCGAGTTCTAGAGAGAGAGTAGTGAGAGAAAGTGTTTTAAGAGAGAGGAAAAGCTTCAAAATGATGTCACTCGATCCCTTATATAGGGGTTGAGTTTATGGCCTGGTGGAATTCTACCCGATACTGATGTTAGGCGAGGCTTTTGGTCAGACCCGGTTAAGTTGTTGTAACCCGACGTGATTTAAACTAAAAATTTTCCAATTACTAAATTGGGGTGTTTTCATGGGTTTCTAACGTGTTTGGACACCCATTAAGTCATAATAGAAGTCTCTAAATAAATGACTTAAATTAAAATGTAAACGGAAACAATCCGAAAAAGACGAATTTTAATAACGGAACGGGTTACAAAGACGGGATAAACTTCGGGTTGTCACATTATCCCCCCGTTAGAGGGAATTTTGTCCCGAAATTCAAACTTTAGATATAGTCCATGGATTCGGAAAGAAATACGGATAGTTCTGCTTCATCGGAATACGCACCCCCAGTGAACTCGGGTCCTTCACTTATCGGGATACGGCTTTGTTTCGTACGTTTAATCTCTCGATCTATGATTTCGATTGGTTCTACCATGAGGTTTAGACTTTCGTTGATTTCGTTCTCCTCAAAGGGATTACTAGGGTTTCATCGGGTAGGCACTTCTTAAGGACAGAGCCGTGGAATACCGGATGGATGCTGCTAAGTTCTGAGGGTAGTCGGAGTTTGTAGGCTACAAATCGATCCTAATGAGGATTTTGAAAAGTTCTATGTACCTCGGGTTTAGTTTTATGAGTTTCAAAATGTAACATGCCTTCTTCGCTTACTACGTGACTAAAGAAAATGGTTGGACCGAAGGGCATCACTACATCTTCGTAGTGACTATATCGAGTCCTGAATGTTGTTTTGGAAACATCATTCCTGTGAGCTCGTAGCTGATGGTCCCTTGACCTAAGCTCTATCTATGAGAATTAGCTGGCTCTCTGAAATTGGTCGAATAGGTCATCTATTCGAAGAAAATATATCGGTTTTTGACGGTCAACTTATTCAGCTAACGGTAGTCGATACACATTCGAAAGAAATAGCAATACCGGGGCTTTTCGGGGTGAGGAACTTGGCCTGACGAACCCTTCGCTGAGTAGCTCATTAAGCTGACTGGAATGCCCCTGTATTTCTGATGGCGCTAATCGGTATTGAGATTTAGACACAGGGTTAGCTCCAGGAATTTGATCGATACGAAAATTGGAATTAGGTTTGTCGCCGTAAATCATGAGAGTCGGGTCAGAGGGGAGATTGAGACGGATGGCCTTTTCAAAACCAAGAATATCAGTATGATTGGACTCAGTCAATCCATGTCAATGATAATATCAAATCACTTCATGAAAAATTGGCATTAGGTCGAATGGAAAGGAATAGTCGCCCAGAGTAAGGATACAACCTATGGATATGTCGTTTAACGTTCTCTTACTCACCGTTAGCTATCTCGACGGTAAATGTTTCGGTTACTAACGAAGAACTAAGTTTAAGAAGGTGTTTGAATGAATACTAACAAACTTTCTTTCAACACTAGAATTTAAAAGGATTACAGGCATAAGATTTATCGAGGAGGAATATACCTGTGGCAACGGTGGGGTCGGCGGCTGCCTCATTTTGTCCAATAGCTAGGACTCTCCCGGTGTTGCCAGTTGTTGCTGTTTTGGGGCAGTTTCTCTTGTAATGACCAACTTCACCACAACCATAACATGTCTGAATGATACCTACTTCAGAAGATTGGCTAGTTGATTGGGCTGGCGCCTTGCATAATCGAATTGTATGCCCCTTTTTACCACAGTTGGAGCATGACAGTTCACGGCAGGGACCGGGGTTATGGTGGTATTTACACTTGTCGCATAAGGGAAGGTTACCAGCATATCTACTAGTAGGTGCTTGAGCTGTGGATCCCACTGCAGAAGCAACAACAGCAGGGATAGTAGCAACATGGACTACTACAGTTTGTTGCTTCTTCGAGGACTCCTGCGAAGGCCGACTCTTCTTCTTCTTCCAAAACTTTCTTTTCTCACCGCTCCTCTCCGTCGGCTCAGGAGTGGTGGTTGCTTCGTCTAATTCCTTGCTATGGTCGATCAGGGTTTGTGCTAAGCATTTGGCGCTGTCGTAGGTGTTTGGCTTCGCAGCCAAGACATTTCCCTTGCTTGGATGGGTCAACCCCCAGATAAATCTCTCAATTTTCTTACTCTCCGGGGTAACCATTCCCAGACAGAGTAGCGCCAAGTCATCAAATCTTGAAGTGTAAGCGGCGATATCGGAACCCTTCATCTTCAGGTTCCAGAGTTCATGTTCTAGCTTCTGCATTTCGCCCCGAGGGCAGTACTCTGCAAGCAGAAGTTCCTTCATGGCCTCCCAACCCATGGAATTGGCTACATGTAGGGTTAGGGATTTGACTCGGCCGTAACACCAAGTTAGGGCTTTATCGGTGAACGTGCAGGCAACGAACTTCACCTTATCCGATTCAGAGTAGGCACATATTTCGAAAATAGATTCGATTTTCTCGAACCATCGGGTTAGGGCAATGACACCTCCAGTGCCATTGAAAGATGTGGGTTTCACGTTCATAAAGTCTTTATAGGAACACTCCTTCCGGTGTCCCTGGCTACCTTCTTGGTTTTGGGGCTGGGGACCACCTCCTGGACCACCGGGGCCAACGGGGTTAATTTGAGACATGGCGGCTGCCACTGCGGCAGCAACAGCTGCGTGGAACATTACGGGATCAAATTGGGGAGGAGGTGGTGGCGGAGGGTTGTTGTTGTTCTTTGAACTGGGTCTCTTTCTTGGAGGCATCTTGTTCTAAAAAGATCAGGAAAGAGAGGATGGTAAGTCCTTTGAATTGAATCAAGAGATATGATACAAGGGATATCTCATTATGACATATATAGAATTCTATTAAGCGATAAAGCAGGAAAGAGTTATCAAAGCAGATAAACTATCACTAAAGAATGATTGAGGAACAACGCTGGGATGCGAATTTCTATAACGGATTTGGCTCGAGAAATACTCCCATAGTATTTCATGATTCTCATGATAACGGCTCGTTGTTTGGGTATTGGGTAAGTTTTAGGCATGCCACATACCGCAGTCACTCCCAAGCACATGTTGGCCGTGTCTCGAATGAATATAGTTGGCCAGGCTATATTGATCCTAGACATGACTACATAACTGCCCAGGTTTAACCCTAGCGTACAACACCCATTTACTTATGTTTTTTTCTACTTGTAGTTACGGATTTTGACGGTTAGGTATACTTGTATACTTTTGAAAATACTTACATTTTAAGGTATACTTTTAGTTCAGAGCACTTAGGCCCCTTAATGTTTATAGTCTTATACCATGTAAGGTTTGGTATACTAGTTCACTATAAACAAGGGCTCTGATACCAATCGGTCACACCCCAAAACCGAAGGCGGAAACGTTCCGGGGCGGAGGACGTCATGAATATTGCAACCAATGTACATAGTAAGCGTAGTAAACACAAAACATTACATTACATAGAATTATTACATTTGTTTGAAATCAAAGTGTTACAAGTGTTATACATATATATCATATGAACTAAAATTAAGACGAGTCTGATAAGCGCCCCGTCTTCTCCAAAAGATCGCGGGTACCTGTCTAATGTGGACCTGAGAATACAAGCAGTTTGAAAATCAGCATAAAGCTGGTGAGTTCATAAGAGGTTTGTTTTCTGAAAATGTACAAGTTTCCTTTGGTTTTCCGAAAAAGTTTGTTATCCAAGAAAATCTAATATTTTCTTATAAGTATAGTTTAGTTATCCGATTGTTATACGATCTGGTTATGTACAGTTTGTTATCCCAGGAAAAACCCTTATTTTCCTTAAAAGTAAAGTTTAGTTATCCATTAGTTACACGGTCTAGTTAAGAACAGTTCAGTTATCCCAGGAAAAACCCTTATTTTCCTAAAAGTAAAGTTTAGTTATCGAATCCAAATGTAATGTACAAGTATCTACCATACTTAAAATGTTTGCGTGAAGTTTCCTGAAAGCCTGGTTATCTTTGAAATGTATGATAATTTTAACACATATATAAAACTATTGAGTGGAAAGTAAACTAATTCTTAAGGTTATTAGCTTACTAAGTTCATTATTACAACACGTAAATCTCCGTAATCTAAATTGCGAGTTCCATAACCATACGATAGACTAAAAATGGCAATAAGTAGTCCATTATCCAATTATGACTTTCGTCACCCTTGAACCTTTCGGTTCGGCTGTAGCTAGCAGCCAGGTGCGGGGTAGTCAGCCCCGTATAGATCTATACACTCAATTCACGCTCTCCCTCCAGGAGATTCTGGTTACGGGGGCGGTCCTCCACTCGCGTATCTATGTGGAGTGTTACAAAGGACGTGTCTCCAATTATTAAGATTAACGAATTTACAAGTAATAATGTGGAAAATCCTGTTTTAGATTCTAATTACAAAGGGTGGTCCTCCACTCGCGTATCTCTGTAGAGTGTTACAGAGGACAAATCAAAAGTACAAAGCTAATGCCTTTAACAATAATAAAGTGGAAAATCATGTGAGAAACATATATTATCACAATATATAATAAGATTTGAAAACGAACTCTGCAAGTCAAACTGTTGGTTAATATGGTTTCGATTGTTAAAAGCATGTGGAATATGAAACATTTCAAATGAAATAATAAGTTTAAGTACAAGATATCCTTGTACTTTTGCTTGTATTCCCCCTGAAAACATTGAAAAACGCGGAAAAAGGTGTAGGGGTATGAACTCACCAGTCGGGAAGTATGTCGGTTGGAAGCTATGTGTTAGTTCGGGGCTTGAGAATGCGCGAGGTTCCTATGTAATATGAAGAGATACACATTTGTATCCAATTACACCTTTTAATACTAATTAATTGAGAATATACACTCCAAGACGCGAAAACACTTCATTCCAAGTGTTTGGAGTGACCCGGGTGGCATCTAAGGGTGTGTAGGGCCTAAATTTGGAGTTTACTCTTCAAGACTAAACTCCTTGAGGAGTTTACGGACCATTGACCATATCCCCATGAGTTTACGGTCGTAAACTCATGGGTGGTGTGTTCTTGGATGCTAAATGGTCAAACAATGCACAAGGGAAGGCTCTAGGGTTGATTTCATGGCTTAGGAAGTGATCGGGACTTGAAATGGCCTTGGAAAAGGAGTTTACGGTTTATGAAGATGTTCTTGGGTAGTTTACTACCTTAAACACATGAGTTTACAACCGTAAACTCATGTTTATCCATGATACATGGGTTTTGGTGGTTGTAGGTTAAGCATACAAAGTTCTAGACCCATTTCTAAGCTATACAAGGTGTTAAGGGCACTTTAACACCCATTGGAGGAGTTTATGGTCTAAGAAGGGGTTTTTACGGTCCAAGAATGTTCTTGGGATGTAAACTCAAGTTTGACCCATTTTAGTATGTTTTGGTGCATCTCTTGAAGGATTATAAGGTTCTATGCACTCATGGACGCTCATGGAAGCCTTTGGAGGTGTTTAAGGGCAATTTAACACCTTAAAAAGGTGTTTATGGTCCATGAATGAGGATTTACGGTCCAAGAATGTTCTTGGGCTGTAAAATCATGTCCATACCTCAATTGGTGAGATTTTGGGGTCCTAAGCTCATGCATGCAAGTTTCTAAGCCATATCTAAGCACTAGAAGTGATTTGGAAGGGTTTTGGGGCTTCAAAACCCTCTTTAGGGGTGTTCACGGTTTTGGAAGGGTTCTTAAACCATAAAAACATGTTTTTGAGTTTTTTGGGTGATTCAAACATAGATTTTCATGATAAGAAAGCTTAACAACAAGCTATGATAGATTACTTACCAAATTGAAGCTTGAAAGGGGGTTTTTGGAATCAAACTCGAGTTCTAGAGAGAGAGTAGTGAGAGAAAGTGTTTTAAGAGAGAGGAAAAGCTTCAAAATGATGTCACTCGATCCCTTATATAGGGGTTGAGTTTATGGCCTGGTGGAATTCTACCCGATACTGATGTTAGGCGAGGCTTTTGGTCGGACCCGATTAAGTTGTTGTAACCCGACGTGGTCTAAACTAAAAATTTTCCAATTACTAAATTGGGGTGTTTTCATAGGTTTCTAACGTGTTTGGACACCCATTAAGTCATAATAGAAGTCTCTAAATAAATAACTTAAATTAAAATGTAAACGGAAACAATCCGAAAAAGACGAATTTTAATAACGGAACGGGTCACAAAGACAGGATAAACTTCGGGTTGTCACATATTTTAAGCTACTTATTTAAAAACCTGTAACAATTATAAAGATATCTTTAGGAAATATTTTAGTTAAATTGAGATTACAATTTAGTTTTTGCATTTATCACTACAATTTATCACTTTTAACTATTTACAAAATATTCTTTTGTTTTTTAAGCGGAACTAAAATTTGTATTTAAGTTGATAGTGTAATGTTATATTTAAATTAACAATATACATATTTTGTCCAAAGTGTTCAAAAGTTGTAGCTTTATACCGATAATGGTTTACATACAATAACATTTTAAATTAAATAAATTAAGTATAATATGTTAAAAGTTAAAGACATAAGTTTATAAGTAGAAGTAAAGATATTATTTTACAACTGAAATTTAGTTTATTTATGATTACACTATAGGTTTGATATTTATTTAACTTTATTAACCAACTTATAATCATTATTAGAAAGACACTACAATTTATCACTTTTAACTATTTACAAAATATTTTTTGGGTTGTTTAAGTTAAACTAAAATTTATATTTAAGTTGAGTCTGTAATGTTATATTTACATTAATAATTTAAGTATTTTATACAAATTATTCCAAAATTGTATCTTTAAAATGATAATGCTTTACATCCAACAATATATTAACACTAACAAATTAAGTATGATATGTTAAAAGTTAAAAAACATAACTTTATAAGTAGAAGTAAAGATATTATTTTAATCTTGAAATTTAGTTTATATATGATTACACTTTAGGTTTGATATTTATTTAACCAACTTATAATTATTATTGTAAAGAAATTGAAAAGTCATGGGAGTTTCAAATGAATGTGGTGAAAGGAAAAATACATGGGAGCTTCAAATGAATGTGGTGAAAGGAAAAATGTTTCATTTATAATATAGTATGATATGATATGATGTTTTAGTTTAATTTTGTTAGTTTTAGCTTTAATTACATCAAATTTATAACACGTTATCAGCACCAAAGCTCTAATCAAGGTTATTAAACAAATGGAAATCACATCTATCTTAATCAATGTATGTATTACTTAGTAAAAACATTATTAATTATAAAAACTTTTATCATATTTAAAAAAATACTAATGAATTAATAAAACTTGTTCATTATGGATTACTAACGATTTTTATTTCTTATACTAACATTTACTGTATGCAACTAACTTTTATTTATGTATACTAACATTTAAATTATGCAACTAATTTTTATTTATGTATACTAACATTTATTTATACATGTCAATGTTTATTTATTTATATTTTAGATATTCTTGATAGTTTTATTTAAACAATTACTAATATTTATTTATGTTTCTAATAAGTAAAATTATACCAAGTAAAATTATGTACTAATTAAATGTCTTATTGAATGACTTATATATATATATATATATATATATATATATATATATATATATATATATATATATATATATATATATATATATATATAAACACATACACACAACGGCTATATATATTCAACGGTTATAAACAACAAAACAAAGACTATTTTTCTACTATAAATAACATTACTATCGTATTTTTTTTCTACCAAAAAAAGGAGTAAATTCTCACTTTTCAAGGTTATCAATATCAAAATGATTCATCCGGTTGTGATTCTCGCAACTATAAAGACTATAGCACTTAGCTTCCTATTTTTCAATCTCACACCGGATGTATTTTATCCTGATTTATTTTACCCTTTCTTAGTCTTGTATGGGATGATTCTTCTTCCGCTTCTGTTTTGTGCAATACATATTGAAATAAATGGATTTTAATTTTCATCTTGTTATTTTGTTTAAATTTATAGTTACAATATGTCCAACATTGCAAAGCTCAAGTTTGCAGCACTTGAAGTGAGTGGGAAAAACTATGTGTCATGGATGATAGATGTAAAAATGCATCTTGAGTCCATGGGAATCTCAAATGCTATATATGAATTTAATAATTGTTTGGCACAAGACAAGGTGAAAGCACAAGTTTTCCTTCGTAAGAATATTAATGAAATGTTGATATTTGAATATCTTGATATTACATATCCAATTATTCTCTGGAATCTCTTGAAAGAAAGATTTGATCATCAAAAGGAAGGTATACTTCCAAATGCTAGAGATGAAAGGAGAACACTGGGGTTTCAAGACTTCAAGAAAGTAAATGAATACAACTCAACTTTGTTAAGAATATGTTCACAACTCAAGTATTGTGGACAAGAAGTTAGCGATGAAGATACGTTGGAGAAAACTTACTCCACATTTCATGCAACAAACATTACCTTGATGCAACAATATCGGTTGCAAAAGTTCACAAAATATTCTGAACTGAATGCATGCCTGTTTGTTGCAGAGCAAAACAATGAGCTCTTGATGAAAAACCATGAATCTCGTCCAACGGGATCAGTAGCACTTTCTGAAGCAAATGCTACAAATACTGGTGGTTATCGAAACAATACACGTGGACGAGGGCGTGGGCGTGGTTGAGGACGAGGTCATGGCTATTTTAATCGAAACCAAAGCCATAATCAGAATCATAATTTTGGTCGTGGCCAAAAAAAGGAATAATTACCAATATTTACAAAGAAACAATATCCATACACAAGAAAAGGCCATAGTGGAAAGGCATGATGTTGGGACATCACAAAAATATGATGGTTCATGTTATAGATGTGGTGGCACATGCCATTGGTCAAGGACCTGTCGCACACCTACACATCTTTGTCAACTTTATAAAGAGTCCATCAAAGGAAAAGGAAAAGAAGCAAACCTCATTGATAATGTTGAATGCACTCCGCTAACTGTTGCTGATTTCTGCAATGACAAGGAAGACATAAACAAAAAATTTATGTTATTGTTCTTGTAAACCTGTTTTCCCTTCCTTTGTTTTTCATGTAATATCTTTCCTACAATAAATGAACTTTCTTTATAATAATTATTGTGATTATGTTTATTGGCTTATTATTTCTTTCATATGTGACGTTTAATATGAGTCCAACTGAAACACTACAACAAGAAAAGGTTGGAGATCTTTGTATAGAAGATAGTGATAGTATGCATACTATTTTGAAATCTAAGAAATATTTTTCAAAATTATTACCAACAAAAACAGTCATACATAAAAAATCAGGTCCTGCAGACTTGATAGAGGGAACTAGGAACGCCTAATTTATATTACCAAATGGTACGAGCTTTTGTATAGAAAATGCCTTATTTTCTCCAAAGTCTAATAGAAACTTATTAAGTTTCAATGACATATATTTCAAAGGATATGACACAAAGACTGTGGCCGTTGAAAATAAGAAGTATATGTATATTATAGACAAAAATCATGTGCTTGAAAAACTACCAACACTTGATTTTGGTTTGCATTATACATATATACATATGATTGAATCAAATATGGTAGTCAAAGAAAACATTGTGATCCTTGGACATTCAGTTTATGGCATGATAGGTTGGGCCTCCCAGGATAAACAATGATGCGAAGGATAATTGAGAATACACATGATCACCCACTGAAGGACCAGAAGTTCCCTTAATACAGTAGCATAAGACCATGTACATCTTGTTCCCTTGGAAAGTTAGTTATAAAACATTCTCTAATGAAAGTTGAAAGGGAATCACCTAGATTTCTAGAAAGAATTAAAGGTGATATATGTGGACAAAGTCATCCACCATCTAGACAATTAAGATACTTCATGGTCCTAATAGATGCATCCAACAAATTGTCTCATGTTTGCCTATTATCAACTCATAATGTGGCATTGACAAAGTTTCTTGCTCAAATTATTAAATTAAGGGCACATTTCCCTGATTATATTATCAAAAGAGTGAGACTTGATAATGCTGGTGAATTTACTTCACAAGTATTTAATGATTATTGTATGTCCACAGGAATTGTTGTTGAGCATCTAGTTGCTCGTGTACACACACAAAATGGGTTTAGCTGAATCACTGATTAAACGTGTCCAACTAATAGCTAGACCATTGATAATGAGAACCAAACTTCCTGTTTCTGTTTAGGGCCATGCAATCTTACATGTTGGACCATTGATACGCATGAGACAAAGTTCATATCATGTATATTCTCCCCTATAACTTGCTTTTGCTCAAGAGCCAAATATATCCCATTTGAGAATTTTTGGGTGTGCAGAATATGTCCCCATTGCACCACCACAAAGGAAAAAAATGGGTCCTCAAAGAAGGTTGGGAATATATGTTGATTATGAGTCAATATCTATTATAAGATATCTTGAACCTTTAACATGTGATGTTTTTACAGCACGCCTAGCTGATTGCCAATTTGATGAGGCAAATTTTCCATCATTAGTGGGAGAAAAAAAGATTATAGAAAAGGATATTTCCTAGCATGATCTTTCTTTATCATATCTTAACCCTCTCACAAAGCAATGTAAAATGGAAGTTCAAAAGATAATGCATTTCCAAGAAATGGCTAATCAATTGCCTGATGCATTTACTAACACAAAAAGGGTGACTAAATCATACTACCTCCGTCCCAAATTGATAGACCACTTTTGACTTTTGAAGTCTTTTTTCTTCAACTTTGACCTTAAATATTTTTGTTTTTTATAGATAATACTTGATGCAAAATATATGAATGAATTGTATTTTAAATGTTTTTTCATTTTTATAAGTTTTATCAAGTAATATATAACACAAATAAAAATATTTAAGGTCAAAGTTGAAGAAAAAAGACTTCAAAAATCAAAAGTGGACTATCAATTTGGAACGGAGGGAGTATATACCAGTTGTCAATGTTCCAGCTGGAATAGAATTTCCATATGGACAATCTGATGATAAAGTCACTCAAGAGTCTAAAACACGCCTGAAGCGTGGATCACCATTTGGTTCTAAGGATACGAACCCATGATGTAACACCCGATGGTTCCAAGGTATTATTTATTTATTTAATTTTTTAATTCAGATATGTTGCTTTGGGCTTTGTGTTTAGGGCCTTTTATGTGTGGGCTAGTCGAGGCCGTACACTAGGCGTAAGCCTGGTGTACGCGGGGAGTAGTTGGTCTAATAAGTGGATCGTGGAAGCATGCACATACGCGTTGTGTACAAGGAAGTATGTGCATAGTACATGCTCAAATCCAAGACCTTAATTTTTAGGGTGCAATCCATATATAATGTCATTAAGTCCCAAGTGTTAGGATCCCTATCAGCCTCTACTGTCCAGAAACCCTAAAATCGAGTCTTATCTTCCATTGTCAAGTGTGTGTGAGCCTTTGAAGAGCTTTTGGTGTTCATTTTTGTGCATTTTGAAGGAGTTGAAGATGCTAGAAGTTGCTTAGCCTGAAGAGGAGGTCTTGGATCCATAATCGCCACCTTGTTTGCTAAGATTTTGAGGTATCAAGTTCCCATCTTGATTGCTAGATGCTTAGATCTCCTTTTTGGTTAAATTGTTATGTTTTTAGCCATAGTTTGGATGGATGATGGGATTAGGACGTCCCAAAGGATTATTCTTTCAGATCTAAGGTCTTCATGGGCTTCTTTGGCATAAAGGTGCCAACTTTATGGGTCTAGGAGCCTCATGCATTCACTAAGTCCTTTATGAGCTTTAGAGCTTCTTATGGTCATGCATGGACGTAACGTTAGCAACTTTACATGATATTTCAGCTTAATGAGGTTAGATCTGCACTTTGGGGTGAAGTCTTAACGATTTAAGTGCTTAAAGTAAAAAGTATGCTGAATTGGAAGAGTATGCTGGGCGTACAAGCTTATACGCGCAACGTAGATGCCATCGATCCAATATGCTTAGTGTACCAGCTGAGTACGCCTAGCGTACTCAGTCTGATGGCATTTTGATGTTGGGCCTTGGGTTTGGGCCTCGTTTTGGGCTTAGAAGGTTATGGTTTAGTCGGGCCATCTAATTTTGGGAGTTTTTGGGCCAAGAACATTATTGGGTCTTGGGATAAGGCCCATGTGAAGGAATTGGGCCCAATTGGAAATTGGGCCATAGTTTGGGCATGGATTGTTTAGCTTTTGTACCCATTGGATTGTGGTTATGGGCTTCATTCTTAGACCAAGATAGGGTAGGGGTAAAATGGTATTTTTACCCAATTAGGGATTTTTGGTTATGTTGTAGAGGTCAAATGTTAATTGGTTTTTATTTGAAAATTGATAACTCAGGGAGCTGTAGGACCAACAGTCAGGGATCATTCATTTCATTCAACTTTTCGAGGTGAGTTTCCTCATTAGGTTTAATGGGTCTAAAGCACCAAGGCCAACCCTCGTTTGGTTATGTTATTATACTTGTTGTCTGTGTGATACTTGTATGTGCTTGTATATATATATATATATATATATATATATATATATATATATATATATATATATATATATATGTTTATTGGGCGGGGCCCGTTCTTTGAGTGTTGGCGGGGCCCGTATCTCATTAGGCGGGGGCCGTTATATGATATGTATGGTATGTGGTATTTTGGGAAACTCATTAAGCTTTATGCTTACGGTTTTTAGTCTGTGTTTCAGGTACTTCCGGTTCCAAGGGGAATGGATCGGGTTTACGACATCGCATACACCATATGGATTCTGTTTTGTATGGACAATGTTTTGGGATATGAATTTTACTTAAATTAAAAATGAAATTTTTTGGTCATAATTTTTGGATGTTTCAAATTGGTATCAGAGCCTTGGTTTGAGGGATTTGGGCATACTGTCGGGTGTGTCTGAACTCAAACCGAGGTTTTCGTTAAATTATCAAAAAAGAAACATATTTTAAGAAAAGGTTTTCTAAAATAAGAAATGGTGTGGTGCATGCAATCAGAAGAGCTCAAGTAAGTTTTCCCAAAATAACCATACATGTTTATGTTATGTTTTGAATTGTGAATCTGTAAATCGCATGCTAGATTAGGGATAAGGATCTAGGAGAGATGCCTTTGTATTTCTGTTGTATAAGCTTGTTGACTTGCATGCTAGTACTGATCAGTCAGTAGTAGGATGGCCTAATTAGGTTATGCTTGGTTCTGATTACTTGATGCTCGAATGTTGCTTGCTTTGTGCTTTTAGGAGTTGTAACTAGATTTAGCTAACTAGTAAACGAATATGTTAAGTTACATACTATGGGAACTAAATAAGTTTAGAGGGTTAGGTTTTAACTCTATTGTGCAGCTCTTGTTTGAGTCCGACCGTTGTAGTGTGAGACCTTTCATTCAAAGAATTATCTAGTTTTTGTAATATGTAATTGTATTCGTGGGCTGGTTAGAGGAAGTTAATGGGAGTTCCTTCTATAGTTGATGACGAAGAGTGGTCTGGAGTTTGCCTAGGAAAACCTAGGATAAGATCTAGTGATGGGAACCTTATCGGTGGGGGAAATTGTTTAGGATATAAAGTAACTTAGTTGAGTTAAGGCACTTCTTGAGGAAACTACGGATAGATGTGGAAGGTAGTATGGGCTTGTACTAGTGGAAGTAGAGGATCCGTACTCGATTCAAGGAGTGTTACGATGAAGCCAGGGATCTTGTGGAGTTATGATTACACAATGTTTATATTTCGAATGCGTATTCTGATGGTTTTTATTGGTCTATTTTCAGTATGGTGGTATTGCGAGACAGACTAGTCGATAGTTCTAGTATTGGGGAGGGTTTGGGCTTAGGTTTTGGAGTTAGGCAGCTTCATGACTAGACGAGGGAGTTCATCTTGTCTAAGATTACATGCAATGTCCTTGAGCAAACTCCTGTGATCTTTGGCATGGTTAATGAGGGTATTCTAGAGATTCTTGATGAGCGGTTGAGCGCGCTGAGATTGTGGCTTTGGTCGGGACGCGTTCTTTGACTTTCAAGGAGTTTCGGGCATGTGGTGCACTAGATTATCACAGGGCAAGGGACCCTGTTGCGAGAAGCAAGTGGTTAGTAGATGTTGCAAACGCCTTCCGTATCATTCATTGTCCCGAGGGGGACAAGGCCAGACTAGCTTCCTTCCTCTTGAAGGATAGGGAACACAATTGGTGGGAGGAGGTAGGACGTGTTGTGGGTGATGATGTTGTGGATTCGATGACCTAGGGTGATTTCTCGACCAGGTTCCCAGTCGAGTTTGCATCGATGATTGAGGTGCAGCAGCTGGCGCGAGAGTTCCAAGATCTCCGCCAGACTACTGAGACGGTGGCTGAGATCACCGTTGTGTTCAGGAAGGGGGCACTCCTGGTTCCTTAGTATCTGGCAGAAGAGGAGATAAACAAGGCCCGATACCATGAGATGCAGAGGAGTGATAGTCAGTAGTTTGTTATCCGATCCAACTTCAAGACGTTGGAAGACATGATAACGGGGGCTAGAGAGAGGGAAGTTGATATGGAGATGGAGAAGAAGAGGAAGCTAGATTATGTGTTAAGTGTTGAGGGTTTAGGAAAGAGGTCGAAGGTGGTTGATTCGAGAGGGCAGGGCCAGTAAGGCCGAGGCCGCTGCAACAAGTGCGGCAAGTCGCACGAGGGGACATGCAGGGTGGGTGGTTCTAGCTGTTTCAAGTGCGGTCAGACTGGTCATGTTAGCAAGGATTGTACTGCTACTACCACCATCACTCCAGTATATGATCTTATTTGCTTTCAATGCAATCAGAGGAGCCACAAGAATACCCACTCTCCGAGTTTGGTTGCAGCAAGACCGGTGTCAACACCTGCTCCTGTGACTCTTCAGATTACTAACGGCCGCTAGGGCCGGGCAGATGCACCTGCAACGAAGAGCAGGGCTTTCCAGCTGACAGCGGAGGAGGCACGCGCAGCTCATGATGTTGTGACGATTATGTATCTTCTCATTGTCTCTTTATTTATATTGAATTGTTTGCTTATGTTTATGTGTTTTAATTTAGGATCGTTCCTTGTGAACGTTATCACTGCTTTGTTATTATTTGATTCGAGGGCTACCTGATCGTTTATATCTCTTGCGCTTAGCAAGAGATTTTCTGAAGCTCCGGGGGAGCTGGGTTGTCCTCTAGATGTTGAGATTGCTGATGATAAGTCTATTCGGGTTGCGAGGGTTCATCGAGGTTGTACTCTCCATTTATTTAGCAAGCAGCATCTGATTGATATGGTTCCCATTCCTCTACGTGGGAACAAGGTTATCATGGGCATGGATTGGTTAAGCCCTAATGGGTTAGTGATCGACTGTGAGCAACAATTAGTTCGGGTTCGGACCCCAAGTGAGGGATAGTTGGTGATTCAGGGTGAGATACCTTAACATGGGCCGATTATGTGTTGTGCACTGAGGGCCAGACAATATCTTCATCATGGTTGTTTGGGTTTTGTCGTCTATGTCATGGATACCTTGGATAAGGGTAAGGCGACCGTGGATGATGTGTCGATCGTGTGGGATTATCCGTATGTGTTCCTGAAGGATTTGCTAGGGGTACCTTCGGAGAGGTAGGTGGATTTCAGTATTGATTTGGTCCCAGGTGCAACTCCGATAGCCAAAGCACCATATCAGCTGGCTCCTCCCGAGATGCAGGAGTTGTCTACACAGTTGCATGAGCTGTTAGACAAAAGATTTATTAGGCCGAGCAGTTCACCTTGGGGAGCCTCGATTATGTTTGTGAAGAAGAAGGATAGATCTCATTGGATGTGTATCGACTACTGGAAGTTGAATAAGGTAATAGTAAAGAACCGTTATCCCCTCCCGAGGATTGATTATCTTTTCGACCAACTTCAGGGTGCATCTTGGTTCTCCAAGATTGATTTGCGATCAGGTTATCATCAGATGTGGTTCCGAGATGAGGATGTGTAGAAGACGGCTTTCCGGACTTGATATGGTCATTATGAGTTCATGATGATGCCTTTCGGTCTCACCAATGCTCCATCCGCGTTCATGGATCACATGAACCATGTGTGCAGACCGATGCTAGATCGGTCTGTGATAGTATTCATCGATAATATCTTGGTTTATTCCAAGACTCAGGAGTAGCATGAGGAGCACTTGAGGGAGGTGTTAGAGACTTTGAGGAGGGAGAGACTTTTCACAAAGTTCTCAAAGTATGAGTTCTTGTTGCACGAGGTGCAGTTTTCTGGGGCACCTTGTCAACTAGAAGGGTATTCTGGTCAATCCGGCTAAGCTCGAAGCCGTGATACAGTGGGAGGTTCCGAGGTCTCCATCTGAGATTCAGAGCTTTCTTGGTTTGGTTGGTTATTATCGAAGATTCATTAAGGATTTCTCCAAGAGCGTTGTTCCCTTAACCCGACTGACCAAGAAGTCGATGACTTTTCGCTTGGGCCTGAGCAGCAGGCAGCTTTTGAGACTCTTAGACATTGGTTGTGTGAGGCGCCGATTCTGACCCTGCTAGAGGGTGTTGATGACTTTGTGGTTTATTTTGATGCTTCGATCATAGGTTTGGGGGCAATGTTGATGCAGCGGGGTCGCGTGATCGCTTATGCTTCGAGGCAGCTGAAGCCTCATGTGGTGAATTATCTGACGCATGATTTGGAGTTGGGGGCTATAGTTTCACCCTCAAGATTTGTTTGCATTACCTCTATGGTGTCCGGTGTACCATCTACACGGATCACAAGAGCCTGAGGTACTTGATGGATCAACCAAATATGAATATGAGGCAGCGTCGATGGTTGGATGTCGTGAAAGATTATGATTGTGAGATTATTTACCACCCGGGGAAGGCCAATGTGGTGGCCGATGCTCTTAGCCGTAAGGCAGTTGCGACTCTGATCAAATACCTATGTTTGAGGATGACCGTGATTACTCCGTTGTTGGAGCAGATTCGTGAGACACAGGTTGAGGCTATGAAAGAAGAGCACCGGAAGAGCGAGCGTATTGTGGGTCAGGTCACTTCCTTCGATTATGATAGCCACGGATTGTTGACTCTATCTCGGAGAGTCTGGGTTCCATATTGGGGCGGTGTGAGAAAAGTTCTGGTGGAGGAGGCTCACAAGTCAGGATTCTCCATTCATCTCGGGGCAACAAAGACGTATAAGTATCTTCGTCCTGATTATTGGTGGCCCTGCATGAAGCGGGATGTGGTATGGTACGTGGAGCGGTGCTTGACTTGCAGGAAAGTCAACGCCGAGCATCAGCGACCTCACGGCAAGATGCATCCGTTGGATATTCCCGTATAGAAATGGGAAGACATTGTTATGGAATTTATCACGAAGCTTCCCTGGACTATGCACGGAGTAGATTCTATCTAGGTCATTATGGACCGTTTGACCAAGAGTACATATTTCATTCTGATGAAGGAGAGTATTTCCGTAGTGAAGTTGGCCAAGATTTATGTCCGTGAGGTGGTGGCACGTCATGGGGTGCCGGTATCAGTGGTTTCAGACAAGGATGTTCATTTCAATTCCATATTTTGGAAGCGGTTTCACGACGAGATGGGCACCCGTGTCCATCTCACTACAATATTTCATCCGCAGACCGATGGTCAGAGTGAACAGACTATTCAGACTCTTAAGGATATGTTGCGTGCGTGCGTGTTGGATTTTAGTGGGAATTGGGATACGTATCTTCCGTTAGGGGAATGTTCATATAACAAAAGTTATCACGCCATCATTGATCGAACTCCTTTCGAGATGCTCTACGAGAGGAAATGCAGGACCCCGATTTGTTGGGGCGATGTCGGTTAGCGAGTTATGGGGAGTTCCGAGGTGAGACTCAAGACCACTGAGCTAATTCAGCATGTTAGGAGCAGGCTCCAGACAGCTCAGAGTCAGCAGAAGAGCTATGTCGACAGATGCCAGTCATACTTGGAGTTCCAAGTGGGAGATATGGTTCTCCTAAAGGTATCACCTTGGAAAGGTGTCATCCGGTTCAGGAAGCGGAGCAAGTCGGGCCCCAGGTATATTGGTCCCATTAGGGTTTTGGTTCGGGTGGGCCAGGTTTCATATCGTCTTGATCTTCCAACCGATATTAGTCAGATTCATAGCACATTTGATGTCTCTCAGCTGCAGAATTTTTTAGTGGATGATTCCGCAGTGGTACCATTGGAGGATATTGAGGTGGATGACCGCATGAATTATATTGAGAGGCCGATGGCGATTTTGGATCGAAGAACGAAGACCTTGAGGAACAAGGTAGTCGAGATGGTGAAGGTGCAGTGGCAGCACCGCAAGGGATCGGAGTGGATTTGGGAGTCAGAGGAGGAGATGAGGGAGAACGACCTAGAGTTGTTAGGGGCAACGGACTTCGAGGACAAAGTCTGATCCAAGTGGTGGAGAATTATAACACCCGATGGTTCCAAGGTATTATTTATTTATTTAATTTTTTAGTTCAACTATGTTTCTTTTGGCTTTGTGTTTTTGGTCTTTTATATGTGGGCTAGTCGAGGTTGTACGTTGGGCGTAAGCCTGGTGTACGCAGGGCGTAGCTGGTCTAATAAGTGGATCGCGGAGGCATGCACGTACGCGCTGCGTACAAGGATGTACGTGCAGCATACGTGCTCAGACCTAAAACCCTAATTTTTAGGGTGCAAGCCCTATAAAATGTCATTAAGTCCCAAGTGTTAACCTCCCTATCAGCCTCTACTATCCAGAAACCTTAAAATTGTGTCTTATCTTCCATTGTCGAGTGTGTGAGCCTTTGAAGAGCTTTTGGTGTTCATTTTTGTGCATTTTGAAGGAGTTGAAGAAGCTAGAAGTTTCTTAGCCTAAAGAGGAGGTCTTGGATCCAAAATCACCACCATGTTTGCCAAGCTTTTGAGGTATCAAGTTCCCATCTTGATTGCTAGATGCTTAGATCTCTTTTGGGTTAAATTGTTATGTTTTGAGCCATGGTTTGGATGGATGATGGGATTATGATGTCCCAAAGGCTTATTTTTTCAGATCTAAGTTCTTTATGGGCCCCTTTGGCATAAAGGTGCCAACTTTATGGGTTTAGGTGCCTCATTCATTCATTAAGTCCTTCATGAGCTTTAGAGCTTCTTATGGTCATGCATGGACGTAAAGTTAGCAACTTTACGAGATATTTGAGCTTATGCAGGTTAGATCTGCATTTTTGGGTGAATTCTTAACGAGTTAGGTGCTTAAAGTAGAAAGTTGGCTGAATTGGAAGAGTTGTATGCACAACATACAAGCCTTCGAGCCAGTATGCTTAGTGTACCAGCTGAGTATGCCCAACGTACTCAGTCTGATGGCATTTCGATGTTGGGCCCTGGGTTTGGGCCTCGTTTTGGGTTTAGAAGGTTAGGGTTTAGTAAGGCCATCTGATTTTGGGAGTTTTTAGGCCAGGAACATTATTGGGCCTTAACTTAAGGCCCATGTGAAGGAATTAGGCACAATTGGAAATTGGGCCTTAATGGATTATTTAGCTTTTGGGCCCATTGTATTGTGGTTATGGGCTTCATTATTAGACCAAGCTAGGGTAGGGGTAAAGTGGTCTTTTTACCCCAAGTAAGGATTTTTCTGTTATGTTGTAGATCTCAAATATTAATTGGTTTTTATTTGGTAATTTATAGCTCGGGGAGCTATAGGACCAGCAATCAGAGATCATACTTTTCATTCAACTTTTCGAGGTGAGTTTCCACACTGGATTTAGGGGGTCTAAGGTACCAAGGCCGACCCTCGTTTGGTTATGTTATTATACTTGTTGTCTGTGTGATACTTGTATGTTCTTGTATATGTATGTTTATTGGTCGTGGCCCGTTATTCGAGTGTGGTTGGAGCTCGTATCTCATTATTATACGAGTGTGGGCGGGACCCGTTATGCGAGTGTGGGCGGGGCTCGTATGTCATGTGGGCGGGACCCATTATATGATATGTATGGTATGTGGTGTTTTGGGGAAATCATTAAGCTTTGTGCTTATGGTTTTTAGTTTGTGTTTCGGGTACTTCCGGTTCCAAGGGGAAGGGCTTAGGTTGATGGCATCGCACACACCATATGGATTCTGTTTATGGGACATACTCTGATTTTTATGATGTTTGACATACTTATTCTATCGAGTTGTATGAACAATGTTTTGGAATACTGTTTTTACTTAAATTAAAAATGTAATTTTCGGGTCATAATTTTTGGATGTTTCACACGAAAAAGAAGAGGAGTAGAAAATGCACTAGGTCATAAGGAAAGTGTTCCTGGAGAAACACGAAATATCAAAATTCCCCCATGAAAGGAAGATGATGCACTAAATTATGGTCAAACAAATAGAATATGTGACCAAGAAATAAAAAAGATGAAGGTTTTTGGGGCTATTATCCCCACAGCTGGAGTTGTGAAACCTTTAGGGTATAGATGGATCTTCGTACGAAAAAGAAATAGAAAAGATGAAATTGTAAGATACATTGCTAGGCTTATGGCTCAAGGTTTCTCTCAAAGACCTGGAATTGATTATGAGGAAACTTATTCACCGGTAATGGATGCAAGCGCTTTTAGGTATTTAATTAGCTTGACAGTCTCTGAAAATTTAGAGATGCACCTTATGGATGTTGTTACAGCTTACTTATATGGATCCCTTGATAGTGATATCTATATGAAAATCCCTAAAGAATTTAAAATTCCTGAAGCATTACATGTAAAACCCA